>NW_025728275.1:1392500-1992500 GCF_021461385.2 Schistocerca piceifrons
TTTTCTCTTTTTGCTTTTGCCAGTAGTTTCACTTTGTATTCACCATCTCCTTTTTACCGTAATCTACTATACAATTTTATCCCGCCTATGTATACTCAACAAAACGTCACCCACTTCCATACCATAACCAAAAAAAATTTTTTTTCCTCGCTTTCAACACTACCGCTGCTATAAAATCCACCGTTTCTAGTCCACAAACAGTTCCTTTCACCTATTAAACAACCATTTCTTCTAGTTCTGATAACTTTCGCTTTATTTCCATTTCCGATTTTTGCACATCACTGATAATTTTTAGCCGATTCCCACGGGTTTTAACATCATTAGTTCTTCGCCAGACAATTGTTAGCCTCTTTTTCATAATCTGCCGCCACAAAACCACTCCTTTTAATACATTTACACGCAGTTTTTTCGAAATTTTCCCGAATTTCTCCATCCCTTAACGTGTTTTGGCGGCAACACAACCACCTAAGCTTTGTGCACATCGTTGTCTACCAACCCATGTTCACCACGCCAATCTATTCATGGGTCGCTTAGAGTAAGCCTTCTTGGTTACCCGGGCCTGCCAACCCAAAGTTAGGTACAGATTTATTGATGACATCTTCATGATCTGGACTCACAGTGAAGAAGAACACCGGACTTTCCCCTCCCACCTCAACTCCTTTGGTTCCATCAGATTCACCTGGTCCTACTCCAAATCCCATGCCACTTTCCTTGACGTTGGCGTCCATGTGTCCAATGGCCAGCTTCACACATCCATCCACATCAAACCCACCAACAAGCCACAGTACCTCCATCATGACAGCTGCCACCCATTCCACATCAAACGGTGCCTACCCTACAGCCTAGGTCTTCATGGCAAACGAATCTGCTCCAGTCCGGAATCCCTGAAGCATTACACCAACAACCAGACAACAGCTTTCGCATCCCGCAACCACCCTCCCGACCTGGTACAGAAGCAAATAACCAGAGCCACTTGCTCATCCTCTCAAACCCAGAGCCTCCCACAGAAGAACCACAAAGGTGCCCCACTTGTGACAGGATACTTTCCGGGACTGGATCAGACTCTGAATGTGGCTCTCCAGCAGGGATACGACTTCCTCAAATTCTGCCCTGAAATGAGATCCATCCTTCATTAAATCCTCCCCAATCCACCAAGAGTGTCTTTCCGCCATCCACCTAACCTTCGTAACCTTTTAGTTCATCCCTATGAATTCCCCAAACCACCTCCCCTACCCTCTGGCTCCTACCCTTGTAACCACCCCCATTGTAAAACCTGTCCCATGCACCCTCCCACCACCACCTACTCCAGACTGGTAACCCAGAAGGTGTACACGATCAAAGGCAGAGCCACATGTGAAAGCACCCAAGTGATCTACCAACTGACCTGCCTACACTGTGACGCATTCTATGGGGGAATGACCAGCAACAAACTGTCCATTCGCTTGAATGGACACAGGCAGACAGAGAGAGAGAGAGAGAGAGAGAGAGAGAGAGAGAGAGAGAGAGAGAGAGAGAGAGAGAGAGAGAGAGAGAGAGAGTGAATTTTGTGTGTGTGTTTGTTTGTGTGTCTATCGACCTGCCAGCACTTTCGTTCGGTAAGTCAAATCATCTTTGTTTTTAGATATATATATAAAAAATCATTGGTGTTTGAGACTGGAACTATATAGTTCAACCTGAACAATTATATTGATTTAGTGGATCTGCTACTAATGTAGGTGTCTGGTTGTGCAACCTTACATTGTGCCCTAAAGATATATGATAATCATAAGGGAAAGTCAATGACTAAATTGCAAAACACAAATAAATGTCACATATTAAACCAGACGATATGGTAACAGGCTATTAGGACACGGATGTACTGACAACTACAGAGGCTAATACTATACACAGTGTAATAAATATAATTTGAAATTGCAGTGGAGTCAGAGGAAGCAGAGTATGCTCAGGCAGCATTGACATATGTCATTGCCCTTGTGTTGTGTGCCACAAAGTTGACAGGAACAAATTCCTCACTTTTAATAGTTACTGCTGAATTACTGTTCAGTACCAAAAGTCAGTATTTAGAATGAATTCACATTACCAACTCGCAAACTGATGCACTGAAGACTTCCAAACACAGATGACACAGTGTATGCTGGAGCTCTTAATACCTTACACAGCTGAGAACAGTGACCAAAAGACAACAACGAATACTCTGCCTGGTCCCTCCTCAACTATTTTGTCACTGACATCCTTCATCAACAGTTAGCGCATGCCTGACCACCAAATCAACTTTAATAGGGATTTTGAAATTTTGCAAATGTGAAGAACACAGTTGTTTAATTACTTTGTAGGTACATATTGTTAAGATGCTAAGATAAATACGTTTTATATTCTGCATGATCTGAAAATTTTATAGTTGCTCTAGATACTGTTTTTATTTTCGTCTTGTTTTATTCACTTATCTTTCTTGTAAATATTAATCCACAAATTTCTGAATGAATAACATGTTTTTGCTTTTATGTTCAATAACATGTTTTTGCTTTTATGTTCAATAACATGTTTTTGCTTTTATGTTCAATAACATGTTTTTGCTTTTATGTTCAAATGCAGTACATAATGGAGGTATTGCCAGTGACCTGGATACAGTAGTGATATGTCGACACCATAGAGATTGGGTATAAACGCTACTACTTTTTTCAGGTTACAAACTAAGAGATGGAGGTGAAGGACAAAATTTTTTGATTTTTACATTTGTTATTAAGGCTTTACTGTATGATTAAATGATGATGGCGTCCTCTTGCGTAAAATATTCCGGAGCTAAAATAGTCCCCCATTTGGATCTCCGGGCGGGGACTACTCAAGAGGACGTCGTTATCAGAAGAAAGAAAACTGGCATTCCATGGATCGGAGCGTGGAAAATCGGATCCCTTAATCGGGCAGGAAGGTTAGAAAATTTAAAAAGGGAAATGGATAGGTTAAAGTTAGATATAGTGGGAATTAGTGAACTTCGGTGGCAGGAGGAACAAGACTTTTGGTCAGGTGAATACAGGGTTATAAATACAAAATCAAATAGGGGTAATGCAAGAGTAGGTTTAATAATGAATAGAAAAATAGGAATGCGGGTAAGCTACTACAAACAGCATAGTGAATGCATTATTGTGGCCAAGATAGATACGAAGCCCACACCTACTACAGTAGTACAAGTTTAAATGCCAACTAGCTCTGCAGATGATGAAGAAATTGATGAAATGTATGACGAGGTAAAAGAAATTATTCAGGTAGTGAAGGGAGTTGAAAATTTAATAGTCATGGGTGACTGGAATTTGTCAGTAAGAAAAGGGAGAGAAGGAAACATTGTACATGAATATGGATTGGGGGGAAGAAATTAAAGAGCAAACCAACTTGTATAATTTTGAACAGAGCATAACTTAAATCATAGCTAACACTTGGTTCAAGAATCATAAAAGAAGGTTGTATACGTGGAAGAATCCGGGAGATACTAAAAGGTATCAGATAGATTATATAATGGTAAGACAGAGATTTAGGAACCAGGTTTTAAATTGTAAGACATTTCCAGGGGCAGATGTGGATTCTGACCACAATCTATTGGTTATGAACTGCAGATTGAAACTGAAGAAACTGCAAAAAGGTGGGAATTTAAGGATATGGGACCTGGATAAACTGAAAGAACGAGAGGTTGTAGAGTGTTTCAGGGAGAGCATAAGGGAACAATTGACAGGAATGGGGGAAAGAAATACAGTAGAAGAAGAATGGGTAGCTCTGAGGGATGAAGTAGTGAAGGCAGCAGAGGATGAAGTAGGTAAAAAGATGAGGGCTAATATAAATCCTTGGGTAACAGAAGAAATATTGAATTTAATTGATGAAAGGAGAAAATATAAAAATGCAGTACATGAAGCAGGCAAAAAGGAATACAAACGTGTCAACAATGAGATCGACAGGCAGTGCAAAATGGCTAAGCAGGGATGGCAAGAGGACAAATGTAAGGATGTAGAGGCTTGTCTTACTAGGGGTAAGATAGATACTGCCTACAGGAAAACTAGAGAGACCTTTGGAGAGAAGAGAACCACTTGCATGAATATCAAGAGCTCAGATGGCAACCCAGTTCTAAGCAAAGAAGGGAAGGCAGGAAGGTGGAAGGAGTATATAGAGGGTTTATACAAGGGCGATGTACTTGACGACAATATTATGGAAATGGAAGAGGATGTAGATGAAGATGAAATGGGAGATAAGATACTGCATGAAGAGTTTGACAGAGTACTGAAAGATCTGAGACGAAACAAGGCCCTGGGAGTAGACAACATTCCATTAGAACTACTGATGGCCTTGGGAGAGCCAGTCATGACAAAACTCTACCATCTGGTGAGCAAGACGTATGAGATGGACGAAATACCCATAGACTTCAAGAAGAATATTATAATTCCAATTCCAAAGAAAGGAGGTGTTGACAGATGCAAAAATTACCGAATTATCAGTTTAGTAAGTCACAGCTGCAAAACACTAACGCGAATTCTTTACAGACAAATGGAAAAACTGGTAGAAGCGGACCTCGGGGATGATCAGTTAGGATTCCGTAGAAATGTTGGAACACGTGAGGCAATACTAACCTTAAGACTTATCCTATAAGAAAGATTAAGAAAAGGCAAACCTACATTTATAGCATATGTAGACTTAGAGAAAGCATTTGACAATGTTAACTGGAATACTCTCTTTCAAATTCTGAAGGTGGCAGGGGTAAAATACAGGGAGCGAAAGTCTGTTTACAATTTGTACGGAAACCAGATGGCAGTTGTAAGAGTCGAGAGACATGAAAGGGAAGCAATGGTTGGGAAGGGAGTGAGACAGGGTTGTAGCCTCTCCCCGATGTTATTCAATCTGTATATTGAGCAAGCAGTAAAGGAAACAAAAGAAAAATTCGGAAAAGGTATTAAAATTCATGGAGCAGAAGTAAAAACTTTGAGGTTCGCCGATGACATTGTAATTCTGCCAGAGACAGCAAAAGACTTGGAAGAGCAGTTGAACGGAATGGACAGTGTCTAGAAAGGGGGATATAAGATGAACATCAACAAAAGCAAAATGAGGATAATGGAATGTAGTCAAATTAAATCAGGTAATGCTGAGGGAATTAGATTAGGAAATGAGACAGTTAAAATAGTAAATGAGTTTTGCTATTTAGGGAGTAAAATAACTGATGATGGTCAAAGTAGAGAGGATATAAAATGTAGACTGGCAAAGGCAAGGAAATTGTTTCTGAAGAAGAGAAACTTGTTAACATCGAGTATAGATTTGTGTGTTAGGAAGTCGTTTCTGAAAGTATTTGTATGGAGTGTAGCCATGTATGGAAGTGAAACATGGATGATAACTAGTTTGGACAAGAAGAGAATAGAAGCTTTCGAAATGTGGTGCTACAGAAGAATGCTGAAGATAAGGTGGGTAGATCACGTAACTGAGGAGGTATTGAATAGGATTGGGGAGAAGAGAAGTTTGTGGCACAACTTGACTAGAAGAAGGGATTTGTTGGTAGGACATGTTTTGAGGCATCAAGGGATCACAAATTTAGCATTGGAGGGCAGCGTGGAGAGTAAAAATCGTAGAGAGAGTCCAAGAGATGAATACACTAAGTAGATTCAGAAGGATGTAGGTTGCAGTAGGTACTGGGAAATGAAGAAGCTTGCACAGGATAGAGTAGCATGGAGAGCTGCATCAAACCAGTCTCAGGACTGAATACCACAACAACAACAACATTTAGGCTCCCACACTTTGTCGATTGGGGGGGGGGGATCATGAATGCAATTGACATAAATTGGTAGCCACATTTTGAAAATTCCTCCTCTTCTATCATCTTTGTGCACAACTTTTTTTCGCCCCTTGTACAATGAGAAAATAGTGCTTAAATTAAAAGCACCATCTGCATCAGGAGCACCATATTTTTTATTCCTCGCAATAATTTCAACCACCACCTGCTCCCATATGATATTACATAGAAAATTTTCAGTAAGGTGCTCCTTCCAATATGGCTACAGTAGGATTGTGTGGTGATAGGATGCTCCAAAATCAGTTGAAATTAAATGGTTCTTCATACAGAAAGTGTAAAAAACTTGTAGTCAAAGGAATTCAATGCATTATGTGCAACTTTTTGTTACACAAATGTGTGTCTGAAATTTATAATTGATGATATTCAGTGAACATGCCTGAACTGCAATAGTGACGAAAATGTGTGACTAACATCCGCAGTAAGTTCTAAGGATGAAATTATTCATCTACTTCAAAGTGACATTGATGCTCTGAAAGCAGAACTGACATTACTAAAGAAAGAAATTATTGCATTGAAATGTGGAAAGTGTTGTGCATGTGAAAAAACTTCAGTAATAGGTCCTACTTCAACAAATACGCTGAGTGATACAATTGAGAACCAATGAAAAAATTCAGCTGCCATTAGAAAAGAAAAAGAAACTGAAGATACTGAAGAACCAAACAAAAATAAGTGGACCAGTGTTCTGTACAAATAAGACAGAAAGTGAATTCTTTATTGTAGGTGACTCATTGTTGAAAAACAGTTGTACCAAACTCTGAAATCGACGTTCAACCTGGAGTCAGGACGCTTCAAATGCATACATACATAACGACGTCTTAAACTGAAGAGAGAATGCACCAGATAAGCATAGCAGAAATGTGAAAGGTGTTTTTATCCATGTGGGAACAAATTCACTTTGAAACAACAGTGGGAAATTGTAAACCACACAAGAAACCTCATCCGACTGGCCAGAAGACTCAACCTGAATTCTGGTATAACAATAAGTGGCATTGTGTACAGAAGATCGGTGAGTGACAGCCATGTGCAGAGAATAAGCAGCAATATTAAAGAACAGTGCAATAAACTAGGAGTTGTTTTCATTGCACTTAGAAATTTGTTGGGAACAAAGCGTCTTGCCAAAGGTGGTCTACATCTGAATAGGTTGGGCTCAAAAATATTCAGTAAGATGTTTCTAGATACTTGCCAGATCACAAAAAAATAAGGGAAACTTATAAGTAGTGATGGGGGTGAAAAAACTTGTGTAGCATTAAGAAAGACAGAACCAAACCATTATCTGGGTGGAAATGTGCTAAAGCCTGTTAGTGATATTCAAAGTAGGTATGTTATCCACTGGAATACAAATGGCTTCAACATTGATGCGTCTAACAATAAAAGCTCCAAAATATATGAATTGGAATTCATTCAGTCAGAATGTGCAAATATTAAAGTTGTTTGTATAAATGAGCACTGGTTTACTGCAGACACAGTTAAAATTCTAAACAAAATAGGGAACTTTGGTTTAGCAAGTAGCTTTTGCAGAAGAAACAAGTCACATGGAGGCTCATGTATACTTCTACATAGTTTCTGGTCTCATAATTTATATCACTACTTCTACACAACAGCTCTCAAACACACATTCTTCATTTAAATAATTAAAACATTGGACTCACTAGCATATGTTATAATAATCTCAATATACAGAATTCCAGGGATGTCAACAACAGAATTATTCTTATCTAAGCTTCAAATTATGCTGGAAGACCTTTGCAGAGAAAAAAAGAAAAAAGTTGTAATAGACGCAGATTTTAATAATGATATCACATGTGATAGTAGCCATGCGCCAAGTTTTCTGAATTAGTAAAGAAATATGGTTTCAAATTGACCAGAGACAATGGGCAATCAGCAACATGCATTGACAATGTTTAAACTAATTATGTATATGAAGATGTGCACAAATTTCGTCTAGTTCAATGAGCTGCCACAGACAGACAGGAGCATTTCACATTTTAAAACCCCTTATGAGAAGGAACTTTAGCAAAGAAAACTTGCTAACATTTAGTGAGAAGCTAAGACATAAAACATGGTCTTTTGGTTATTGTAAATCACGTGACAAAAGCTTTGAGAAATTCCTAAATAGTTTTCTTAGAGACTTTAATGAAACATTTCCACCTAGACTCTGCAGCAGTAAAATAACAAATACAGTAAAGGGGATTACCCAGGGCATAAAAATTTCCTGTGTAAGGAAAAGCCAACTGCGCCAAGAACTAACATATTTAATGAAATCGAAATTTTTATTATATTTTAAACTCCACAAAGCCATATTTAAAAGAGTTGTCAAGGCAGCAAAACAACTAGAAAATAAGACGCTAATTTTAAATCACAAAAATAAGACAAAGGCTATGTGGTCTGTCATTAAATCTGAGTTAGGCATTAAAGCCTGTAACCAAGAAATGTCAAAAGTTGACATTGAAGGAAATACTACTTTAGATCCAGCTCAAATACCAGAGTACTTTAATGAATTCTTTATAAATGTAGCAAAGTCTGATGCAGATGTAATAAGATTATCACAACAAAGTAAATCCCTTTGACCTAAGCGTAAACTCTGAAAACTTTACAAAATTCTCAAAAGTTTCTGTGGAGAATGTAGAAAATTCAATTCTAACACTAAGAAACAAAAAAATCTGTAGGTTGGAATGGAATGCCCACCAAAGTTATTTAAGTGCTACACAACAGAATTTAAAACCCACTAGCTCAGATAATAAATCAATGTTTTGAAGAGGGCTGTTTCCCAGAGGTACTGAAATATGCTGAGGTCAAACCACTCTTCAAGAAGGGATCAAGAGATATCATGGGAAATTATCATCCTATCTCCATTCTCCCAGTCCTACCTAAAATATCTGAAAAACTTGCTGTTGCACAAATCCAAAACTTCATTGCAAAATATTCTGTTATTCTAAACAATCAATTTGATTTTCAGCAGGGTAAAAACAACATCAATGCAGTAAACTGTTTCATTGAGAAAATAAGCACATCATTAGACAAGAGAAATAAGGTTGCAGGAATTTTCTGTGACCTCACGAAGGCATTTGATTCCGTAAACCATGCATTGCTTGTTTACAAACTTAATCATTGTAGGGAACTGCCACTAATGCCATAATTTTTAACTCCTCCTTACCCAACAGAAAGCAAAGAGTTAGTATTTCTTCAAATGGCACACATTATTTTTCTGACTGGAATAAAAATATCACAGGGTGTTCCACAAGGCTCCATATTATGCCCAGTCCTATTTCTTTAACGTTAATGACTTACCATTAAATATCAGCTCCCCATCAGTTGTGTCTTAGTTGAAGATCAGGACTCAGAAAAAATTCTCAAATCTGTGATCAGTAACCTTAGTACCTTAGAAATTTGGTTTCAGCTAAATGGGTTGAACCTAAAGTTATCTAAGACTCACATGATGCAGTTCAGAACCAAACAGTCAAAATGTGATCAGATTAAGATTGAGGCAACTTCTTCTATGCCTTGGTTGTTGTGTACAATGAAATTCTTAGGTTTAAATGTAGATAAAAATTTGAGCTGACGGGCACACATTGAATACCTGGCAAACAAACTGAGCAGCTTTGCATTTGCAATGCAAATATTTGTCAACTGCAACTGCATGGACACACAAAAAACAGCATGTACAAGCTACTTCCAATCGATTATTAGGTATGGTATAGTTTTCTGGGGTAACCCGACAAAAATAGTGCGGATACTAAAAATACAGAAAAAATCATATGAAATATGTTCACTGCAAATCACAAAGAATTGTGTCGATCATTATTCACAAAACTTAAAATATTAACTCTGCCATCCTTTTAAATATATGAGATTATCATATTTTTCTACACCAGACATGAATTATTTGAGGGAAACCATTTGTCCATTCACATGATACCAGAAACAAAGAAAATTTTATGCTCCCCACCCACCGCCTTAGACTATATGCACAAGGACCTCAATACATGGGAATGAAAATTTGTAATAAATTAAAAGGTAACAAGTTGATGCAGATGAATTTAGGTTCACTTCAAAGAAAACTATATGAGGTACTGACACTGAAGTGTTATTACTCAGTGAATGAATTCGTGCAGGACAAACTGGCCTTCAGTTCGACTAATGCTTCAATGTTGAGTTGACATGTTTTAATACTTGGTCTCACTTCTGTAGATGTTTGGCCCTGGTAAAGAGCTCTTGATGTGATGATGAGTCATTCCTTCCCTAACGTATGTACTTCTCATGTAGTTGGGAGATTAGCCAGTTGCGTTCTATTTGTAGTACCACCCAGGGATCACATGGAGGGCCCTTTGAGGTTGACATGTGCACTTATGAAGCTTGTTAGCTACTTCAGGGGTCAATGCAGCTTCACAACTGACATGTGTTTATAAACTACTTATCCAACATTATATATAATTTTATTAACCTTCTATTACAACATAGTGATTCAAGAGAAAGTTACGTAGTTTAGTTTTTAATAGATATTTACTATTCCATAAGATTTTCAGCTCAGTGGGAAGGAGGTTGAGAGTTTTTACAGCAGCATACATAGCATTTCTCTGCAGCAGAGACAGTGTACATAATTCTTTGTTTAGTGACACACCTGTGAATTGCGGAGTTCTGTCACCAAGGATCCAGTCTCCAGGAACATGATACATTAGAGAAAATAAGTGTTGACAAGCAGTAGTAAATATTCTCAGCTGGCTAAATTATTTGCAATGGGAGTTTCATGGACTCATTCTATATATGACTATTTTCACTGCTCAGTAGGAGATTCTAGTTTGATTAAGGAAGAGTTCCCCCAGGACATATATCTATGTGACACTGTAGAGTGCACAGAAGCAGAATAAGCTACCTGTCTCACCCCTTCATCATCGAGAATGAGAGAGCAAAAGCTGCTGAGCTGACTCTCTGCTCAGTCTGTTAAATGTGACATTACTTGCATGATTTGCAGTGGATGTCAATGCCCAATAACGTGATGGTATCAACTGATTATGTGCTGGTTATTCAGTGTCTATCTTGATTTAATTTTGAAGTTAATGTTTAATTGATGTACATACTTTCTGAGGTTTTGAAAATGTCAAAGAAAAATTTTATTGATGTAGTAAAACTTATTTGGAAATGTCACAATCCTTTTTGCCAGCTAGTATAGTTTGTTGTGTCCCAACATAGGATAGAGGGAAGTTATGGGTTATGGGTCAGTCTTCACTTCCCTAGTGATTTGGAGCAAATGCAATTTGGTAATGTGGTCTGTTATTGTTAGCCCACTCTTATGATCCTTTACAAAGTATGCAGCAGAGGAACTTCTTATTTTCGAACTATTACATTACGTACCTCTATCTATGAAATGGCTCTGCAACAAATTTAATAGATGTGATGTGTTGAAGAAAATGCATATGCTCTTTGTTCAGAATATGTTTTATTTGCATAATACAAACTTTCATGTCTTTTACACCCAAATCATATGTCACAGCTACATGTGTTGTTATTTTGTAAGACATCCTTGATGATAGGCTGAAGAAAACTGATAGCCATAATTCTGTAGTAACAATAATCATGTGGTTGCTTATATAACTGGTGAATTGATACAAGATGAACATTTGTTGACCTAATGCTATGTCCTTCAATGATAAATGTAGAACATATTAGGGGATGTCAGGTATGCATTTAAATTCCTCCATGGATTTGTTAAGTGTTGCACTGAATGCCATTTTTTCAATTCCACAAGTAAGTGTGTGACTTTTTGGATAGCACTCTTAAACTCACTGCTTGGGCAGTGTAATATGAGATCCACATTACCTTTTGTTTCTATCTGACACAAGCTGTGTTTGATGGTGTAAAAAATTTTGATAGAACACTACCTAAACATTTGTAGCATGTCATTTTATCTACACCAATGGTTCTCCTATTTGATGTGACTTCTAATAATTCAGAAATTCTCCTGTTTGTCAACTTTATCAGAATAACACTGCAAAGAGCATTTATTTTGCTTCCCCAGTCTGTTACATCTTCTTAGTGCTGCATCATTCTCTGCCTCTCTCTCTCTCACCTGGCATTGGTAATGAAAAAATCAACCAATTACATTCTGTCTGTATCTCAGGCAACTTCAATATTAGCATATTTACCCAGAATTTGAGAATGAATTTTCACTCTATAGCAAAGTGTTTGTAGATTACAAACTAGGAACTTCCTGGCAAAATAAATCTGTGTGCCAGGCTGGGACTCAAACCTGGGACTTGCATTTGGTACTCGTGCTCTAAAAACAGAGATATCCAGGCATGCCTCATAACCCATGCTCACAGCTTTACTTGCACCAGAACCTCATCTCACACCTTGAGTGTTTCACAGAAGATCTGCTGTATACCTTGTGGGGCTAACACTTCTTGAAAACAGGGTATTGTGGAGACATGGCCTAGCAACAGCCTGAGGGATGTTTTCTAGGAGTGTTACTCCCATATGAGGAGAATTACTGTGAAATGTGGAAAGTGAGAGATGAAGTACTTAGAGATGTAAAACTGTGAGGGTGGGTAGTGCATCATTTTTTTTATTAAACATCTGTAGTGTGTCAGAATTTCATGGATGTTGCCAACATAAATATATACAATAGGTGAATAAATTTATAATTATCACAATCGGAATTTGTGAAGATTGTAACATGAAGATACATTGTTAAACCACTTAATAACACAGTTGATAATTTTTACATATATCTGTATATTTACATTATTCCAAATAATGCTTGACAGTAAAAAAACACTTTTCCAAGAGATGTTTTTTAGCAAATTCCTGAAGTTATCTATTTTGCTTATGTCTGTGATCCCTTGTAGAAGATTGTTGTACAGTTTAATTCCATTATATAACATGCTATTTTCAGTTTTTCATTTGTTTTTCCTATAGAGGTGTAAGTGTTGTCTGTGTCTGGTTTTATGTGCATGTATGAACTGTTTATCGGGAACTGGTCAAAGTGTTTTTTATGTATATTACTGTCTGGAAAATGTACTCACACGGAACTGTCAATATACACAAAGATTCGAATAATGCCATACAATGGGATCTATTGCTACTTTCTGCTATGATTCGTACAGCACTTCTTTGCAACTTAAATATTGTTTGTCTGTTGTGCTCTGTTGATCCCCCAGAAGGATATTCCATAACCAATTATAAAGTGGACATACACAAAATAAGCATTTCTAGTACGTAAGCTACTACACACTGAATTTATTATCCCAAGTGCACAGCATGCTGAAGCTATTTGCTTTCAAGTACTGCAGTGTGCTTTGTCCAGTTTAGTTGAGAGTCGACATGCATGCCTAAAAATTTTGTTGATAGTACAGAGTCTATGTGCCCTTCATTAACTTTTAGCTTGGTACTGTTTGGTTTTCTGTTTAAGTGGAAACAAATGCTGTTGGTTCTTTTTTTACATTTAGGATTAATTTATTAGTCTCTATTCACTGGGATGCATGCTTAAGTGTTTTCTCAGCTTTATCGTTGAGTACACTTGACAATAACATCTAAATCAAAGCTGAGTCACCATCAGCAAACAGTACTGATTCACCATGTTTGACACTTTGTGGAAAATCGTTGATGTATATTAAAAAAAAAAGGACTGCATCCAGCACACTTCCTTGGGGGGACTCTTATATTGGTGTATTCTGAATTTGAAAGGTATGATTTGAGTTAGTTTGAGTGATCTGCACCTGTTGGACCCTGTTTTGCAGGTATGAATGAAACCACACGTTTGTTGCTTCTCTTACTCCTAGTGCATTTAGTTTGACACCACAGACCACACAATTTTGCTAAGCAAACACTTTGGTCAAATCAAGGAAGATCCTTGTTATGTGGTCTCCTTTGTCTAGTGCTTCGAGGATAACATTTGAGAAATGAGCTACCGCTGAATTTGTGCTTTTGCCAGCCCAGAAACCAAATTGCTCGTTACTCAGAAGATGGAACTTTAAGTACCCCATGAGCCTGTTCTTCATTATGGTCTCTATGACCTTTACAAAGGATAACAGTAACGAGATTGATCTGTAATTTTCTATGCTTTTTTTTGTCACCTTTCATATATATAGTTATGATTCTTGTATGCTTCAGTATATCTGTGAAGCAACCTGAGGAGAAGGATTCATTGATGATGTACACTAAAGGGTCCTCAATGTTGTCCATGCAGTCCCTCAGTAAGCACCAGGGGTGCCGACTTATAAAATATATTGGGGGTCCCATACTGGGGATCTCGCCCTGGGAAATTTTCAAAATTTCAGATGGAAGAATGATGAGCTTCAAATTTTTTTTAAGCATTTTAGAGTCATTTGCTCAGCATTTGAACCAGGAGAAAAGGACTCACAATAACTTGACACTCCAGGAAACTCAACAAGCCTGACTTTTGTTTCTTTATTCCAAGCCAAAAAATAACATAAACACGCACGTTATTTTTGTAAAAAGCTAATTAAATTTACTATGATAATCATACTTAGAGACTATTACAGAGCAGTGAATATATAGCTCTGAAAAGACTGAAATTATATTTAAATAAATCCTAAACTACCATGAAAAGAATAAAACATTAATCAAAGTGCTATTACTGTGCAACAGCAATATTTTATAAGTGAAATAGCTAATTTAAGCTTACTTTGAATAAGGCTCAGTATTCATTAAATAAAAATAATAAAATGATACTCAAAGTTAATGCTCTAATTCAGTTAATAAAGTTAATACAGTATGCCTAATAATTTCATTCAAAATGTTTGTAAATAGTGGTTTTAATTGGGTCATACGCCCTAAAAATACTTAAGTATTTGAAAATGACTAATACAGTACTTAATAAATAATACAGTAATAAACTAGTACTAATATTTTGAAACTGAAAATTTAGCATTATGTATGTATTTAATTCTCTATTTTATAAAGATTTTTAATATTGCTCTAAATGCCATTTTTTGGGCCAGAGTGTCTTTAAAAAGGTGCAAATGTTGACCCTCTGACTGGATTACTGAATATGAAGTAATTGAAGACTGGTCAGATATCCAATTCATCCAAAATATCTCATTGGGCATGAAGTACAGCCAAGTTGTTAAATCGCTTTTGTCCCATTCTTGATCAGAGATACGACTTCAGGCACCTATGTGTGCTAAATGACCATTCTGCTGTTGCTGTCATGACTGGAAATACTTGGAGAGATGTTATGTGAGGTAGTGAAGTGCATTAAACTTCTCCAACTGCAGGGTCTTGTGTAATGTACTTTCTTACATCATACATTATTTTTAAGACCAGTTGTTTTTTATTACCAATATCGGCTAACATATTTGAGTGTAAGCGCAGTCTTCCAATCTATACATCATTTTTGAAAAACTCAGTTGATTTTTCAAATTTGTTTCACCTCTGTTTATTAAAAGCAAGCACTCTTGTTCAACTGCAATGACCTGTGTGAGTCCAGTGGAAGCAAACCATGGAGTAATGAAAGATTACATCGAAGTTTGTGAAACGGTACAAACAGGTTTGTAGTATTCCTTTTGGGTTTTGAAAGTGGGTGGTGAGATGGCTCATTGTTTTTGTACTTCTTTGGTCTACTTAGATTCCAAGGAAGTGAAGGATCATCAAGTTGTGAAGGTTTTTCTTTTAAACACAATTCCCAAAAGTGTTCAAAACTATCATGCCTTCCATTCAATATACAGATCAAGCCCTCGTACATATTTTCCAGATTAGCAACACTTAGATGAGGGCATTGAATTTTTTCATTGACATCCTTGACTCGGTTCATTGCATGACAATAAAGATGTAAAAAGAAATAAGTCTCGAATTGTAACATTGACTCAAGTTAGCCTGCACATTTGTAACCTGCCTCTGTTTTGTCCACTGAAGAATTTCTGGAGATTTTTGTGACATTTTCTGCAAAGTTTTTAAATATTCTCAAGGTACTACAAACTCATGTAGTACATAAAGTCGAGCAAAGGGGTCCTAGACCACCTTAGTCATTAGCACTCTCACAGCGTATGCTTCTGGAAAGTCCCATCCTTTTGTTTGATTCCCTTAAGGTGTTTATTAAGTCCTTGGCTAAAGCCATAATGTCCCTCATAGACTTAAGATGGTGGAAACTGTCTACAACTTACAAGCCTAAACTGTGAGTAGTGCAGTGCACATAATGTGCTTTTGGTTGTAGTCCAAAACTAATCTTTTTAGTCCTTTGAACTTACCTCTCATGTCTGAGGCATCATCATAGCATTGTCATCTTAAGTTATGCATTGACAAATCAAGATGAGCAAAAATTGGACAGTCAGTTCTCCTAGTTGCGCGTGACTGCATGTGAGATCGCTCTCTAAGTTTTCATCTATTTTTAGGTTTCAGATATATATTTTAACTGTTTTTGTGATAATATTTACTATATAAGTGATTTATTAGTGGTTTCTTCATTCACCTCTGCATTTCTTGTGTTGTGGCCTGATATTTGTGAGGGTTTCGTATCGAGCAACTTAATCTCTTACCCGTATTTACATTCCGCGCTGACCAGTTGCAGCTGTAGCGGCGAATCGAAAGCTAAGTGCTAATTAATTGTTTGTGTATAGTAGTTTATTTAGGAACTTTAGTGGTCTTCAATGGATTTTCTTGGTGTTTTCCGGTGAAATATCTTCAGAAGAAATTTTTCGAACTGCTTTCAGTTTCGTTACTGTCATTAGATGTTTGATTTTCTTTCTGTGTTAGTATTTTGTTATATTCTCATTTGTTGTTGATTAATACTGTCAATAATAGTAGTTATTTCCCTTGTAGAGCAAGTTTGTGATAATTGTAGTCAGTTTTTAACATCTTCTTATTGTAGTACCGGAACTTAGATAAAGTTGTTTTCTTGTTTCAATAATTGTAAAATTTTACCATTAGTGAGAAGTGTGGGCTTTGCCGTAGGTTCGTGAGTAGTGGATTGCGGTGTGAGGCTTGTTCGAAGTATTTTCACTGGGGGGGAATGCAGTGGGGAAGCCAGTGGGCATTCTGGTGAGATCCTCTCCTGGAACTGCAGGTTATGTAGCAAGAGTAAGTTGATAGAGGAGCAGGAGCGTAAGATCTGTGCCCTTCAGGTGCAGTTGAAAAATGCACAGGAGGAGCTAGATAGGATGAGGAGGGAGAAGGGGGTTGGGGAATGGGAGCTGGTGTTGGCAAGAGATCTGCTAGGAGAAGAAGATTTTCAGATAGTTTTACTATTGGTGTTTGTAATAGATATGACCAACTGTCAGAGTCTAGTGGAGAGGAATCTCTAGTAGCTGTAGATGTAGGAAGTATGCAGCAGACCTCAGCAGTTACAGTGGCTAGGACAGTTGCAAAGTCTAAGAGAAAGAAGAAGGTTCTGCTGTTAGGTAGTTCTCATGGTAGAGGTGTAGGCCAGCAGTTGCAGGAAGTTTTGGGGAGTGAGTACCAGGTCACCAGCATTGTGAAGCCTAATGCAGGATTGGCTCAGGTGACTTTTAACATAGGGGGGTTATGTAGGGATTTTACTAAAGAGGATCAGGTAGTGATTGTGGGTGGGGCTGGTAATAATATTGATAGGGATGGGGAGTATGACATAGATGGTGCCCTGGAAAAGCCACTCAGACTGGCAACACATTATAGAAGTTTTGCGCCCCAAAAAAAAAAAAAAAAAAAAGACTGGCAACACGAATGTGCATTTCGTGGAACTGTTTCAGCGTCATGATCGGCCTCATCTTAATGCAGCCGTCAGGCGTAATAACATGAGACTTGGGGGTGCGCTGATGACAGACTCCACCGACACCACTGAAATGTGACTCATGCCTTCTATCAGTAGGACGGGTTTCACTAGACATGGCCTGCACCTCAACAGGTATGGGAAGGGGAGGTTGGCAAAACTTATAGGTGACAGCATAGGTGGGGGTGGTGGGACCACTCATGGGAAAATTCCGGTAGTTGTGGGTGTTAGAGCTGTACCTTTTTTAGATTGAAGTCAGCTGATAGGTATTCCTGCTTAAGGGAAGTATCTCTAACAAAGAAACCACTTTCTACAAAGCTTGGGTATCCAATTAATGAGGGAATTAGTATATTTCATCAAAATGTACAACGTATTAGAGATAAAGTTAGTGAACTGCTTATAGATGTTGACTCTGAAATTATTGGTATATCTGAACACTTCTTAAATAAGGAGATAATTCAGAGGTTTCCTTTACCAGGATACAGGTTGGTTGGCAGCTTTTCTAGGAGCTCTTTGCGGTGTGGGGGAGTAGCCATGTATGTGAAACATCAATTGACTCAAATGGGATACCGTTTTTCAAAGTACTGCACTGAAAAGGTGTATGAATGTTGTGCAGGTGTGGTTAAATTTAGTGGAGCTAAACTTCTTACTGTTGTTATTTATAGATCCCCAGACTCCGATTTCACAACATTTTTGCTAAAGCTAGAGGAGGTTCTTGGTTCACTTAATAGGAAATACAAAAAGTTAGTTATATGTGGTGACTTCAATATTAATTGTATAAGTGATTGTGCAAGGAAAAGGATGCTGGTAGACCTCCTTAATTCAAATAATCTTATGCAAACCGCATTCTTTCCAATGAGAGTGCAAGGGAACAGTAGAACAACCATAGACAATATTTTTGTTCATTCGTCATTATTAGAAGGGCATTCTGTTAGCAAAAAGGTGAATGGCCTTTCAGATCATGATGCACAAATTTTAAGTCTAAAAGATTTTTGTGCTGCAACACATGTTAAATATAGTTACCAACTTTTTAGGAAAGCTGATCCAGTTGCTGTACAGACTTTTGTAAACCTTATCAAGGAACAAGAGTGGCAAGATGTTTATAGTGCTGATACAGTAGACTATAAATATAATGCTTTCCTCAAGACTTTTCTCATGCTCTTTGAAAGTTGCTTTCTGTTAGAATGTTCAAAATGGGGTACTAGCACAAACAGACAGCCTGGGTGGCTGACTAAAGGGATAAGAATATCTTGTAGAACAAAGTGGCAATTATATCAAAACGGTAGAAACAGTCAAAATCTAAATGCAGCAGCCCATTACAAACAGTATTGTAAGGTGCTTAAAAAAGTTATTAGGAAAGCAAAAAGTATGTGGTATGCAGATAGAATAGCTAAGTCTCAGGATAAAATTAAAACCATATGGTCAGTCGTAAAGGAAGTGGCTGGTCTGCAGAGACAGGTCGAGAATAATCAGTGCGTAGTGGGCATGTCCGTGTTACTGATAAGTCGCATATATGTACAGTACTTAATAATCACTTTCTGAATATAGCAGGTGAACTAAATAGAAACCCAGTCCCAACAGGGAATCATATAGCGCTCTTAGAAAAAAGTGTTTCGAGACTGTTACCTGAAATGCTCCTCCATGATACTGACAAGAGGGAGATTGAGTTAATAATTAAATCTCTAAAGACCAAGAACTCTCATGGATATGACTGGGTATCTAGCAGAATACTGAAGTATTGTTCCACGTATGTTAGCTCAGTACTTAGCCATATCTGTAACTTTTCCTTTAGGAGTGGTCGGTTTCCTGACCGATTAAAGTACTCGGTAGTGAAGCCACTTTATAAAAAGGGAGACATGGGTAATGTTGACAATTATAGACCTATTTCTATGCCATTGGTGTTTGCTAAGGTTATCGAGAAGGTTGTATATACAAGGTTACTGTAGCATTTAAAGTCACATAATTTGCTGTCTACTGTACAGTTTGGTTTTAGAAATGGCTTAACAACTGAAAATGCTATAGTCTCTTTTCTCTGTGAGGTTTTGGATGGATTAAATAAAAGGTGTTTTCTTTGATTTAACGAAGGCTTTTGACTGTGTTGACAACAAAATATTACCGCTGAAGTTGGAACGTTATGGAGTAAGGGGAGTAGCTTACAATTGGTTCGCCTCCTACCTTAAGAACAGAAAGCAGAAGGTAATCCTCCACAATATTGAGAGTGGTAATGATGTTCAGTCCCAATGGGGCACTGTTAAATGGGGCGTTCCCCAAGGATCGGTGCTGGGGCCACTGCTGTTTCTTATTTATATAAATAATATGCCTTCTAGTATTACAGGTGATTCAAAAATATTTCTGTTTGCTGATGACACCACCTTGGTAGTGAAGGATCTTGTGTGTAATATTGAAACATTATCAAATAATGTAGTTCATGATATAAGTTCGTGGCTTGTAGAAAATAATTTGTAAAAAATGAGTCTTACTGTGATTTAGCATCAGTTTCTAACCCACAATTCAACAAGAACTGACATGCCCATTCTGTCTGATTAAAATGTTATAAGCGAGACGGAACAGTTCAAGTTCCTAGGCGTACGGATAGATAGTAAGCTGTTGTGGAAAGCCCATGTTCAGGATCTTGTTCAGAAACTAAATGCCGCTTTATTTACCATTAGAACAGTATCTGAAATAAGTGACATTTCAACACAAAAAGTAGTATACTTTGCATATTTTCATACGCTTATGTCATATGGTATTATTTTTTGGGGTAATTCTTCTGATTCAAAAAGGGTATTTTTGTCTCAAAAATGGGCTGTTCGAGCTATGTATGGTGTAAGTTCGAAAACCTCTTGTCGACCCCTGTTCAATAGTCTGGGAATTTTGACATTGCCCTCACAGTATGTATTTTCTTTAATGTCGTTTGTTGTTAGCAATATTAGCTTATTCCCAAGAGTTAGCAGCTTTCACTCAGTTAATACAAGGCAGAAATCAAATCTGCATGTGGAATGCACTTCCTTGACTCTTGTGCAGAAAGGAGTGCAGTATTATGCTGCATCCATTTTCAATAAGCTACCACAAGAACTCAAAAATCTTAGCAGTAGCCCAAACGCTTTTAAGTCCAAACTGAAGAGTTTCCTCATGGCTCACTCCTTCTATTCTGTCGAGGAGCTCCTGGAAGAGCTAAAAAATTAAGCAAATTCCAGTGTTACATTCTTGATTTTCTTTATTTATACCAACAACTTGTTGTCTGAATATGTTTCTTATATTTCATTTTATCTGTTTCTACAATTGTGTTATAATTTCATGTATTGACTCGTTCCATGACCATGGAGACTTCTCCTAAATGTGGTCCCATGGAACAATAAATAAATAAATAAATAAATAAATAAAATGTCTTTTAAAATACTAGAGTTTGTGATTCAATGTTGGGGGTCTCATATTAGCCAATAAAGTCTCCATTGATAATTAGGGAATTATTAACAATATGGATACAAAATGACACTTATAAAAATATTCAAATGATTCGTCAACCATAATGTTCACGAATCAAAGAAACAGTCTTCTTGATTGAAGCCAATACCTTTCTCAACACAGACTTTCGTAGTACATCAATGATATCATTTTGAATATCATGGGGTGTCCACTTATACCTGAGTTTAAAGGCTGGTTAGGTCATTTGGGGTATGTCATTCTTCTGGAGTTCCAGCAATTGGAAGAAATCTGAGTTAGATCTTCATGCCCTCTAATTGCTATTCCTTGTCACCATAGAAACTGCATAGTAGTAAAAAGTGTCTCAAGAGCTAAACAGCCTTTCTTCATATCACTGCCCAACTGTTCATTCAATTGGGACGCCACACTTCTGAAACTAAATTCTATCACTAACTGAACACCTTCTTTATGCATAGACATATATTCATGAAAACAGAGTTTTTCCAAAGCCTTTTTTCAGTTAGAACACCCTATGGAAGTAAATGCATCTTCTTTTTTTGAAGAATTGTAATAGATTTTTAGCATCTGCCTCTTTGCAGGTTTTGCAAAAAACTTTCGGTAGATTCTTTATATTCTAGCTATATGTATATAAATATAGCTCTGCAGATGATGAGGAAATAGATGTAATGTATGACGACATAAAAGATATTATTCAGGTAGTGAAGGGAGATGAAAATTTAATAGTCATGGGTGACTGGAATTCGTCAGTAGGAAAAGGGAGAGAAGGAAACATAGTACATGAATATGGATTGGGGGGAAGAAATGAAAGAGGAGGCCACCTTGTAGAATTTTGTATAGAGCATAACCTAATCATAGCTAACACTTGGTTCAAGAATCATAAAAGAAGGTTGTATACGTGGAAGAATCCTGGAGATACTAAAAGGTATCAGATAGATTATATAATGGTAAGACAGAGATTTAGGAACCAGGTTTTAAATTGTAAGACATTTCCAGGGGCAGATGTGGATTCTGACCACAATCTATTGGTTATGAACTGCAGATTGAAACTGAAGAAACTGCAAAAAGGTGGGAATTTAAGGATATGGGACCTGGATAAACTGAAAGAACGAGAGGTTGTAGAGAGTTTCAGGGAGAGCATAAGGGAACAATTGACAGGAATGGGGGAAAGAAATACAGTAGAAGAAGAATGGGTAGCTCTGAGGGATGAAGTAGTGAAGGCAGCAGAGGATCAAGTAGGTAAAAAGACGAGGGCTAATAGAAATCCTTGGGTAACAGAAGAAATATTGAATTTAATTGATGAAAGGAGAAAATATAAAAATGCAGTAAATGAAGCAGGCAAAAAGGAATACAAACGTCTCAAAAATGAGATCAACAGGAAGTGCAAAATGGCTAAGCAGGGTTGGCTAGAGGACAAATGTAAGGATGTAGAGGCTTGTCTCACTAGGGGTAAGATAGATACTGCCTACAGGAAAATTAAAGAGACCTTTGGAGAGAAGAGAACCACTTGTATGAATATCAAGAGCTCAGATGGCAACCAAGTGCTAAGCAAAGAAGGGAAGGCAGAAAGGTCGAAGGAGTATATAGAGGGTTTATACAAGGGCGATGTACTTGAGGACAATATTATGGAAATGGAAGAGGATGTAGATGAAGATGAAATGGGAGATAAGATACTGCATGAAGAGTTTGACAGAGTACTGAAAGACCTGAGTCGAAACAAGGCCCCAGGAGTAGACAACATTCCATTAGACTGATGGCCTTGGGTGAGCCAGTCATGACAAAACTCTACCATCTGGTGAGCAAGATGTATGAGACAGGCGAAATACCCTCAGACTTCAAGATGAATATAATAATTCCAATCGCAAAGAAAGCAGGTGTTGACAGATGTGAAAATTACCGAACTATCAGTTTAATAAGTGACAGCTGCAAAATACTAACACGAATTATTTACAGATGAATGGAAAAACTGGTAGAAGCGGACCTCGGGGAAGATCAGTTTGGATTCCGTAGAAATGTTGGAACACGTGAGGCAATACTAACCCTAAGACTTATCTTAGAAGAAAGATTAAGAAAA
This sequence comes from Schistocerca piceifrons, assembly GCF_021461385.2. Lineage (NCBI taxonomy): Eukaryota > Metazoa > Arthropoda > Insecta > Orthoptera > Acrididae > Schistocerca > Schistocerca piceifrons. The sequence goes on from NW_025728275.1 coordinate 1,415,529, forward strand.
GGCAAACCTACATTTCTAGCATTTGTAGACTTGGAGAAAGCTTTCAACAATGTTAACTGGAATACTCTCTTTCAAATTCTGAAGGTGGCAGGGGTAAAATACAGGGAGCGAAAGGCTGTTTACAATTTGTACGGAAACCAGATGGCAGTTGTAAGAGTCGAGAGACATGAAAGGGAAGCACTGGTTGGGAAGGGAGTGAGACAGGGTTGTAGCCTCTCCCCGATGTTATTCAATCTGTATATTGAGCAAGCAGTTAAGGGAAACAAAAGAAAAATTCGGAAAAGGTATTAAAATTCATGGACCAGAAGTAAAAACTTTGAGGTTCGCCGATGACATTGTAATTCTGTCAGAGACAGCAAAAGACTTGGAAGAGCAGTTGAACGGAATGGACAGTGTCTAGAAAGGAGGATATAAGATGAACATCAACAAAAGCAAAACAAGGATAATGGAATGTAGTCAAATTAAATCAGGTAATGCTGAGGGAATTAGATTAGGAAATGAGTCAGTTAAAGTAGTAAAGGAGTTTTGCTTTTTAGGGAGTAAAATTACTGATGATGGTCGAAGTAGAGAGGATATAAAATGTAGACTGTCAAAGGCAAGGAAATTGTTTCTGAAGAAGAGAAATTTGTTAACATCGAGTATAGATTTAAGTGTCAGGAAGTCGTTTCTGAAAGTATTTGTATGGAGTGTAGCCATGTATGGAAGTGAAACATGGACGATAACTAGTGTGGACAAGAAGAGAATAGAAGCTTTCGAAATGTGGTGCTACAGAAAAATGCTGAAGATAAGGTGGGTAGATCACGTAACTAATGAGGAGGTATTGAATAGGATTGGGGAGAAGAGAAGTTTGTGGCACAACTTGACTAGGAGAAGGGATCGGTTGGTAGGGCTTGTTTTGAGGCATGAAGGGATCACAAATTTAGCATTGGAGGGCAGCGTGGAGGGTAAAAATCATAGACGGAGACCAAGAGATGAATACACTAAGCAGATTCAGAAGGATGTAGGTTGCAGTAGGTACTGGGAGATGAAGCTTGCACAGGATAGAGTAGCATGGAGAGCTGCATCAAACCAGTCTCAGGACTGAAGACCACAACAACAGCAACAACATATATTTGATCAACCAAGACATCTGAAATGATACTTCCCTTACCAGATTGATCAGGTTTCAGCTGTGAAGGGTTCTTGCCTGAAGACAACAAAGCAATTGATGACACAATAATTGTTGGAGGCTGACTTGCAGCAGCAGCAGCAGCAGCAGCAGCAGCAGCAGCAGCAGTATCATCATCATCATCAACGTCCAAGTGCACATTTTGGTAACAAATTTATCCATTGCAAACGTAATCACAATACACTAAGAGACTAAAGTAAATGAATAAAATACAGCCATACAAAAAATAGTCCACTAGACACCAAAGTCAGAATACTAAACATGGCTGCAGCATGCACGGAATGAAACTACCCACAGTGAATGACTGTGACAGCAGGGTGGGCTTTATATAGCCGTGTCTTCCTAATGTCTCAAAGCATCAAGGCGACGCATGGCTGAGGGTTCCAGGCGCTTCTGCTCTAGTCCTTTGATGTCACCGCAGCCTCAGTGCTGGCCTGCTGGCACCAGACTTGACCCAAAGTTACACACACTGGGTCAAATGTTAAGTGTGCCTGCAGCACCGTAACACTATCATGATTCTCACCACTCATTTTCAGTTAACCTGCTTACTACCATAATAACTATTTGTTTTAATGCATTACTGAACATATTTTAAAAGGTAACTCTCACAAAGAAGGAAAATAAATTCCAAAATAATTTTGTTTTTTTTACAAAGCATAATGAAACAAATAATTTTCTAAACTTATTGGGAGGGTTGGCGGAGGTCCCCCTTCATCCCCCCTCCCACTCCCTCACCCAAATGAATATTTGAGGGAGCTTGGGCCCCCTCAGGCCCCATGGAAATGATGCCTGTGTAAATTCTTTGTTTTGTTGAACTTTGGTTGCTATAATACTTATTGGCAGAGTTTGACAGTTTTTTGTGGTCATTTATTTTGGTATCATTGTGTTGGAACTGTATATTTACTGGCTTAAATTTTTTCCAGTTACTTTCCTGTTTGGTGATTTTCCATGCTGCTTTGATTTTGTTATTAGCTTTTTCTATAAATTTGTAATTTTGGTACCTTTTAGCCACTAACAATACTTTTATGTAGATCTTTCTGTATGTATGATAACAGTTATGAAATGCTGAATTATTACTGTAGTTCTTCAATGAGCTAAAGTGCATTAGGGTTTCAGAGGGTTTCCTTATCCCATTGGTTACCCAGCTGTTGCATGATTTAGTGATTCTTAGAACTTTATTTAAATTAAGACTTGAAGAAGTGTTTCCTATTCACAGAATCTGTTGTACATCGCTCTTGACGATACAAGTGAGACTCTGTAGATACATGCAATGTAATGCTAATGGCGCCTTGCTAGATCGCAGCCATGGACTTAGCTGAAGGCTATTCTAACTATCTGCTCTGCAAATGAGCGAGGCTTCGTCAGTGAGCATCGCTAGCTAAGTTGTCCGTACAACTGGGGCGAGTGCTAGTCCGTCTCTCGAGACCTGCCGTGTGGTGGCGCTCGGTCTGCGATCACTGACAGTGGTGACACGCGGGTCCAACATGTACTAATGGACCGCGGCCGATTTAAAGCTACCACCTAGCAAGTGTGGTGTCTGGCAGTGACACCACAGAATCTTTGAAAACTTTCCATTTGTAATAGATTCTCTGTACATTTCCTCCCATGTTTCGCTGTTAATTAGTGAGGCAAATAGAGCTCTTTTTGACTTACAAAAAACCCTTACTGTACTTGTGTATTTTAGTGTTATTATCTAAATCTATGCCTGATTTTAATAACTGACTGGAATGGTCTGAGATGCCAAGGTCATCTATCACAATGTCTCACCTATCTTTCTCTCTGTCTGTAGCGTATAATCAATACTTGATGCTGAATGTCTGGTTATCCTAGTGGCAGCATTAATTAATAGTTATATGCCATAGGTGTAGATAATGTTCTGAAAACTATTGCACGGCATATCTGGGTTCATCATGTTAATGTTTAGAACTTCACAAATGATGATTTTGCGTTAGGGGTGGGAGACCGTATGTAATGCTTGGGTTAGCTTTGTAGTGAATGTGTCCATGTCACCACTAGGAGCATGATAACTACATAGTACATTTAGCTTGAGAGATAAAAAACCTACATGTATTCCAAAGACTGATATTTCTACATGTTTATCCTCACTTAATGCCGTAATGTCATTTCTAATTATTTACATAATCCCCTCCTCCATGTATATCCATGATACACCACATTTCATAGTGTTTCTGCTGTAATGACAGGCTAGACTGTAGGAATATAGTGCTACATTTGTTAATTCTGAACTGTTACACCAATGTTCTGTTATGCAAACAAGTGAGCTGTCAATAGACTGCAGTTCCACCAATAATTGTTGCCTTTTGTTTCTTACACTTTGCATTTTTTGGTGCGAGACTGAGAAGCATTGGGCACTGCTTACCTTGTAGACTTTCTCTTGCCTTGGTATAAAAAATCCTTTTGGTGATGAGGTGTTACAGTTATCCTACCACCTGATGCAATGGACACTGTTTCTTCTGTTGGATCCTCACATTTTCTTGTTGTTCCTGCTGAAGGTGGTTCTGGCACTGGCTCTTCTTGTTCAAGTGATAGTCAGTCACAGCCACAGCATTAGCACAGCCAGGATTTTCTTTTTATGGAGCTGTTATGGTGTTTTCATATTTCCTTGATCAAAGCTGGCTATATAGCAATTGTATTTCTTCCAGCATGGTCATCTTTCTGTATTAGTTTAGTCAGAATTTTGCCAGTGCATGACTTTTCAATGCTGTTATAGTGTAGACCATTTGTGTGAACAGATCTCTTGAGTTGGGGAGATCAAAGAATGTTATGTTTTGATAAAACTTGCATATTTTACAAGTTTTTTTTTAAGCTCAAAGATTAAGATTGAGTTACTCTGCAGATCATGTCTGTGAGGCATGCTTGTCACTACAATATTCGGAACTTTGAGGTTCAGTAGTGTTGTTTCTAGACAGTGTGTGGCAAATTTACTTCATTGCTTCCAACCCATGATTATGACCATGTCATTCTCAGTTATCATTTAGTGAATTATTGCTTTTCGTTATCTTTGTCAAAGGTGTGGTCAGCTTAGTTATTCCTGTGGCTGTATATGACGAAATGTGTTCATTTTATCAGTGATTCTGTTGAAGGACTCACTTTTTGTAGTTCCCTTTTTTTATTGATTGTACAAATTTTCTTGACTGTGCACTTTATTTGACGTTTTGTCACTGATTTTGGTTCATCTGTGTTGCTGTTTTCTTACAGTCTTCATCTTGAAACAATTATTTACTTGATAGCTGTTTCACCAGAGCTGTACTTACTGTATGTTTACATGCTTTAGTTGGCTCATGCCACATTTTCTGTGTAGAAAGACTGTTTGCAGCAACATCTTGTGCTAGGTGATGATTTTGCTCCAGTCCTTGATATTGTCTGAAAGAACCCTTATTGTTGTTTCTTCTGAATTTAGTGTGTTCTGTATTAAGTTTTTCGCAGAACTCGTAAAGCACTGATGACATGTCCAGTCATGATCCTCTTTTATATACTTCAGTTTCACTTTTACACATCTGGTCCCTTCCATCCCACAAACCAACCAACCACTTTTACACATTTATCATGGTACCACAGGATACCTCACTTGACCTTTTCACACAAATTTTACACACATCACAATCACATTTTACAGTAACTGAGCCATCACTACATGAGGTGCTTTCACCCGGTGCCATCTTGAACTGTCTATAAAGGAGATAGCTTACAAATCACTTGTGTAATCAGTTCTAGAAAATTGCTGAAGTGTGTGGGACCCTTACCAAATAGGCCTAGCAAGGCATATTGAATCTATACACACAGGGGCAGTATGAATCGTGTTTGTCTTCTGTGGAGTGAGCTGTCCAAAGTTTCCAGTTTAAGAGTCTGCTGGGTCTGGTGTACAGTCTTAACCTGCCATGAAGTAGTCTTGAAAAAAATTTGGGACACAAGTAAATTGTTTATGATCACAACATCACATTCTGACAGTCCTGTTCATCCCTCAAAGAATCTTAGCTCAATTGGTGGCCTAGATGGAGTGACAAATCTCAGAAAACTAACCCTGGTATTTTGACAGAAAACACAGTTTCCACCATTTACATTCGATATTATTTTTGCACCACTGAAATTCAGCTGTGCATGCCATTTCTTAAATGAACACCTAGCAATATTGATCTTCTTCTCTGCTCGCTCTCTCTTGCTCTCCCCCCCCCCCCCCCCCCCCCCCCCCCTCCTCGCTCCTCGTGATCGTGAGACGTAGGTACTCTAAGAATACTTTTAGTTCACTGTTGGCGTATTTAAAAAAAAAAACTTCCATAAAGAACGCAATTATCAGTTCTCACATTAACATTAGACTTCTTGTAAGTCACCAGTGTCATCTCACATTAGACACAAATTAAGATATATTTACCACATAGTTGATTCAACAACCACAGAAATCATGAACAAGTCTTGCCTCTAGCATGTCATTGTTAAAAGTTACTGAAAATCTTTTTTTCAGCTTGACTGTTTTTTCATCACTGCTGTAGTCAAAGTTATAAAACAGCACAGATTAACACAGAAGTTCCTCGGGCTGCTGTGTTCTTTCATTACAACTTCCTTGGCCCAACTGACAAGTGCTTGTCAGTGCCATTTGACTGCTGTGTCTACGGTCTTCTCACTATATACTTTGGACGTCCACACACAGACAGGTGATGCGCAGTAGATAGGCTCTCTCACACTTATATTTAAAATATCATGTGTTCGAGATGGTAGATGGCTGAGAGGTTCTAGAATTTATGCACCAATTCTCGAAACACTACATATCCCCTTCCTCAGATCGAACACGTGATATTTTATACGTAATCATTATGTACATTAATATCACATATAATAACAATTCACATTTTAATAGTATACATTTATTACATAGGTTTATATATATCTTTCTCACATTAACAATAATTCCCCCCCCCCCCCCCCCCCCCCCTCACAACAGTAGTAAACTCCAGGTGACCATGACACATGAGTAATCTATTTTCTGTTGTCACTTTTTGTACTACCTTTTCTAAGTATTTACTCATTCATTATCTGTTGTAGTTTGGAGGAACTCTGGGAAAAATGAGTGTGTTCCTTTTGACACTCCTAAACATACATAACAGTGACTTCTGTAATTTTAATGTTTGTGTATGAATGTAATTGTGTGTGTTCGTGTAGTCTGATTCTTTGGCTTTCTTATCTGAAGATAAGATGCAGATTATTGGAAACCTTGGAAACCAGGAAGGACTTCTGCAATAGAAGTAGGTGAATATGGAAAGAGGTAACAAAAGATGGGTCGTAAAAATGAGAAGTAAGAAAGAAAATAAATAGAAATGGTTTCCAAGATCAAAGAAGAGAAAGAAGATAGCCTCAAAGACAGGAAACCCTACCCATCCTCCCTTCCCCAGGATCCCTACCTCATAGTTACTTGAGTGAGATGCCGGAGGTGGTTTGTTATTAAATCATCTCCTACAGAACAGACATTCCCCCTTCACCCTTGAGGAAATCTTAGCAACCCTATGGAAAAGGCAAGTGATGAAGAATGAGGCAAACTTGTTTGTGAGGGTTGTTTGAAAGGTGTGGTGTATATTTTGGGTTTGTCATGATATAGATGCTCTTATAAATCATGCTGTTATCCACAGTACCCTCCCCTATCAAAACTGATATAAACCCTCCCATCTACGTCACATTTCATAAAAGGTACCAAATATTCTGTAGAAAGTAGTAAACCTAAATACTATGTTGTCACAATTATTTAACTAGTCATCCAATATTTTATGTTTTGCTAACGCAATATTTCCTTCAGTTCACTAAGAAAAATATGCATCAAGAAATATCAATTGGAACTCTGGCCTGAATATATTACATTCAGTATGAGAAAATTATTCTCATGACATCAGAAATTATTTTTAAAGTTAAGTGCCAGGACACTGTTCTCCCTATTTACCTCAAAATGGCTCTGAGTACTATGGGACTTAACATCTGAGATCATCAGTCCCCTAGAACTTAAAACTACTTAAACCTAACTAACCTAAGGACATCACACAGATCCATGCCTGAGGCGGGATTTGAGCCTGCAACCATAGTGGTCATGTGGTTCCAGACTGTAGCGCCTAGAACCGCTTGGCCACACTGACTGGCCTCCCTATTTACCTAGAAATATATGACCAATGAAAGAATTACCTGGCATCTTTCAAGAAAACCAGTGTTGGAGTCATCTTAATGACACCTTATATCAATAATACATACAAAATTGGTGACACTGATTTTACCAAGACCTCTTCACACAGGTTTGCAAAGCAACTGGTGAAGAGATTATATACCAAGATCATTCCAAGGAAAAATTTGACTTAATTATACATGGAGACCGTGCTGGTCAAAACAGAGGTCCAAGCAAAAATATGAACTAATTATACATGGAGACCGTGCTGGTTGAAACAAAGGGAAATAAGAGCTGACCAGGCACACTTAATGTGTCTTGTCCCAAGGCTGTGCCAAATGATGGAGTTCAGAGATAACGTGCGCAAATTTCCACCTCATAGTGCAACCGAGCATAGTTGGGACAAGACAAGATTGGGGACAGGTAGGTGCGCATGCACTGTGCAAATACCTACCTCATATGTGCTCTTGCTGGGTGCATAAGTGTAGTACCAGAAATGCGTATGCAGAAGTTTCTTTGACCCCCTATAAAATCTCTCAGGGGACTAGAGTTTGTTAGTAGTCTGACTGAATGGAATAAGGAAATACACCACCAGTAACTGTTGGGGGTGACGTAATCACAAATGCTATTTTTTTCTTTTTTCATCATATCTTTGAGTGTGGTTTCGTAGAGTAGCTTAAGATATTGAAGGAATTTGATGCATAAAAACTATTATAGAAGAAACACCGAAAACAACTCGGGACCTGACAGTAGTCACTCAACTGTTAATTCAGAACATTAATGTCCCTGGGGGATATGTAACTTTACATCCTTTACATTAGACTTTCCCTTTTCTGATCTAGTTGTAGATCCATGAAAAATAATGTCTTGGTATGGATCACCATTTGTACTCGGTATGGTCCTTCACATTTTTGGAAAAACTTGTGTGTCTCTTTCTTCAGGGCAGAGGTTGGAAGATGATGATTTACAAGAACTAGGTCATGAACCTTGTTCTGAGGTTCCAAAGCTTTTTTTTAATTATGTTTACTTACTCTTTGATGTGTCTTTTAGACTAAATTCTGAGAAACTATTTCCTGGTTCATTTTGTTCAGGCCAACTAAAACATCTAATGATAGTTTCTCCTGTATATGGTTCACCCATTACTTCTAAAGGTGTAGCCCAGCTGATGAATGTGGTAATTCATTTAGAATAAGTTAAAAGTCTTTAATTTTCATTGCTCATAAAATATGTTTTTCATGGCAGTAGGTGCGGCATAGTTTTCAAATTTCCTTTGTTACCCGTTCACACGGTTTCAAGGATGTGTTATGGTTGGATATTAACTCTTGACGAATACCTTACCATGCTATGAATTCTTTAAATTCATTATTCACGAATTGTGGGCCACTATCTGTAATAAACCATTTTATTTTACCTACTTCTAGAAGGTATTGTTGTAAACGGTGTATAATTGTCTGCGTATTTGCTTGTGTGGTGGGATATAGCCTAACATATTTTGAGCAGCACTCTATGGTGACCAAAATGTATGACACTCCTCCCTTTCCTTCTGGAACTGTCCCAAAACAATCTGCTGCTGTGAGATCATGTCACGACTTAGGCATAATCTGATTCATTTTGTATTTCACATGAGTATTATCCTCTTTCACTTCCTGACAGATTTCACAAGTTCTAATCAAAGATGCTACATTATGCCCTGGATTCTTAAAATAATAAAACTTATTCAATGTTTGATACTGAAGTGTCCACACCCTGTATGAAAATACCACATAAATGTGTCTTTCATTACTTTCGGAATGCATAAACACCAACATTGCGATGTTACACTGTCTCTCCAAAACAAATTATGACTCATAATTTTCCATTTTCCCACTTGATTAGGAGGTAAGGTATTCCAGATACACATAGAAAACATTTCTGTAAAATAGGGATCATGATGAATATTTTCTGTTATTCTTCGAGCCATCTCTTGTACCCTGATCTTCAGGTTTTCTACTGACATAAAATTGATTACAAAAATAATGCCTGGTCCTTCTGTACATGTCAACTCTTCCATTCCTATTGGTAATCTAGACAAAGCATCCAGTACAATATTCTCGGAACCTTTCACATATTGTATCCTCATATCATATTCTTGTAGGGAAAGCATCAATCGCATTAATCTACTGTGTAACAATGAGGTGCTCATTCAAAAGGATAGAGCTTGATGATCTGTATAAACATGAATTTCTGACTGCAATACTAGTGTCTGAAACGTTTTGGTTACTCCATACAATCACCAATAGTTCTTTTTCAGCAGCCATGTAATTCAATTCATGCTTATTTAGACTACGGCTAGCAAAAGCTATGGTTCGGTGTTCTACACTATATAGATCCCATTATCCTCAGAAAAATTCTGCAGCAGTACCATAATCAGATGTGTCTGTTGAAATTCTGAACAGTTTGCCCATAACTGGATGATGTAATATGGGTGATTCAACAAGTGCACTTTTGACCTCTACAAATGCATCATTTGCTTCTTGATCCCATTACCCCTTCCTTAATAAACATAAAATTTTCAGGTCATTTCATTTGTGACCTCTTCTGTACTGTTGATAGTATCCAGCCATATCTATAAATCCTTTCAACTGTCTTAAATTTCTGTGGTGTAGACACTCTTTAATAGCTTTAATGCATTCAGGGTCCGGTTCAATTCCCTGCACCCATACAATATGACCTAAAAACCTAAGCTCTTGGCATGAAAAGTATGATTTAGACAGTTTCACCATAATACCTTTCTCTTTAAATCTTTTCAGAGTTCTGCATAAGGTGAGACAATGTTCTTCCCAAGTAGTTGATATTAAAGGATATCATCTACATACATTATTAAATCCTTCAATAAATGTCTCCCTAATGCTTCATCCGGCACACATATAAATACATATACAGAAATATTAAGTCTGAATGGCAATACATTGAAATGATATGAGCCATGAAATAAGAATGCTGTGTACTTTTTTGATTCTGGATGTAACCTGATTTTCCAATATCCTGCAGTCGGGTCAACTGTGCTGAAACACCTTGCTTTCTCAAATTTGCATAACAATTCTTTGATGTTAATCAGTCTGAATAATCATTTAGAGACAGAAAGACACAATGTCCATGCATCTAACACTAATTGTACCACACCCGTAGCTTTTTTCAACTTGACCAAAGGGTTATTCATGACTCTGCAAGCTACGTTATATTATATTGTTATCAATCATTTGGTTGATTTCCTCCCTCACTGCTTCTTTCCAACTTACTGGTATTGGATACAGCTTATAGAAGAATAGAGTGTTATCTCTGATTTTGAATTTACAAATGTAGCCACTGATGTCACCGGGACAATCGTAGAACACTACTTCATACTCCATTAAAATTTTATATAAATTTTGCTTTTGTTATTTTGTCAATATTAGTGACTCATTAACTTTGTCTTGTATGTCAGTTTGTAGTGTTCCTGGAACTACATTATCACTCTCTGGTGACAATTGTGCTGTAGCTGTTAATCGCATACACTGACGTTCGGTTGTTTGTTTACTTATGTAGCTTCTGTCACAAATGGTATCCAGCGTCTACTGTTCCTTTTACCAAAACAAAGAAGATTCTCAAAATTAAAGATGACTTTAAATTCTAATAACCAATCTAAACCAAAATATACATCACTATTAATATTTTATACTATTAAAAGTGTTTGACGAAATAAGATATTTCCAGCACTGCAATTCACTTGGGTTTCCTGTTTCACAATTTTACTTTTCGTTCCTGTTATACCAACTATGTAAACTCCAGTTACTGGTAATAGCAGTAAGTGCTGTTTAGTGTGTAATAAATTAAAGAATGCACTAGATATGAGTGATACTTCAGTCCCTGAGTCTATAAATATATTAACTTCAGAAGTTTCCACAGTCCCTGCCATTATTGGTTATGGGTTGTTGAAAACTAGGTTTGGTTCTTATAGTGATAACCAAACTTTTGTAGGTAGTCTGTGCATGCAAATAACATACTTATCATTAATCAGCCCTCCTAGTGAATCTCAATGACCTTGGCCTTGGCCCTGGATCCAGATCGCACCACGTTTCCCTCATTATTTGTAATCACAGGTTGGTAACCAAATCAAGATGGTATGATACCACTTTGTGCTCTATTATTACTTCGTACAAATTCTTGTGAAGTTACTGGACCTACATTCTAAGGTGGATGCTTCTTCTGATGATGGTTGTTACAATTTTTCTATTGCACTGGTGAACTCTAGGTAGGTTGACTTCGTGCTTTTTGAAATTATCCCACTATTCCTTTCGAAATTTGAATTTTCCCCTTGATGTAAAGTTTCATAACAGTCTTTATTTAGAGCTTCTAGTGTGTCAATGAAAGATAACAATTCTTCAACCATTTTCCAACCACTAAACCAGATGTCATTTCTTGCATAGATGGGTAATTGTCTAATCAAAATTTGAATTAAACCCTCTTCGTCTGTCAGCTTATCTAAATACTTTGCCCATATTAGATGCCAGTCTAAATATTTACTCATGGTACCCCAAGTATTATTGTAATATTTTGGGTCCCACAAATCTGATATTAGTTTCTCCTGTGTACTAGCAGACCAATATTTCTCTTTAAATTTCTTCTGAAATTCTCCCCACGAAGAAAAGTTCTCAATATTTACAGTTCCCCATTCTGAGGATTCTCCTAAAAGGTACCCCACAGCAAATTCAATAATTTTAGGTATTTCCCAGTTCTTCATGATAGCTTTTTGAATCTTTTAAAAAAATGAGTCAGATGCACCTCTCTGTCGGGCTTTAAATTAGGGAATTGTCTCGATAACCCTGAATCCCCCCCCCCCACACACAATTGCAAATCAGAAACTACTTCACTAGTCAGCACAACATTTGGTGAAGTTCCTCATTCTTCTACATGTTCCTGCATAAGTTTGCCTTTTCTCCAGAGTTAGTCTATGCCCTTTCTGGTATCAGTAAATTTGGATGAAGCCATAGGCAATGCATTCCTCGATGTTATTCTCTGTGACTTTCCAATCTATAATTTTCTCTACCTGCTCTTCCAGACAACTTAAATTTATGATACCAGAGCTAGCCATCTTCTCTTTTAAGCTTCTTTCTAAACTGTCTACTCGTGTACTTACACTTATAATTTGTGAATGAATGTCGGGCATTAATTTGCTATGCTTATAGTGCTCTCTTTCAGTGTATACCATCCCTGGTTTACAGCATTAAACTGAGCATGACATACATCCTCCAATGACCCTAACTTTTCATTAATCTCTAATTCTACACTATTATATTTCTCCTCAATATTCAAAATATTCCATTCTAACTTTCTGGTCAAATTCTGAAAATTAATATTCTGTCTTTTGTTGAATTCAGCAAACATTTGTTTTACATGAATGCTTCAAGAATTAGTCAGTTCCTTCTTTAAATCTAATTTCAGATATTCAATTTTACCATTTAGAGTGTCAAATTCAGTCTTTAAAGCATCCATTCCTTTGCATTGATTACTAAATTATCTACTCTGTGCATCAACCTTCGCACTTAATAAACCCAGATTGGTTGCTTGACTATTCAAGATCTCACTCTGGGCATCTATTTATCATTTAATTGAGCATTTACTGAGCCTATATTTTCACTTATTCTAGAGTCCCAAGTTAGATATCCAAAGTTGCACATAGTTAGTAAAACTAATCAAAGCTCAAAATGCTACTTTAAGAAAGGAACTAAGACCAGTCTGGTCCTTCTTTACTAATTTTTATAGCCATGCCTGGTTCTGAAGTTTCTCCAACCTGGTGATCCTGATCCATAATTTTACAAGCTTTATCCCTTGTGATCATCTTAAAATCAACTTTAAGTATAATAACTACACTAATAACTTTATTATATTAACACAATGTGGTATAATCTGTTGAATGAACATTAGGTTTTATTCTCACCGGGCTTAGAATTTGGGCTGTGTCATTGAGCGTAAGTGTAATCAGCATCGGTGAACAGCAACTGGTGCTGGTGGCATTGGTTGTTGGTTTCCACGTAGGCGTCAGTTAGTGGACGTGGAAGTAGGTGAACACCAGTGAACAGCAAGTGGTGCCGGCAGCATTGGATGCTGGTTTCTGCATCTGTGAACCCACGATGTGTGAAAAGTGTATACTCCCCACACCGGATCTCCTTAGTTGTACTATGCAAGGCATATCTCTTCTTAATCTAATATGTCAGGATCTTCTCTCCAGTTTTTCATGTTGTGTTTTTTTCACTTCTTCTCCCTTATTTACTGTTACAAATTTTTCCATTAGATATTTGGGCAGAATCCAGTTCCTTGAAATTGATGTTTAGTCTTGTTATGCTCAGTTGCTATGGAAACACTTGATTGCTTTTTCTCTTGTTTTCATCTCAAAATTCCTTTTTTTCCTTCGGTCCTTTCACACTGGTCACTACATTCTAATGTTTTCGACCACAAGAATGTGTGAAGTTGGATTGCAACCTGCTCACTTCTTTTACATGCATAGACTTACTTGGCATGCACAGCTGATCTTCTCTGGATAGCCGGCTCTGTCAGTCTCCAAAAACATTCTTCTCCAAAGAATGATGCTAGTGAAAGGAATATATACAGGGTGGTCCATCTGAAGTTCCAGATGAGATTATCTCGAAAACTATACATTGAGCAAAAATTGTGGGTAAGACAAGTTAATAAGCTCAAAGGGGGACATCAAATGATACTACACGTGACCTGCATGCCCTGCTTCCTTGGGTGGTGCAGGGGGCAACTTTTAAATCTTCAATGGAAACAACCATTTTTTATTCCAGATTCAGATTCTCCATGAAAAAGTAATCAAGTCTTGTCTGAAACAGTTTTTTAAACCATTGACAGATGGCACTGAAATAGAGAAAAAAGTAAAATTGGAAAACAACTCTAATGCATCTTTCTTGGATAATTCTAGATAAATCAAATCAATAAATAATGTGTACCAATTCCTTCATTATGTCGAATTAACCTATTTTTTGTATAAAATTGACTGTATCACACTTAAGCATTACCCAGGAACAATGACATGGATGTAGTGGAATCATGTTCCCATGGGGTGCTTCATTAACGAGTCCCCTTGCCTCTCACACATTAGGGTGCTTCATTAGTGTGGTTGTTTTTGTGGTCTTCAGTCCTGAGACTGGTTTGATGCAGCTCTCCATGCTACTCTATCCTGTGCAAGCTTCAGCTCACAGTACTTACTGCAACCTACATCCTTCTGAATCTGCTTAGTATATTCATCTCTTGGTCTCCCTCTACGATTTTTACCCTCCAATATTAAATTGGTGATCCCTTGATGCCTCCGAACATGTCCTACCAACCAATCCCTTCTTCTAATCAAGTTGTGCCACAAACTTCTCTTCTCCCCAATCCTATTCATTATCTCCTCATTAGTTATATGATCTACCCATCTGATCTTCAGCATTCTTGAGTAGAACCACATTTCGAAAGCTTCTATTCACTTCTTGTCCAAACTCGTTATCGTCCATGTTTCACCTCCATACATGGCTATGCTCCATACAAATACTTTCAGAAATGACTTCCTGACACCTAAATCTATACTCGATGTTAACAAATTTCTCTTCTTCAGAAACGCTTTCCTTGCCATTGCCAATCTACATTTTACATCCTCTCTACTTTGACCATCATCAGTTATTTTGCTCCCCAAATAGCAAAACTCCTTTACTACTTTATGTGCCTCATTTCCTAATCTAATTCTCTCAGCATCACCTGACTTAATTCTACTGCATTCCATTAACCCTGTTTAGCTGTTGTTGACGTTCATCTTATATTCTCCTTTCAAGACACTATCCATTCCGTTGAAGTGCTCTTCCAAATCCTTTGCTGTCTCTGAGGTTTGCCGATGACATTGTTATTTTGTCAAAGTTTTTATTTCTTCTCTATGGATTTTAATACCTACTCTGAACTTTTCTTTAGTTTCCTATACTGCTTGCTCAATATACAGATTGAATAACATCGGGGAGAATCTATAACCCTGTCTCAATCCCTTCCCAACCATTGCCTCCCTTTCATGCCCCTCGACTCTTATAACTGCCATCTGGTGTCTGTACAAATTATAAATAGCCTTTCGCTCCCTGTATTTTACCCCTGCCACCTTCAGAATTTGAAAGAGAGTATTCCAGTCAACATTGTCAAAAGCTTTCTGTAAGTCTACAAATGCTAGAAACATAGGTTTACCTTTCCTTAATCTTTCTTCTAAGATAAGTCGTTGGGTAAGTATTGCCTCACATGTTCCAATATTTCTACGGAATCTAAATTGATCTTCCCCGAGGTCGATCTCTACTAGTTTTTAAATTCGTCTGTAAAGAATTCGTGTTAGTATTTTGCAGCTGTGACTTACCAAACTGATAGTTAAATAATTTTCGCTTTTGTCAACACCTGCTTTTTTTGGGATTGGAATTATTACATTCTTCTTGACGTCTGAGGGTATTTCCCCTGTCTCATAAATCTTGCTCACCAGACAGTAGAGTTTTGTCATGACTGGCTCTCCCATGGCTGTCAGTAGTTCTAATGGAATGTTGCTACTCCCGGGGCCTTGTATCGACTCAGGTCTTTCAGTGCACTGTCAAACTCTTCACACAGTATCTTATCTCCCATTTTGTCTTCATCTACCTCCTCTTCCATTTCCATAAAGTTGTCCTCAAGAACATCGCCCCTGCATAGACCCTCTATATACTCCTTCCACCTTTCTGCTTTCCCTTCTTTGCTTTGAACTTGATTTCCATCTGTGCTCTTGCTTTCCATCTGTGCTCTTGCTTTCCATCTGTGCTCTTGCTTTCCATCTGTGCTCTTGCTTTCCATCTGTGCTCTTGCTTTCCATCTGTGCTCTTGCTTTCCATCTGTGCTCTTGCTTTCCATCTGTGCTCTTGCTTTCCATCTGTGCTCTTGCTTTCCATCTGTGCTCTTGCTTTCCATCTGTGCTCTTGCTTTCCATCTGTGCTCTTGCTTTCCATCTGTGCTCTTGCTTTCCATCTGTGCTCTTGCTTTCCATCTGTGCTCTTGCTTTCCATCTGTGCTCTTGCTTTCCATCTGTGCTCTTGCTTTCCATCTGTGCTCTTGATATTCATGCAAGTAGTTCTCTTTTCTCCAAAGGTCTCTTAAATTTTCCTGTAGGCAGTATGTATCTTACCCCTAGTGAGATAAGCCTCTACATCCTTACATTTGTCCTCTAGCCATGCCTGCTTAGCCGTTTTGCACTTCCTGTCGATCTCGTTGTTGACACGTTTGTATTCCTTTTTGCCTGCTTAATTTACTGAATTTTTATATTTTCTCCTTTCGTCTATTAAATTCAATATTTCTTCTGTTACCCAAGGATTTCTATTAGCCCTCGTCTTTTTACCTACTTGATCCTCTGCTGCCTTCACTACTTCATCTCTCAAAGCTACCCATTCTTCTTCTACTGTATTTATTTCCCCCATTCCTGTCAATTTTTCCTTATGCTCTTCCTGAAACTCTGTAAAACCTCTGGTTTAGACAGTTTATCCAGGTCCCATCTCCTTAAATTCCCACCTTTTTGCAGTTTCTTCAGTTTCAATCTGCAGTTCATAACCAATAGATTGTGGTCAGAATCCACATCTGCCCCTGGAAATGTCTTACAATTTAAAACCTGGTTCATAAATCTCTGCCTTACCATTACATAATCTATCTGAAACCTGTCTGTATCTCCAGGCTTCTTCCATGTATACAACCTTCTTTTATGATTCTTAAACCAAGTGTTAGCTATCATTAAGTTGTGCCCTCTGAAAAATTCTACCAGGCGGATTCCTCTTTCATTTCTTAGCCCCAATCCATATTCACCTACTACGTTTCCTTCTCTCCCTTTTCCTACTACCGAATTCCGGTTACCCATGACTATTAAATTTTCATCTCCCTTCACTATCTGAATAATTTCTTTTATTTCATCATACATTTCTTCAATTTCTTCATCATCTGCAGAGCTAGTTGGCATACATACTTGTACTACTGTAACAGACGTGGGCTTCGTGTCTATCTTGGCCACAATAATGCATTCACTGTGCTGTTTGTTGTAGCTTACCTGAACTCCTATTTTTTTATTCATTATTACACAGACGCCTGCATTACCCCTATTTGAGTTTGTATTTATAACCCTGTATTCGCCTGACCAAAAGTCTTGTTCCTCCTGCCACCGAACTTCACTAATTCCCACTTTATCTAACTTTAACCTATCCATTACCCTTTTTAAATTTTCTAACATACCTGCTCGATTAAGGGATCTGACATTCCACACTCCGATCTGTAGAATGCCAGTTTTCATTCTGCTGATAATGACGTCGTCCTGAGTAGTCCCCGCCCAGAGATCCGAATGGGGGACTATTTTACCTCAAGAATATTTTACCCAAGAGGACGCCATCATCATTTAACCATACAGTAAAGCTGCATGCCCTCGGGAAAAATTACGACTGTAGTTTCCCCCTTGCTTTCAGCCGTCCGCAGTACCAGCACAGCAAGGCCGTTTTGGTTAGTGTTACAAGGCCAGATCAGTCAATCATCCAGACTGTTGCCCCTGCAACTACTGAAAAGGCTGCTGCCCCTCTTCAGGAACCACGTGTTTGTCTGGCCTCTCAACAGATACCCCTCCGTTGTGGTTGCACCTACGGTACGGCTATCTGTATCGCTGATGCACGCTAGCCACCCCACCTACAGCAAGGTTCATGGTTCTTGGGGGGGAGTAACCTCAAATCTCACATTTTGGGGTGCTTCATTAGTGTGGATCCCCTTACCTCTCACGGTTTGGAGTGCTTAATTAATGAAATTAGCCACTAGGAAATTGTTCAAAATTATCTACATTTGCTTCATTGCATAAAGTCAATTGTCTGCAAAAGTTGTCCACAGTTTTGAGCAGCTCATCCTGTGGTAAGGCTGCACATGCTCTTTGAATGTATTGCTCCATATCATTTCAGGTTGTGGGCTGTCTTTCATAGACAATATTTTTTAAATAACCCCACACAAAAAATCAGGAGATGTCACGTCTGGTGAACATGGAGGCCACTGAATTGGTCCTCTGTGTCCTATCCACTGACGAGGGTACCATAAATTTAAAATGTTCCACACATTTTTAGCATAATGGGGAGCTGTTCTGTCCTGTTGGAACTACATTCATTGCCTAGTTTCAAAATCAACATGTTCCATTAGTTCAAAAAAATCTTTGCAGAGAAGTTGTAAATAAGATTCCCCGGTAATATTTTGCTCAAAATAATATGGTCCTATCAAGTAACCATTTAAAATTCCACACCAGACCATTAACGACCATTTGTGTTGATTGTCAATGGGTCTGTGCCAGTGTGGTTTGAGAGGGGACCAATAATGACAATCATGATTATTAATTCGAGCCTGCACACACAGACAGGTGACACACAGTAGATAGGCTCTCTCACACTTATATTTAAAATATCATGTATTCGAGAAGGTAGAATGTTGAGTGGTTCTAGAATTTACACAGAAATTCTCTAAACACTACATAAACTTGCTCTGAGCTTTGTAATATCCAACAATTCCTCTGCACATGAACTTAGGTGTGCTATACAGAAAAGTAGGCTATAATAAGCTATATATATATATATATATATATATATAAACTCTTTGTCCTTAAATATGTCTGCTTGTGTCTGTATGTGTGGATGGATATGTGTGTGTGTGTGTGTGTGTGTGTGTAACCTCATCTTTGTTTTTATATATAATTTTTCCCATGTGGAATGTTTCCCTCTATTATGTGTGTGTGTGTGTGTGTGTGTGTGTGTGTGTGTGTGTGTGTGTGTGTGTGTGTGTGTGTGTAGACACAAACAAACACAAAAATTCAAGCTTTCGCAACAAACTGTTGCCTCATCAGGAAAGAGGGAAGGAGAGGGAAAGACGGAAGGCTGTGGGTTTTAAGGGAGATGGTAAGGAGTCATTCCAATCCTGGGAGCGGAAAGACTTACCTTAGGGGGAAACCTGTCAACAGATAACCCAGCATTCTGATTGCTCCTTCAGTATGGTTTTAGTATCTCTGAGGCACACAAGCCACCCCACCAATGGGAACGTCCATGGTCCATGTTAACTAGATATGTATATCGTTGAAATGCAGAAATTGATAAACCTATGCCTCCGAAATAAAACTAATCGAAGAGAAATTTGAAAACCCTCCTTTGAAAGACATTGCCCTGTGACAAACAAACTGCAACCTCACAATAAATGAAAAAGCTCATAAAAAATTCAGAACCATAAACACATCGAAATTTATCAAGGTTGAGCCAGAAAACGTACTGCACATGCATGCCTACAAACACCCCCCCCCCCCCCCACCTCAGCCAGCCACACTCACACTCACACACACCATACTACAAACAACAAAATAGTCAACACATTCGGAAGAGAAAGTTGGTGACTAAAATTTCGTAAATAGATCTCGCCGCGACGAAAAACGTCTTCACTTTAATGGCTTCCATCCCAACACGCATATCTTATCTGCCACACTCTGTCCCCTATTACTTGATAATACACTCCTGGAAATGGAAAAAAGAACACATTGACACTGGTGTGTCAGACCCACCATACTTGCTCCGGACACTGCGAGAGGGCTGTACAAGCAATGATCACACGCACGGCACAGCGGACACACCAGGAACCGCGGTGTTGGCCGTCGAATGGCGCTAGCTGCGCAGCATTTGTGCACCGCCGCCGTCAGTGTCAGCCAGTTTGCCGTGGCATACGGAGCTCCATCGCAGTCTTTAACACTGGTAGCATGCCGCGACAGCGTGGGCGTGAACCGTATGTGCAGTTGACGGACTTTGAGCGAGGGCGTATAGTGGGCATGCGGGAGGCCGGGTGGACGTACCGCCGAATTGCTCAACACGTGGGGCGTGAGGTCTCCACAGTACATCGATGTTGTCGCCAGTGGTCGGCGGAAGGTGCACGTGCCCGTCGATCTGGGACCGGACCGCAGCGACACACGGATGCACGCCAAGACAGTAGGATCCTACGCAGTGCCGTAGGGGACCGCACCGCCACTTCCCAGCAAATTAGGGACACTGTTGCTCCTGGGGTATCGGCGAGGACCATTCGCAACCGTCTCCATGAAGCTGGGCTACGGTCCCGCACACCGTTAGGCCGTCTTCCGCTCACGCCCCAACATCGTGCAGTTGCCTCCAGTGGTGTCGCGACAGGCGTGAATGGAGGGACGAATGGAGACGTGTCGTCTTCAGCGATGAGAGTCGCTTCTGCCTTGGTGCCAATGATGGTCGTATGCGTGTTTGGCGCCGTGCAGGTGAGCGCCACAATCAGGACTGCATACGACCGAGGCACACAGGGCCAACACCCGGCATCATGGTGTGGGGAGCGATCTCCTACACTGGCCGTACACCACTGGTGATCGTCGAGGGGACACTGAATAGTGCACGGTACATCCAAACCGTCATCGAACCCATCGTTCTACTATTCCTAGACCGGCAAGGGAACTTGCTGTTCCAACAGGACAATGCACGTCCGCATGTATCCCGTGCCACCCAACGTGCTCTAGAAGGTGTAAGTCAACTACCCTGGCCAGCAAGATCTCCGGATCTGTCCCCCATTGAGCATGTTTGGGACTGGATGAAGCGTCGTCTCACGCGTTCTGCACGTCCAGCACGAACGCTGCTCCAACTGAGGCGCCAGGTGGAAATGGCATGGCAAGCCGTTCCACAGGACTACATCCAGCATCTCTACGATCGTCTCCATGGGAGAATAGCAGCCTGCATTGCTGCGAAATGTGGATATACACTGTACTAGTGCCGACATTGTGCATGCTCTGTTGCCTGTGTCTATGTGCCTGTGGTTCTGTCAGTGTGATCATGTGATGTATCTGACCCCAGGAATGTGTCAATAAAGTTTCCCCTTCCTGGGACAATGAATTCACGGTGTTCTTATTTCAATTTCCAGGAGTGTACAAAACGAGCTGCCCTATAGATGCTTAGTGGCAGAAATACGTGCTGCATGAGCTCCGTCCATGGCAACGTTATTTGTGTTTGTCTTTACTACCCCCTCCTACATCTGTTCAAATGCAGTAGAATAGCAACCACCTTAGTTCAGTCAGCTCACCTATGTACTGCAAATCGTCTGTTTGGCCTTGATGTGGTATTTATAATCTTGCTAGTACTGTTGGGGTGATAGAAGACCAACCATCAATGCATCATATGGTGAACTGTATCTTGCAACAATGCTAGTTCTTGCATCACTCAAGCTATCTGCCAACAAGTGAAGTAACCTGGTTACAACAATTCTTTCAGCCAACAAATTTGGTCAACTTTTTATCCAGTCCAATCCAATTCATTATTCACTGTGCCAGAGGCATCTGCAACGGTGTGGTGAAAGTGGTAGTGGGAAAGGGGGAGGGGGGAGGGGGGGAGGGGGGGAGGGGGGAGGGGAAGCACTAGCCCCCTTGTGGAATCTGAGAGTACAGACCTTACTCTTGCACATTTCTAGCAATGGTTGCCTGCAATTCTACTATATCCCATTTTATCATTACCAAGCACAAAGGAAATTTCTATGATTTTCAAACTTCAATTATATTTCTACTCTTTTTGGAAACAGGGTTTTGAATTTTTAAATTTAGTTCTATTTACGTAGTTTCACTACTAGTAATTTGGATTTATTTTATTTTATTTTATTTCATTTATTATTAACTGTTGAGTTACAACATTTGAAAAAATTCAAACATTTCCAGTTACAGTAAGCACCTTAAGCCATAGTGGCATAAACATATTTATCATAATTGCCTTCACATGATTTACCTGTCATTTCAGGAAGTATATTCATTTAGAAGAGTCAACTTGTATGACAGCCACATATAACGCACTACCTTAGTGCTTATGGTGGTTATGTGTGACAATGCTGTATGTAAATTATCCAGTTAATAAGTACCTTAAAAGAAATAGAATCATATTTGTAATAAGGTAATATGAAAAGGTAGTCTCTCATTCATAATTAATATGGTAAATTCATAAAATATAGATATGAATCTGGGCATACATGATGCCCTTTTGTGTAT
This sequence comes from Schistocerca piceifrons, assembly GCF_021461385.2. NCBI lineage: Eukaryota > Metazoa > Arthropoda > Insecta > Orthoptera > Acrididae > Schistocerca > Schistocerca piceifrons. The sequence goes on from NW_025728275.1 coordinate 1,437,936, forward strand.
AAGTCTCTTTTGTGTTAAATTTTTCCACAAATAGTACGTTTTAGTGCAAAAGCAACATGCAGCATCAGAAAGTGGTGGAAAATCCATTCCAACGACATCTAATTCATCCCAGTATGATTGTTATGTGTTGAGAAAAACGTATGTGGATTTGAGAAATAATGTACACTAATACAAATGGGTTTCTTTGAGGGATGAAATAGTAAAGACAGTAGAGCATGAAATGGATAAGAATATGAGGCCTTGTAAAGTCCATAGATATCTCCAGAGCACAGATGACTACAAAATGAAATTGACAGAAAGTGCAAACTGGCCAGGTAGGAATGACTACAAATTAAAAATGCAAGTCTATTGAAACATGTAGATGATGATAAAGTGGGAGATATGATACTGTGAGAATAATTTGGTAGAGCAGTGTTAAGACCTAGGTTGAAACAAAGACTCTGGCATAGACATCATTCCTTCAGAGCTACTGATATCTGTGAGGGATCATCCATGACAACAATTCCACCTAATGTACAATATGTGTGAGCTAGATGTAATACCCTCAGACTTCAAGAAGAATCTGACAATTCCAGTTCCAAAGGAAGCAGCTGCTGGCAGCAGCAAATATTACCAAAATATCAGTTGCAAAATTCCAGCTTAACTTAGTTACAGAGGAATGGAAAAATTGACAGAAACTGATCTGTTTAAGTTCGAGAGACATGCAAGAATGTGCAAGGTGATATTGACTCTACAGCTTTTCTTGCAAGATTGGTTACAGAAAAGCAAACCTACACTAATACCATTTATACATTTAATAACATTTTGACAGTGTTGACTAGAATACACCACCTGAAATTACAAAGGTAGCAAAGGTAAAATACAGGGAGCAAAAGTTTGTATACAACTTGCACAGAAATCAGACAGTAGATGAAGGATATGACAGCAAAGCAGTGGTTGAGAACAGATTGAGACAGGCTTGAAGCGTATCCCCAATGGTTTTGACCCTTCACAATGTAAACAAGTAATTGAGGAAAGCAATGAAAAATTTGAAGATGGAATTAAAATACAAGAAGAAGAAATGAAAACTTCTGAAGTGAATGGAATGGGCATTGCCTGCATCCTATTACGTTTGTTTTGAAAGGAGGATTTAAGACAAACATAAAAGGCAAACTGATTCAAGCGATGCTGAGGGAGATAGATTAGAAAATGAGACACTAAAAATAGTACATAAATTTTCCCATTTGAGGAATAAAATAGCTAATTATTGCCAATGTTGAGAGACTACAAAATACAGACAAGCAATGTCAAAAAAAGTGTTTTTTAAGAAGAGAAACGTGTTAATAGCAAATATAAATTTAAAGAGCCAGGAAACAATTTGTCTGGAGGATAGCATTTTAAGGAAGTGAAATGTGCACACTTCAGACAAAATGAGAATAGCAGCCACTGAAATGTGGTGCTACAGAAAAATGCTGAAGGTTGGATGGGTAGACCACATAACTAATGAAGCATTCAATCAAAATGGGAAAAATGTAATTTGTGGCAGAGCTTGACTAATAGAAGGGATTGTCTCGTTGGACACAATTGGAGGCATCAAGGAATCGTTAGTTTTGTTTTGCAGGGAAGTGTATGGGGAAAACTGTAGAGAAAGGCCAAGGGATGAACACAGTATGCAGGTTCAAATTTTTGTAGGATGCAGCAGTAATTCAGAGATGTGTGCATGAAATGAAATGTGCTTGTATTGAGAGCTGCATCAAACTAGTCCGCAGACTGAGGACAATAACAGCAACAGCAACAGCAACAGCAACAACAACAACAACATATTTAGTTCCCTATTAATTTGAGTTTTAGTGCATTATACATTTTCAAACTCACAGAAACAGTTATATAAAAATGACAGTTTTAGAATTTTTCCCTTGTCTCAGATAAATTTCTATGGATGCCCATGCAGTATTCCCAAAGTATCCATGATAGGTCTTGCCAATTCTATAGTCAGTTCCTGTACTATCCTGACATTATTAAATACATTATGTTCCAGATTTGTCACTTATATGGTATGCTATTCTACTATTTTCCAATTTGCATCTGCTATTGCTTGTAATTCCCCTATCATGTTGTTTAACTCCAGAATGTCATCATTGCTGACTGTACTAAGAATGGTACTCAGCAGCTTCCCACCTGCATCTAACCATTTTCATTTCTTTTGTATCAGTGTCTGTGCTGCCATGACTACTATACGACATAAATGCTTCTCCAGTTCTTCAACAGTGGGAAGCAAGAAAGTGCTTAATACATCAATGTATGCCTGTGCTGTGATAGTGACATGCAATACAACAAGGGTTGCAGGCCCCCTGCATGAAAAACATGACCACACCATAATGCCAATGCCTCTGAATTTAGTTGTTGGCACAACATGCACTGGCAGATGATGTTCACTGGGCATTCGCCATACTAACACCTTGCCATTGGATCACCACATTGTGTATCGTGATTTTTCACTCCACACAACAGTTTTTCCACTGTTCAGTTGTCCAATGCTTATGCTCCTTGCACCAAGCACGATGTCATTTGTCATTTACTGGCATGATATGTGGCTTATAAGCAGCTGCTCAGCCATGAAATCCAAGTTTTCTCTCCTCCATTGTAACTGTCATAATACTTGCAGTGGATCCTGATGCAGTTTGGAATTCCCCTGTGATGGTCTGGATAGATGTCTTCCTATTACATGTTATGACCCTCTTCAACTGTTGGCCTGTAGGCTTTTGTGCTGTACATGTCCCTTAATGTTTCCACTTCACTACCACATTGGAAACACTGGAACTAGGGATAAATTTCAAATACAGACGTATGATGCACATGACTCCCAATCACCTGACCGTATTTGAAGTACATGAGTTCTGCAGAGCACCCCATTCTGTTCTCTCACGATCTCTAATGACTGCTGAAGTTGCTGATATTGAGTACCCAGCAGTAGGTAGCTGCAAAATGCACCTAATGTGAAAAAAGCGTGTTTGGGGAGTGTCTGGATACTTTCGATCATATAGTGTACTAGAACGTTTTGGCTATGGACAGTTGCTTCGAATCCTGCTATACTTCCCATCCTTTAAATACTTAGCTTACACAGATGGCGAAATAGTCCAATCATCTTTCCATTACTACACGATCATGATCATATCAAAATCCTGTCACAGGGATGCCATTTTACGGTGGAACTGCTGATACTAGTATCCTGTTTAGTCTTATAATATTATGCTATGTTTGGATATTGATCAATCTTTCCTTCTCACAGCGTTCACCCAGGGAGCTTTTGAGTTGGATTGATGAGAAATCTAAAGCTAAATGACAAAAATAAAACCAATATAGTAAAAGCAAACAGCATGACCGAAATTCGTATACATCTAAGAAGATATTGCTTGAATGAGTCACAATATAAATGATGTATTTATGCTACATACTCAAATACCAATGATTACTACACCTGTAAACAACTGAATCTGGCATTTTTGATCAAAATACTTCCACCAGAAGTTAATGTTCAAGCCCACATCTGCCGTGTTAGTTGCCATGAAGTTTTGGGCTTCATGACAAATCAACTACTTTCTGAAATGAACTCCATAAGGTACTGTACGATGTATGACACAAGGTACCACAAGTCAAGGTACTACTAGTCATTTCCTTTCCTATTCCATTCACATACTGAGTGAGCGGAAGATGAAACTACCTAAAAGCCTCCGTAGGAGATCTGGTTTCTCACACCTTGTCTTCATGCTCCTATGGAAAAATACATGCTGGTGGTTGTAGAATGATTCTGCAGTTGCCATCAAATGCTGGTTCTCTAAATTTCCACCACAGTGCCTCACTAAAAGAGTGTGGTCTTTCCTCCAGGGTTTCGCGTTTGAGTTCATGAAGATCTCCATAGCAAATGCTTACTGATAAAATCTAGTGGTAAGAAATTTAGCACACCTCTCAATTGAATTGCTTCAATATCTTCCATCTTCCATCTTCCTTCAATCCAATCTGGTGGCCCCATCCAACACCCCCCCCCCCCCGGTCCCCCCCCTGGGGCTCAAGTTCTTTTGCGAGTCATACATGGAACAAATGGGGCCCCGAGCTATTGCAGCCAATTCTTTCTTCCCTGGCTACCCTCCCTCCCTATCCTCACTCCTTACACATTGTCACCTCCTTCCCCTCTCTCTGTCTTGGTTTTTGTCAACCAGGATATCCAACTGGTTTCCTGTATTGGTTGAAACTTTGTTCCTTTTGCCTATTCTTTCATCCTTTTTGGTGTTTAGGCCCCCACTTGAGGTTGACCTCCACTTCAAAATTTCCTGCTTCTAGTGTGATCCATATGGGGAAGAACTCCCTCCCTAGCATCTAAAGTGTGTATTCCTCTCCCCCCTTCCTTCCCCTCTCCTTTCCCCACTCTAGCCCTCTTCCACCCTGCTAGGTCACCAGCACATGCAGCCAGTCTGTGTGGTGGGGCTGTTAACGTACCCATATGGCTGAGCCCCCTGACAACACACAGATCACACAACTGATACCTGAGCTGTTCCCATCCCATGTATGCCTAGGAGTGGTTGCTTGTCTCCTTGGAGCATCGGAACTCCTGGCAATGGCTGCTGTGCCACACAGCAATTGTTGTGGGTGCTGTGGGTGGCGGGTGGGTGGGTGGGTGGGTGGATGGTACCCATGGGGAGAGCCCCTAGTCAGACTGGGTGGTATCAGGGCAGTTGCTTGGCACATGAAACATATCAAGCTGCAGAAAGCTGCCGTTCTCAAGTGGCCTTCTCTTCAGATGGTGAAGGATCACTGAATGCTGCTTTGCATGATTTGAGGACAGCCAGGCACACTGTCTTCAAATGAAACCTTTTCCCCATTACCCGATCTGCATTAGGACAGATAGGATGGATTTGGACACATTCACTGCTTCAAAACCATTGTTTTTTGTAGAAACTGAAGTGTTGGCAGAAAAGCCAACACCGTTTTGCTAGAGGAGGCCGAAATGCATGCTTTTATGCTCACGCAGTCTGGCTTGAGGTCTGGAACATTACAAGGAAATGAGAACGTAGAAAATGGACGCAGTTGCTGTAATACTTAACTTTAATCCACAATTGGTGAACATTTCTCATTACTGTACAAGCTTCACAATATTAATTATCAAATGCTATGGCGCCTTGCTAGGTCGTAGCAAATGATGTAGCTGAAGGCTATGCTAACTATTGTCTCGGCAAATGAGAGCGTAATTGTCAGTGATCCAACTCTGGCAAAGTCGGCTGTACAACTGGGGCGAGTGCTAGTAAGTCTCTCTAGACCTGCCGTGTGGTGGTGCTCGGTCTGCTATCACTGACAGTGGCGACACGCGGGTCCGACATATACTAATGGACCGCGGCCGATTTAAAGGCTACCACCTAGCAAGTGTGGTGTCTGGCGGTGACACCACAGAAACTTTGACAAGGTTGTGAAGTAGGGTCTCTTAGTAAGATGCAGTTGGGCTCCCTATTGATCAAACCTGCTTCTGCTATCCAATCTGCAGCTCTTCATGCCTGTGATCATCTTGGCAATGTCTGTATGTGAACATACTGATGATAGATCAGATAAAAGTAAATTTGTCTACCCTTTGTTCCTCCATAAACACAACAGACACTCTAATAGAAGGTAACTTAACAGAAGTATCTGCATCCTGTACATTGTAATAGTTACTTATTTAACACTGCTGATGATCTATTTGACATCATCATTCGTTTGTCAAATTTTTTACAGTAATAATTCTAGTCTAACTGTGCTTCTATATTATATTTACAATCTTTAGTACAGCAATGTTTCTTTTATGCAAATAGTCTGATAATAACTGTTAACAAAGTCTGACTTTGCTTCCACTTACTTGTCGATCTTCTGTTTTCTTTTCTTGTTTTTTTTCACCCCCAATGGTATTAGGTTGTGAGGCCAGAGGGTGTCTTTCATTTTCATTCTTCAATCTCACCTTCCATGAGAGGGGTGGGGAGTGGGAGGGGCCTGCCTCAGGTGTGGTGAAGGGTAAGCCAGCATTCCTAGGGGGCAAACCAATCAGAGAAAGCCTGGTCCTCCAAGCTGGGTGTTATGTGGTCAAGTTGGTAAACAATCCATGTACAAATCATCATAGTCACAGGCCTGAAAATAATCATCTGATGTTAAGGCCAAGCAAGAAATGGTGAGGTCGGAACAAGCCATACTGGATGTGTAGACAGTAGTGTAAGTATGATCATACACTCACAATATGCCTGGTTTTGGAACAAAATTTAAATCATATTTGGTGATGTTTCTCTGCATTAGTAAATGGGATGGAAAAAGAGCCCTTACACATCACAAAAAACCCTATCCAGAAGGATGTAAACCACATCAAATGTTAAATGTTGCTGCTATTGGAGGTGTCATCACCAATAGAAATATTGGAGAATATTAGAATCAAGTAATTCCAAGTTGCTGCAATTACTACAGGGTCAATCTTGGACAGATGAACAGTGCTGAAGTGACCTTGAAGGCTAGTGAATAAATGAAAGTGAGACAAGAGCAGGCTGATGTTTCAAACTTCCAGTGATATTGTGCACCAGGCTGTTGATGGCTCACAAGCACTGTATCCTGAGGCCCAGTAGGGCAGGATGGGAGCAAGTCGAACAACTACAACAAACGCATCAGATATGGCCCTTTTTCTCAAACAGCGTGCACGTTTCCAGCAGTGGGGGCAATCAGACTGAGAGTGTGTGGTAAAGCACTGTGGGCAAGATGGAAGTGGGCTGCATGACTAGTGACGCGGGGTGACCAAAGTCTGTGATGGGATAGAGACGTCAAACAAAGAGGAATCCTGATGGCGCTGGCCTCTGTTGGCCAGGCCATGTCTATGTCACAAGGGCAGAACCCACAAGACACAAGACACAAGGATCGCTGCCACTTGCGGCTGTGTCATGAGATGCTCATTAGCTGCCTGAGTAATTTCAAATGAGAGATCAATGCAGAAAATCTCTTCCAATGAGGGATTACCGAGTTTCAATGCCACAGTGCAGACTTAAGGATCAGGAGCCAACTGAACACCTACACTGCTGGCCACTGTAAATGCAACACCCTTAAGGAAGCATCCGAATCAAGTGAAATTTACACCATGGGCTTGCAGCGATGAGATATGCAACTGATTAGAATTTCAGCGCAGATGCACATCACGCGCGCCTGTGGCGCCACCTCATAGCGCCATTTAATGCTTGGCGGTTTCGACGAGTGTACGTTCGGCACGTGTGTTTACCTTGTGGTTGTTTCACAAGACGATCAGTTATGCCTCGTAGACAACAGCGAACATCGTTTGATCAAGTATCCGAGTTCAACAGAGGAAGGATAGTGGCTTACCGAGATTGTGGATTATCATACAGAGAAATCGCTAGTCGTGTTGGATGAAACCAAACAACTGTAATGCGGATATGTGACCGTTGGATGCAGGAGGGTACGACGGACTGACGTGGTCGATCGCATTCACCTCGGTGCACCACTGCACGTGCTGATAGGCAAATTGTGCGCATGGCAGTGACGGATCGCTCAGTGACATCCCGAACCATAGCACAGCACATTGCATCTGTAACGCATCATCCAGTGTCTGCGCGTACCATTCGACGCCGTTTACAGCAGAGTGGTCTGTCCGCAAGACGTCCATTGCTTCGTCTACCATTGATGCAGAACCACAGACGTCTCCGTCGTCAATGGTGTGATGACAGACGGATGTGGACGGCAGAATGGAATGACGTTGTCTTCATTGACGAGGCACGCTTCTGTCTGCAGCATCACGATGGTCGGATTCAAGTGTGGAGACACCGTGGAGAGAGGATGCTGGACAGCTGCATTATGCACCGCCACACTGGTCATGCACCGGGTATTATGGTATGGTGTGGTATTGGATATTACTCTCGCACGTCTCTAGTACGCATTGCCGGTACTTTAAATAGCCGGCGCTAAATATCCGAGGTGCTGGAGCCAGTTGCCCTTCCTTACCTTCAGGGCTCGGCCACAGCCATATTTCAACAGGATAATGCGCGACAACACGTGGCACGAATTGTCCAAAGGTTCTTCGTCAATAACCAGATTGAAGTGCTTCCCTGGCCGGCTTGCTCTCCGGATCTTTCGCCGATAGAAAACATGTGGTCCATGGTTGCTCAACGAGTGACCCAGATTACATCCACAGCTGCCACACCAGATGATCTTTGGCAACGTGTGGAAGCTGCTTGGGCTGCTGTACCCCAGGAACACATCCAACGTCTCTTTGACTCAATGCCGAGACGTGTGGCAGCGGTGATCTCCAACAATGGCGGCTACTCTGGCTACTGATTCTGGCAGGAACCACATGTCACAGACGTCTGTAAACGTAATCATTTGATATTTGGTCAACATGTTATCTACAAAATAAATTTTGCTGTGCTATCTCCTGTCTTTCTTGGTGTTGCATTTACGGTGGCCAGCAGTGTACATCCTGGATGAGAGAATCTGCATACAAAGCCTTAGACTGTTGACTGGCGCATGTAAAATTGCAGCGACGGCTGACTCCCTGCAAGTCCGTGACCCAGGAACAATATGATTGAGCAGGCTGTTTATGGCACTGGTGGAACTCCAACTGAGAGGTGACCACATGGTAGTGCTGAGAATAATAGTTTGTCAGCAAAAAGCATATCTCCTGGAAAGAGACAGAGCCACAGGTTCGTACAGGGGTGACAACTTGATGAGAAGAAGAAAGAATGTGTCTGGGGAGGCCCATGGCAAAAACAATGGGGCCATCCATAACCTGAAAAGGCATGAAATGTTGTTTCAGCCAATGTAAGTGTTTCCCAGTATTCTTTAGCATCATTAAATGGTGGGTATGACGGCGGGTGTGGGAAAGCATCGGACACCCGAGGACTCGGAAGCTGTTGTGGAAATGTGTCCCAGACATCGACATTGTCTGTTGGCAACCACATTGACTTTCGTAAGATGTCTAACTGGAACTGCTGCTGCTGTTGTTCCAGAAGACAGACCAATGTAGCCCCCATGCTAACAACTACCACTATTTACCTCGTTACCACAATGTTGTAATCGTGTCATGAATGGTTGTGGGGTTGCCACTAATGAAATTGTGGCAGTACTGAACAGGAGCGGCCTGCAAATCATTCTCCATGTTCACCAGGTTGCCTGGCTTATACTCCTGTATCTTCTTTTCCTTCTTATAAGTTCCTTGATCGTCTAACCTATACTAAGGCTCATAAGAAGTATGAACGTCTTCACCCTGTGTCAATGACATCTAGCTATGCTTAGGTACATCTGCACCCCTTCCTCCCCTTTTCTTACCCCAGTCCCAAAGCCCTTCCCCCCTCCCCTCCCCCACTGCAGTTCACCCACCACTCCCTCTCCCTAGCTGGTACCTGGAGAAGTGTCCCCCTTCTTCGGCGTCTGCCGGCCAAGAGCACCCCTGCCGGGTCTCACTTTCCCGGCACATTCCAGGCCAAAGGTCTGCTGCCACATGACGACCACGAGAACCACAGTCTGTGGGGCCCCAGGTCACCCGCTCTCTTTCTGTCTCAAATCTTGCTGCAGCTGGATCCCTTTTGCAGCACTGTCCTCCTCGATCTCAAAAAGAAAAGAAAAAGAAAATAATTCCCAGGACAAGAAGCCTCTGGTGTCACCAGAGGTCCCATCCCCTCCTTCACAACCTGACTCTGACCTGCTGTTCATGGACGTTGCCCCCTCCTTGCTGGTGATGGATGGTGACCTGGCGCCGTGACTGACTTTAGACTGTTTAGCCTCCCCATTTGCATCATCGTTCTGTGGTTATCCAATGGAATAGTATTGGATATTACCATCACCTTCTGGAGTTGAAATCCCTTATTTCGTTTCACTCTGCAGCCTCTGTGGCTCTACAGGAATCTCATTTTAGTGATGATCACTCACTGGCCCTCAACGGGTTCCGTGCTTTATCAAAATTGGGTTGGCCCCCTCCAGGCATCTGGTGGCGTTTGTACATTGAAGAGGAATCCACTTGCTAGCAACATCCATAGGCACCAAACTACATTGGAAGCAGTTGCTGTTAGGGTCCACCTGGACTCTGGGGTCACAGTTTGCAACCTTTATCTCTCTCCTGACAGGACTCTTACACCTGCTGCCATAACTGCCCTTCTTCAGCAACTTCCTCCTTCCGTCCCCATACTGGGGGATTTTAATGCTCATCATCCCTTGTGGAGCAGTGCATTTCCATCTGGTCAGGGTCTTCTCATAGACCAGTTCCTTGCAGACCACGATTTGTGCCTTCTTAATGGTGGCTCCCCAACCCATTTCAGTGCCGGTCGTGGTACCTTTCCTGCCATTTATTTTTCTCTTTCTTCTCGCTGCCCCCTCCCTTCATTACACTGGTTGCCATATGACAACCTTTGCGATACTGACAATTTCTCGTTGATTCTCTCACTACCTTCATGCTCCCCAATGGGCAGGTTACATCGTTGGTCTTACCAATGTGCCATTTGGCATCTATATACTGCACAGGTATTATTTCCTCTGTCGGTTTGTATTGATGACATCCTATGTGACGTGTCTGATGCAATTGTTCATACTGCTAGCCTTGCTATCCCACGCTTATCAGGACCATCTCACTGACGGCATTTCCCGTGGTGGTTTAAGGCCATTGTCATTGCCATTGCCATCCGTGACCACTGTCAAGTTTGGCAACACACCTTAAAAGACACCCATCCACTGCCAATCTTACTACCTTTAAATGCCTCCATGACAAAGCCGGTTACTTAATAAAACTGAGCAAACAGGTGTGTTGTGAATGCTTTGTTTCTTCCCTCGGTTCTACTGTCCCACTGTCATGAGTATGGGTTTCACTTTGCTCTCTCCAAGGTTGCCATCGGAAGTCTTCCCTCTTGGTCCTTGCCCTCCCGGATGGCCTTCACATGGACCTCTTGAATCTTGCGGGATGTCTTGTGACCCATTTTGTAACAGCATCAGCATCAACCTGCTATCTGGCTGCTTTCCTTCACCAGAAACAGCAGGCCGAAGCATCCACCTTACATTTTACCCTTTGTCAGTCAGAACCTTACAACGAACCTTTTACTGAATGGGAACTTCTTTCCACCTTTTCTTCTTCTCATGACATGGCCCCTGGCCCAGACTCCATTCACAACCAATTGCTTCAACATCTCAGTGCTCCACAATAACAATATTGTCTCTGGGTGCTTAACCATATTTGGCTCCAGGGTGACTTCCCTTCTGAATGGAGGGATAGCATCATGGCTCCCATCCTTGAGCCAGGTAAGGACCACCTGTTTGCTGAAAGCTTTTGGCCAATTAGTCTGACATATGTGGTTTGCAAGTTACTTGAATGGATGGTAGCCCGTCGGTTCAATTGAGTCCTTGAATCTTGGGATCTATCGTCCCCTTACCAGTGAGGCTTCTGAGAGGGATGGTCTCCAATTGTTCATTTACTTTGCTTGGAATCTGCAGTTTGTCAGGCTTTTTCCAAGTGCCACCATTTCATTGCAGTATTTTTCGACCTTTGCAAACCCTATGATATGTCTTGGCACCATCATATCTTTCTTACACTTCATGAGTGAGGTCTTCGGCACCCACTTCAGATTTTTATCTGCCAGTTCTGTTCCATCGGTCATTCAGAGTTCAGGTTGGTTTTGTTTTTAGTTCTCCATCGACCCAGTAGAATGACATCCCACAGGGTTTCGTATTGAGTGAACTTCTTTCCCTCATCGCTATAGATGGACTTGAGGCCTCCATCGGTCCTTTGGTCACCACTGCACTGTACGTGGATGATTTCTGCATTTGGGTTGGTTCCTCTTTGATGGCCTCTGCAGAGCACCAGCTCCAGGGTGCTATAAGGCGTGGCTATTCATGGACCCTCTCACATCGGTTTCAATTCTCTCCTTTAAAATTGTGAGTGGTCCACTACTGTTGCTGTACTGCAGTCCACACCAATCCAGAGCTCTACCTTGATGCACAACAATTACCTGTGGTGCCACAGTTTCGTTTCCTGGGTCACATTTTCGACAAGAAGTTCACTTGGCTGCCTCATATCAGACTTGTGAAAATAGGATGTTTCCGTAAACTCCATGTCGTTTGCTTTCCTGCCCACACCTCTTGAGGTGCAGATCATTCTACTCTTCTCCACCTCACGGTCTTCCTTACTCTTTCCCTTGTCTTCTTCTCATTGCCTTCTCAATGCCTTCTTCTCCTTGCCTTCTCATTACCTTCTTCTCCTTGCCTTCTCTGGTCTTCGCCTCGGCGCTTGAGACAGTCTGTCCTCTCTCTCCCTCTCTCTCCTCCTTTTCCTCTTCTTCCTTCCTCCCTGTGCGTGCCTGAAGGTCGACGCACGCGTTCGCACGTGTAGCCAGTGACGGGGTAACGCGTAATTCCCCGCCCTGGGTAGACATGTAAGGCACGCGCGTACCCCCTGGTAAAGGCCAGGAGGCCAGGCCCGGGGAGGGGTGATTGCCTGAGCTGATACCTTCTGACCATGCCGATTGGTCCATCCGTCTGTCTCTCGGGAGGTGTGACCTGAGGTGTAAACATTCACCTAAGGCGGGAGTGCCCTCTGAGAGGGTCCCCACAAGAAAGGAGCGCGCCATCGGAGACGCTGGCAATCATGGGGGATTCCTCCGCAATGGATTTCACTCCATCTGTCTCGTCTTCTGCCCAAAAACGGAAACGTGACCAGCCACCAGTGACAAAAATACTACCGCCTGCCCCACAGTTCCTCGTCGTTTCTCGATCTGAGGATGGAAAGGATTTTTCCTCTGTCAACCCTTTCGTTATCCAGAAGGGTGTAGATGCCATAGCCGGATCTGTCAAATCTTGTACCAGGTTGCGTAACGGTACCTTGTTACTAGAAACTGAGAGCGCCTTTCAGGCACAAAAACTGCTTCGGGCCACACTCCTGTACACGTTCCCTGTGCGGGTGGAGGCTCACCAAACTTTGAATTCGTCTCGTGGTGTGGTCTATACTAGCTCCCTCGACGGATTGACTGACGAGGAGATTCAATCTTTCCTCGCTGAGCAGGGCGTGACGGCTGTCCATAGGGTCATGAAAAAGGTCAAAAATGACCTTGTACTGACCCGGACACTTTTCTTGACCTTCGATAGTGTTAAGCTGCCATCGCGCATCAAGGCGGGCTACGAGATTATTTCTGTTCGCCCCTATGTCCCGACACCTACGCGCTGCTACCAGTGTCAGCGTTTCAATCACACTCGACAGTCTTGTTCCAATGCAGCTAAACGTGTCACTTGTGGCAGGGATGCCCATGAGGGTGACTGTCCACCTCCGTCTCCTCGTTGTGTGAACTGTCAGGGTGACCATGCCGCATCCTCCCACGACTGTCCTGTCTATAAGGATGAACGCTGTATCCAAGAAATTCGGGTCAAAGAGAAAGTGTCCACCTCGGCTGCTCGCAAGCTATTGGCTAGTAGGAAGCCCACGCTGCTCCCAGTGGGGAAATACAGTACTGTCCTCGCCTCTCCTCAGATTACCAGGGAGGTGGCAACCCAGACATGCGATCTGACCTTCAGCACCACGGTCGTCCGTTCGGCCAGTGCTAAGATCGCCCGGTCGACGTCTCCTCTTCCTCCCGTCTCCCCTCAGACACAAGCACCTTCATCAGCTTCTGCCAAGACGAAGACCCAGAAGTCAGATGCATGGGCCTTCAAGAAGGAACCATCCCGTGCAGACTTCCTACGTACTTGGACCTCCCAGCCTTCGACCGGTACTTCCACCAAACGTCCTTCCAAGAAGGCTCATAGGAAGCACAGTTCTCCTTCTCCGCCACGGCGCATTTCTTCTCCTGCACCACCCAGCGGTTGCCGCCCCAGGCCGTCATCCGTTTCGCCTGGCCTCACTGCTGGTAGCCGAATATCTGCCCATTCACCGGCGGAGGAAGCTCCCCCTCCCGGCCATCTTCCCAAGATGGCCGATGAACCTATAGACCCAATGGACGATGACTGTCCGCCTACTGATAGCGGCGGCAGTGCTCGCTCGAAGCCAGGCCCTCAGCGGCATTCGAGGTGACCCCTTCTTTCATCTTCCTTTTGTTCTTACGATGGCACTTATTCACTGGAATATTCGCAGCATTCACTCCAATCGTGAAGACTTGAAGTTGCTGCTCTGCTTGCACCGTCCGCTCATCGTAGCCCTCCAGGAAACGAAGCTACGCCCATGCGATCAAATTGCCTTGGCACACTACACCTCTGTGCGTTTTGACCTACCCCCTGGGATAGGTATCCCAGCTCATGGAGGGGTTATGTTGCTGGTCCGGGATGATATTTACTACGATCCCATCACGTTGCACACTGGCCTGCAGGCAGTTGCCATCCGCATTACTCTCCCCACTTTTCCATTTTCCATTTGTACCATTTACACTCCATCGTCATCTGCCGTTACCAGGGCAGACATGATGCAACTTATTGCTCAGCTACCTGCACCATTTTTGTTAACTGGAGACTTCAATGCCCACCATCCCCTTTGGGGCTCTCCAGCATCCTGCCCCAGGGGCTCCCTGTTAGCAGACCTTTTCAACCAGCTCAATCTTGTCTGCCTCAATACTGGCGCCCCTACTTTTCTTTCGGACACATCTCACACCTATTCCCATTTAGACCTCTCTATATGTACTCCCCAACTTGCACGCCGGTTTGAGTGGTATGCACTTTCTGATACATATTCGAGCGACCACTTCCCGTGTGTTATCCATCTCCAGCAGCATACCCCCTCTCCGTGCTCATCTAGTTGGACCATCTGCAAGGCAGACTGGGGCCTCTTCTCTTCCAGGGCGACCTTTCAGGATCAAACCTTCACAAGCTGCGATCGTCAGGTCGCACACCTCACGGAAGTCATTCTCGCTGCTGCTGAATATTCCATCCCTCACCCTACTTCTTCTCCACGTCGCGTACTGGTCCCCTGGTGGACTGCAGCGTGTAGAGACGCTTTACGTGCTCGTCAACGTGCTTTACGCACCTTTAAACGCCACCCTACAGTGGCGAATTGTATCAATTATAAACGATTACGTGCTCAGTGTCGTCGAATTATTAAAGAAAGCAAGAAAGCCAGCTGGGCTTCTTTCACAAGCACCTTCAACAGTTTTACTCCTTCTTCTGTTGTCTGGAAAGCCGCTTCGCATGACGCGGACCAGTGAAAAGGCACGTTTTTATGCAACAGGCGATGCATCGGCTGAGCCACCTAAGCCGTAGACAGTAAAAACTTATGATAGTATGCTATTTTCCCCAAGAAGGCCTGCAGTTCCTTAACAGATGTAGGGCGAGGAAGGGCATCGATCACAGCGACAGTTTGCTGAAGCGGACGAATACCATCCCGAGAGAGTTGAAACCCCAAGTACATGATAGATGCCCGAAAAAATTGTGATTTCTGATTACACTTAAGACCAGCAGTCTGTAAGACATGAAAAAGTGTGCGGAGATTTTAAAGATGTACTTCAGTGTTGGAGCCAGTGACAACAATATCGTCCATGTAATTGATACACCCAGGGACAGGGAGCAATAATTGTTGCAAGAATCGCTGAATGAGAGCAGGGGCGCTAGCAACCCCGAATGGCAAGCGTTGGTATTGATAGAGGCCGAAAGGCGTGTTAAGGACCAGAAACTGACGGGAAGCAGTGTCGAGAGGAAGTTGACGATAAGCTTCTGACAGGTCAGTTTTAGAAAAATTCTGGCCTCCAGCAAGTTTAGGGAACAGTTCTTCAGGACGGGGCATAGGGTAAGTGTCGATGGGGCATTGAGCATTTACAGTGGCTTTGAAATCGCCACAGAGACGAATATAACCATTTGGCTTAACAACGACAATGACAGGAGAGGACCACTCACTGGCAGGAAGCAAGACCCCTGAAGTGGTGAGACGATCCAACTCCCATTTTACCCGATCACGAAGGGCCACAAGAATGGGCCGAGCCCGAAGAAACGTAGGCCGAGCAGTGGGTTTGAGTATGATATGAGCTTCAAAGTCGTTTGCACGGCCTAAGCCAGGAGAAAAAAGATACGAAAATGCCGTCGACAAGGAATCCAGTTGAGCATAAGGAATAGCATCAGAGACAATATTGACAGTCATCTATGGAGAACCCAAAAACGCGAAAGGCATCGAAACCAAAAAGATTTTCTGCGTCGCTCTGGTCGACCACAAATATGGGAACAGTGCAAACGACAGATTTGTAAGATACCTCAGCATTAAACTGTCCCAAGAGAGAAATCTTCTGTTTATTGTACGTCTGTAATTGCCGCGTGACAGGTGACAGGAGTGGAGAACCCAACTGAAGATACATCTGAAAATTAATTATAGTGGCAGCAGAACCGGTATCCACTTGCATGCGAACATCTCGACCAAGGATTTGGTCAGTGAGGAATAACGTCCCTGAAAGGGAAGAAGTGCAATTGCCAGACAACACAGAATCAGAATCAGCGTCATGTTCATGAACATCATGTATGCGGTCGGATTTGCAAACGGGAGACACATGACATTTCTTTTTGCAATTTGACACGCAGCCCAAAGTTGGGGACAATCCTCGCGTGAATGTTTCGTAAAACACCGCGGACATGAAGGAAGTTGCCGGGGGTTTTGCTGCAGTTTCTTAGCGGGTTGTTTACGGCTAGGCCGAGGCTGCGCGTGGGAGCGCACTGCGGCCACGTCGGCCGGCGGGGACGCGCCGCGCGCGTTGTCAACAGCGCACGGAGGTTGTATTTCCCCGACATCACCCCACGCCTCTATTTGCGCCCCAGTGGCGCGAGAAATTTCAAAAGACTGCGGAATGGAGACAACTTCATCTAGAGTCGGATTCGCCAACTGAAGGGCACGTTGCCGAAATTCTTTGTGGGGCGCCGACCGGATAATAGCATCACGTACCATGGAATCGGCATAGGATTCTTTGTGAACGTCGGTAACAAATTGACACTTTCGACTGAGGCCGTGAAGTTCAGCAGCCCAAGCGCGATAGGATTGATGTGGCTGTTTTTGACAACGATAAAAGTCAACACGAGAGGCTACCACATGCGTTTGCTTTTGTAAATAGACAGACAGAAGTGAGCACATTTCAGCAAAGGACAAAGATGCAGGATCCTTCAAAGGAGCCAATTGCGAAAACAACCGATACATTTGCGGTAAAATCCAGGAAAGGAACAGAGACTTGCATGGTTGTTCGTCCGTGATATGAAATGCCAAGAAGTGCTGTCGAAGACGTTTTTCATAATCAGACCAGTCTTCCGCCGTCTCGTCGTAAGGAGGAAATGGAGGTACAGCCAACGACGAGAAACGCACCGCATTTGACGCCGCGACGAAATCGGGAATCGCCGCCGTGAGAAGCATTTGCTGTTCAAGGAGATTTTGCAATAGTTGCTCGACAGTAGCCATGGAACCCTGTGGGTCCACGGTGAAAAGGAAAAATCCACTACCTCGTAGCCAATTGTTATAACGTCAAGTTTAACAGATATATTTCAGAACGACACAACGCATATAAGTCACAGAGTCAGTTGACAAGCAAGACATGTGTACACGTTAGCATTCGAATGAGCACTCAGTCCCAGTCGATCGGCCGCTGCTCGGCTGGCCGCTTAGGTAGCGCAGCTGCTGCATGGCTGGCAGACAGCGCCGCACATAGAGGATGCGCGTAATTGCGCGGCGGCGCTTTGAATGATCGGCGAGTCACAACATATACAAGCTTGACCTATTGTCTTATGCTTGCTATACTACCACGCAGAAAATATACAATGTATTCATCTCTTTAGTGGATTCCAACAGCTCCACAGTACTCATCATCTTCACTTGATAGGTCACTATGCATATTCACCAAGACTATCAATTCTGTATCTGTCGGTATCATACTGTATAAACTGAACTGCAGTCTACACATCTGCAGTGTATTTGGTACCACTTGCATCATAGTTGAAACTTGTGACAATGTCACACTAGCAGTGGTCATTCGCAGCTGGACTGTTGCCCCATATCCAGAAATTATAGCTTAAGGACAACACAGTATCCATCAGCAACTAGTGGCAGTACTTCCATCTGGTCCCGAAAATTTCATACACCAACAATGAAACTGAGCCATGTTGATCCCAATGACACCACATCATTGTCTCCCACTCCACACAACCTATATCATGTAGTCGCAACATATCGCCTGGAAATGCTTGTAAAAAAAATACATCCAGGATCCAGCCTCCAACAGAATAAATCTTAGCGGTTTCGGCATTTTACCTTAATGCTTAGAGTTGTTTATTGACCTTCATAATTATGTCAGAAAATGCATCTACTGACTGTCACAGAAATGGAATCAAACTCATGAGCTGTTCTCTAGAAAGTGTCACACTCAACTGTTTGCAATACAGTTGGTAAAGCCTTTTAATAATCTGTTCAGATGCCTGTTCCTTAATCAATCTCTCAAGGTACATTATGTTTATCTTTGAGTCACCATTCAACCATAACTTTGCAAACCAGCCTGATGAGACATGATTGCATATGGCTTAGTTAGAGGCGGCTTTCAAATCACGAATAAATACCGATACATTGTCAGTTAATTTATACAAAAAAAAGGCAACAA
The DNA here is from genome assembly GCF_021461385.2 of Schistocerca piceifrons. NCBI lineage: Eukaryota > Metazoa > Arthropoda > Insecta > Orthoptera > Acrididae > Schistocerca > Schistocerca piceifrons. The sequence continues at coordinate 1,456,487 of NW_025728275.1, forward strand.
AATTAGCTGCAACAGTATTTATAGGTGTGATAGTGATATTCAGTGAGTGTACCGGCTCAGCTTGCCAACACTCATTAACGGCTAGCAAAATCCCAACGGGCTCCTGTGGTGCAATATTACTGCTCTTTTGCGGATGTGATATTACTGCTCCACTGCAGATTTGTTGAAAGATGTAGCCATTCTACTCACACATTCAAAAATTCGATTCACATTTACATTATTTGTGCAACCTACATTTGATAATATAGTAAATATACTGCATCACCACAGTAAACAAACAAGCAGGGACTGACTATAGCCGATGCTCCTACAAGTACTACACGTAAGGTTTAATCTTAGTGTGCAGCAGTGCTCTGAATCTTGTCAGGCCACGGTACAGTGTAACTGGCACTGTCATTGTTCAACACAACCAGTGCGCAAACTAACTGCAGCATTGACACCTAACTGAATGCCGATAGCATTAAGAGATTTTTAAACTTACAAGCACAATTAGCCCGTAGGGCATTCACCTAACACAGAAAAGAATGCCAAAACCAAGAATCAGTCACAAAAGCGTAGCGTAGCGCTGGCTGTGAGGTGAGGCAGAAGTTGCCTCTGATGCCAGAAGACTGCTTTTACCAGATGTACTGTCCATGGGGCTGGACATTACATAGGGTGCGCTCTGAAGGCTGGCTGGGTTCAGGAGGCTGTCCAACCATCACACCAGGTGTGGTGAGTGGATTCCCATTTGACACCCATGGGAATTAGTGAAACAGTATTAAGATACAAAACTGTGCAACGGTTGACGTTTCTACACTCCAGGCTGGGACAGTGACAGGAAGCATCCACCCGATACACGGTGACTGAGACGAGTGGCAGCAGCATCAGCTCTGGCTGTGTAATGGCACCAGACTAGTCAGCCCTACAAAGCTGACACGTTGAAAGTGAAAGTGTGCCTCAGTTACTGGGTATATTCCATGCAGGCTTGGTCCCTGAAATATTATGTACCTTTGTGTCTCATCTTTCATTTATACTGCGCAGGTTTGAACACTTCATCGCCTACACCTCCAATTTGTTATGACAGGTCGTGGCTTTTAAACTTGGGATCTAGTTTTGATTAACTTGTGTGTTTTTGGCATGCAGTAACAATTGAATCTGCAACATTAAGATACATCCGGTTGTCGTGGGCACACTTAAGATGCCTGAATGCTGTTCTGTCACTCGTGCCCCGAGAATTAATAGACAATAAATTATTGTCACACGACAGATACTTGCATCAGTATCACATTATCCGACATGAATGCCATGCTAGTGGATCTCAAAGTTGATGACGTGAGCAATCAGAAATTGCTAATTTAATAATTGGGGAAGGGGCTAGGCTATTCCCATAACTAAGTGACCTTCCCATAACAAAACAAACTTCTAAAATATTTCAAATCATCATTTGCAAATGGTGATGTTCACTAATGACAAGCAATTTGATAAAGGCTGAAATGCAACGATGTCAGACAAAATTCAGTTGACAGTTGAACAGGATTGCAATTGATCATATCAAATCTCTGGAGATCAATTTCAAATGAGAAATTGTATCTTACTGAAAATATGTTGCTTGACGAAAAATGAAGTGTAGCAGCCAGAAGACATGGTCGGATGTCAATGCCACTTTGCAGATATATACACTATTGACAGACAAGTGAATGATTACCGTTACCGTTCTCTTTGACAGGTACAATGGCCACCAGAGTCCATTGGTTTGTTCAAGACCAAGACCCTGCTCTGTGTAAGATTAAGGAAGCGTTGTTAAACGGCAAACCAGTGCCGGGATATAACCCACAACAGGATGTGTTGTGTTATCATGGCAAGCAGGATAATCTGGCCAAGATTTGTCTTCTGGGAAGCTTGGTTCCCGTCATTTTCCATTACTTTCTTAAGTTTGTGGTTGGAGGCCATTTAGGAATCGGTAGAATCCTTAGCAAGGTTAGGGAATTTCTTACTTGGTCTACCTTGTACAGGATACATGGCGTTTGGAGGGGGAAGTGCTGTAACTGCAAAATTCTTAAATCCTATTTCAACACTCACAGGGGATTTTTACTGTCTTCTATTAATTATTTCGAGCCCCTGCCATGCACTCGTGACGGCAGTCATTATATCCAGGTCGTGGTTGATGCCTCCTCCAGATTTGTCTGGTTCATGTCCAGTGGCAGGGTGATCACTTAGTTCATTATTCGTCATTTGTCTGGGATATTTTTCATATTTGGCCCTCCCCATACCACTGTCACTGACTACGCTCCTCCCGTCCTCTCACAAAAGTTTAAAAGATTTTGCTACGGCAATGTGATAATTCATTCCACGACTATACTGAACTGTCTGCAAGCTTTATTTAAGGAGAGACTGAATTGAAATCTGAAGGCAGACTCAATTATTTTCCATTCTCATTCACGCCACAAGTTAGATTATTCAGTACGTGGCATATTTGGCATTTAATTCCACCAAATACGTAGCCCTTGAAACTACCTCCACTTCATTGATGTTTGATCATAGTCTCATGTTCCCCTTGCCCAACCTGTGATCTGTTAATTACCTGCTCCTTGAGGAAGTGGCACCTAGCCTGATTAAGGAGACGAAATATTAGTATCACACACAAGATGCAGGCTTGCCATTACAGCCTTGGGGAAAGCGAGTTTAAAGTGATTGTTAGTGATAAGGTTTCGCCTAAAACCTTGATCCCAGGGCTCAAGGTAAGGCCCAAATTTCTGAAAAATTCACAGCTAGCTTTGTAGGACCTTGTGACGTTATCCAGGTTCTTAGCCCAGTTACCTTATTGGTACGTAACATTACAAAACTTCTCAGTAGCAGAGTACATGTCTCCAGGATCAAGGGAGTAAACTAAATTTTCTGTTCCCTGTTCGAGATAAATTGGTGGATGGGCTGTAATGAGGTTTTGGTGGGGAAGGATGAACCGTGGCTCTCGATTCGATATATCGCTAGAGGGCCGGTTCGCATTCCTTGCAAGCCAAACTCAAAACCGGCTGATTGATTGTATGAGAGAGAAGTGCGAGAGAGGGTGTGAGTGGTACATCGGCAACGAGTGAGGCCGCGGGGTACAGAGGGGGCGCCACACTGTGAAGAGCAGAGGCAGTGAGGAACTCGGGAATCGACGCTGCGAGCGGCCGAGGAGACGGCCTGTGCCCTGGTCTGTGTGGCTGCTGTCTCCGTGTTGGCGCGTATGGCGTCTGGACGCCGATGTCACTGCTGGGAGGAGCGACAACCTTCAGTCGCTAATTTCCATCCAAGACTTCTCGGCATCCTATGTGGTCAATTCCAGTTCCTGAATCTGGAGAGACGTTTCGTCTGATAATCACTTATTTACACGTAAAAGACAACGTACTGCGCTGCTTTGAAGTTCTAGTGGAGCTTACGGACAAGAATTCTACATTCTGTGATTGTCAAAATGTTATATATTTCGGTCTGTTAGACAGATTGTAGCACCGTCTAAGCCTCATATTCTACCTTGAGTTTAAGGGTGATATTGATTTTCTGGATACAATGTTAACTGCCTGACTTGTGGCTGAGTTCCCAGTTTCTTATAACTTAAATTCAAACCATTGTTATTGTGTACGGACAGTATTTATGCGGACCAAAAAAGGAACGTCACTCTCATTTCGCTCAAGTGGAACTAGTTTGTTGCCCATTTGTAACTGTTCATCCTTATGTTTAACAGTTTGTTGATTTAGAATTTTATCCTACGTCATCTCCCCAGTTCGCAGAAGAGAGTTTAGGCCAGGTTTCCGCTGCCCTGATCGGCCGCGGGTCTGGCGCTGCTGTCTTAGGTACCGACCGACCGCCGTGCCGGTGTCGGAAAAGGCCGAACCACCTCAAGTCAGTCTGCTGACAGTTAGACGTCGGAGCTGTAAAACAGTAACAACTTTATTGTATGTATCTTACTTTCTTAAACACATCTGGCTTTATTCTGATGCCTGTTACCGTATAAGTTGGGAGATTCTTTCGCACAAACCTGTTGATATTTAATTAATCATTTAATGAGCGCCATGGCGTGTTTTGATCTTAAATACTTTGTAACCTGAGTTGCTATCAATTAAAGACTTAGTGAGCGCTGTGGAGCATGCTCCTTAATTACAATTATTAACTCGAAGGTTATTAATAGTTTGATAAGCGCCAGGCGCAATTTTTCTAAAATTACATATATTATTAAAATTTTTTTGAAAAGATAAGTTGTTATTGACAGATAGTTCAGTAAGCGCTAGCTGCATGCTTTCTTAAATGTAAAGTTTACTGAATTTCTTACTAACATCTGTTTTACAATGTGTCGTGACGTATTTTTCTTACCTAAAACATGTTTACTGTCTAATTAGAATTTCATTCATGTATTTCATACGGGAAGAAATTTGCTTTTTTTTTTGTGTCCATGCAGTCAGTGGTTAAACTGGTACAAATAAACTGTCATCATGCAGACTGTGAATGATGCTGTTGCTGGGTTAACCCTCCCACTCCACAGCATTGTGTGTTGACCTGTCCCAATGACAGTCATTCCATTTAGCAGTTGTGAAGCTCTACCAGGTTCGCTACTCCATGATATATGGAAACGTTTCTATATGTCTTTCTCGTATTCACAGTCCCAGATTTGCATTTGGAGGCCAAAAGTGGAACTAATTTTGATTCCGACGAAAGTCAGTTCCAAGTAAATGCATTAGAATATCTGCCAAGTTTCACTGCCGTACGATAATTACAGTCCACACTGCGCCTCTAAGGGCAACTGCACTTTAGTTATAACCATCTGGTATTTTCCATTCAATATTTCCACTGCGTCAGGCAAGGAAACATGAACGTCACAAATGTAAGGTATATAATAACACAAAGAAAATTTGTAGAACTTACTATAGTAATATCGCTTTTACGTATAGGCTTTTAAATTTTATCTGCACTACTGGCCATTAAAATAGCTACATCAAGAAGAAATGCATATGATATACGGGTATTAATTGGGCGAATATATTATACTAGACCTGACATGTGATTACATTTTCACGCAATTTGGGTGCATAGATCCTGAGAAATCAGTACCCAGAACAACCACCTCTGGCCGTAGTAACGTCCTTGATACGCCTGGGCATTGAGTCGAACAGAGTGGATGGCGTGTACAGGTACTGCTGCCCATGCAGCTATAACACGATACCAGAGTTCATCAAGAGTAGTGACTGGCGTATTGTGACGAGCCAGTTGCTCGGCCACCGTTGACCAGACGTTTTCTGTTGGTGAGAGTTCTGGAAAATGTGGTGGGGGCCAGGGCAGCACTCGAACATTTTCTGTATCCAGAGCGGCCCGTACAGGACCTACAACATGCGGTCGTGCATTATCCTGAGGAAATGAAGGGTTTCGCAGGGATCGAATGAAGGGTAGAGTCACGGGTCGTAACACACATGAAATGTTACGTCCGCTGTGCAAAGTGCCGTCAATGCGAACAAGAAGTGACCGAGACGTGTAACCAATGCCACTCCATATCATCACGCAGGGTGATACGCCAGTATGGAGATGATGAATACACGCTTTCAATGTGCGTTCACAGCGATGTCACCAAACACGGATGCGACCCTCATGATGTTGTAAACAGAACCTGGATTCGTTCGAAAAAATGACGATCTGCCATTCGTCTACCATGGTTCGTTCATCCGAAAAAATGACGTTTTGCCATCCGTGCACCCAGGTTCGTCATTGAGTACACCATCGCAGGCGCTCCTGTATGTGATGCAGCGTCAAGGGTAACCGCAGCCATGGTCTCCGAGCTGATAGTCGATGTTGCTGCAAACGTCGTAGAACTGTTCATGCAGTTGGTTGTTGTCTTGCAAACGTCCCCATCTGTTGACTCAGGGATCCAGACGTGGTTGCACGATCCGTTACAGCCATGCGGATGAGATGCTTGTCATTTCGACTGCTAGTGATACGAAGCCGTTGGGATCCAGCACGGTGTTCCGTATTACCCTCCTGAACCCACCAATTCCATATTCTGCTAACAGTCTTTGGATCTCGACCAACGCGAGCAGCAATGGCGCGATACGACAAACTGCAATCGCGATGGGCTACAATCCAACCTTTATCAAAGTCGTAATCGTGATGATACGCATTTCTCCTCCTTACACGAGGCATCACAACAACGTTTCACCAGGCGACACCGGTCAACTGCTGTTTGTGTATGAGAAATCGGTTGGAAACTTCCGTCATGTCAGCACGTTGTATGTGTCGCCACCGGCGCCAGCCTTGTGTGAATGCTCTGAAAAGCTAATCATTTGCATATCACAGCATCTTCTTCCTGTCGGTTAAATTTCGCGTCTGTAGCACGTCATCTTCGTGGTGCAGCAATTTTAATGGCCAGTAGTGTAATTTTGGTCTCTGAAATTGGTGATGTATTTACGTGAATAACAATCGTGATACAAGTTCGGCGAGTTGACGATTACTGTTATTATTCATTTTCTTTTTTCTTGTAACTTGAGATCGAAATAATATTCGGAAGATTGCAGCCTCTAGTGTAGACGTCGATCTACTCGCGAAACAATTATTGTAACCCACTAAACATGCGTAATAATATTTTAAAATACAATGATTCTGTACCTACAAGAAGAACAATTTTTGTGAAAAAAAATCACAGAACATGTCCCGTTCATTCGATATAATACATAGTTTACAATATAGCGTTACTCTAACAGTGCATTCTTTTTTCATCTGATGTTTGAACTTCATTTTAGTTGGTCTGTGTTAATGAAAGGTACTTTTTACATTTTGAAATATACACTAGTCAATAACTGTTACATTCAAGCATCTGATTTCGATCCTTACACAACTTCTCATGTTAGTTATGGCTTTATTGCTCTGTTGCTCAGTAAATACTGACACCATAAATGATACACATGTGCATGGACCCCTGTTCTCAAGTTGTTAGAGGAGTCTTTTGAGTGTACGCTAAGGAGAATGTTGCATTCACATTTGACGAAGTGCAATTACGTGCTTATTGCTAAAGTACTGTCTTTCTCTTCCTTTGTGGGACCATATCTTTTATGTGTAGACAAATTACGATCCAATAGGGCGGACATATTAATATGTTAGGCTGATTTCATGAAATGAGGGTTATGCATAACAGTACTGAAGTGTTAAGTGTGTACTGGTATATTTTTATACGTTCTACTTGCATTCAGCTGGGATGGGCAAATGTTGCTGTGCCTTGCTGCAAACTTGTAGTTGTACTGAATGGTCAGATGTGAGATGCTAGTTCATTACGTCCTGCAGAGATTATTTGTCAGGTTGGTGGAATTTAATATTTTTTGAATGTTTAGTACGAAAGTGATATTTTGGAACTGTGAATGGCTCAAGGAATTAATCAGGATTAGAAAAGTTAGTGATACTGGCAGGTGAAGTTTACCAGATAGTGATGTTTCGGTAGGTTGAACTTGCTGAGTGATACTACTGACATTGGATTATACTTTCTGAACTTGTGATATCACTACTAACTTAGTTTTGCATTAAGAAAAAGTTTCTATTAAATTTTTGTGGAACTGCACGCTTCATTGGAGATCTATATTGATGTTCTGAGTGTAAAACTTGTTTCTGGAAACTGTATGAAATATTGCTGTCTTTTAAATGTACCCAACTGCATGGGATCATATCCTAAAAAGTTTCCAAACTAATTTACTGTAACTGTGTCTGTGCCACTGAGCATTCTTACGGAACTGCAGTTCATCTGCTCCTGTTGGCGATTTTAGTACATGTAACGAAACTTTTTACTAGCTTTCTGTTGGTCGTTGCAACACACCAGTTTAATTAGAATTGAGCAGTAGGAGTAAGTCTGAGTGCCAATTTCATCGTTTTACTTTGCAGTGGTAAAAGTTCCACAATAGTAGAGTGGAGAGTTGGACCAGTCCCCACCCTTCAATCCTTTGGCTCTTCCGCCTCCCCACCCTCAAGATGATATTAACTGTGAAATTGAAGAGTTGAGTTCATAATTTTCAAATTTCTTAAGAATGTTAAATTGATACATTGCGATATATGGATTTAATGACTTCACTAAATTTACTTCTCCAGAGGAATTGTATTCTGGACTTTGTAAGTGTTGTCAATTGAGCAAGTTAATGTCAAAAATCCAAAACGTCCCTGACTACTAATACTTATTGCATACTGCTTGTGTCTGATATTAACGCCTTACTGATTTATTACTCTGCGCTTTACTGCGCAGCTGCGGAGAAACTAATATTGTTTTGTTTTGGGTAGGTGGACTGGATTCAGCTGAGTGTAGTTTATGTTACTTCGCTCCCTGAGTGTTCCCTCTTCAGACGTTTGTTTGGAAATTTTTAGGGTATGAAAGTTCCATGTTACAACAACAGACTGCACTGGATTACAAAGAAATGATAAAAATAAACATGTTCATAGCACCTGAGGAGGAAAATCTTAGACCATTATAACTGTCAATAACTAGTCGAAAAGAAGTGCAAGAACAAAAGGTTAATGTTTGTGGAAAAAGGGAACAATCTGAGTTCCATGATAGGCTAGGAGCTTCTCCAAGTCAGAAGATAGCGAGTCAGGTTAACAAACAAGTAGTCGTGCATCAGCTTTGTAATATCTTGAACATGAAGTAGATGTACTGAAGGTCAATACAGAAAATAGCATTTCAAGAAACAGAGAATTTTGATGAATTTTCTACTGCTGTAGCTAAACTGGCTGCTAGTTGTAAGCAGAGCTCATATACACAGGGTAGTCCACTGATCGTGACCGGGCCAAATATCTCACGAAATAAGCATCAAACGAAAACACTACAAAGAACGAAACTCGTCTAGCTTGAAGGGGGAAACCAGATCGCGCTGTAGTTGGCCCCCTAGATGGCGCTGCCATACGTCAAACGGATATCAACTGCGTTTTTTTTAAAAATAGGAACCCCCATTTTTTATTTCATATTCGTGTAGTACGTAAAGAAATATGAATGTTTTAGTTGGACCACTTTTTTCGCTTTGTGATAGATGGTGCTGCAATAGTCACAAACGTATAAGTACGTGGTATCACGTAACATTCCGCCAGTGCGGACGGTATTTGCTTCGTGATAGATTATCCGTTTTAAAATGGACCGTTTACCAATTCCGGAAAAGATCGATATCGTGTTGATGTATGGTTATTGTGATCAAAATGCCCAATGGGCGTGTGCTACGTATGCTACTCGATATCCTGGACGACATCACCCAAGTGTCCGGACCGTTTGCCGGGTAGTTACGTTACTTAAGGAAAAAGGAAGTGTTCAGCAACATGTGAAACGTCAACTACGACCTGCAACAAATGATGATGCCCAAGTAGGTGTTTTAGCTGCTGCCGCGGCTAATCCGCACATCAGTAGCAGAGAAATTGCGCGAGAATCGGGAATCTCAAAAATGTCAAAAACATCAACCGTTTGCACCCGTATTTCTATGAACCAGGAATTGCATGGCGACGACTTTGATCGTCGTGTACAGTTCTATCACTGGGCACATGAGAAATAGCGGGGCGATGACATATTTTTTGCACACGTTCTATTTAGCGACGAAGCGTCATTCAACAACAGTGGTAACGTAAACCGGCATAATATGCACTATTGGGCAACGGAAAATTCACGATGGCTGCGACAAGTGGAACATTAGCGACCTTGGCAGGTTAATGTATGGTGCGGCACTGTGGGAGGAAGGATAACTGGCCCCCATTTTATCGATGGCAATCTAAATGGTGCAATGTATGCTGATTTCCTACGTAATGTTCTACCGATGTTACTACAAGATGTTTCACTGCATGCCAGAACGGCGATGTACTTCCAATATGATGGATGTCCGGCACATAGCTCGCGTGCGGTTGAAGTGGTATTGAACAGCATATTTCATGACAGGTGGATTGGTCGTCGAAGCACCATACCATGGCCCGCACGTTCACCGGATCTGACGTCCCCGGATTTCTTTCTGTGGGGAAAGTAGAAGGATATTTGCTATCGTGATCCACCGACAACGCCTGACAACATACGTCAGCGCATTGTCAGTGCATGTGTGAACATTATGGAAGGCGACCTACTCGCTGTTGAAAGGAATGTGGTTACACGTATTGCCAAATGCATTGAGGTTGACGGACATCACTTTGAGCATTTATTGCATTAATGTGGTATTTACAGGTAATCACGCTGTAACAGCATGCGTTCTCAGAAATGATAAGTTCACAAAGGTACATGTATCACATTGGAACAACCGAAATAAAATGTTCAAACGTACCTACGTTCTGCATTTTAATTTAAAAAACCTACCTGTTACCAACTGTTCGTCTAAAATTGTGAGCCATATGTTTGTGACTGTTAAAGCGCCACCTACCACAAAGCGAAAAAAGTGGTGCAACTAAAGCATTCATATTTCTTTACGTACTACACGAATATGTAATAAAAAAGGGGCGTTCCTGTTTAAAAAAACGCAGTTGATATCCGTTTGCCCTAGGGGAGCGCCATCTAGCGGGCCAACCATAGCGCCCTCTGGTTTCCCCCTTCAAGCTAGACGACTTTCGTTCTTTGTAGTTTTTCGTTTGACGCTTATTTCATGAGATATTTGGCCCGGTCACGACCAATGGACTACCCTGTATATGATAACCACATCTACAATCAAATCATGTGTAAGAACACAGCACACTGTCTCACTCATCCTCATAATTAAGAAAATCACTGTACACTCTCTCATCAATATTATTCCTGAAGAGTACCAAATTCTACATCACAAGTTGCAACTACAGTAATGATAGTCATATTGTGCGGCAACCAAGTACCAGTCTTTCAAATCAAATAGCACGTGGAATATCCAGAAGATAACCCACCCAAGTACTAACCAGATGTGACATTGCTGAACTTTGTTGGTTGTGTGAGATCCAATGTAGCAAGACTGTTGGATATATTGCCTCTCATATGGAAGAAACCATCTAGACACTTGACTAATATCTCACTCATGCAAAGAAACCCTTTAAAAACGTTAAAATATACTCAAAAGAGAACAGCCTGGTTACACAAAGAAACTTAACAAGAACATAAGCACAAACACTATATATGTTACACTAGACACCTGAACATCAGGAAATAAGCTACCATCAAAGTACCATACACTGAGGTCTGCATGACCCTGCATAAATTCTATCTGGTCTAAGACTAGAATAACTCGCCGTTGATATTGAGGTCATTAGAGATGGTCACTTAGTAACAAACATAGATATATGTTAGTTTTCAGGACAAAATTTCTGTTGTGTGTGTGTGTGTGTGTGTGTGTGTGTGTGTGTGTGTGTGTGTGTGTGTGTGTTTTCTACATGCATTGTGCAGCTCTTTTGCGTCAGGTCTAATTTGAGGGTTATTGTTGATTGTCTAACTTCATCATATGATTTTCGTGAGTGTTTTGACGAAGTGATACTGGATTTATCTGAATAACCTATGGTTTAGTGAGAAGATACAAGATAAGAACTTGCGTTTGTTGTGAGTGTGAAACTGTGACATGTGATTATGACTGGATATTTTCTATGTTATAAGGTTCAGTACATGCTGTGAATGATATGTAGGAGGATTTATGACAGTTATGTTTAGACTTTGCTTGATGTTTCCTTGAATGCGTGACATTCTTTTTTGACAGAAACCAGTCTTTATTGAAGATATGTGCAGGCACGATCTGACATGTTGTGGATATTTATATTCTTCAAAAGCCTCTATTACAACTGTAGGATTCCACAGTTGTCAGCATGAAGAAGTGGTTCTGTCATAGTATGCTGAATAGTGAGTTCTGATTTGCAATATTTGTCTCTTCGTCTGTGTCAGATGAGTATATGATGCTATCTGCCTCGTTTGTTCGATATTTGAGCCACAGTCAGTACGCTGTGAGGATGAAAGTGAATCTGATGTGCTGTGAGGTTACCATCTTAACGCTCAGTGGCTTATACTCACTGAGCACACAACGAGTGTAAAGAGGTCAAGGTCACCCCTGCCGAGGCAGTGCATCTTTTGTCTTCCATTCCAATGATTCATTCGGGTTACGCGAGACATGGTGAGTTGGGTCAAAGGAAGTAATAATTGTGATTAAGGCCTCGATATCAACTCCGTTTCACTGATCCTTGATTTGTTTAATTACAGTTTCTACAACTGAAGTGGTGTTTAAGACTGTGTTGGTCCCAGTTCTCTATGGAACAAAGTAAGTAATAGTCCGAGATTAACACTAGTATGATTTTTGTAGCGGTAAGTTTTTCGAGCTGCAGCAACCCATATTTGACGTCCGTCTGAAGACAATGACGAAACACGGTATACACTCGCCTACGTCAGCTACTAATCGTGGCCTTTTGCTGTTGACCCATCTTGTGCCTCCATTTAGCATTTGAAACTCTTTGTTAATCTTCTGTATACTTCTGAGGAACTCAGCTTCCTATCGCCTCTTGCAACACTCTGTCCCCTCTAAAAACATTCCAGTCATATTTCCTGAAGTTTTCTCTTACACTGAAATGTAATAACTTATTATGTGCTTCGAGAATTATAAATTGGTGCAATTTATATCTTTGTCTAAGTAGATCTATTCAGTCTTGCTCTTAATAATTTCCAATTGCGTGAAAGTTTAATGTAGTGAAAAAAGTGCAGCAGCTTTGATTTGTCTCCTATGGTTTCCACCGATGGGATGCTACATGTTGGTTTAGAGTGAAGCTAGCGACAGTATACCTGGATATACTGCACAACAGACTTGAAATCATCCATTTTTGTACCCTTTGGCTGTGTTGTGCAATACTAAGCAAGGGAAATTTTTGAAGAAATGAGGTCTCATTATGTACAACACTACACACTTTTAATAACTACCTGAGATTCTGATAAAAATTCATCTAATAGGCATGTATTCTACAAGCGTCGTCAGAAGTGGCGCAGCTCCACCGTTTCTGAGCTGCGAGGAGACGAACCCAGGAATAGCCGGCACAGGGCAGGAGCCATCTGCGCCACCTCACTGGTCAGCGCGTGCGAAGCCGCTGACGCCATTAACACCTGTGACGACTGCCACGATATAAGCAAAATATGTCTCACCACTAGGTGTTTATGATGCTGTAATAAAATAGCGGCAACTGCATTCTAAGATATACTGAACAACTCTGTCACCATGAATAAAACTAAGAATATCTGGTGGCCCGAAAAGACCTCCTGAGACAGGTTACACAGTGCGGAGTAGACTCTCCTCAGCTTCCGGTAGCGGTCAGCAAATGGTCGCCGCTGGCATCTCACTTGCTCTGTAGCTCTCAGACACTGGTTGAGTTGACGTAAGTCACTCCTCACCAGAAGAACTAAGTCCACATACCTGGAAACAGCGGTAAGTGCAATACAACTTCAGAGCAGTGTTAACATGTATGTCCATTTCATTTCAATACTCAGAAATTTCAACGTTACAGCAGCTACACGTAGCGCGAGACAGCCTGCAAACACCAATTTGCTGGAGATCCTCACCGCCGCACTGGAGAAATGGCGCGACTCCAGGATACCACTCTCCAGATAAGACAAAAGGCTGAGGATCCTGTGAGACTTGTGGATGTTTCGAAACACGTCTGCGGTGACCGCCGTCACCGCGGTAGCGTAATACGTCATCATATAGGCAACCAACCACACAAAGGTGATGGAATCCTTTTTTCTCGCGTTTATAGCTTGCAACCAGGTTACCACATGTGCTGTTACTGCCACGTTAATGACGAGAACAACAGCTGCGTACAGTGTACCAGCACGTGTCCTCCGTAGCTCACACTTCTCAGTGTCCACTGTGAACGGCGTCAAACCGAAAACCCTGCAGGTGGCGTGGTATAGTGCTACTGATCTTAAGAGGTGTCTTCTATCCGCCATTTCTACATCGGCTAGAACTACAGGATACCTTCGTTACCTGTGATGAAAGATAAAAAATTCCCCACTTGTAGTAAGCAAGACGCTTGCATTAGAAAGAGAATTAACCTGAAAACATCGACATGTGACTGATTAACAGAGTACACTCAGCCTTAAGATAGCACTTCCACGGCAAATGAGTTTCCCTTGACTCATGGAGTAAACATAGGCATGATCAAACAGCGAATTCATAGCCTCTATTTTTAGATATCTGAAATCGATACAAAGATGCAACAATTATAACAAAACAGAACTTGACCAACCAGTACAGTTGCCGTACCTCTACAGACCGAAAATAGTGAAAATTGAGAACCCGAATCACTCCATATTTCTTGAGTATGATGTGTAGGTAAATTTTGGTTGTTTTATCGCATAAGTTCTTATGTTCATTGAAGAAAGTGAGCTAACTGACCTTGCCATAATATATTTATTAATTACTACAAGAATTTTTATTGTTACACAAAATCCGTATATCAACCTTATTGCAAAATTTACTGTTAGTAATATCTTTAAGAAGTCTTGCTTACATCTCAGACAGAGCCAGAAAGATTTAAACATTCTGGGTAAAGTAACAAAATAAATGAAAGTAAATAAAGCTCAAAAAAGCTAGTCTGAGAAAAAACATCATTATACACAACATAATGAGATCACAAATTTGCCATTCTCTAGGTCAGTCCTGTAAATTTACTCATCTGACTGTTTATAAGTTAACATATTGGGGCTAAAAGCAATTACACATCTGAATTTCACTGGCATGAAATTATCTTCATTGGCTCACAGTTAAAACAACAAATTTAGGAAAATCACACAATGCTTGTCAGTTCCACCCACCAATAAAAAAAGATATATGCTAAATATTTTACATCAAATAGGAACTAGACGTAAGGAATTTTCAAAACAATATTTATACCACATCTGAATCTCACTGGCATGAGATAATCTTCATTGGCTCACAGTTAAAACAACAAATTTAGTAAAATTACACAATGCTTGTCAGTTCCACCCACCAATAAAAATAGATATGTGCTAAATATTTTACATCAAATAGGAAGTTTCATATACATGATGAAAGATCCAGACATTATTTTGAACGAACAGGTCAAAGCAGAAATATTCATGTAAATTTCACTTATGTTTTTCTACATGCTTCATGTTGAAATACTAGATAATGTGATAACATAGATAGCATTATTTGGGATTGAATTTATGTAGTTTGTGATATAGCAAAGATAATCATTATCATTGTATGTAAAGCACATCGCCATTGAAAATTACACAATAACCAAATCTGTTTGTTCTAATTGCCACAAGATTATATATGTTACTGGCTAATGTCTCTGACATGTGCTAAGAATGCAGTGTATGTAAGTTGTGTGAAAAAACAGTTGTCATGTTAACTAATAAGAAGCACTAGTCACTTGACATAAATCTGTCTGGAAAGATAATTTGTCTTCTCTAATGCCAGTAGGGCTAATGATAGACATTTGCGCTTGCTACTTTCCCAGCAGTGTATAAACAAAGAAATTCTTTGTTATTCAGTCTATGTCAGTCAACCCCAATACCGCCGGACGGAGTGGACGAGCGGTTCTAGGCGCTACAGTCTGGAACCGCGTGACTGCTACGGTCGCAGGTTCGAATCCTGCCTTGGGAATGGATGTGCGTGATGTCCTTAGGTTAGTTAGGTTTAAGTAGTTCTAAGTTGTAGGGGATTGATGACCTCAGCAGTTTATTCCCATAGTGCTCAGAGCCATTTGAGCCCTCAACTCCAGTACCAATAACCCTGATGCCACATACTTTTCATAACTCAATACAAAACCTCCTTTTCCTGGATGAGTTTTAATAATCACCATGTCCCAATGCATAAAATAGCCCCAGAAACCTATCCATATTTTAAACTTTATTGTAACACACTCATCATATCACAAGTGAAACCTCAAAATGATTCTCTTCTTGCAGAACTGAAATGTTACATAAATACCTCCCAGTTCTTACATACTACAAATTAGTTTCTTCCCTCATAAGTATGGAAAATCATTTTTCTTCTAACTTTATTCCCAATGCTGTCCTGATCATGATTCCATATTTATAGCTACAAGCAGTACACAGTATCATTAACCTCATTCACTACTGGAATAACTAGAAGAAAAAACGCAGGTGTGCAAAATTTGAAGGCAATCACACAAAGGTGTGGTCACGACAAAATAATTCTATTAGTATAACAGACGTTACTGATGAACCACCTAATGGTACTAACAAATCAGAAATGTTATAAAGGCCAATTGAAGCCTTCCGAGGCTCGTTGCACAGGAAGAGGGAGGCAATTCACAAAACATGTTGACAGTGGTCAGATAGATGCCGGCGAGAAGATTGAAAACGATAAGGTGGAGAGTCTTTTGAGGATAAATCTGATAATAAGATAATCCGAGCTGTAATTAAAGCTCATATATATGTTATACCTGTTGATATTACTGTTCATACCGGTGCAACTATGTCTGTGATAGATTATAAGCAATAGAAACAACTAAATATTCTAAGAAAGATTCCAATATTGCCTATTTAGAAATGTAATGTTACCAGCGCGTTTGGGTGGCAAATCCAATTAATTAAGTTCCAGATCATTGTCGATATAAAGTCTAGAAGTATGTACTACAATGAAACTTCTTGGTAATGAAGAAATTATCGGTACAGTGTATCTGGGGATCGGAATTCTTATATATAATGAAAGCGGTGATAGACCTATATTTAGGTACTATTATATTAGACAATAGTGGTAACATGATTACATTAAATCTGGTAAGCAATGTGGATCATCTTTTAAAGTATGACATTGGTATAAATATAAGATATATCATGCCTAATAGTGTAGATTGGTGTGATAAAATGCATAGTCAGACCATTAATGCAATGAACACAGAGCTCAGTGATCATATGAATGAAAAAGTAGCTTAGTCAACTTATTTTACAGAACACGAACAGATTTAGTTAAGTCATTGATTAACGAGGTATATAACATTTTTATAGTAAACCATGTGTAATAAAAGGTTATGTTTGTCATCTAGAAATACATCCTCATAAAACATTTTGTAGGTCATCATATTTCATACCTTGGTCTAAGAAAGAAGCCATATCAAAAGAAATTCGTAAGCTGTTGGAATGGAATATTGTAGAACCTTCACATTCCCCCTACAGCCGTCCTTTGTCAGCTTTCGCAAACCAGACAGTAGCATTAAACTCATGATGGACGTTTGACATATAAATTACATTATTGTACATGTTAGAATATGTCTAGAAAACTTCGAAGATTTGTTATAAAACTTTCATACTATGAAATGTGTAAGTTCTGTAGACATAAGACCTCGTTCTGACAAATAAATCTTCATGAATAATTCAGAAAATGTACAGATAATATATTTTCTGGAAGAAGCTACCAGTTTCTGGCTATGGCTTTTGTGCTAAACATAAGTGGTGGAATATTCATAGCAGTCTTTGATATAGTGCTAGGACATGAGTTAATACAATTACATCATTTGTAGGTGATATTCTACTCGCTACAGAACCTTGGGAAGAAAGAATCGAAGTCTTAGACTTTTTTAAATTTGGTGTTACACCATAATAATTGAATTTCTTAAATACCTTTTCTAAGTTTGGTAAGAATCAAATCAAATGTTTTAAGTCACATTATGTACCCTACAGGAATCAAACCCAATCCAAAAAAACTGGATGCAATAAGAAACATACCACATGCAAACAAACAAATGGTAACTGAAATAATTTCTAGGTTTGGCTTCGTTTCTTAGACAATTTGTACCCAACCATCTACTGGGTAACGATCATTTATTAAATTTGTTTCGGAAAAATACTTCTTAGTACTTGTCAACAAACTGTGGAGAAGTCTATAAACAGATCAAAAACGTTTCAGCTAACCCTTCTATTTTGTACCACCATAATATAACTGAAGACTTTTATTTATTCACTAACGCAGGTTTAGCTGGGTTATTCTCATCTTTACTACAGGTAATAGGGGACGAAAAAGAAATTAAAGTAATTGAGTTTGTGAGTCAAGTTCTATCATTCAACGAACGTAATTATACCGAACAGAACTGGAGGTTTTGGCTGTACAATGGGCATTGGAAAAGTGCAATTATTTCATTTATAGAAAACACTTTAAAGTATATACACACCACCAGTCACTATGCTTTCTATTGACCTGTAAATTACTAGATACTATACTTGCCAGATGGGCATTAGTGCTTCAAAGTTATGATACAGAATTAAATACATTAGCGGAAAAGATAATGTAGTGGCTGATCCTCTATCATGACTGCCACAAGGCCCAAATGGCTTAAATGAAATTGTTGAACAATCATCTGCTTTTAGAACACTGATAATTAAGATTTCTCCATTCAAAGTCAATATCTGTCTGTGTGTAAAAATTTAGGGCTGTTAGAAAAGAGAGCCATATACTAGAAACAAGTAAGAGCTCGAATGATAAATGAAGAGAAAACTATTCTGTTAAATATAAGTTGTATAATGATATCTTATTTTATAAGAGGAACAACAACTTTAGGATATAGAATGCAAGTATTCCTGAAAATTACTTATTGCACATAATGTTATCTGATAATGCTTCATCTTTCATTAGAAATAAATGGAAACACTGCATGACAGGGAATAAGATCAAACACATGTTAATAAGTTGATTCCATCCAGAGTGTTTAGAGAGTTCAATCGATTTATTAGACCATATGCTCCCAGGCAACAATATGAGTGGATAGACCATGTATCTGTATTCGAAAATGTACAGAATAACCTACGGCATTTATCTACCAATTACACACCTGTTCAACTCATGCTTAATGAACCTGAAAAGAACGAGTGGGTTAATTCCATACCTGTAATTTCTGAAGTGGCAAGACACAAAGACTAGTCTGACAGAAGTTAAAATCTGCTGCTCTAAAAAGAAAGGAAAAATATAATACTGAAATGGGTAACCTTATAGTATTTCATATTGGGATAAGATATTGTTAAAACAGACCTGAAGTCATATTTAATGAAGATACAGAATAAGAAGTGGCAAGAAGTTTATTCTGGACCTTACATAATAAGTAATATACCACATGAAGGTAGTTATTTATTACACCACTCTGAAACTAGAAAGGTGAAGGGTTTATATCATCATAAGGACCTGAAAATGTTCTATGGGTGATGCCTTATAATCAAAAATAATATAGTACGTTTCTGTGTGAATATCTTTATGTGGGGGGCTTAATTTTTTGTGTATAATTAATATCAAAGTTTGTCTTCTTTTAGTGTGTTTTCTTAGATGTAACTTTTGTTCTGTTAGATTTAAGGTAATGTTTCAATTTTGTTATGTTCCACTGTGAGTTAAAGTTGTAGTCTGGCAAGTTGTTATTCTCACAGTAGAAGAACTGGATTCGTAATATTTATGTAAAGGGCTGAAATACGCTGTTTGAAGTTAATTTTTTAATTTTTCTGATTAAATAATATTTAGAATTCCTTCTTATTATGAGTTATTTCATGACAGTTTAAAGATTTCAATTGCTGAGCCATTATTCTCGCAATTCAAGATCTTTCTTACCAATTCATTACGAAAATGCTGCAATATGTAGAATGAAACGAGATTTATTAAACATTTGCAGTTAGTTAGAGTACTGGAATTTTTGAATTTTATGTTGTTCTTTCAATTAGCTAGTAATTATAGTGTTATTAGGTTTAGTATTAACCAAATGTGCACACGTAAAGACATTTATGCATTAACACCAAATTCGCATTTGTAGTTACTTCTTTTATTAAAAAAGACAGAAAATCTGGTAAACTGACCCAATTACATGAAGTTGAAATCGTCTTATCTAAAACCAAAAAGAAGGCGGTATATTTCTGCCTCTTGCAAATTCATCAGAATAAATTTCCTTTTTCAAAACCAACGTTAGTGGTTATTGCATGGTTGAGGCAACAAGAGCCACACACAAGTATCAGTAACAGCTAAGCTCTCGTTAAGTACTTATAATATCGTTATTACTAAAGGGTACTAACTATGTGATTATGTGGAAAGTATCCACTGATGTATATCGCATTTGTTGTCAAGGAAATCATGACATGTAATGAACTGTAATTAATGCTTGAAGTGTGTTTGTGTGATGGGACTCTGATGATAAAATATCCAAATATCTGCACAAAAGACAATACTGGACTATTCTGTTGACAGATATATACGAACTGTAATTACATTGATACAATGTCTGTGAATAGTGAGTGTAGTGATACACAAACATTAAATAAATTCACGATACACGACAACTGTCACATAATCATTAATTTAACGAATCATAATAGTGATAAGTGCACACCTGGAACACAGAGGAATGCACAAACATCTACTCTGTGTTTCCAGGAACAAGGTTGAAATGGCTCTGAGCGCCATGGGACTTAACATCTGAGGTCACCACTCCCCTGGAACTTAGAACTACTTAAACCTAACTAACCTAAGGACATCACACACATCCATGCCCGAGGCAGGACTCGAACCTACGACCGTAGCGGTTGCGCGGTTCCAGACTGAAGCGCCTAGAGACGTTCGGCCACACTGGCCGTCCCAGGAACAAGGTGTCAATATTAAGTATCTTATATATGTTCTTTATATTGTTTCATGACAAATGCTGTTAGGTTTCGGATTTTCAACTCACCAGCTACAAACCTAGTAGGTCATGCCATGTGGCCATCAAAACGTCTTCAACATGAGAGCTACAGCAGTCGATCATGAACACAACAAAAAAAAATAAATTGTCATAAGACATTTTGTAAATTTTGTTATTTTATTAACTGAGCTTCTGACCACAATCTATTGGTTATGACCTGTAGATTAAAACTGAAGAAACTGCAAAAAGGTGGGAATTTAAGGAGATGGGACCTGGATAAACTGAGCATAAGGGAACAATTGACAGGAATGGGGGAAGGAAATACAGTAGAAGAAGAATGGGTAGCCCTGAGGGATGAAGTAGTGAAGCCGGCAGAGGATGAAGTAGGTAAAAAGACGAGGGCTAATAGAAATCCTTGGGTAACAGAAGATATATTGAATTTAATTGATGAAAGGAGAAAGTATAAAAATGCAGTAAATGAAGCAGGCAAAAAGGAATACAAACGTCTCAAAAATGATATCGACAGGAAGTGCAAAATGGCTAAGCAGGGATGGCTAGAGAACAAATGTAACGCTGTAGAGGTTTATCTCACTAGGGGTAAGATAGATACAACCTACAGGAAAATTAAAGAGACCTTCAGAGAAAAGAGAACCACTTGTATGAATATAAAAAGCTCAGATGGAAACCCAGTTCTAAGCAAAGAAAGGAAAGCAGAAAGGTGGAAGGAGTATATAGAGGCGATGTACTTGCGGACAATATTATGGAAATGGAAGATGATGTAGATGAAGATGATATGGGAAATATAATAGTGCGTGAAGAGTTTGACAGAGCACTGAAAGACCTGAGTCGAAACAAGGCACCCGGGAGTAGACAACATTCCATTAGAACTACTGACAGCCTTGGGAGAGCCAGCCCTTACGAAACTCTACCATCTGGTGTGCAAATGTATGAAACAGGCGAAATACCCTCAGACTTCAAGAAGAATATAATATTTCCAATCCCCAAGAAATCAGGTGTTGACAAATGTGAAAATTACCGAACTATCAGTTTAATAAGTCATGGTTGCAAAATACCAACGCGGATTCTTTACAGTCGAATGGAAAAACTGGTAGAAGCCGACCTCGGGGAAGATCAGTTTGAATTCCATAGAAATATTGGAACACGTGATGCAATTCTGACCCTACGACTTTTCTTAGAAGCTAGATTAAGGAAAGGCAAACCTACGTTTCTAGCATTTGTAGACTTAGAGAAAGCTTTTGACAATGTTGACTGGAATACGCTCTTTCAAATTCTGGAGGTAGCAGGGGTAAAATACAGGGGGCAAAAGGCTATTTACAATTTGTACAGAAACCAGACGGCAGTTATAAGAGTTGAGGGACATGAAGGGGAAGCAGTGGTTGGGAAGGGAGTGAGACAGGGTTGTAGTCCCTCCCCGATGTTATTCAATCTGTATATTGAGCAAGCAGTGAAGGAAACAAAAGAAAAATTTGCAGTTGGTATAAAAATCCATGAGGAAGAAATAAAAACTTTGAGGTTCGCCAATGACATTGTAATTCTGTCAGAGACAGCAAAGGACTTGGAAGAGCAGTTGAATGGAATGGATAGTGTCTTTAAAGGTGGGTATAAGATGAACATCAACAAAAGCAAAAGGAAGATAATGGATTTTAGTCGAATTAAGTCGGGTGATGCTGAGGGAATTATATTAGGAAATGAGACGCTTAAAGTAGTAAAGGAATTTTGCTATTTGGGGAGCAAAATAACTGATGATGATCGAAGTAGTGAGGATATAAAATGTAGACTGGCAATGGCAACGAAAGCGTTTCTGAAGAAGAAAAATTTGTTAACATCGAGTATAAATTTAAGTGTCAGGAAGTCATTTCTGAAAGTATTTGTGTGGAGTGTAGCCATGTATGGAAGTGAAACATGGACGATAAATAGTTTGGACAAGAAGAGAATAGAAGGTTTTGAAATGTGGGCTACAGAAGAATGCTGAAGATTAGATGGGTAGATCACATAACTAATGAGGAAGTATTGAATAGGATTGGGGAGAATAGAATTTTGTGGCACCACTTGACTAGAAGAAGGGACCGGTTCGTAGGACATGTTCTGAGGCATTAAGGGATCACAAATTTAGCATTGGTGGGCAGCATGGAGGGAAAAAATTGTAGAGGGAGACCAAGAGATGAATACACTAAGCAGATTCAGAAGGATGTAGGTTGCAGTAGGTACTGGGAGATGAAGAAGCTTGCACAGGATAAAGTAGCATGGAGAGCTGCATCAAACTAGTCTTAGGACTGAAGACCACAACAACAACAACATTAACTGAGCAATTATGCTAGGCTCAGAGCAATTACTTACAAAAATTTCTTTGAAATACTACATGAATAATTTTTTGAATTATATAAATGAGCCCTCCTGTTAAGCTCTTCACTAAAATATTTAACTAATTTTCTTTCAAAAATAATTATTGGTATTAATTACTTAAAAGTTTATCTGTGGTTATAATTTCAAATATTTTCAATGAGCAAAATTTTTAGGGTCACATAGTTTAGAGCGCTTAGCGATATTCATTTTTTAGTGCCTCTCTTGAACTAAGTGTGCTAATGTAATTCGCAACACTTATTTCAAGCGGCCTATTGAAGGCACTGTTTCATAGTATAATAATTGAAATACTTATTTTTATTTGAGTTACTTACATGAGTTATTATATCAATTTTTGTTTGAAATTTATAAGTTTATTAATACAGTAAAATAATTTAGATTTTCAAAGAAGCTAACGGCTTCAGAATAACAAATAGGTGTTACATTGCTTAGTTTTTTGTTTTTGGTAGTATCAGTGTATGTTTTAGACTGTAGCGATATCTTCTGTTCTGTTAGCTCTCTTACAGTTAGAATCTCGGTTCCATTTATGCTTGTTGCTGAAAAGTGTTATTTGTGAAAGTTTCGTTCCGTATGAGTTACAAATAAAACATAATCAAAAGTAATCTCTGGTTCAGCTTCATTGTTTATGGGTTGTAATATGTGCTCTTATTGAAGTGCTACGATTTTACATCTGAGGCTGTTTGGTTTAAAAATACTAGACTTCACCTACAATAATTTTGAAATCATTCTCAATTCAACAGCAGTTAAACAAGTTTCATGAAAAAGTTAACTTCCGAGTTATCACAGAGCGATAGGCTGTCATTTATTTGAAGCTGCGTTACGTCTGCTATTACTGTTTCAAGAGATTATAAAGAAGTTTCTGACACGTACTCCCAGTTTCAAATAAAAATAAACTGATCGTGACCCTGGAGATCGAAGACATTGTGGGGGTCGACAGAAGAACATCTGTGAATGCACAATGAAACGCAGCATTATTCTGTGGCGACGAGTGCACTAACAATCTGCTTTACTCTTTGATTCTTATAAGTATTCTTTGTGTTGACTTATGTTCTTTGAGTTGACTGGTGTTCGAGTTTTAGCAAAAAAAAAAAGAACTTCGTTGGACTACGACGTTGTATCTCTTCAGTAAACGGAGATAAGCTGTAGTTGACCAAACATCGTCGCCCGACAACTTAATAAACTCAAATTTAGAACCCGCGAAAGATTACAAAAGGAGGAGGAGCCACATTACTCGTTATTGAATATTGTTATCAATATAAGCACTAACCTATTTCACAAGAACACGTAGTCCATTTGCCTCGGCAGTTGCGGCTGAAAGTTCTTATTGCGCTTTCCTCGGGATTCGTGGTCACTGGAATAACATCTCGGAGGTGACAGATATGTACACTGCGATTGTGAGAAACGATGCAGAATGTTCGGGCTGTCGCTCAGGTGTAGGTTCGTAATGAACGAGAAAAACATTGATTAAAACATTAAAACAATGAAATGGTCTGTAATTGATGTAGCGTAGGATGGAAGTAACATTTTAAGGAAGTAATATTTTTAAGGTGGCTGTCAGTTTAACAGCCACTGCAGGAACAATCGAATCAATACAGAAGACTAAAACCCACCCAATCTTTTCTTTTTTATTTTTGCTCCATAATTTCTTTGTTTGCCTAGTTCAGTATTTCGTATTTTCTAAAACCCTTTGGTGTCAATATTATACTTTACTTTACTATGCTTCGGAATTAATTATTCGAAGATTATGTACCACCACGTAGGCTCACATTCATGTCATGAGAGAAAAAAATTCGGGCAAGAACTAACAGGGAGTTAGCAGTTTGAATGCCTGCAGTGAGAACCTGTTATTTGGTCATATAGCAGGAGCCACGATTATTATGCAGTTTTTTTTATCAATGTTTATTTGTTTATTTTTAGTCAGTTATGTTAGCTCTAAGACACAACGTTCATTGCACGTGAAAATTCTCATAACATACACAAAAAACTGATCACGAATACTTAGTACAATTGTGCTGTTTGAGGCTTTCCCGGAGCTGCATATGCTTCATAGGTTCCCGGGAATTACGCCGGATAATATTGTAGAAACCGCACAATATGTCAGCGAGACAACTGCCCGCCATCTTCAGGTGCTACTGTTGCGTCGCTGACAAGCTCGCCAATTTATATGCTGGCTTTCTAGAACAGCGCAGGCGCCAGCGGGGCATAACGTCATCGAAGTCCAATCGTAGACAGCGTCGGATACCATAGTCCTCTGCTGGAGAAACGGGTCGCGGTCTGCGGAAGCGCGTCGCGGCGCGGGAAAATGCGGCCGTGAGCGACGGATCCCGTTCGTGCGCGCGATGTGTTGGCGCGCGATTTAAGCATCTGCGCTAAGGCTTCCCATCTGCGTTGACTCGGTGCGGCTGCTAATCTGTGGCTGACGGTTCCTTAGTGCCGCCAAGGCTGGCTCCCAGGCTTTGCTCAGGTGAATCCCCGTGTCTCTGTTTATTAGGTTACTGCTTATACGTATTTCGACCGCCTCTTTGATGATAGAGTCCCAGTATGTGGAAGCTTGCGAGAGGATCTTGGTTTCTTCATAATTCATGCCGTGTCGCGTGTCAAGGCAGTGTTCAGCAACCGCAGATTTCTCTGGCTGACCCAACCTCGTGCGACGTTTATGTTCGTCGCATCTGTCTTTGACCGTACGACACGTCTGGCCACTGTAAGACTTCCCACATTGGCACGGGATTTTATATTTTCCTGGTCTCCTCAGGCCGAGGGTGTCTTTAACAGAGCCCAGCACTGACTGCACTCTTGCTGGAGGCCTGAAAACACATTTAATCCGGTATTTCTTGAAAATTCTGCCCATCTTAAAAGACACGCCACCGACATACGGTAGAAATACCAACCCCGTTATGTTCTCTGCTTCTTCAGGCTGTTCTTGAGGTCTGGAGTGTGCTGGTTGAAATGCGTTCCGGATCTGCTTCTCGGAGTACCCGATCTGGGCGAACACAGAGCGGAGATGCCTAAGCTCTGCCGATAAGCTGTCCTGATCTGAGATGGCTCTAGCCCTATGCAATAGCGTCCGTAATACACCGCTGCGCTGTGAGGGATGATGACAGCTCGTAGCCTGTAAATACAAGTCTGTGTGCGTAGGCTTCCGGAACAGACTGTGACCCAAGGAGCCGTCTCCTTTTCTACGAACCAAAACATCCAGAAACGGGAGCTCACGATACTTTTCTACCTCCATGGTGAAACAGATGCTTGGATGGCGGGAGTTCAGATGTTCCAGGAAAACTTTTGGGTTTCAAAACCGCCGTCTGAAGTGCTTTATCCTCCAAATCTTCCATAAAAAAATTTGCTACTATGGGAGACAGAGGGCTACCCATAGCAACACCGTCAGTCTGCTCAAAATACTGGTCGTTAAATAAAAAGTAAGTCGAGGTAAGCACGTGTTTGAAAAGGTGTAAGACGTCCTCTTCCAGCTTAGCTCCTATGAGTTGTAATGAGTCCATCAGATGCACCCGTGTGAACAAAGAAACCACATCGAAAACTCACTAGTAAGTCGGTAGATTCAAGACGCAGGTTCTTCAGTCGCCGTATAAAATCTTCTGAGTTTCGAATATGGTGTTCACATTTCCCCACCATGGGACTCAGAAGAGATGACATATCTTTAGCTAGGTGGTATGTTGGGACACCTATATTACTGACGATAGGGCGAAGCGGGACATTCTCCTTATGTATCTTTGGCAGGCTATAAAGTCGTGGCGGAACTGGTGCTAGTTCTCTTAAACTTTTCTTCAGATGGTCGGGAAGTTGGCTGGATTTGAGGAGAGCGGATGTCTTCCGTTGTACGGCATCCGTCGGATCTTTCTGGAGACGACGATACGCTGTATCCTGTAGTAGGTCCATCATCTTGCCAAAATAATATGTAGCTGGCAGAAGAACAGTGGCGTTACCCTTGTCAGCTGGTAAAATTACTATGTCTCTGTCTTCTTTTAAAGAACGGAGCGCTCTTCTTTCTTCAAAGGTGACGTCCTGCTTGGGTGCGGGCATCCTGGTTATTGATCTACAAGCCTCTCGCCTATTTTCTTCAGCATCATCATCCGAACGTCTTAAAACACCTTGTTCAACTGCACTTAGTACAATTATTGAGATATTTAGGTAACTTAAAATGCTGCCATAATATAGTTATTAAGGCATGTACGACAATTCTTACACTAAATGTTTAGCACAATACGGAAAATATTAACTCATTTGTAAAGTAATGATGAAGATGAAACTTCCTGGCAGATTAAAACTGTGTGCCCGACCGAGACTCGAACTCGGGACCTTTGCCTTTCGCGGGCAAGTGCTCTACCATCTGAACTACCGAAACACGACTCACGCCCGGTACTCACAGCTTTACTTCTGCCAGTATCTCGTCTCCTACCTTCCAAACTTAACAGAAGCTCTTCTGCCAACCTTGCAGAACTAGCACTCCCGAAAGAAAGGATATAGCGGAGACATGGCTTAGCCACAGCCTGGGGGATGTTTATCAGCGCACACTCCGCTGCAGAGCGAATATCTCATTCTGGAAACATCCTCCAGGCTGTGGCAAAGCCATGTCTCCGCTATATCCTTTCTTTCAGGAGTGATAGTTCTGCAAGGTTCGCAGAAGAGCTTCTGTTAAGTTTGGATGGTGGTTGTTGTTGTTGTGGTCTTCAGTCCTGAGACTGGTTTGATGCAGCTCTCCATGCTACTCTATCCTGTGCAATCTTCTTCATCTCCCAGTACCTACTGCAGCCTACATCCCTCTGAATCTGCTTAGTGAATTCTTCTCTTGGTCTCCCTCTACGATTTTTACCCTCCACACTGCCCTCCAATGCTAAATTTGTGATCCCTTGATGCCTCAAAACATGTCCTACCAACCGATTCCTTCTTCTAGTCAAGTTGTTCCACAAACTTCTCTTGTCCCCAATCCTGTTCAATACCTCCTCATTAGTTACATGATCTACCCACCTTATCTTCAGCATTCTTCTGTAGCACCACATTTAGAAAGCTTCTCTTCTCTTCATGTCCAAACTAGTTATCGTCCATGTTTCACTTCCATACATGGCTACACTGCATACAAATACTTTCAGAAACGACTTCCTGACACTTAAATTTGTTAACATCGGGTATAGATTTCTCTACTTCAGAAACGCTTTCCTTGCCATTGCCAGTCTATATTTTATATCCTCTCTACTTCGACCATCATCAGTTATTTTACTCCCTAAATAGCAAAACTCCTTTATTACTTTAAGTGTCTCATTTACTAATCGAATTCCCTCAGCATCACCCGATTTAATTTGACTACATTCCATTATCCTTGTTTTGCTTTTGTTGATGTTCATCTTATATCCTCCTTTCAAGACACTGTCCATTCCGTTCAACTGCTCTTCCAAGTCCTTTGCTGTCTCTGACAGAATTACAATGTCATCGGCGAGCCTCAAAGTGTTTACCTCTTCTCCATGAATTTTAATACCTACTCTGAATTTTTCTTTTGTTTCCTTTACTGATTGCTCAATATACAGATTGAATAACATCGGGGAGAGGCTACAACCCAGTCTCACTCCTTTCCCAACCACTGCTTCCCTTTCATGCCCCTCGACTCTTATAACTGCCATTTGGTTCCTGTACAAATTTTACCCCTGCCACCTTCACCTTCAGAATTTGAAAGAGAGTATTCCAGATAACATTGTCAAAAGCTTTCTCTAAGTCTACAAATGCTAGAAACGTAGGTTTGCCTTTTCTTAATCTTTCTTCTAAGTTAAGTCGTTAGGTTAGTATTGCCTCACGTGTTCCAACATTTCTACGGAATCCAAACTGATCTTCCCCAAGGTCCGCTTCTACCAGTTTTTCCATTCGTATGTAAAGAATTCGCGTTAGTATTTTGCAGCTGTGACTTATTAAACTGATAGTTCGGTAATTTTCACATCTGTCAACACCTGCTTTCTTTGGGATTGAAATTATAATAGTTTTCTTGAAGTCTGAGGGTATTTTGCCTGTCTCATTCATCTCGCTCACCAAATGGTAGAGTTGTGTCATGACTGGCTCTCCCAAGGCCATCAGTTGTTCTAATGGAATGTTGTCTACTCCTGGGGCCTTGTTTCGACTCAGGTCTTGCAGTGCTCTGTCAAACTCTTCACGCAGTATCTTATCTCCCATTTCGTCTTCGTCTACATCCTCTTCCATTTCCATAATATTGTCCTTAAGTACATCGCCCTTGTATAAACCCTCTATATACTCCTTCCACCTTTCTGCCTTCCCTGCTTTGCTTAGAACTGAGATGCCATCTGAACTCTTGATATTCATACAAGTGGTTCTCTTCTCTCCAAAGGTCTCTTTAATTTTCCTGTAGGCAGTATCTATCTTATCCCTAGTGAGACTGGCCTCTATATCCTTACATTTGTCCTTTAGCCATCCCTGCTTAGCCATTTTGCACTTCCCGTCGATCTCATTTTTGAGACGTTTGTATTCCTTTTTGCCTGCTTCATTCACTGCAATTTTATATTTTCTCCTTTCTTCAATTAAATTCAATATTTCTTCTGTTACCCAAGGATTTCCATTAGCCCTCGCCCTTTTACCTACTTGATCGTCTGCTGCCTTCACTACTTCATCCCTCAGAGCTACCCATTCTTCTTCTACTGTATTTCTTTCCCCCAATCCTGTCAATTGTTCCCTTATGCTCTCCCTGAAACTCTCTACAACCTCTGGTTCTTTCAGATTATCCAGGTCCCATCTCCTTAAATTCCCACCATTTTGCAGTTTCTTCCGTTTTAATCTGCAGTTCATAACCAGTACATTGTGGTCAGAATTCACATCTGCCACTGGAAATGTCTTACAAATTAAAACCTGGTTCCTAAATCTCTGTCTTACCATTATATAATCAATCTGATACCTTTTAGTATCTCCAGGATTCTTCCAGGTATACAACCTTCTTTCATGATTCTTGAACCAAGTGTTGGCTATGATTAAGTTATGCTCTGTGCAAAATTCTACAAGGCGCCTTCCTCTTTCATTCCTTCCCCCCAATCCATATTCACCTACTATGTTTCCTCCTCTCCCTTTTCCTACTGACGAATTCCAGTCACCCATGACTATTAAATTTTCGTCTCCCTTCACTACCTGAATAATTTCTTTTATCTCGTCATACATTTCTTCAATTTCTTCATCATCTGCAGAGCTAGTTGGCATATAAACATGTACCACTGTAGTAGGCATGGGCTTTGTGTCTATCTTGGCCACAATAATGCGTTAACTATGCTGCTTGTAGTAGCTAACCCGCACTCCTATTTTTTTATTCATTATGAAACCTACCCCAGCATTACCCCTATTTGATTTTGTATTTATAGCCCTGTATTCACCTGACCAAAAGTCTTGTTGCTCCTGCCACCGAACTTCACTAATTCCCACCTAACTTTAACCTATCCATTTCCGTTTTTAAATTTTCTAACCTACCTGCCCGATTAAGGGATCTGACATTCCACGCTCCGATCCGTAGAACGCAAGTTTTCTTTCTCCTGATAATGACGTCCCCTTGAGTAGTCCCCGCCCGGAGATCCAAATGGGGGACTATTTTACCTCCGGAATATTTTACCCAAGAGGACACCATCATCATTTAATCATACAGTAGAGCTGCATGCCCTCGGGAAAAATTACGGTCGTAGTTTCCCCTTGCTTTCAGCCGTTCGCAGTTCCAGCACAGCAAGGCCGTTTTGGTTAATGTTACAAGGCCAGATCAGTCAATCATCCAGACTGTTGCCCCTGCAACTACTGAAAAGGCTGCTGCCCCTCTTCAGGAACCACATGTTTGTCTGGCCTCTCAACAGATACCCCTCCGTTGTGGTTGCACCTACGGTATGGCCATCTGTATCGCTGAGGCACGCAAGCCTCCCCACCGACGGCAAGGACCATGGTTCATCGGGGGGTTTGGAAGGTAGGAGACGAGATACTGGCAGAAGTAAAGCTGTGAGTACCGGGCGTGAGTCGTGCTTTGGTAGCTCAGATGGTAGTGCACTTGCCCGCGATAGGCAAAGGTCCCGAGTTCGAGTCTCGGTCGGGCACAGTTTTAATCTGCCAGGAAGTTTCATATCAGCGCACACTACGCTGCAGAGGGAAAATCTCATTCTAATGATGAAGAAGTTTGAAACATGGGTGATTCATTCATTAACTAGTGAGGGGCTGGCGTGTGGGTACGGACAGTGGGACGTTAAATCTGTGAAGGAAAGCATTTATAATCTAAGAGAAACAATACGGATAAGATAAATTACTTATTACGGAAAGAAATTAGTTTTCTAACTATGAACATTAACCAAAACGGCCTTGCTGTGCTGGTACTGCGAACGGCTGAAAGCAAGGGGAAACTACGGCCGTAATTTTTCCCGAGGATATGCAGCTTTACTGTATGATTAAATGATGATGGCGTCCTCTTGGGTAAAATATTCCGGAGGTAAAATAGTCCTCCATTCGGAGGAGAAAGAAAACTGGCGTTCTACGGATCGGAGCGTGGAATGTCAGATCCCTTTATCGGGCAGGTAGGTTAGAAAATTTAAAAACGGAAATGGATAGGTTAAAGTTAGATATAGTGGGAATTAGTGAAGTTCGGTGGCAGGAGCAACAAGAGTTTTGGTCAGGTGATTACAGGGTTATAAATACAAAATCAAGTAGGGGTAATGCTGGGGTAGGTTTCATAATGAATAAAAAAATAGGAGTGCGGGTTAGCTACCACAAGCAGCATAGTTAACGCATTATTGTGGCCAAGATAGACACAAAGCCCATGCCTACTACAGTAGTACAAGTTTATATGCCAACTAGCTCTGCAGATGATGAAGAAATTGAAGAAATGTATGACGAGATAAAAGAAATTATTCAGGTAGTGAAGGGAGACGAAAATTTAATAGTCGTGGGTGACTGGAATTCGTCAGTAGGAAAAGGGAGAGAGGGAAACATAGTAGGTGAATATGAATTGGGGGGAAGAAATGAAACAGGAAGCCACCTTGTAGAATTTTGCACAGAGCATAACTTAATCATAGCTAACACTTGGTTTAAGAATCATAAAAGAAGGTTGAATACCTGGAAGAATCCTGGAGATACTAAAAGGTATAAGATAGATTATATAATGGTAAGACAGAGATTTAGGAACCAGGTTTTAAATTGTAAGACATTTCCAGTGGCAGATGTGGATTCTGACCACAATGTACTGGTTATGAACTGCAGATTGAGACTGAAGAAACTGCAAAAGGGTGAGAATTTAAGGAGATGGGACCTGGATAAACTGAAAAAACCAGAGGTTGTAGAGAGTTTCAGGGAGAGCATAAGGAAACAATTGACAGGAATGGGGGAAGGAAATACAGTAGAAGAAGAATGGGTAGCTCTGAGGGACGAAGTAGTGAAGGCAGCAGAGGATCAAGTGGGTAAAAAGACGAGGGCTGCTAGAAATCTTTGGGTAATAGAAGAAATATTGAACTTAACTGATGAAAGGAGAAAATATAAAAATGCAGTAAATGAAGCAGGCAAACAGGAATACAAACGTATCTAAAACGAGATCGACAGGAAGTGCAAAATGGCTAAGCAGGGATGGCTAGAGGACAAATGTAAGGATGGAGAGGCTTGTCACACCAGGGGTAAGATAGATACTGCCTACAGGAAAATTAAAGAGACCTTTGGAAAAAAGAGAACCACTTGTATGAATATCAAGAGCCCAGATGGAAAACCAGTTCTAAGCAAAGAAGGGAAAGCAGGAAGATGGAAGGAGTATATAGAAGGTCTATACAAGGGCGATGTACTTGAGGACAATATTATGGAAATGGAAGAGGATGTAGATGAAGATGGAATGGGAGATACGATACTGCGTGAAGAGTTCGACAGAGCACTGCAAGACGAGAGTCGAAACAAGGCCCACGGAGTAGACAACATTCCATTAGAACTACTGACAACGTTGGGAGAGGCAGTCCTGACAAAACTCTACCAGCTGGTGAGCAAGATATATGAGACAGCCGAAATACCCTCAGACTTCAAGAAGAATTTAATAATTCCAATCCCAAAGGAAGCAGGTGTTGACAGATATGAAAATCACCGAACTATCAGTTTAATAAGTCACGGCTGCAAAATACTAACACGAATTCTTTACAGACGAATGGAAAAACTAGTAGAAGCCGACCGCGGTGAATATCAGCTTGGATTCCGTAGAAATATTGGGACACGTGAGGGAATACTGACCCTACGTCTTATCTTAGAAGAAAGATTAAGAAAAGGGAAACCTACGTTTCTAGCATTTGTAGACTTAGAGAAAGCTTTTGACAATGTTAACTGGAGTACTCTCTTTCAAATTCTGAAGGCGGCAGGGGTAAAATACAGGGAGCGAAAGGCTATTTACAATTAGTACAGAAACCAGATGGCAGTTATAAGAGTCGAGGGGCATGAAAGGGAAGCAGTGGTTAGGAAACGAGTGTGACTGGGTTGTAGCCTCTCCCCGATGTTTTCAATCTGTATATTGAGCAAGCAGTAAAGGAAACAAAAGAAAAATTCGGAGTGGGTATTAAAATTCATGGAGAAGAAGTAAACACTTTGAGGCTCGCCGATGACATTGTAATTCTGTCAGAGACAGCAAAGGACTTGGAATAGCAGTTGAACGGAATGGACAGTGTCTTGAAAGGAGGATATAAGATGAACATCAACAAAAGCAAAACGAGGATAATGGAATGCAGTCAAATTAAATCGGGTGATGCTGAGGGGATTAGATTAAGAAATGAGACACTTAAAGTAGTAAAGGAGTTTTGCTATTTAGGGAGTAAAATAACTGATGATGGTCGAAGTAGAGACGATATAAAATGTAGACTGGCAATGGCTAGGAAATCTTTTTTGAAGAAGAGAAATTTGTTAACATCGAGTATAGATTTAAGTGTCAGGAAGTCGTTTCTAAAATTATTTGTATGGAGTGTAGCCATGTATGGAAGTGAAACATGGACGATAACCAGTTTGGACAAGAAGAGAATAGAAGCTTTCGAAATGTGGTGCTACAGAAGAATGCTAAAGATAAGGTGGGTAGATCACGTAACTAATGAGAGGTATTGAATAGGATTGGGGAGAAGAGAAGTTTGTGGCACACTTTGACTAGAAGAAGGGATCGGTTGGTAGGACATATATTGAGGCATCAAGAGATCACAAACTTAGCATTGGAGGGAAGCGTGGAGGGTAAAAATCGTAGAGGGAGACCAAGAGATCAATACACTAAGCAGATTCAGAAGGATGTAGGTTGCAGTAGGTACGGGGAGATTAAGAAGCTTGCACAGGATTGAGTAGCATGGAGAGCTGCATCAAACCAGTCTCAGGACTGAAGACCACAACAACAACAACTATGGACTGTTCCCGTGACAATTATTCAGATGCAGGACCCAGAAAGCATGCTACTTGCTAGTATACTACAGAACTCTCCCTCATTGCTATACCACAGATTCCTAAATTTAGAATTTTGCAACACTAAATATCGGTGTGGTAGTGAATAAATTAATATCTCGTTGAAGTAGACCTATTTCAAAGTCCAATTTTTTATTGTTCAGTGGCAGGTTCAAAACAATTTTTACTTTTTTCTGTATTTATCAAAGCTCTTTACGTTACAGAATAACATTACGAGCTTCGAAGAACTGGTTGGGAATAATAATAATAGTTACTCGTCATTTTTCTCTCTTGACCTTCTAAATGTTTCGTACTAGTGCGTGAACGTTACTGGTACTGATGAGGCTACGTCGAAATTTCGCGACGTGTTGATGAATGCCAATCCTATCATCTCCAGGCGAAATGTCGAGATTGCGTTGGTATCCCACATACAGGGTCTAGTGCGTATAAGTTCAGTGGTACTTCAAAAAGTACACTAATGTATGTGTTGGTAGTTTTTTCTCTCCCTCGTGCAGTCTTCTCACAAAGACGTCACAAACTTTATAACTTGATGTTTTTTGCACAGTAACGATTTGGCGTCCTCGTGTCCACACTTCAACATCTGTGTTTCTTCCCAAGGGAAAATAAGCATTAATGGCTTCTTCTTGCCACACACACTTGGAGAGGCTAATCAAGCTACAAACATATCACTTGTGTTAGCTATAATTATAAGTTGCAAATTACCTGAATGCTGACATAATGTTGTGCAGTTCACCGTATTCAGGCAGTAATAGAAACATCTGCAATTATAGCCGTTACACCCTGTATACACCCGAGATGTGGTCGACTATCCCCAAGAGTGGTGTGTGTGTGTGTGTGTGTGTGTGTGTGTGTGTGTGTGGTGGGGGAGTGGAGGCTTTGATGATGCTCTCACAAAATTCACTAACTCGGCACAAGTTATTTTCTCTCTCATATTCCAACGTATGCCCTTCGTTGAGACTGCGTTTAACAAGTGCTGATTTGTCTTTATGCCACATGCGTACGCATCTAATGTGTTCCATCCACCGTTGCGAGATGGTGTGCTGCGTTTTCCGAATCTGTTGGCGGCGACACTCTCAAAGCATGCCATTTATACCTGGTATTCACAAGTGAATTATATCATTTACCGAGCTAAACATATTTTTCGTTTTTCGTAGTGGTTGAAAGACTGCTGGTCTTCTTTCCCGCAGTTCCTCACCGTTTTGGCTTACATGGTCTCATCATAGGCGATAAAGGTATGTTCCTGTTACTTACGGATGGCTCTATCATTCGTTTTCTTCGATGTACGTGAATCTGCGCCTCACTATCTCTGGCAGCATACAGTGTAAGCTGTTGCAGAGCATCTCTGCGCCAGTGACGTTAGCTCGTTGCATGGAGGTACAGATCTGAATGGGTCTTTTTTCCATAGACTGCGTCTGCTAGGAAGACGGTATTTATCTCCTCTTATTAGCATGTCCAAAACTGGAAGACATCTCTTATGTTCTAGCCCCATCGTCAGTTATTTGTTTCCGCGGACGCTGTTCAGGTGGTCCAGTAACTCAGCCAGAGCCTTTCTGTCATGTTCCCACAGGACGAAGGTGTCATCCACGTAGCTTATTGGCTCTTACCTATTACTATGTGTAGTACGGGCCGATGAAAAATTATTAGAGATTGCACCTGCTGGTTGTATTCTCTTAATTATTACCTAGAAATGGAATTCTATGGAAGATTTTTTTTTTAATTTTTGTGATGTGATTGCTTTGTCACTCTTGAGTGTTTTAGGGTGTCTATTAGGGAGCTGTTATAACCATTTGCAATTGCTGTTTGTTTTATTATTTCAATTTATTGTTCACATTTCTAGGCAATATTTCATATCAGTTTGCCAATGTCTTCAAACGAAAACGCTTAAACATACCCTTTACCGTAGACAACAAGACTGGACAGAAGTTACCTCACAACAGTAACACACGAAACCCAGTTCATCGCACAGGTGTGTACAAAATCGAATGTTTGGACTACTTCTACAACGCCAAACAGATAGATCATTTGAGATTAGATTCGAAACAAAAAATACCACACATCAGCAGCAGTCACCCACCTGCATGAAACAAAACATCATGTTAACAACACAAGAAGCAGCATCATACACGTCAGTCCTAAAGGCAAAAAACTAGACATCCTTGAAACACTGTAATTATACAGGCACTAAACAAAACAACCGGAATCCAGCTTAGATGACAATATTTACAAGAATATTTTCTGTTTTCAGAAATTGCCTAGGTTATTAAATTTGCAGTGCGCGCGCGCACACACACACCTTAAAATTTACCATAAATTTTTAGTTATGTTACCATGACATCCCCCAAATATACAAAGGATTGAATTCATTTACAAATATACCATCACATCAACAGTTTGTACATTCTGTCAGCTTGACGCTATATGTGCATCAACTAATGGAACAAGTTTCAGATCGATTTGCACGTTTTAAAGCATTAACCAATGTATTACCACAACCTGTAGTCAGTTGTTATATGTAACAGATATAATCTTTAGAAGTCCCTGCTTTGGAAAGTTTCCTCTCTTCCAGTCACTCCTTCCACCCTCTCTCTTTGTCTCCCTCTTCCTCTGCTTCCAGCTTTTCATTAATATCTGTGAATCCTAACAAAAATTGTTATTTATGTATAATTTTACAACTGTAGCCAACATAACTGTTGTGCTCAAAGTTTGGAATGTGTTACCTGATTGTATAAACGGGAACGAAGTTTAAGCTACATGAACTTTATAAAATCTGATTTATATACCACCTGAAATACTATTTTTACCAACACATGTATTCGACACCTCAAAACAAAGCTCTCCAAAATGCTTTAAAATTTATTCGATAATAATGTTGTTATGATGTATATTCTTTGTAGTTTGTGATAATGTTTCTCTTTTTCGATATGATCCTTGCATCTAGTAGCTTTCAGACGCCAAATATGTTTACAAAATATGACAGCATAAATATGACATGTTACGACTGATGACCTTAGATGTTAAGTCCCATAGTGCTTAGATCCACTTGAACCACCTGTTTGAAACGTTAAAAAGCGTCGTGGATATATATCAACGCTGACTGGTAACAGTAAACTTATTTCATTTGGTGTCAATAACTGTCGCGGCAGAACCTAACCTAAAATTTTCGCGTTTAAAGATTTCAATTTTTCCAGCGTTTCTTGTAACGCCATAATATTCTTAAAATATAATGATTTACACCGTCAGGCGCCTTTGACCCATCACAAAATATTACAGGAGCCGATAATTTATGTCTAATGAATTAAGTACATTATCACTATGTGTGTAAATATCGTTCTGAGCATCTAAATCGTGAAGGAATCCTAGTTGTGATTTTGAGAATATATTATTTGTTACCAAATGGTCAAGTAGCCAGTTGTGTAAATCTTTAACGACAATGTTCTAGAACGCTGGCAAAGGGAAACTGGGTGGAAATTGCAACATTTCTGTACCTCAAGTCCTGCGCAAAGCCTTAGCTTCATCATATTTCAGGCGCTTGGGAAATGCTCAACTGATAAAACTGGCTACACAAATGACTTCATATGTTACTAAGGTCTAAAGAACACTCTTTATATTACTCTGTTGATATTATATTATCACAACAAGATTTTTTTTTTATTTTGAAGCTTTTATGATAGATATTGGTTTTTATAGTGAGGTTACCATAGCATCGTTTAATTTTAATTGTATCTCCCCCTCTTCGTCGGCGACTATACCAATTTTCTCCTTTGCTATATCAGACATTGTCTTTATTATGTCACGTCATGAACCTGTCTTTTTCCCATAATGCATTGTCGGTATCAGTGCCTGCAATATTATGCAAAACCATTAATATAAGACCTGTTTCTGATTGATGCATACAGTTTCCTATTTATTGTAAAGATTATCTTTAGTCTTTCAGAAATATATGGTTGCTATGTAGACTTCAGACTACATAGGAAAATGACAAACTAAAGCAATGACTTGATTAATAAAAGAATTGTGTTTTTCATTCATGACATGAGTGTTGAATACATCCTTTGTTCATGACTTTGAGGAGTTCCTAAAATAATCAGTTTTGTCTTGCTGACTTTTGTGTCGGCTTCCGTGGGGTCAGCACCGTCAGAAACAAGGAAGGAGAGAAGTGGCGATGGAGGGTGGCAGGAATCCAAAACGATTAGTTCTAAAGAGGAATGAACCAAAACTAAACTTCTTGTTATGTGACATCTTCGTGTGCTTGCCGTGCGTCATACATAAAAGTACTTTTATACACTACTACTATTGGCAGAATGCAGGCCAAGTATCGTCTTCCTATTACTCAGTAATGATGTTCTCGAAGTCTGTGACAGAACTGGGGCCGACCGACGGCGGCCGGCTGGTTACGCCAGCGTTAACAGCGGGCGCTGGAGGTGTGGCGCTGCCCGCTCTGTCCAGTGGCGCCTCCAGCGGTCCAGCTCCATCAGTTCCGCAGGCGGTGCCGAGGAGACACCCGGGGGCGGCCTCGCCGTCCGCAAGATCACCGTAGGATGCAAATCTGGGGACAGAAAATCTGCGCAACAGTCCCGCAATCGACAAGCAAGAATGTGGTTTTGACGGCGGCGCAGCAATCCAGCAGGATATTGAATTAAATACATGCAAGCGCCCAAATTTCGAAGAATCGGCCCTCTCTTCCAGCACCTGGTGCGACCAAAAACTCTGAAGAGATTAGGACCAATAGGCGCAAAGCGATACATGAGGAGCGTGGGAGGCGCCGTGCGCTGTGGTGGGTGCAGCGACTGGAGCAGCGTGCTGGAGCAACTGGAGCAACATGGCGACGGCCGTGTAGGAGCTCCGCCGGCAGCAGACCGTCGCGGGGCTGGGAGCAGCGCGTCGCGGCGAAGAGCAGCGGTGCTTTGTCCCGTGTGTGCGAGGCACGTAGTTCTTTCGTCTGTTGCTTGAAAGTACGCACAAATCGTGCGGGTTCTCCGTTCGGCTGATGATGAAACGGAACACTGGTAAGGTGGACTGTACAAGGCTGTTCAAAGTCCTGAATCGTAAACTGTGGTCGTTTGTTTGTAACCAACACTTCCGACAAACCTTCCTAGTAAAATATAGATGACAAAGGTTGAAAGGTACTACGCGACGTAGTCGAGTTCATGGGCCACTGCAGACGTATATTTGCTAAAAGAATCCGTAAAAGTAAGCCAACGAGTGTTCCCAAAGGGACGGACAAAGTCAATATGCGCTCGTTGCCACGGCGATTGAGACGTTGGCCAAGCTGAGAACGTTTGCGGCGGGGCCGATAGTGTTTCAGCACAATCGCGAGTCTGTGAGGCCACCTCTTCAATGTGGGCGCCCATGCCACGCCACGCACATTGTCAACGCCCAAAGTGTTTCGTGCGTACAATCCCCCAACGTCCTTGGAGGAGCAATCGCAACACACTTTCTTACAACACTTTCGACATAAGCGCACCATTCCGGAGTCATTTTGTAATAAAATCACACCGTGCTAAACGGAGA
Organism: Schistocerca piceifrons; assembly: GCF_021461385.2. Lineage (NCBI taxonomy): Eukaryota > Metazoa > Arthropoda > Insecta > Orthoptera > Acrididae > Schistocerca > Schistocerca piceifrons. The sequence goes on from NW_025728275.1 coordinate 1,496,351, forward strand.
AGTTACGCGTACAAGCAAAACGTCGGCGCACAAAAGAATTCGGAATATTTTTCACTGAACGAGGCCAGGTCATACAGATGTAGTGCAACAGGGGGTCAGAGTCACGGTCTTATTCTGTGGCCAGAGAAATTTTCCTATAGCGCAGTGGAGAAGTAGGTAAAAGTTCAATGTGAGGCGCATGGATCTGACAACAAGATGCGGCAGTAACATCGAATTCAGAGTCACGACGAATAGGAAGCCGATAAAGGCCATCAGCATTTGGATGCTTAGACGTGGGCCGGTACAATATTTCGCACTGGTACTGTGCAAATAACAGAGCCCAAGTTGAACCATCTGAGTCGTGCGCGGTGGAACAGGTTTGGACGGATGAAAAAGAATGAAGTCACTTATGGTCCACCACTACGAAAAACTTCCGATAATGGTGAAACTTCGCCATGCCATAGATGATAACGAGCGCTTTCTTATAGATTTGGGAATAGTTACACAGAGTTTTGGTCAATAACTTGCAAGCGAAAGCACTCGGCTTATGCACTGAAGCAAATCTGTGAGTGTGCAGAGTTCCAATTCTCTGCGAAGAAGTGTCCATCCTGCTAAGCCACAGGCTTAGCGGGATCGAAGAGAACAAGGCATCTGTCACTCAACAAGACATTTTTAAGTTTCTGAAATGCCTTCTGACACTCTTTGGTCCAAACAAAAGGCAGATGCTCCTGGAGCAAGCGATGCAACGGAGCCGCGATCTGTGATGCGTTGGCTAAAATTCGGATATAATGTGTCATCTTCCTGAAAACTGACAGCATTACCGTCACGTTCCGCAGGGCAGAAGGTGCTGGATGGCCAGAAAATGTAACTGAAAGGGATGAACACCTTGGATGTTAAGAACATGCCATCAGTACTGAATTTCAATCTGAAGAAAGCACGTTTCTCCAGGCGACACTTCAAACCTGCAACTGAAACTACTTGAAAAAGCGTACGACGGATTCTGATATTTTCCTGCGGTATATGTCCTGACACCCACAATATCGTCAAAGTAATTTGAACAGAATGTAACTTTTGCAGTAAGCTGTTCAAAGTACTGTTGCTATATGGCTGGCGCGGAGGCGCTGCCAGAGGGTAAGCGCAAGACATTTGAGCACCCTAAATGTGTGTTGACCACAAACAGTTTCTGACACTCCTCATCTAACGGAATTTGCAAAGACGCATCGCGTGAGTCAGTTTTTGAAAAACAGCGGTTGCAGCAGGCCTGTCCTGTAATTACTCAGAGCGAGGCAACGGATAAGTATAAAATATTCTGCTGTTTAAGACTTTCCGGATGTAGTAGATGCTTCATTGGTTCACGGCCGTCGCGTCGGATAATGTTGTGGAAGCTGCACAATATTTTGACGAGACAGCTGCGCGTCATCTTCAGGTGCTTACCGCTGTACTGCTACAAAGGCTCGCCGGTATATATGCTGACTCGCTAGAAAAACGCAGGCGCAAAGGGTTGAGGCTACAACGTCATCATAGACGTAGAGCACGGCGACATCCAGTGCCCCCTGCCGTACAAACGGGCCACGGGATTCTCAATGGCGACGGGGGAGAAGCGCGGCCGCAAATAGCTGGCCAGCACGCGTGCAGGCAGAGTGTTGGAGCCCAGTTTAAGTGTGTGGACTTCTCCGTCTGTGTCCACTCAGATTCGCCCGTCCGCGGCCGATGATGCCTTAGTACCGCCAGGGCTGGTTCCCATATCTTACTGAGTTGAAATCCCGTCTCTCTATTGACCAGGTCACTACTTACGCGAATTTCGACTGCTTCTTTAATGATGAAGTCCCAGTACGTGGAAGTGGACGAAAGGATCTTTGTATCTGCGTAGTTCATGCTCTGTCCTGTGTCATGAGAGTTTTCAGCCACAGCAGACTTTCCTGGCTGACAAAGCCTGGCGTGACGAAGATGTAATGGCGCACTGTGGTCTACAGCGACGAAAGCAGATTCTGCCTGCACCCAAGTCATGGTCGTTTGCGTGCACCACGTAGCCCTGGTGAGCGCTGCCTCGTAGAGTGCATTCGCCCAGGACACGCTGGCCCCACCGCAGACGTTATGGTCTGAGGAGCTGTAACCTACGACTCTCGCACACGTTTGGTGTTTCTGGAGGGGACGCCAACCAGCGCTTGGTACATGCAGTGTGTCGGTAGACCCGTTCTTTAACAGTTTTTGCAACAGGAAGGTTATATTTTGTTACAACAAGATACAGCTGGCGGTCAAACTCTACGTGCTCTGCAAGACGTGCAGCAACTTCCCTGTACTGCACGATCTCTGGAGTTGTCTCCAACCGAGCACGTTTGGGACGTGATGGGACGAGGAGTGACTAGTGCGACTCGTCGACCAACTACTGCAGAACAACGTGAACAAGTCGAGCAGGCGTGGAACAACATACCACGGAACAGTATTCGCCATCTGTACGACCGACTGATACCAGAGTCAGTACCTCTATTGCCACCTGTGGAGGCTACACGACGTACTAACATGGTGATGCAGCATGGATTGATGCTTGATGCCTCACAACCTCTTGTGCTGTTGATCTGTAAATGCAATCATTTCATGCAATCGATATGTAATAATAAATTCTGAGTGAATTGAAAACCCCAAAAGAGTGCACTAATTTTGTTCTGGCAGTGTAATTTGCAGAACCTTCCCAGAAATCTGTCATTCTAAGAATAGGAGATAGGTGCGTGCAATAACCAAATTCAAATCAGTTTTCGAGCGCTCCAACATTATGCTACTCCAGGCGGGTGTAAAATGAATGTGCGCAACGATAAATAATAAAACGCTAAAATGAAGATTTGGCCCAGCCTGACTACCTCCTGAAGCAGACCTTAGGATCTCTTGGTTCTATAAATTACAATCTAAACACAAACGAATGATGAAGGCAACTAATCCTACTAAACGATAAGTGTTGTTCCTGCTTATACACTCCTGGAAATGGAAAAAAGAACACATTGACACCGGTGTGTCAGACCCACCATACTTGCTCCGGACACTGCGAAAGGGCTATACAAGCAATGATCACACGCACGGCACAGAGGACACACCAGGAACCGCGGTGTTGGCCGTCGAATGGCGCTAGCTGCGCAGCATTTGTGCACCGCCGCCGTCAGTGTCAGCCAGTTTGCCGTGGCATAAGGAGCTCCATCGCAGTCTTTAACACTGGTAGCATGCCGCGACAGCGTGGACGTGAACCGTATGTGCAGTTGACGGACTTTGAGCGAGGGCGTATAGTGGGCATGCGGGAGGCCGGGTGGACGTACCGCCGAATTGCTCAACACGTGGGGCGTGAGGTCTCCACAGTACATCGATGTTGTCGCCAGTGGTCGGCGGAAGGTGCACGTGCCCGTCGACCTGGGACTGGACCGCAGCGACGCACGGATGCACACCAAGACCGTAGGATCCTACGCAGTGCGGTAGGGGACCGCACCGCCACTTCCCAGCAAATTAGGGACACTGTTGCTCCTGGGGTATCGGCGAGGACCATTCGCAACCGTCTCCATGAAGTTGGGCTACGGTCCCGCACACCGTTAGGCCGTCTTCCGCTCACGCCCCAACATCGTGCAGCCCGCCTCCAGTGGTGTCGCGACAGGCGTGAATGGAGGGACGAATGGAGACGTGTCGTCTTCACCGATGAGAGTCGCTTCTGCCTTGGTGCCAATGATGGTCGTATGCGTGTTTGGTGCCGTGGAGGTGAGCGCCACAATCAGGACTGCATACGACCGAGGCACACAGGGCCAACACCCGGCATCATGGTGTGGGGAGCGATCTCCTACACTGGCCGTACACCACTGGTGATCGTCGAGGGGACACTGAATAGTGCACGGTACATCCAAACCGTCATCGAACCCATCGTTCTACCATTCCTGGACCGGCAAGGGAACTTGCTGTTCCAACAGGACAATGCACGTCCGCATGTATCCCGTGCCACCCAACGTGCTCTAGAAGGTGTAAGTCAACTACCCTGGCCAGCAAGATCTCCGGATCTGTCCCCCATTGAGCATGTTTGGGACTGGATGAAGCGTCGTCTCACGCGGTCTGCACGTCCAGCACGAACGCTGGTCCAACTGAGGCGCCAGGTGGAAATGGCATGGCAAGCCGTTCCACAGGACTACATCGAGCATCTCTACGATCGTCTCCATGGGAGAATAGCAGCCTGCATTGCTGCGAAAGGTGGATATACACTGTACTAGTGCCGTCATTGTGCATGCTCTGTTGCCTGTGTCTATGTGCCTGTGGTTCTGTCAGTGTGATCATGTGATGTATCTGACCCCAGGAACGTGTCAATAAAGTTTCCCCTTCGTGAGACAATGAATTCACGGTGTTCTTATTTCAATTTCCAGGAGTGTATATTCATTTTAGATTAAAAGAAACCTTTACATTACAAAGTTTACATTTCCTAAGTAAAATTACTGATCAATTGCCCAACTCGGCCCTTTATTATGACTGCGAGGTCTAATATCAATAACGCGGAATGACTGCCATCATCTACGTACGAAACACTTGAAGATACTACTTTCAAAGATGATCTACGGTGGCGTGGAACCTCAGTGGAAGTAAACTACCGTGATCATAGCTGTTTAGCTTTTATAGCCCTAATGAGCCGAAGCAATTTGCGATATCGCCGTATGTACTGCGTCCGGTACGCCGAAGTGATGGTTCTCGTACTCGTCTGCGACGATGGAAAAACTCCAGCCACAAATAATTTTTTTCAAACGCTAAGACGGCAGAAGGCGGTCCTATGACTAATATACTCTAATACTGTCTTCTCCTCTCTGTGTTCTACAGACGAGACACGCGAACTCCCAACCACAAGGACGGTGTTCACGTAACGTCTCAACGTAAGTATAGGCAGAGGAAGTGCCCTCAATTACTGAACGCTGCGTACTCAACGACGACTTCAAACCCGGAGGTGAAGTCTAGAATCGTATACGTTCGCAACAGTACAGTTCGTAACTGTTCTAACTATAAACTCTACTGAGAGCAAAGACAGCAAGTCTGTCTGTACCAACAAAAGCTGATATCAAGCGACCGTCACACACGGGCGCTCACAACGGAAGACCACGTCTCTTCAGCTCTGGCTTCCCAGCAAGTCTAGGCTCCCCGTCATTGTAATTCCGAAAACTAATCACATTCCCGACACCACGGAATACTCTCCCTCTCTACAGATTCTTCCGAACACTGACTAACCATATTTTAGACTTTTGTTGTCCAGCGCGGACAGTTTGCGAGGAAAAACCTATATCGTACAATGGTACACTTGTGAGTAAAAATCCTTGGAAATAACCCAGCCTTCGTGTTTTCCAAGGTGCCGCTTTTTTGTTCTTCTCACCTGCCTCCAAGATTTTCAGCGTTCGGAAGTATTACCCGGTTATCCTTCCGGCCCCTACAACAACAGCGGCCGGTCGTCACCCTATTGTGCTCCAGAGCTCAGGTGCTACTTCGTCCCTCTTGCTATTTCCTGTGTTTGAGCAGGACCAACACACCTGTGTGGGTCTTCCACCCAGAGCTTGAGTTCTGCCAGCCGTTTCATTTCCAATGGCGTTCCAACCTCTACTAGTAGAGACAATCATTCATTACGCCGTTTTTGTAGTAAATACACTCCGTCATCTTTCATGTACTAAGCGTTAACAATTATTTACAAGACGTACGTGATAATGTCAGTTCAAAATGGTTCAAATGGCTCTGAGCACTATGGGACTTAAGATCTCAGGTCAGTCCCCTAGAACTTAGAACCACTTAAACCAAACTAACATAAGGACATCACACACATCCAAGCCCGAGGCAGGATTCGAACCTGCGACCGTAGCGGTCACGCGGTTCCAGATTGAAACGTCTAGAACCGCACGGCCACCAGCGGCCGGCCGATAATGTCAGTCTCCTTTATATATTCATATATACGATGTACAACCTATCACGTGATACCTAATTGTGTTTGCAGATCACGTAAAAGTATGTGGAGGAGTGCTTGTAAGGTGCGAAATTATAGCCACCCTACAATACCTCCACCTAACTAATTATTTGGTACTAGGATGGGGTAATTCTTATAGTATTATCTCATCCTGTACAAAATCATATGACCATCAATTGCCGGTACAAGCGAACTAATAAGAATACGAGGGCAGAGGAACACTTGAATCGATATCTTTTTCTACAGTCATTCTGCATTCATTCATGGGTTTACTGCCATAAATTCACTTATTACATGTTTATTACAATCTGTCTAATCTTTATGTTTGAGACATATTTCCGAGACGTGACAGTTGGAATACACAATATCAAAAGAAATTATCTAACATTACAAAAGTTTTAATACTCTTTCAAAAATGGCAGTTCCCACCCATCTTTCTTTAGACTTAAGGCACACGTCCTCTGTCATTCATCCATCCCTAAGACATAGGTTGAGGCAAAAAATATTAAAGTATCCTAATCTTTTCAAAGTGGTCGCCCAATAAATTATATGTGCTTCATTTAGCCATTAATATGCAAGAGAAGCAGTTACATCAATTATTCAAGAGGTTATCTATTGTTCATTATACAAATGTATAAAATTCTGTGAAACAGTTTGCGTAATTTTTACTTGGTCATATTTATGCTCTTGGTCTACATCACAAAAAAAACATTTCAGAAACTGATTGACCAAGTCTAGTGTTACCCTAACGTGTATACTCTTTAAACATTTCCAAAATCTATGTTCTAAAGTGTTCTTTGACGACTGCATTTACATTTACTGTGACAATTAGTATTAAATAAATTGGTGGTCGATCCGAACTCTTATTACAAATGTGTTTGTTCACAGTGTGTTAAATGTAATACATAAAATAACAACCCACAGCATCATTAACAAAGAAATGACAAACAATTTTACATAAATACATATACAAATAAAATTCTGGAAATACGCAAATAGATAAAAACAGTGAAGGACATCGCATCATTATCAAAGAGATTGTCAAACAATATTTTACATGAATACATACACAATTATTTTCTTAAGAATACCCTGAAAAATAAGTAAAAATGTTCACACAAATGGTAGATGTCGGAAACTGTTAGTTTGGGGGTGTAACTGTTCAGTGTTCACTACATTATGCACCTTTTTCATGAAGAGTCACACACTTATTTGGATTTCACAACACACTTTCGTCTTAATTTGTGTACGGGGATGGAAGCACTGTTTTTTGTGAAGTTTAGGAAGCGAAGATTGTTCGAGATCGTACATGCTGCCTTTATAAGTCAGTCTTTGGACCCCCAGCCGGGGGTGAACAGCCTGGTATGAGTGTGCATAAGTCACAATATTTCGGCAATCGACCACGTTGCCATCATCAGGTGCGCTGATGTACTGACCGGCGGTGCAGCAAGAGGTGGAGCCCCTCCACGCCCACACCGGCATGATGGCCAACACAAAAGGTCTACTGCCATCTCTGCATAAGGGTTAGTATTCACTAAAGTGAGGTGTCGCAGGATGTGGGTGCTGCGATGTTTGCGTACGTCTGGTTAGGATTAACCATTAATACGCGCTCATCTGGAGATAGATTGGTCGAAATCTGACGAAGGGTAGCGGTGTGAAGGGCAGAGGATAAAAAGTGCCAAGGCAAGAGCCAAGGGAAAAAAACCTCTGCGAAAGTTAGGTCGGGCGGCAAGAGCAGTAGCGGTTGTCTTGCTGCCAGCGATAGGTTGTGCAAGGATAGGCTTTGTTAGTAGTGGGTATCATGCACGTCGATACCTTGACGTTGTGCGTTTGTGCTGCTCGGCGGCTGGCGCTGGGTGCTGGTACAGAGTCCTCGTTCTGCGTCCTGCTACCTGCAACAGTTATGTTTGTTATCGGTCTTGTGTCCGATAGGTCATATACCGGAGGCACAGTGTGAGGGAGTGTTGGGAGATTGTTCGTGCGTCTGTGGGCGAGCTCGTCGGTGTCCCTGCTGTGGCCTGTTGGTCGGCTCTAATAGCAGCTGGTAGTTGCCAGTCAGTATTGCTGATATGCAGGGGCTTACCGACGTTTGTCGCTGTTTGCGTATGTTAGTTTACCATAGGTGGTTATGCCCTAGCTAGCAGTGTCTTTGGTCGCTTGTGTTTCCACCTGTGGTTGTGATCGTAGTTTCCCAGAGTGAGGATGAAAGGATTGTTCGAGTGTCTCGAGTTCCTGTATAGTCGTGTGGCGTGTTTCTTGAATACTTCCTTGAGGGTATCAAGGCGGTATTCATGGTGAAGATCCACGGTGCGTGTGTAGCGTGGAGCATTGCTAATGATTCGTAGCACTTTGTTCTGTATGATCTGCAGGCGGCGCAGTCGTGTGGGAGCTGCATATCCCCAGACGGGAGCTGCGTACGTCATCAGAGGTCTAATCAGTGTCGTGTATAAGGACCTCGACACCCTCCTATTCAGTGTGCTTTCCCTGCTGAGCATTGGGTAGAGCTGTTTGAGCCTCGCGTGCGCTCGGTTGGCAACGTATTCGATGTGGTCCCCCCATGTAAGTTTCCGGTCCAGCCAGACACCAAGGTATCTGACTTTCTCTCGGAAACGTATTGGGCGTGTATGTAGTGTTATCGGTCTACAGTGTTGGTGTTTGCGCAGTAGTTTCGGTCTGCGTGTGAACAGAACTGCTTCGCACTTGTCGACGTTTACTTTAATACGCCATCGCTCCAGCCAAGGCTCAGCTGTTCTGAGTGCTGTCTGTATTCGTGAGTTGGTGTTCGACGGTTTCCAGTCTTGCGCGAGGATGGCTGTGTCATCCGCGTAGACGGCTAACGTCGTGTTTCGTGTCGCTGGGTAGTCATTAATGTACAGGTTAAACAAGATGGGCCCCAGAATGCTTCCTTGGGGTACTCCAGCTTGGATACCGTGTTGTGTTGATTGTTTATCCTGCACGTTAGTGTTGAAACATCTGTTCGTGAGATATGAGTGTATGAGACGTACGAGTCCGTCTGGGAAACCAGCTTCGCTTAGTTTGCGTATGAGTCCGTTGTGCCAGAGACGATCGAAAGCCTTTTCGATGTCTAGGAACACGGCCCCTGTGGCTTTGTTCATGTTGTAGCCGTGTGTTATATGTTCGACTACGCGGAGGAGTTGTTGTGTTGTCGAGTGGTGATTCCTAAAGCCGAATTGCTCCGGTCTTAGGGTGTCGTTGGCGATGCAATGCCTAGTGATACGTTTTAGTATTACCTTCTCAACAATCTTGCTGAGCGAGCACAGCAGACTGATGGGTCGGTAATTTTGTGGGAGGGAGTGGTCTTTCCCTGGCTTCCTGAACATCAGGACCTTGGCCGCCTTCCAAAAGTCAGGGAAGTGTTGGTGTGTCAGGATGGCATTCGTTAGGTGTGTGAGGTATTCTACGGCTTTATCCGTGAACTCCTGGAGGACACGGTTTTGAATGCCATCAGGCCCAGGGGCTTTTCTAGCGTTGGTGTGCTTGATAGCCCATGTGACTTCATTTGTGCTAGCACGTCTGATTTCGTCGCGCGAGGGCTGGGCTACAAGTCGTGTAACCTCCTGGTCCGTTTCAAGTGTGAATGCTGGGTCTGAAGGAACCAGATTCGGCATGAAGGACGCTGCAAGTGTTGTGGCCATAAGCTCTGCCTTCTCCGTCGCGGAGTAGGCTGGGCCGTCTGGTCCTTGTAACGTGGGAATGTAATGTTTCTCCCTGGTGAAGTGTCTGGCCAGCTGCCACACGCCAGGACGTGTGGTATCCAGCCGAGCGAGTTTCTGTCCCCATTGTTCGTTTCTGAATGTTTGGATTTTATTCCGTATTATGCCCTGGAGTCTGTTGACGTGCAGTTTATAGAACGGGCGCCTGGTACGCTGCCAGTATCTCCTGAGGCGGTTCCTCATTGAGATAAGGCCCAGGATTTCCTGGGGCAGGGCCGTCGAGTGTTGTCTTGGTGTTGTAAATGGAATGGCGTCAGTCATTGCGTCTTGGACGGCAGTTGTGAGAGCCTCCACAGCCTCATCGATTTGCTGTGTGTTGTTAATTTCGTGGGTGTCAGGAATGCGACTATCAAGCGTTTCCTTGAACAGTGTCCAGTTCGCACGCTTGTAGTTAAGCATCCTGCGTGGTTCGATGTCCTGCAGTGTCTCTTCCATGTGCAGTATTACAGGCATGTGGTCTGAGTCCAGATCGTTTTCAACCGTTAGGTTGAGTGTGCATGTGATGCCCTCTATGAGGGCTATGTCTAACACGTCTGGCCTATGTCGGGCCTGTGTAGGCACGAACGTGGGAACGTCCGGCCCAAGTATAATGTAGTTTCGGCCTAGTGCGTGTTCGTACAGTTTCTTGCCGTTGGAGGTTCGTATTCGTGAGTTCCAATCGGCGTGTTTTGCGTTGAGGTCTCCAGCGGCTATTACCCGCGGTGCCACGTTGAGTACTGTGCTGATATCGCGTGTTACTATGTTTTTAGGAGGATTGTATAGCGATACCAGTGTGGTGTTGGCTCCGTTGAACTTGACCCTGACGGCCGTAGCCTCTAGTCTTTCAAGTGCTGGAAGCTCGATGTTCGTGTGGTCTATGTCTCTGTGTATAATGATTGCCGTGCCGCCTCCCCTCCTGCCATCCGCTCGGTCGGTACGATAGACGCAATAACCTGGGAGGTTTAGTTGTTTGCGAGGCGTAAGCAGTGTTTCGTTCACAAGAGCGATTCGGATACCCTTTCGCTCCATGAACGCGGCCATCTCGGCTTTTTTGTTTGCGATCCCGTTGGCATTCCAAAACAGGATCTGTGTGATTGTGTTTAAGTCTGTGTTTCGGGGCTGGTGTGGTGTATTATCCATGTAGTAGTGTGAAAAGCGGTGTGATAGTGGCTTGAAAGCTAGTCCAGTTGAGCGTACCCGACATGAACTGCATGAAGAGTTGTGAGACACACCCCATAATCTTCGTGACTATTTCGGTGGTCGTGCGTCCGGGGAATAATGTTTCCATTATTCTCTGGAATGTTGTTGTGATGTTGGTCATGTCAGCCTGGGAGTTGTTGGTCGTGTTAGCGGCCGCTTGTTCCAGTGTTGGCGTTTGGTGAGGGCTGGCCTGCGAGTCGGTTGTTCGTGTGGCAGTTGTGGGCGCCTGTGTATTTTCTGAGGTGAGTGGGTGTGTTATGTGGGTTGTTCAGTTGGTGTCCGGGATGTGTTCATGGGTGTTGGTGTTCTGTTGACTGTGTACTTGTTGTGGTGCGGTCGTGTTCCTCGTGCTGCGGCTGTTTCTCCTTCTCCTCCTCCTCTGGCGCTGTGGTTGTCCCTGTGTGGGTGCGTTTTCTGTAGCCTGTGGTGGGCTGCAGTTCGCGATCTCAGGGGGTAGGGTGGTGTTGTTGCTTGTTTCGTGTGGTGTGCCCGGTGCGGGTGTGGTGTCATTTGTTGTGCTTGCCTGTTGTGTGTCTGTTGCTGGGGGTGTTTGCTGAGCGTTTTCTGAGCTCTGGGGCTCCTCTGACCGTCCCGCGCTGCTGGGGCTGCCAGCGACCGCTCCAGCGAAGGATATTCCACTTCTTACTGGGCGCGGGGGCGGTTTTGGAACTGTGATGGCGGTTGGTTTCGCATGTTTCGCGATTTTGCGCCTCAGAGCTGCTTTGTATGCAATGCACCCTCTGTAGTTTGCCGGATGGGCAGCACCACAGTTGGCGCACTTGCGAGGTGCTGTATTGGGGAGTTTGCAGCGTTGGGTTGTGTGACCGCCAGCGCAAATGCGGCAGCGGGGTGCGAGACCGCATCTGATACCCGCGTGCGCATAGCGCTGGCACTTGTTGCATTGTTGGGGGGTGCGCGGCGTGTTGTACACCTCTACATTAACGACCATGTGAATAAATAATTTTAACTTCAGCAGGTCGCGGGATTTGGCCGTGTCGGCCAGCTCCGCCATGTAGTTATGTGACGGTCTCGCTGTGCCGAACTCTGACATCCGGTTTACCCGAATGCACTCCCACCCGAGAGCAGAGAGTTCGTTGTGTACCGTGTCGGTCGGGGTTCGTGAGTCTATCCCCTTAATCAAGTACTGTTGTGTTTTTTCCAAGACTGTCCTGTACGTGAAGTGTTCTACCTTCCTTTCTTTGAGAAAGTCCAGTAGATTCGTGTAGTCTGCCTTGTTCGCCACGTACAGTGCGGCGTGTTCCGCAGTGAGCTTAGAGTAGTATGTTGTGGGGCTGTGCTTATTGTTAAATTCTTTGTTTAGGAGACTTAGGTCTCCATAGCTATGAATGATGACCGGTGGGAAGCCAGTCGCGGTGTTGTTTGTGTTCTGCGTAGCTGCGTGTATGTTTGTGGTTGCTGCAGTCGCAGGATTGTTTGTGTTGGTCCCTGTGTTGTTATTGTTTGTTCGCGGCGTGGATGGTGTTGGCAGCAGCGCTCGGCCGTTGCCTCGTGAGTTTGTGGGCTCACTTGTTTGCGTAGTTGGCTGCTGTTTGCGCCTTGGGCCGACCTGCTGCCACGGCCCGTCTTCATTTGTGTTTGTTGTGTCCTCTGTCGGCTCTGGATCCGGTTCCGTCGGTGCCTGGGCCGCCAGAGGTGAAATAGGGGGCATGTCCTTCTGTTGTACAGCAGGTGCCTGTGTGTGTGGTGTGGGTGTTTCTGTTCGTGTGTTTTCGCTGCCCATCAGCTCTGCGATCAGCTCCAGCTGTTCCGCGATCTGCTGGTCCTTCAGGGCAACCTGCTCCTGGAAGGTGGACAGTGGGACGGAAATGATGGCGGGAGTAACCGGCATTACCGCCTCTTGTGCTGCAGCTTTGCTGCGGGTGAGTGGTGGGGATGCACAGGAAAGATCGGACATCTTTGCTGTTTCAGGAGTATTTATTTATTTGGATAGGGAAGGATGGAACACGACAATTTTGCTCTTTATAAGGAGCGACAATAATGCTTTTTAGCGAAAGCGCTGTGTACCTTGTTCCTACAGAAGAGGGGTGTCCCTACGACCTATCTGCGCGGAGTGCAATGCGCGGCGCAAGAGAGCGCGGGTTGAAGAGAGCGACCTACAGTGCGCGGGGTTATCCGACGTGAACGGGCCCCTGACACTGAGATTACCCTACCAAAGAACGGGAGAGTCCCGCTGGGGAGATTTGCAACCGAAGTTGCAGGAAGTGGAGCCGAAGCTCTTGCCACTCAGCGCCCGAAAGCGTTAAGCAGCTTGCGCGGGTTCGTGCCGCTCAGAAGAGCGTCACTGGCAGCTACGCCAGTTGTAGCTTATTAGGGACCACTCCAAGGAGCTATCTGCGGGCAGCTACGCCAGGTGCAGAGAGCAGCGTTCCGCTCGGGTCGGCTGCTCGACTGCGAGTGCGGTCTGACCGGCGGTGGGCCGGCGCCAGGTATATATAGGACAATCCCCCTCCCGCTCCTCCCTCAGGCGCTTCCTATGAGTCGGTGCGCGCGCGGTCCAGGTACAGCGTCCGTTCTCCCGCCGTCTGGGCGCTGCGTCCTAGGTCTTCTCGTTCAGGAGGGTTTGCTGGAACCGCTCTCGTTAATTCTTCCCTCCTCCCCCGAAGTCCGTACACTCTGGGAAATATCCTTTTTCTTCTTAATCCGGGTGATCGCGGGTTCCCACGCCTTGCCAAGGATGTAACCGCTGTCCCGATTTAGTTGTGGCTCCCTTACTCTGATCTCTGTGGCTTATTTGATGACACAGTCCCACTATTTGGAAATCTGTGTCAGGACTTTGGTTTGGTCATAACCCATGCTGTGGAGTTCCGACAGGCAATGCTTAGCGATTGGCTCAGCGATTGCAGTCTAGTGTGCCGTTGATGTTCTCGGCATCGGTCCTCAATGGTACGAATGGTTTGACCTATGTATATACTACCGCATTGGCAAGGTATCCGATAAACCCCTGATTTACGTAGACCAAAGTTGTCCTTGACACTACCAAGAAGGCTCTTGGTTTTGCTTGGAGGACGGAAGATGGTTTTCACTTGGTCTTTACGTAAAATTCGTCCAGTTTTTCCGGATAAGGCCCCACAAAACGGAATAACCGCCAAGGCCGCCTCCTCCTAAGGTTAATCCTCAGTTTCCGTCGGTGTTGCAGGTGTGGGATGTAAAGCCTTCCGAATTGTGCCTTCCTTGTAACCATTTCTCCGAAACATGGTCTTCAGATGGTCCAGTTCTTGTTGGAGACTGTCCCTGTCGGAGATGGTGTAATCTCTGTGTACAAGAGTTTTGAGCACGCCATTCTTTGGTGCCGGGTGGTGGCAACTATCCGCTGTAGGTACAAATCGGTGTGCCTCTTCTTCCTATACACGCTGTGGCCCAAAGTGCCGTCAGCTCGTCTTATAATCAAAACATATAGGAAAGGGAGCATCCCATCCGTTTCGATCTCCATGGTGAACTTAATATTCTCGTGTCTGGAGTTGAGATGTTTGAGGAAGTCTGCCAGTTTATCTCTTCCATGTGGCCAAATATCGAAGGTATCATTCACATATATAAAGAAACAGATGGGTTTTAGATGTGCTGATTCAAGAGCGTCTTCCTCGAAATGTTCCATGTACATATTTGCGACAGCGGGTGACAGTTGCCTCCCCATGGGTACTCCTTCTGTCTGCTCGTAGTATTCACCGTCAAATAAGAAGTAAGTTGATGTCAGAACATGTCTGAAAAGGTTAGTGGTCTCTTCGTCAAATTTCTGGCTGATGAGTTGCGACGATTCTTGTAACGGATCTTAAGTGAATAGAGATACCACGTCGAAGCTCACCAGTATGTCTGATTCCTTAAGCACAAGGTGGTTGATGCGTCCGAGGAAATCCACGGAGTCACGGGTGTGGTGTGTACATTTCGCAACGTAAGAGCTAAGCAGTTGTTTGAGGTGCTTGGCGAGAAGGTACGTTGGGGCACCAATATTGCTCACAATGGGACGTAACGGAATCGATTCCTTGTGCACCTTCGGCAGTCCGTAAAGTCTAGGAGGGACAGCAGCCGTCGGGCATAGCTTCTTAGTGATCTCGTCAGGGCAGCCGGAATCCTTGAGAAGCGCCAGAGTCTTCCTCTCGACCCTCTTGGTAGGATCGGCGTCAATCTTGCGGTCACCAAGAAGGCCCCGCATCTTCTCAGCATAATCCTGTCGGGATAGGATCACTCTTGCGTTGCACTTGTCTGCAGGTAATTTTACTATGTATGCATCTTCTCTTAGCTCCCGTATGGCGGCCCTCTCCCTGTAGGAAATGTTCGGATTCATCACCTTTGTTTTGGTTAGAGCTCTGCGGGTTTGGCGACGAACTTCTTCAGCAGCTTCAGGTGGAAGTCGAGCATATGTTTATTCCACTGTGCTAATGATGTGAGCAATGGGTACATCTTTAGGAGTCGGAGCGAAATTCAATCCTTTCTTAGGAACCGAGATACCGTCATCATCCAGTTCCTTGTTAGTGAGATTGATGATGGTTAAAAATAGTTCAAATGGCTCTGAGCACTATGGGACTTCTGCTGAGGTCATCAGTTCCCTAGAACTTAGAACTACTTAAACCTAACTAACCTAAGGACATCACACACATCCATGCCCGAGGCAGGATTAGAACCTGCAACGGTAGCGATCGCGCGGTTCGAGACTGTAGCGCCTAGAACCGCTCGGCCACTCCTGCCGGTATTGATGATGGTCTTTCCGCTGCTATCAGAAGGTTCTTTCTCCGATATACGTTCAAACTTGGATGCCTGTCGTTCGGTTGACTTCCTCTGGGTTGAGTCCGCTGTGGCTCATGTGACACCATCAACCCAATTCCACGTCCAGGGGTTGAACCGGTTGGCCAGTTGTAGATGTAACTGCGGGAGTTCTTTGTTGGTAGTGTCCAAGCGCCACCGCGTGAAGCGAACTCTCTCTCGTACCAAAGCTAGGCTGGCACGTTTCTTGATTCTTCTGGCAGCCGCTTAGTCGATGTGACGATTGCCCTTAACAAAATTCGGTACCACACGTTCTTCTCCGCACTTCATAAGAAAAACAAAAGAACTCAGTAGACGACTTCTCCCGACTTCTCCGATGACGCAGCTTGTCGATCCTTTTCATGCTGCGATACATCTCCCCGTAGAGGTATGTGATGTGCTTCATCTTATGCACACTCATACCAGGCTGTTCACACGAGATTTATTTCTTCATAAAATACGCGTGGAGAAATTGAAGAATCACCTCAGCCGATTGTTGATCTCATTAGGGTGCCAGTCTCTCCCAGAACTGATGATGTGGAAAGATCCTCGAATTATACAGCCAGGTAAGTGGGTGTATTATTTGAAAGAGCCAAGTTTTCGTCAACTCTGCACACAGTATGAGGGAGGTACAGTCAGGTAAGATCGTTATAGGTCACCTAAAATTCTTCTGCGTCGGCTAAAAGAAGTGTAAATGTGCTTAGTCTTCAGTTCTTCGTGTTTCTTCTTTTACTATTTTTGTGTTCCTCCTCTTCTGTTCTTCATGTTGCTTCTTTCTCGTGATATAACTATTGTATTTTGGATAAAGATATCGTTAATAGTGGACAGGTAGGTTATGTGTTTGGTGACACTATACATGGAACTTGAGTCGTTGTGCGTGACTCAGATTCCTGCAGAAGACGGCGGAGGGCCGCAGAAGAAATCAAATGTAGTTGACAGTTCCGTACAGCTATTAGCAGTTGCTGTAGGCTTACTTGACTGTATTATGTGTACAATTGGCTTATCTCGTTTCCACCGTTGTACTACACGATGGAGACAAGTCATCGGTGGCCGTTTAGAGACCCATGTTGCCCCGAACGAGCAGGGCTGTTGCGGCTGCCGCCTGTTACCTGGGCCGTCATTGTCTGCCGCCCGAGATCTTCAGGTCGCCGATGAATAGCCCAGTGTGTCTCACAAAGTTTGTTTTTTTTGTGCATCCTGTACTCACTAATTCCCACAAGTAGTTTCCGATTTACAGCAAATACTATACAATACATAACACAATTTATTGACATTTATGAGACAGAAAATTTTAAGATGCATTCAATAGTGAGGTCATTTACCTTTACATTTATTATTCTTCTATTTGTATAATTAGCCAAGATACTCACGTATTTATTATAACAAAGGCAAAACGAGGATAATGGAATGTAGTCGAATTAAATCGGGTGATACTGAGGGAAAGAGGTTAGGAAATGAGATGCTTAAAGTGGTAAATGAGTTTTGCTATTTGGGGAGCAAAATAAGTGATGATGGTCGAAGTAGAGAGGATATAAAATGTAGACTGGCAATGGCAAGGAAAGCGTTTCTGAAGAAGAGAAATTTGTTAAGATCGAGTATAGATTTAAGTGTCAGGAAACCGTTTATGAAAGTATTTGTATAGAATGTAGCCATGTATGAAAGTGAAACGTAGATGATAAATAGTTTAGACAAGACGAGAATAGAAGCTTTTAAAATGTTGTGCTAAAGAATAACGTTGAAGATTAGATGGGTAGATCACACAACTTATGAGGAGGTATTGAATAGAATTGGGGAGAAGATAAATTTGTGGCACAACTTGACTAGAAGAATGGATCGCTTGGTAGGGCATATTCTGAGGCATTGTAAGATGGCAAGAACTATGCCTCTTACATGAAGCCATTAAAGATCACCTAACGCACGTTGAGCGAACAGTAGGGCTGAACATAAATGACTGACAAGGCACGATGCATCTTTTAGAGGGTATAGTGTGGACGGCAATTGAAGCCAAATTAATTGCGAAAGGTTGCAAGGAAAATAGGTAGAGAAACTCGGGACTCCACGCAAAGCACGGCAAAAGTAGGAAAGGTCATGTTATCAAGGCTACAAAGCCGGATAAAACGTGTCGAAGAAAAGCAACAAGAGGAACCGGACATAGGGCCTAACGAGATGTTGAAAGAAGAGGTGGAGACATTAAAAAGAAATTTAGAGGACGGGGTATAACGTCTCATTACAGAGACGTCAGGAAAGGAGAAGGGTGTAATTACTGCGTCGACTGAACCGTCACTTGCCGGAACACAGATAACCGCTTCACGGTGTGACAAAGTTGACACTATAAGCAACGGGAGCCACGCCTTCATTCACAGCTCTGAGGAAACGACCGAGGTAAACACGGACAGCGCGCAGCAGTCCAGTGAGTACAATTGCTGCCGGCTTATTAGATGTACCGAACAACTGTCGAACATACAGAGGGGGAGAGATGACGATAGCGTGTCGGAACGAATTCGTCCACGTCCCGAAGTTGATACGAATCGTAAGAACGGTCGAAATGATAAGTGGAATGATGACCGGTTTGACTACAAGTATTTTGTATCAGCCCGAAAGTTCCATCGCTACAAGGACGAAGGTAATAGCTTGCGTCCAAAACCTTTTATGGGACAATTCGAGTTATCTTTGCCCCCACACTGGCCACTCATGTACCAGCTGGGTTTTGTGCGCACCCATATGGAGGGCGCGACCGCTGAGTACATGAGAAATGTAGAGAAGACGAGCGTCTCGTTCGAAGAATTCAAAAATGCCTTCTGGCAAGTATTGGTCTAAAGAGACCCAAGAAAGGATCAAACAAGAAATTATGATGTCCAGAGATATGGAAGGGGCAGGGTACTGGAGTCCGGTCAAATGTTTGGAAAATATGACAAAAAGGAACCAGTACCTAGATAACCCATGTAGCGGTGCGGAAATCATCAGATTATGCTACATGGAACTTCCCATCTCGTATCAACAATCACATGCCGGTCGTTGTGGTAGCGATACTGAGGTATTTAAGGGCATTTTGCGCTAACTGGAATTCGCATTTCAAGAGGAACAGGGGCGGGAGAAACGCCGACAGCCTAAACAAAATAACAACCGTCGCAATAATAAACCTCAATGGGATAGTAGGCCAGTGCCGAACTACAACGGCCACAATCAAGATAAGAGTAATGGCAACTCGAAAAGAAGGTACACGGAGGAAGAGCGACACTCTCCGGTGCAACATAATAAATTACAAAGGACTTGGGGCGGTAATCAGCAATCGGGAAGGAACAGGAATAATGGTTACCAAAATAACAACCAGAAAGAGGTCGAAGTCCGCCCTCCGAAGCCTGGTCCATCCCACCTGAACGGGCAGGATTACGAATGACTAGACCAGAGCGCGGACGTAGTAAATATAGGCTTAGAATAACGATTTTTGCTAAAGTGTCTTGTTCGTTTGTGTATGTACTGATCTTAGTGGTAGAATGTCTCGTTTATATGTGCCGATATTTTGTGTTTTTATTGTTAATAATATCTCGCCTCTCGATGTTGTGAAAGTGAGGTGCACTAGAATATTTTGTAAAAACACACGATTAAACAATGGAAAACAAGTATTTCTGGGTTTACCCCTAGAAAAAGATAGATTAGGAACTCTGTAAATTACGCAAAAGTTCCCCGTAATTGTATCTCTGTCATTGGAGAACATATTTAAGGTGGCCAGTCCCGTAGGTTGTTACGAGGACGCACCGATGTATCTCGTATGCCCCTTAATACGTAAGAGGTGGACAGCTATGCGCAGTTGCGTGAATTAGCACACCAAGTGCATGTTGAAAAAGAACCGGATGTAATTAACTACAGAGAAAACGGCAGCATTAATACGCCAGAAATACTTGTTGATACCAAGGTAGTGTAACAACTGCGAGTGTGAGCAGCGAGCTATATTTGTGCTGTGCCATTGAGACATTGCTAATACGAAATATGTTCACAGGTCTTATAAAAACATTCGTGACAATTGTACAAAACGGGAAGAAAATAGAGGAGAGAAGAAGTGTCGCAATAGAACACGATAAAGGAAGCTATCCAAACTTCCAACAAAAATCTTGGTAAGACTGACATGTCTACGTTTGTTGTGTTTTATACATGTTCGCATGCTCAATATGAGGGACGTCTGCCACATAGGGAATTCAGAAGAAAAATCAAGATTAGAGATAAAAGGTAGTTAATAGTAGGTATGTAGTCGGGTTGGCCAACACCGTGTTAGTCGTAGGAATTGGTAGTTAGAAATGGTGATGGGATCCTGTCCAGATAATCTTGATTCCCTATCCCTTGATTGTGTGTGTGTGTGTGTGTGTGTGTGTGTGTGTGTGTGTGATTGTGGATTCAAATGAATAACATGCGCCTCAACGAACGTAAAGTACTCATTTGTTCTGTTTATGTATTATGTTATAAGAAATTTATGATTTTATAAATGTGCCACTTGTTAAAACGTGATATATTTGTCATGCCACGTCTCTTTGTGTTAGAATAAGATTTCATACTTTTACCTTGTTACAAATACACAACAGTGGTTGCTCAGTACGCAATGATTCTTCTCATTTTGGTTGTGTTATTTATATATATATATATATATATATATATATATATATATATATATATATATATATATATAATATAAACGTCCAGAGACAGTGAGACACACAAAAAAAAACCTTCATTTATAAAATGTCAAAGGGGCGTTCGCATATAATTGAATGAGAGCAACCACAATCAACTTCACAAAATGTTACATGGATATTCTCCATGTAAGTTTTTAGTAATTTAAGTCGAGTGGGGATGGATAACAGAGTGAATGGACCTTAAGTTATAATTGTGGGTCTTGCCATTCAAATGACAAGCACAGAGGTGCTTAAACATGTGTATTTGCCCTTTGCGACGTGTGTCCTTGTAATATAATTGTAGTTCTCTTTTGAGTACTCCTACCAATAATTGTCTCAGGAATCGGCAGAGATTAAAGTAAAATTACCACTAAATAATGACCACGTCTTTACCAATAAATCCAGTCATTGAAGGCAGGTACCCTAGGAATGAGTGGGAGTTTGCATCAGAGAGGAGGCAATGGTAATCAATTGCCCATAACTAATCACGTGAATGGATTAAAATACCAGTTATGGAGATATTAATTTTGTATCACAGGTGGTAACACCACAGCAGTTATCACCTGTGCTACAAAACTGATTTGAATAGAGGGGCTGTGTAAGATGGCAAGAACTATGCCCCTTACATGAAGTCATTAAAGATCACCTAACTCACGTTGAGCAAACAGTAGGGCTGAACAAAAATGACTGACAAGGCACAATGCATCTTGTAGAGGGTATAGTATGGACATATTGGAATCATTAATGTCAGGTGATGGTTTTAAAGTAATTCACATGACATGAAAACTTTGTGGAAACACGTCGATTTACTGGAGGCTAGTTTATCCCAGGGAAGTAGTCGAGTTGACTGTGGCTGGCTGGGGAGTGGTAAAGGGAAGCGACAATAGGCAGCTTAGGGTGGCTCAAGCTCTGAGAAAGCAGTAAGGGGGCACGGCCTCCAGCTACCTTAAGATGAGCGACAGTGAGTGGGTGGTTGACCCCATGCTGCTATACTGGGAAGCAGACGGAGAACTTGTACGCCTGTTGATAAATGTCCGTTGTCCCGTTTTCAGTGAAACATGCGAGAAAGCCACGCAAAGCTACGGTGCAGTGGTCAATAGAGGCCAAAATATGCATGTTCGTGACTATAGCAACTTCACGCTGAATTCACGGTCCACAGAGTCTGAAGTAAATCAGGTGAAGAGCGACAGAATGAAATACGACGGCCTCCGATGGGAATGTAGTACCAAGGAATCTGAAGTACTCTCCTGGGAGTCGGAATTCCGGAAAAATTGGTGTTTTGTGCAGATGCTAACCTTGATGGATGGCCTGGGAGGAGCTAAATAGCAGAAGTTGAGAGGAAGGCAATGTTTGTGGGGATTTGTTCACTTCCCAGAGCAGGCATTGGTCGGCGCTGGGAAGCGACACATAATTAACTCGACTTGCGCTGCAATTGGCGTAAGTGATTTTGCTGGAGGGGAAACCGAGGCGAAGAGCGGACTGGGAGAAGTCTCTGTAGTGGTCTTCCGTTCCCAGCTTGCCTAGAGTGCGGACGTGGCGTTCTTTACTCAGCTTGCCTGAGAGAGGGTGAGCATCTCTGCAGTTTAGGACTTCGCAAACAGAACGATTGAGCTTGGAGATTTTCGTTCAGTTATGTACTGAGCAAGATTGCTAGAAGTGAATAGACGAGCACAGCCTTGCAGCACCACGAGGTCGGCCGACGTCCGTATAATGATGCCACTCCTCCACGCTGCATTCGGTGATATTGCGCCCGCTACGACCACTGATTAATTTGTTGGATCCCGTCGGAAAAGTTTCCACGAAGGTTTCATGGGCCATGTATTGTAGAATTCTTCCCCCACTTCGCATTACGCCTGGGTCAGTCGATAGGAATTACTTTTGATTTATCGCGCTTTACTCCACGCAAAGGCAATTTATTACCACTGCCATGTAATGTGATGACTGAAGGTCGTGAGTTAAAATGAAAACAGTCGATTAGCACAGATTTAATCAAGTAGTTGAAATCCCAAGTCATTTTCTTAATTATTTTATGTTCAACATTTGGATCTGGTGTTCAATAGCTGAATATAACATCAATGTGCACCCCTTTTTAATTAAAAGGGATCAATTCTGAAACAATGTCAAAACTGCCACCGCAGTTCAATCAGGAGTCACAGGGCCTTATTACTTTCTTTGCGTTATCCGACGTTACGGCAGTTTTGCACTCTCTGTTGATCTG
Organism: Schistocerca piceifrons; assembly: GCF_021461385.2. Classification (NCBI taxonomy): domain Eukaryota; kingdom Metazoa; phylum Arthropoda; class Insecta; order Orthoptera; family Acrididae; genus Schistocerca; species Schistocerca piceifrons. Next base: position 1,518,830 of record NW_025728275.1, read on the forward strand.
TTAGTCAATTACCTGGGGTGAACACATGCCAAAACCAGATAAGTGATGGGTGGGGTGTTACAGCATCAAGGGATCACCAATTTAGTATTGGAGGGAAAATGGAGGGTAAAACTCACAGAGGGAGCCCAAGAGGTGAATACACTAAACAGATTCAGAAGGATGTAGGTTTCAGTAGGTACTGGGAGATGAAGAAGCTTGCACAGGATAGAGTAGCATGGGAGCTTTTATCAAACCAGTCTCTGGACTGAAGACCACAACAACAACAACAGTTTCGCGTATCAAGTTAATGTTACTTGTAAAGTAACACACTTATACCTATGTCAATGAATTATTAAATATCTGTCGGCACCTGTATTCCTATAAAAATACATGTTCATTAGTTGTTTATACGATAATATAATTAATCCTCACCAAATTTCAATAGTTCAAATACCACTTGTTAAACCATTTGATAAACAACTTGTTGAATTACTTGTTAAACTACTGGCCAGTATGATGTTTGTACTAGTCAAACTGCTACACTGCCGTGGGTATCACAAGATTGTCCGATTTCATGGCTCTTGGTTCCATCGTGGCTGTCGTCGTGAATATCTGTGAACAATAAAGTGCACGTCTGCACACACAAACATACACAAATGAATGATTAGGTGGGCCACTTCTTCATTTCATGCTCCTGGAGTGCTTCCTGTGGACAATCACACTACACAGCAAGTTTAGTGCAATTACTGATATCTTTTATTTTAATCACGCTTTCAAGTACCTTTTCTCATGGTTTTACTCAGTTATACCTTCTCTTCTCTGTACCGCTTTTTCGGATCTGCTGCTGTTACCTTTCTCTGGTGGTATTTTTATTTTAATGAAGTTACATTTTATTTTATTTGTGGTACGTGGAAATATAAAGATTTTAGAACATTATATAAAATCACTGCTCATGAACACGACTGCCATGTCCTTATGTATTACCCTCTGTGTCATGTGCTTTGAACTTACAGCTTCGTACTTCTCCTATATTACATTTTGCGCGTCTAAATCCCCGTATTACGCTTCCTTTTCATGTCCCTCTAACACTCAAATAATCTTTCGGTGCGCTCATACGTAATTCCTCAGAACTGACCACCATGTACACAATTACTCCGTCTCTTTGAACAGCATAAGAACAACATCCCCATACAAATAACGGTGCGCTCTCGCATAGACACGTGGAGCTGGGCACCTATTACACTCCCGTTTCTCTGAATGGAGACAAAACATACTTGGACGACACATCTGCGTGTCACCGCAAACACTATTAGCAAGTCACTCATTTATGGTCCTATTGCTAAACATGTAAAATAGACACTTATTTCTAAAAAAATTTTACTGGCGTTCTCTCCTAATTAGTTCCACGTCCACTGATTAACCTTTTTTTTTTATTCCCACATATTACAACATTCTTACAGTACCGCACGTTTCTCAATTTCACTTTATTCCTTCATGGACAGATAGCACCTCTTAAACTATACACACCTTCTAAAATTGTACACTCAGCTTGCTGTGCACATAATAATAGCGTACACAAAGAAACATACCATAATTTTCCTACCCACAACATCCTGACTTTTTATGTACTGTAGTACCTCTTTTAACATGATAATATAATAGAAAATTTGATAAACCTACAAATCCCTTCAGTGTAATACTTAACTAAATTTCTAACTATACACAATACCACACTTTTGCCATACAAGCTCTCTTCACTTCTCCCTACTTATTCTATAAATGGCTTGAGATGGCTCACATGATGGAGTCTCAATTTCAACCGCATTTGCGTGCGCTAGTCTTCCTATACGCACAGGGCTGCTGTATCTCTTGAAGAACTTTTGACACAGCTTCATTTGTTTGTTGGACAACCTATAAGTCTCAACTAAGACCTTCAGTCCAACTACAGATTCCCTTACACCCGCTTTTTGGTCTACGCGCACCTTGCACTTCTCACCAGCGATCCGAATATTGCGCAAAGCCTCCTTCACTATGGCTTTATCATGTCGGCGCGTCCTTTGTGGAAAGTCGACCATTTCTCGAATTTTATCTGGAAGGTCCCTATTCTTCAGAACCGTCATAGGTGGCATCAGTGTAGTACTGTGGGGAAGCTCATTTATCACATCCTGAAAATATTTAAGAAACACATCCCAACTAGCATGATTCTTTCAACAGTATAATCTACGTAAATTGACCAAATCTTTCATCGTTCTCTCTGCGATGTTCGAACTCGGGTCAAACCTACCAATAAATATGGGCTTTATCTTATACCTCCTTAGTACGGTTTTCCATACCTCAGATTTATATTGAGATCCATTGTCTGAAATGATACAGTTCCCACTAGGTTTATGAAGTCTCTTCACAGGGCTCTACTTACAGTTACACCAGTCTCCCTTTTTAGTGGTGCCAACGTTACAAATTTTGATGTCAGCTCCAATACTAAAGATAAATATTGGTGGCCCCTCGGTGTCTTGGGTAATGGACCCTTTAAATCCATCTCAGGAATAATAGGGTATAAAGGAGCCTGGGTCCCTATAGTTGTGGATCTCGCCTTTTGACACTTTTTACAGATGGGTAGTACTTTCCGTATGCGTTTCTCCATGTTTTTAAAGTACCAGACATTCCTTATTTTCATAAAAATTTTCGTGGACCGAAATGTGCCTAAATTGCGTGTGTATACCATATAAGCTTCTTTATTAACTCATTTCGTATGCACACCACCCACAACGAATCATTGACGTTTGCCCTATAAGAATCCCTTTTTCTCAAGAGGTAGTGCTGTCTTATGTAGGCCTGCCACCGATCCTTCCATATTTCTTTTATTTTGACTAAACCTGGGTCCTTGTCCTGCTCACTCTGAATATTCCGCATCGTTCCAGTAACGAAGTTTTCAAATACCACGCCCTTGAGGTAGAACAACGAAAAGTGCTCTTGCTCTAAAGCTTCAGCCGTCCTTTCTGTTATGCCAATAATTGAGCAGAACAGGGCGTCAGCGATGACGTTTGTCGGACCAGGTACATAGACCGTTGAAAACTGGTATTCCTGAAGCACCGCTACCCATCTAGCTAGTCTTTCATGCGCACGTTTGGCGGTTAGCAGAAACTCTAGGGCCCTATGGTCCGTATAGACTTTTGTTTTTCTACCAAACAGAAAGTATCTGAACTTTTTAAATCCCCATACAATTGAAAGGAGTTCAAGTTCGACAACAGAGTAATTTCTTTCACTTTTGGGTAGTACCCCGCTACCAAAGGCGATTGTTCTGTGTACTAATTTGCCATCTTGTTCAAATTCTTGAAACACCATGGCTCCCAGACCGGTCTTCGCGCTGTCAGTAACCATAAAAAAATCCTGTGCTAAGTCAGGACGCGATGAAATAGGAATATTGACGAGTGCCGCCTTCAAATTATTGAATTCTCGGTCCGCACACTCATCCCACACCCAGGGTGTTCCTTTTCCTGTCAATTGGCAGAATCGGGCACTTGCTAATGTTTCCACATAGATTAACTTCTTACAGAAATTTATGATTCCTAGAAACCCTCTCCGTTGTTTTCTGGTTGTAGGAGTGGTAAACTTTGTAATTGCTGCCATCCTCTCTGGGTCGGGACTAAACCCTTCTCCTGTTGTCACGTGTCCCAGAAAGCTGACCCTACTGCTCCCAAAACAAGACTTCCCGATGTTTGTGGTTACTCCATATCTTTTCAAACTGCTTAAAACTTCCTCTAAGAGTTTGTTAGGTCTCTCCCAGGTCTTTTCGGCTATCAGTATATCGTCTACATAACACGTGAGCTTCTCTTTTAACTCTTCGCTCAATATTTTGCTAAAACCACTGATAAATGCAATTGAAGATATATTCAATTCAAAAGGGAGCCTTTTGAATGAAAACACCTTCCGAAGATAATAAATGCCGTGTATTTTCGGCATTCAGTATCGAGCTCTATCTGCCAAAAGCTCGAGCGCAAATCAAGCGAGGAAAACACCGAAACCCCGTGAAATCTTTGAAACAGCTCCTCAATCCTTTCAGGGCGATCCATCTGTGGCACAATAATGGTATTTATTTGCCGTGAGTCTAACACCAGTCGAATTCCACCGTCCTTTTTGTCTACTATGCGTAGTGATCTATTCTACTCAGTTCTCGAGGCCTCAGTCACAGTTTCGTCCTCCATTCTTCGTAGTTCACTTAGAAATCTTTGCCGGTAGGACCATGGGATGGCATAAGGAATGCATCCAATTTTGGGTACGAAGAACTCTGTTTGGAGCTTGCACTCAAAAATAACGCATTGTCTGTCTTCATTATCTGTGTTATCCAGATTCTCAAGTTTCGAATCAATCCTACTGTTAATTTCATTAATATGTTCAGGTTCTGACTTGAACTCTGCTCTGTTGTCATTATCTTTTTTACTCTCTGCCCTCTGAACTGCATGTTGCCCGTGAATTGTAGTTCTAAACAGCACACCGGAATTTGAGCTTTTATTGCCTTCTCATCAAATTTGATTCTTATTTCATTCTCTTTCCCTAACGTTAACTCCCCCCTTCCTAGATCGGTGATAGCTTTCTGCGCTGAAAGAAAATCTACACCGATTATTATGTCAGCTGTTAGTTTCGGTGTTATGAACAGATTTGCCGTCATACGATGTCCTTGGTAATCAAAGTCTAGACGTGTTTGTTGCGATATTTCCATACCCTTTCCAACTAACGCACCTCGTAACTTAGTTTTTTGTACTGTGAGCACTGGTGGATCAACTGAATCTTTGCATTTAGCAAACAGTCTATCTGAAATAGCTGAGAGTTCACTTCCACTATCTATTACCGCAGTACCCCTAATTCCTCCAATTCGTATTTTTATCAGCGGATAGATGTCCTGTTAGGTAACGTTTCCTTTTCATGAAGTAATATTTTCCTCATATTCTATAATATTTTCATTATTACTTCTGAGACTGTTTATTGGCGCATTTTCTCTAGTGCCCGTCGTCTGGCCTAGTCATTGTTCGTTTTCCATGTTATTTTGGCGTACTCTCCCAGGGTTAGGTGGTCTACTCTCAATCGATTGTTCCCGATTTCTGTTGTTCATTCCACCCCATCCTTGGTCAGACCGTTGACGAGTTTCTCTACTGTCGCCCCATGCTGCTCCATTATTTTGTGCCTCCCATCTCTGATCATTTTGTTGCCTATATTCTCTGCTATAGTTCCTCCGCTGTCCATTAATTCCACTACGATCTCTCTGGGCGATGTTTTGGTGAGGCGGACGATTTACATTGTTTTGCCAATTGTTGTCTCTATTATTCCCTCCGTTGTTCTTCCTTCTATCAACTTGCACGTCTCACTGCCTACAATTTTCTCACGCCTGCTGCTTTTTGAAAGCGAACCTCTTAAGATACCTTTGAACCCTTCTACAACACTTCCACATGGGTCGACGAGTGTTTACTGGTAGGAAATTGGCAACTTCATGTAACATAATCTTTTGATCTCAGCCGGTGTGCATGGGTCGACCAAATACTAAATTTTCTTGGTCAAGTTTTCAAAAAACTTCACCGGACTACGGAACCCTGAACCCTCCAAGTCTCTGCTCATCATTATTTCCTGCTTGACCCTATCTTGTCTACTTGGACCAGTATTTGCTTAAAAATGCGTCACGAAACTCGTCGTATGACGTGCATGTTTTTGCAATGTTCCGCATGCATTCGCCCGTTGTTTCCTCGATATGTGAACATACGAAGTCCAGTTTGTTCATCAGAGGACAGTGAAGAGGTAATGATAAATCAAACTGAGCAATAAAGGTTTTCAGGTGTAATGCATTACCCTCGACTTTGTAATACTGAAATTTTCTTACAGAGATAAAATGCTTAAAATCGAAAATTTCATTAGAGTTATTTCCTGCTCGGCCTATCACATTCTCACTTGGCGCTAAGATCCCTGTCTACCGTTACCTTGGGCATCCCCTCTTCTATTCCCTGTCACGTTGTCCTCGATGGATAAATGTTCCGTGGTGCGCGATATCGGATAACAATTATGCACATGAAATACTTCAATGCGGTTCTCCGTATTCGCAATTTGCAATCCAGTCGTGCCCTGTCTAGACGCGCGGACCTTGTCTCTAGCGATATTTCATTGCTCTGCAGATACACTTTCAGTCTGTAGTTGACGAGTAAACCTTACATTCGTGCACACTCTAATATCGTTTCGGCTTGGACATCATTGTGTAGAGTTTGAACTGGCTCTTTCGGCTTCTGTTGTTTCCAAATCGCCTAATACTTCTCTTCTGAGAGGTGATTTTTGCTTTGGTTGTGATCTGACTTCCTGAGATAATTGCTTAATTTCGCTCTCTATGTTCTGTTTAAATTGGGAGAGCTCCTCGGTCAATGCCTTATTAGGTGCAATTTCCGTCTTTTGCCACTGCGGTATTTCTACCTGTTTCACGCGCCTCTGGAACTTCGTTAATGCACATCTACCTACCTTGGTCGTATTTTCTGTTTTCTCTAATGTTTCAGTAGCAACCTGCTTTGCACCCCTCGCTAGTAATCGCGCCTCGATCGCGGTTCTTCTGACCTCCCCAATCTAGTTTTGTTCGGAGCTTCACTACCTCATTTTTCATTTCCCTCGTCTCATGTTTTATTGATTGAATTTCGACACTAACGTTGTGAATTTAACTTCTCAATTCGGCACAAATGTTTTGAATTTTATTTCCCATTTCGGCTCTAATGTTTTGAATTTTATTTACCATTTCTGAGCTTAGGTGATCTTTTCCCATTTCTCCTTTCCATTTCTTGATATTCAAAAAAATCATCACCACCGTCTGTGGTATCGTCACGAGGCAGCATGTGATATGCCACATACTGCGATCTACCTCACTTCTTAGTTGTCCTGCGTTCACTCGGACTCCATACATTATATTCCCGTATCTTTACGATTGCCTCAGTGTGTCGCTGCTCCTCATCTTCACTATCAGGTTGCCCACCACGGGCTTGATTGTGTCTATCATCCTTGTTGTAACGGCGACCGGATCAGTCGCGGTTTGAACTGACAGACACGCGGTGGGACCCGCGGAGCGGCCTGCGAACAACAACACAACGAAAGAGGACGGACACGACCAACGAAGGACCTTACGACAACAACAAGAATGGACAACAGAGTCAAGGAAACCAAACAAGACCACCACGTCCACTCGTACAGAAAACATGAAAGTAAATACACTGTCTAATGCGAGGTAATATGTCCTGAGACGTACGCAAGGTTAGACTGGCAGGCTGAGCGACAGGCAGGCGCTCACCTACTCTATCGGGGGCGCCGCTACTGGCCGCTGCAACCACGTGTTCCACCGTGGCGCCCTCACTCTAAATGCGGGCCAGGAGGCGCGCACCGCCACAGATTACGGGGCGATGGTGCAGAGACCTCTATGGGTCCTCGACGTCCATGACGTCTGGCGGGGGATTCAAATACCGCAGCGCGCGGTACCAGAAATAACCCAGCCTGCGTGGTTTCAGAGGTGCTGCTTCATCGTTCCTCTCACCTGCGTCCATTATTTTCAGAGTTCGGAAGTATTATCCGGTTATCCTTCCGGCCCCTACTACAACAGCGGCCGGCCGTCACCCTATTGTGCTCCAGAGATCAGGTGCGACGACATCTATCTAGCTACTTCCCGTGTTTAAACAGGACCAACACATGTGTGGGCCTTCCAACCAGAGCTTGAGTTCTGCCTGCTGTTTCATCTCCACTGGCGTTCCAACCTCTACTAGTATAGGCAATCATTCATTATGCCGTTTTTATAATAAATTCACTCCGTCACCTTTCATGCAATAAGCGTTAACAATTATGTGACAGGTCGTACGTGTATATATGAATATATAAAGGAGACTGACATTGACACGTACATCTTGTAAATGATACCTAATTGTGTTTGTAGATCACGGCAAAGTACGTTGATGAGTTCCTGTAAGGTGCGAAATTATAGCCACCTTACACTCTAACATGATTTTATTAATGCAAGGTTAGTATTAGTGAGTAGAAACGATAATAGGAATTTGGGGACAATCAAAGGCGAAGTTATAAGGTCAAGGTCATGGGTCACCGTTCTGATACAGGTCTCCTTCAAGGCTGAGTGTCAAAGTTCTCAGACATTGTCCTCCTCCAAGGTCTCAGGTCAATGTGGTCATTGGTTAAAGTTCGCCTGGCACAAGTGGTCTAATGTTCTTTAAAAGTTAGCCACTTGACATTATCACTAATGTTAATAATCTGTCATAATTAGTGAAACAAATCACTTGTCACTTTGTCACCGTTATCAACAAATTGAACCTGGAGTCCTTCCAGGACGATTAAACACATTCCTGAGTTGCTAATACCCTCACCAATTTATTTCAATAACAAAATATAATTTTAATGTTCACTGTTGAAATCTGTATAATTTCAATAGCTGTTTTAATATTATATATTTTGTATGAATAGCGTAAAGTGCAATGTGTAGCTGCAATGGATGGGATGGCAGACATAGTTCTAGATGGGTCAGTTCATTTTCTATTATTGTAATGAATATTTAATGTTCAGTGTATATGTATATAGTATTAGGAATTTTATATGTTTGTTGTTGTAACCGCGACAGGAATGGTAGTGGAGTTCCTGCTTACGAAAATGTGGCAGGACCGAATGGGAGCAGCCAGCGAACAAACAAGACAGACGAATGGAAATGGAAGGACAAGCATAACAACAGACAACCAAGCAATACACCAAGATCAACAACAAAGTATTAAGCAATGGGGTCACAAGAGATAACAGCACGAAATGGGAAGTAAGCACATGCAATGTAAACACGATATCTGTAAGTGAGATATCAACCGACTCAACACGAATACCAGACTACCTCGCTGAGTGAGAGGCAGGGTACGTCGCTATTGACCACTGGAACCACGTGCTCCACAGTGGTGCCCTCACGTTAGACTCGGGCCAGGAGCGCGTACAGCCAAAGCTTACGGCGCGACTGCTGCAGAGACCTCAAATGGTCATCGAGTTCCATGCCATCTGGCGAGGATTCGAAACCCATGGAACTTGGTACCAGATCCCTCCCTCTTGAAACTTGCGCGTAGGGGCGAAATCGCCCTCGATACAGTGCTGTGGTGGCCGGCAGATGGGAGAAGATCCGGGCTCGTCAACTGCCATTGCCTAGGAGTAAGGGATGTACGACGTGTCCATGCGGCAGACACAAAGGCCATGGTCTCAAAGGGAGCCTCCGAACCACCTGGGGGTGGGGAGGGCCAGCAGCAAGCTCGCCGGGAGGCAGCAACTGGGGGCAGTGGCTGCGACTCAAGCACCACATCTGTGCCTGAAACAGATGGTGTAGGAGGAGGTGGTGGCGGGAGCCCCGAAGGGATACGCAGGCGGCGCTCAAACCCTTTCGACGACTGCACTGACGTTACGCACCAACCATCGGCCGCGACGACCGTGGCAGGCATCCAACCTGCCTTCCCCCCATACACGTGGGCCCACACAGCCACGCTGGAGGAGTAACTCTGAGAGGGCCGGGTGAGGGTGGGGGTGGCAGCATCAGCAAATGTAACAGGGCTGCAGATGTCGCCCATGGAGGAGGTCCACCGTACTATGTCCATCAATTGGCAAGGTGCGATATGTGCTGAAGAACAGGGTGACCGTCTTTGTCAACTGTTGTTTAAATGTGTGGACAAGCCACTCTGCTGAGCCATTGTAGGAAGGGTGCAAAGGTCGGCTATGGATATGTTGGATACCGCTGCCTGACAGAAGTCATGGAAGGAGGATGCTGTGAATTGGGGGCCATTATCAGAAATCAATGAATGAGGCCATCCCTCAATGGCGAAACCCTGGGCCAGGGCCATGAGTGTGGCCACTGTGGTGGTTGATGCCATATGTGTATTTGGAGTAGGCATCAATGATAAATAACCACCGTGAGAAAATGCTCCCTCTGTCTACCACCTTTCTCGATCAATGTCCGGCAAATACAGTGAGTGGTATAGGACTTCCCATTTCAACGTTTCCAAGTCTGTTTTGACGGGTTTTGCGACAGTTGGCGGAAGCTTGGTACGTTTGAGCCGAACTCTGGAAATCAAATAGCCACAGTACAGCGAAGGACATGAAAACGTGATTTTGCAGCATGGCTGTTCTCGACCAAGTATCTTCTGTGATTCTTCCTGTCGGTGTCAGTCACTTCGAAAAGCTTCCCACTTCCACCGCCATGCCGGTCTTCTACGTCAAAATCACCGTTCTTGAAGCGCTGAAACAATTCTCTACAAGTACTTCCAGTAATAGGTACATCCCCATAGATCTTACTTACTTGCTTACTCCCTGGCGTTACAGCCCGTGTAGGGCCTTGGCCTCATGGACAATCTCCATCCACTCCTCTCTGCTGGCTGCCTCTGCTCTCCAACTTCTGACTACCACTCCTCTCAATTTCTCCTCCACGTTGTATAGCGATCTGGTCCTTGGTCTGCCCCTTACACGGCGTAAACCTGGTTTTCCTTTGAAAATTTTGTTGACTATTCTGTTCTCCACCATTCTTTCTACACGTACAAACCAACATAATCTATTACTCTTTACTTCCGTCGCTATATCTGGTTTGTTACCCAACTCTCTGATCTCTTTATTATTTCTGTTTTGCCAAAGCCCCCTATCATTCTGTGGCCCGTAGATTTTCGTAAGTATCTTCCTTTCTCGTCACTGGAACAATTCTTCCTCATTTTGCGTCATTGTTATCGCCAGAGGTCTCACTACTGCACGACATGCAGTCAGCTTAAGATTGCCCTGATTAAAGTATTTAAAGCAATAATCCTTAGTATGAAAGTATCTCGGCCCAACAGCTGCAATCCTTTTGTGTATTTCTTCGCTCATATCCGTATTCTCAGTTATCAGTGATCCAGGATATTTAAAGCTCTCACAGTGATCATATTCATTCCCGTTCAAAGTCATGCTTCTTTCTCCTTCACCATACATTTTCCTAGATGTTGACATATGCTTGGTCTTTGACTGATTACTTGTCAGCCCCACCTCCATTCGATATTTTTCTATGTTTTCAAGCTTTTCTCCCAGGTCCTGTTTCCTCCTGGATAAGAACTCGATATATCTGCATATGCAAGATCGTGCGTCACTCTATTAAACAGCGTTCCCACAGCGTTGCTGTGAGTCTTCCGTCGGTTCCAGTAGCTACGAAAAGCTTCTCTCTTCCATCGCCGTCCTGGTAATCGACGTCAAAATCACCGTTTCTGAAGCGCTGAAACCATTCTCTGCAAGTTGTTTCACTAATAGGTAACTCGACATAGATTAGGACAAGGATTTGTTCGCTATGTTTGGAAGAAAGCGTGTTTTTCAAAGAGTAGTTTTGTAGGAAAAACGGAAACGTTTGTAACTCAAAATGTGATGACAGTCCGCAGCTCGTGGTCGCGCGGTAGCGTTCTCGCTTCCCGCGCCCGGGTTCCCGTGTTCGATTCCCGGCGGGTCAGGGATTTTCTCTGCCTCGTGATGACTGGGTGTTGTGTGATGTCCTTAGGTTAGTTAGGTTTAAGTAGTTCTAAGTTCTAGGGGACTGATGACCATAGATGTTAAGTCCCGTAGTGCTCAGAGCCATTTGAACCAGTTGTGATGACAGTTTGCCTTGCTATAACAAATAATAAAAATTTAATTGTTAAATTTTTTGGTACGTTTCTCTTTTATTAAGATTGTAGCGACTTTTCTCAAATGTCTAATTAATATACTTTCACTGTATGATTATTTTCTTTCCATTTTCGTACCTAAACTGTTAGTATGGCTCTGTAATGTACCTTAAAATATTTCTTCAGTGTATGGTTATTTTTGTATTGCTGTAGTTAATATTATTGACTTAGATGTATGATCAATATTCTCAATAAATATAGCATTGCACAATTCAAAAATGCTGTTTTTTAATTTCTGTCAACTCGTAGTTGCTCTTAATTTTAATATTTGCCCCTAAATATATTTACTGAAAACTAGTTCTGCGTAGCTTAGTTAGAACGCGTTCTTACTAGTTGAAACTAGTTGATACTTACAGCCTTAGTTACAACTAGAATTTACTAGTTGAAACTTATAGCCTTAGTTACAACTAGAATTTACTACTGGTCAAAAGCGAAAGTCATTTAAAACTAGTTTTAACTAGGCAAAACGCGTTTTGACGAAGTGGCTCAGTATAAACTAGTAAGATGCGTTGTAATTAAAAACCACTTTTGACTGTAACATATATATATATATATATATATATATATATATATATATATATATATATATATATATATATATATATATATAGCTCAGAGTCATCAGAATTGTTACTGTAAAAATCTTTGCAATTGGGGCTGTTGAATTTAGGTTCTAAGTGCGCGCATTCGATCAGAATTACTGGAAAAGCTATGCTACCGGGACTGTGGAATTTAGTGTGGAGGTACTTTTTTACTATAACTCGTTTTTAGCGTAGATTAAAAAAAAAGGTTCCAATGTTACTGTTGTAGCATGTAAATCTGCACCGGAATAGAAGAGTCAAGTTGTACCTCACGAATACTATATTGTACCTCAAATACTACTTTGCACCTCAGGAAATATATTGTACCTCAACAACTATGTTGTATTTGTGTCTATTGAATAAACGAAAAAATGCGTCACCATACATCTTTATTGTTATTATTTACAAAAAAAAACCTGTTGCCGATTGCGTTATATATATATAACGGCTGTCTGGCCACAAATGACATAAGTTTTGCTGAATATGAGTGTTATTAAAGAGGCAGTTTAAGGCGGAAGATAACGAAATATATATAATGTCTGCTTGGAATTATGCCTATCACGCAGCACGAATCGGGTTATGGGAGCAGGAGGCACGTAAACGTGTCCAAATCCAAAGGCATACAGCAGACATGTCTAAAATTATATCTCTGCTGCTTGAAGAAACTCGCAGACGTAGTATCTGGTTAAAAATGTACAATGTCAAAGCGGGAACAGTGTTGAAAAAAGAACAAAATTGATTCTTTACTTTACAGCCTCTATTTCTCATCCAACTTAAATGTAATTTTTACATTTTCATAAGCAAACACATCGTCTTGTACTCCTTGAGTCGTTGGAATTCTACGGGTGTCCTGATCTCCATGTCCTGAATAGCAACAAACTTGAGGATCGTATCCTACCCCTTGAAGAAGATGATGGTATCTGTGTGCCTGAATAACCGAAGCGACGTCACCATATCTTTATAGGTTATGCCAGGATCATAGCAATGAATTCCAACGGTAGAAACGTGTTAACTACTTTGCACTGTTCTGTGTCTTGGCGCACTTCATATCCTTGAAAGACCTCGGTGACGCTTTATTTGCTGAGAATGTCTCTATTTTCCGGCATCTTCTCTGTACGCTTCGAATGCAACATCTTTAAATATGAACTGTCTACGCTCACCGTCATAGAAACCCTGAGCGTCTCCAATGATGTTCACGCCTCCAGATGCCATTTTGGAACGCTCTAGCTATGACGCAGCACCTGTTCATTTATACAGCTCGATGCACAACGCCTGTGAGCGGGCAGTAGTTGATCACACAGTCATGTAGAACTAGAGCATACATTGCAGTGTGTTCTGGGAAATCTGATGATGATTTAAATTCAATACATACATCTGGTCGAAACGTAATTGTCTTGTTCTGTTTCGAGCGGTCTATTACGATGATCGGTGATAGGTTTCTTACTATGAAAAGAAGGGGATGTCTACTCAGTCCACAGAAGTTCAAAGTGCTAACATACATGTGATTTGCTAGACTGTATAAATTTCATCCCACTGCAGGTGTAAATTGTCATATGGTTAGAATTCGGAATTCAGGTAGACTCTGGCGTTATTTAAACCGCAGTTGTCGAATGCAGTGAAATCATTTGATATATTCCCTCTCCTGTCAGTCTGAAAATCAAGGTGTCTGTAGATGTGAACAGGTTTTAATACCCCATGTTTGTCTGCTTGCAGTCGGTAACATTGGCTACTCGAAAACCTCCGAAGAGAGAAATGTTGGTGATAGAAATGTACCGGAATTCAGGTCTTTTAAAAGCTTCAAACGCTCCTCGTCTGATACACTGATGTGGGGTATTTTCCATATTATCTTGCTAATTGTGATCATATTCTCCTCTTGACCTCCTTTAACGTATGAGTTATTATCCGATGCACTCCGTACCAGAATGTGTTCCTGTTTAGCATTTATAATAATCTGCCTCATGTCCTAAAAGTAGCCCATAAGCGTTTTTAGAGGAATGCATGCAGAAAATCGCTTGTACTCTGCAGCTGGTCTACCCTCCAGATCGTCTATGAATCATCCCACATTTTCTAAAGCATTGACGCAGTCCTTCCCTGTAGTTAATCCATTTATTATTCAGAAAGGTTTTGATGGCATTGCTGGCCCTGTGAAATCCTGGTTTCGTCTGCATAATGGTACTTTGCTTTTGGAAACCAATAGTGATTTTCAAGCTCAACAACTGTTCATAGATTCTCTCCTCCATGTCTATCCTGTTTATGTTGAGGCCCATCGAACACTGAATTCTTCGGATGGTGCTATATACACCTCGCTGCTTGATGATCTGACCGAGGGAGAAATCTAACTTACGTCTCTGATTAGGACCTCAGTGCATCGAGTAAAGAAAGAGATTGAGAAAAGGGGATGCACATTGGAACTAAGGTGGCATCACTTTTGGTCGAGTATTGCTTCCATTTCAAAGTAGGCTATAAGGTCATTACAATCAGACAGTACATTCCAAACCGGATGCTTTGCTACCAATGTCAACGTTACAAACACGCTCGAATTTCCTGTAAAAACACAGCCAAATGTGTTACTTGTGGTAGGGATACACACGAAAGCACTTGCTCGCCTCCTTCTCCCTACTGCATCAATGGTAACAGAGACCGTGTCGCCTCATCCCGAGAATTTTACATATATCTCGATGAGCGGGCAACTCAGGAGATAAGGGTGGAGTTTACCCTATGACATGCAAGATGTTTGCTACTCGAAAACCCTGTGTTTTAGCATCTAGCACTTACAGTACTGTTCTTGCTACACCTCGTTGCATGAAGGATATCCTATGCGGCCTTGCGACCTCAAATTCAGCAGTGCGGTTACCAAGTCGCCCAGTATCGCGGTAGCGTCCCAGTCTCCTTCTCTTCCAGCTGTGCACCAAGTCACCAAAACTTCGCCCACGGCAGTGAAAACGCACGCCTCATAACCAGCACGCCAGAAAGAACAAAAGGAACATTCCAGCAAAGACTTCTTACCTCCTTCCAGCCACACAACCGATTCATCTACGCATCGCAAAGGCTCTAAAAAAAAAAATCAAACAACGGTCTTCCCTAAGATCGTCTTCAAAGGTGTCGGCGCGAGATAGCGTCGCCAGGCCGGCCTCTGTTTCGCCGGTGCGCACCACCAATAGTTTTTCTGTCCTGGAATCCGCAGGCCGACCCAGAGAGAATGCCGATGACTCTGCACCCTCCAGGAGTGAGTCTTCTGAGACGTGGTGAGCCTTTTATCGCACACCAGCTCTTTGGCGCCACATTATCGATTACCTGGCTGTACTAGGATCTTCGGTTCTGTCGTGATTTCGCGGGTGTTTCTCACGCTCGTGGCAGGTGGTATTGGACTCGCGGCGAGGTGCAAGGACGTGCTTGCGCGGACGAAAGAGGGAGACATGCGTGCTCGGCCAGCAGCGGGACGGCGGGTCTACCTCGTAACGCGTCCCGAGTTTGTGGCGGACCTGCCTGATGTCAACTCCGGGCGCTGTTCGTCGCATTGCTTTGATGCCTGTTTTCTCGGAGAGACCCATCCCTGGAGACCATCTCGAACAACGCTCTCCATCGAAGGTGTAAGTGATTTTGGTGCCTTCGTTTTGTTGAACGATCTGCGTTGCAGCGAGTGTACTTGTACACGAGGACAACCAAGCAACGTTTTGTTGAAGTACGACCAGCCGGCAGAGTGTGTAACTTTATGGGGACCAGCAGCTACTATTTCCTTTTAAAAATCCGTTGGCTGGATTACTATTAAGAAGGTGTGTGTATTTTTTTTGGGGGACGGTATCCAGAAGTTTATGTATAGTCTGTATGAGATTTTCACTGTATTTTGGTTGCCATCAAATCGACGTACCTTGTGTATTGCTGGAAAATTTGAGTCACTTCTATTGAAAGCGCCTGCTCAGTTATCAGTAAAGACTCGTATCTTGTAAAGCTAGTCATTTGTACGTTGTTCCTTCATGTACGTGCATTTATTTGAAAGCACTCCGTTATTAGTACACCTATAACTACATCTGCTTGGTTACTCTGCTATTCAGAATAAAGTCCCTGCCAGAGGATTCAATGAACCAGCCTCAAGCTGTCTCTCTACCGTTCTACTTTCGAACGGCACGCGGGAAAAACGAGCACTTAAAATTTCCTGTGCGAGCCCTGATTTTTCTTATTTTATCGTGATGATCATTTCTCCGTATGAAGGTGGGTGCCAACAGAATGTTTTCGCAATCGGAGGAAAAAAACTGGTGATTGCAATTTCATGAGAAGACCCCGTCACAACGAAAAACGCCTTTGTTTTAATGATTGCCACTCCAATTCACTTCTCATATCTGCGGCACTATCTCACCTATTTCGAGATAATACAAAAAGAACTACCATTCTTTGTACTTTCTCGATGTCATCCGTCAGTCCCACCTGATGCGGATCCCACACCGCACAGTAATACTCCAGAATAGGGCGGACAAGCGTAGTGTAAGTAGCCTCTTTAGTAGACCTGTTGCACGTTCTAAGTGTTCTGCCAATGAATCGCAGTCTTTGGTTTGGCCTACCCATAATATTATTTATGTGATTGTTCCAATTTAGGTTATTTGTAACTGTAAATTCAACTAAATACTGAGGGATTACAGCCTTCAGATTTGTGTGACTTATCGCATATTCGAAATTTAGCTGGTTTCTTTTAGTAATCATGTGGATAACTTCACACTTTTGCTTATTCAGGGTCATTTGCCACTTATCGCACCATATAGGTGTCGTGTCTTAAACATTTAGCAAGTCGTTTTGATCATATGATGACTTTACAAGACGGTAAATGACAGCATCATCTGCAAACAATCTGTGACGGCTAATCAGATTGTCTCCTATGTCGTTAATATAGAACAGGAACAATAGAGGGCCTATAACACTTCCTTGGAGAACGCCAGATATTTCTTCAGTAAGGAGAAACACCCCGCTTCTAGATACCACCCAATTTTTCTCACCAGCTGTGTTTCCAAGGTGATGGAACGTATACTTCATGCCCGGTTGGTGTGGTGACTGGAGCCTCGCAATTTACTAACAACTGCAAAATGTGGATTTCGAGCGCGCCGTTCTGCAGTTGAGGATCTCATCAAGTTGTCAACCTATGTTATGACTGATTTTCTGTGGAAATACCAGACTGGCTGAGGTTTTTTTTTGTTTAATTTTTTATTTGGAGAAAGCCCACGACAGTTTACGGAAGACTGGTACCTCCTTACTTTATACACATGGGGCCTAGGTTGCCTGCCCCATTTTCTTTGGGAATTTTTAAAAGATAGAGTTCTCAAGGTCCGTGTGGGTTCTGCCCCGTCGGGTACGTTTATCCAGGAAAAAGCAGTACCTCAGGGCTCCTCCTGAACGTCGTCCTCTTTACTACAGCCATTGACCTTAGCATGGCCTGTCTCCTGCCCAGCATTTCTGGCTCCATTTTCGTGAACGACTTTGCGATCTGTTGCAGTTCTCCACCCACCTGCCTCCTTGAGCGGCGTCTTCAGCGGTGTTTCGATCGTGGAGCGTCGACAATGGCTTTCGCTTTTCCACTGACAAACCCGTTTGTACGAATTTCTGGCGGCGCAACGCGTTTCTTCCACCGTCTTCACATCTTGAGCCAGTTTCTCTTCCATTCGCTGAAACTACCAAATTCCTGGGACTCATACGTGATGGAAAACTTTCCTGGTCCTCCGACACGTCTTACCTGGATGCTTGCTGCCCCTCATTGTCCTGGGTGTCCTCAGCACTACTTCCTGGGGAGCGGATCGGACGACCCTACTCGATTTGTGGCGCTCCCTTTGTCCGTTCGAAACGGGTGGTTATGCATCTGCACATCAATTCAACTTACGCCGCCTAAATAAAATCGACCATCATGGAATCCGTTTGATCAATGGCATCTTTTACACTAGTCCCGTTGAGTGTCTCTGTGCAGAAGCTGGCGAACTACTGCTGTCATCCGGCGTGATCTGCTACTCAGCAGATACAGTTGCTCTTTGTCTACCATGTCCGTCCACCCTTTCTATGCCGCCTCCTTCGATGACTCCTTCGACTGCTGGTATGGGGAGCATCCCACTTCTCTTACCTCCTGAAGTTAATCTGCCGGAGCACTAGCCGAAAGTTAACTTCACGCTCTCTGCCACGTTCTCGATGGGTGTGATCCCGTAACCACCTTTGTGTCGTATGGCGTCTCTTGTTCAACTTCATTCGCTTTCTAAGGAAACCACTCTGGAATCGCTGCAAGTTCCTCGACTTTCGCACGGAACATTGTGTACACTGATGTCTCTCGGACAGACCATGGTGTCGGGTGTGCCTTCGTAATGGCCACCGACGATTTTCGGTATCAGCTTCTGGAACACTCCTCAGCATTCACAGCAGCGCCCCGAATCGGGCCATGCAGTACATCCGGTGACACAGGCTTTTAATTGTGTCATCTCCTCAGACTCTCTGTGCCCTTCAGAGCCTGTGTGTGCTGTACACAGTCCATCCCTTAGCGCAGTAGGTCCAAGAAAGCCTCTAGTTGCTCACTCTAGATGGGGCCACTGCGATGTTTATGTGGGTTCCTGGTCACGTCGGTCTGACGAAAACGAGCCTGCTGACACTGCTGCCAAGGATGCAGTCCTCCTACCTGGGCCCGCTGACTCTTCCATTCCTCCTGATGGTCTCCGTGTTGCCATCTGCGAGCAGGTGGTGTCCCTGCGGCGTCACCGTTGGTCTTCACTTCACGGGAACAAGCTTCGGGGAATTAAGCCTCTCCCAGCGGCTTGGGCGACCTCTTCTCGGTACCCTCTTCGTGAGATCATTTTAGCTGGGTTGCGTATCAGGCTCTGTCTTTTGAGGTATGGCTATTTGTTAAGTGGTGCTCCCCCACCACTTCGGTCAGGAAATGAGCACGAATGTCCTTTTTTAAGCACTTACGTTCTACCGTATGTTTGCCATCTGAGTTATCGCCCGTTTTAGCGAAGGACGCACTGGCTGTCGACTGCGTTTTATTTTTTATCCGTCGTAGCGTTACGCTGAAGGACATTTAATCTTTAGTTCAGCACCTCCCTTGTCTCTATGGCATATTATGTGGACCTTTCACCAAAAGAAAGTTCTTCTTCTTAGCTCTCTTTCCTTCCATCGATTGGGCTTGACGTGGAATCGTTTTTAACTTTTTTTCTTATTAGTATTCTAAGGTTTTCAGATGGGTGGATATGACCTTCGTTTGTGATACCGATATTTTTTTTGCGGCATGAAACAAAACGCAATCAGCTGTCACATCGCCTACCCCTACAATCAAGTTGATTTGCATCAGCTCTATCTCGTTACAAAACACACATCTGCATCGACACACATCACCTGAAAATATTACGTTGACTTTACACAAGATAACTGCAGCTTCTAAAACTTGCCAATTATTACAGCCAGTGTGTGATTCAGGAATATGTCATGTCAAAATTTCACTGGTTATTCTCCATGAGTGTGATTCACATTGTAGTTCCTCACAGATACTGGTAATCCACCGTTATATATAGTTACCAAAATCAATTTGTCACAACACCCTCCTGTGAATGCCACAACACTGTCTAGAAAGCAGTCCAGTATGCTAATATTGACATAGTAGTACTTAATTCTCGGACTGTAATCCTTTGAAAATTGCGGAATGCAAAGTGCTGCCACACAAGTCGAGTCTAGTCACAATTTCAGCTGATCCCATAACGTGTCGAAGAGAAAGGGTTGACCAAAGTCAACATGAAATATTCATGTTACATACGCATAAGCTCTGCCACAAAAGCACATAGGGAGCCATTCAACTCACAAGACGCTACCCAGCTTCAAAGTGTCAGCAAAGGGAACAAACATCACGAACTACCATTTCTTCCACATGGCAGCAGTGAGCATTCAGGTTCAGAATTTGAAAGCGGTTAATAAATATCTGTTCTAGTTTTGCACTACAGTATCTCCCTATCTGTGTGACAACTGATCAGCATATCACTGGCAACCAACTACAGTTCCCAACACACAAGCTAACCTGCTTCCTCTATTCATATAGTCCCTGAATACGGTTTTTCTCGTGATCATTCATTCATACATCTACATCACAGTATAACACTAATGTCAAGTAAAGCTGTCCTGTGTACCCATGGATCAGTCACAGCTCTAACACTGGCTACTGTACTGAAAGTGGCGCAATGTCAACTCTGCAAAACCATCCATGCCTGATATGGAACTACACTGGTGTGTTTCAAAGTGTACAATACGAATGCTCTACTTGATCGTTTATGAGGCGATAATGTATATTCTCGCAATTAATATTCTCTTCTATTCTGGTGGAGTTACCTCAAGTACACCACATGTAAATTCTTGAGTATCAGATAAAAAGTGTCCTACATAGAACACCACACATTCTCCGCTCAAAGACTGAATCGTCCAGTATCGTTTACAAAGTACCATTGCAATAGTAATGAAACTTGTGTTAGCGTTACTGATGGCTCTGCAAAATTATTCAACAGTTTAGAAAGTGTTCAAAATCTGACACCAGCCACAAACAGGTTCATTCATTTCACATACTGGAGAAGTGTGTTTCGTAGGCATGCATATGACACTAAGGTGCAGATGTGAGCACTATGCCAATGTTGGTGCTGCCACCTATTGGCAGCTCTGTGAAACTGCAGCTGCTCTGGGCGGATGCTGAGAGTATGCTGCACTACAATCTAAGTTTGGCGTCACCACTTATTAACAATCATATTTCACAGTAGTTGATTGACAGATTAGCGCTTGGTAAGTCTTGTGCCCCTTGTCACGGCACAGCAAAGCTAAGCCAGAGTCGAGACATGTTTGAATTTTAGTATACGTACCGCCGAAGCAAGTACATTCCAAGCACACTGAGAAGCCGCATCTGCCGTTATCATATCGCTTCAAAGGATACAGAGAAGATTAGTATGGCCCCTATACGAGGCGCAAAATCGTGAACCGTTACACAATGTTTTCGCAACGTCACACTCTGACGTTAAGATGTCTGAGGATATAAGTAGGTGATGAGAGACAAGTTTCGCTTCATATTTGCACTCATTTGTGACTACCTACGCCCTAAATTTACGCAGGTCTCGTCTATTTACCTTTATTGACAATATATCATGACAATACTGCCAGCCAACCTTTCACTCACCACGGTGTGCATTACAAACTTGCACTCTAATGGCAAGACAGGAAGCGCTACAAAACCGCAGTTACGCTGTGCACACCGACACAGCTACTCGTCACTGGCTGCACCGAGCTGTGTGGGGGCAGTCGTCCCGGGTTTATCTCTCAACAGGTTCGATTTTTCGGGTAGTGGAGAGGCGTACACAGTGCGTTTGTGGTAAAGAGGTGTACAAAACAGGTTTTGGTAGTGTTGATAGAGCAACATATTGAAAAGGTTCTCCTGTCATATGTCTTTATGTAGGGGGCTGCGGTCTAGGGGCTGGTGTCAGTTGACAGGTAACCATGGTACTGAGTTTAAGAATTATTCGACAGAGACATGAACATACGACTGAGGAATACTGGGTGAGTTAATAGAGCTGTTATGGGGCGGGGGAAAAGGCCCACTTCGAATCAGCAGTTTCGTCTTGAGTACTGTTGGAGTGGAAGCGTACCTGACGGCTATTTTTATGTGGTGTGTGGTGTTTCTTCATGTGGATATAGGGGTGTGGTTTGTTGGGGAAGGGGGGTGGTTGTGGTGTTGCGTGAGGTAGTTTGTGTGTATTTTTGTTTGTTTCTTTGTTTGTTTGTTTGTTTGTTTCATGGGTCTGTATGCACTGCTTTCTGGGCGGGAAGGCGTGCCGGTCCCTTGCACGAATCCTCCCGGCAGATTAGTATCGAGGTCCGGTGTGCCGGCTAGCCTGTGGATGGTTTTTAAGGCGGTTTTCCATCTGCCTCGGCGAATGCGGGCTGGTTCCGCTTATTCCGATTCAGTTACACTGTGTCGGCGATCGCTGCGCAAACACTGTCTCCAAGTACGCGTACACCATAATTACGCTCCCACGAACACATTGGGGTTACACTCATCTGGTGTGAGACGTTCCTGGGGGGTCCACTGGGGGACAAACCGCACAATGACCCTGGGTTCATTGTGGGGCGGCGGTGGGGTGAGTGGACTGCTGTAGCCTGTTGTGGGGTTGTGTACCACTGAGGGCCCGGCGGGGACGGAGCCTCTCCGTCGTTTCTAGGTCCCCAGTTCAATACAATACAATGCGTCTGTATATGTGTGTATTTGTGAGAGTGTGAGTGAGGGGGGGGCAGGAGGGAGGGGGGGGGAGAGAGAGAGAGAGAGAGAGAGAGAGAGAGAGAGAGAGAGAGAGAGAGAGAGAGAGAGAGAGAGAGAGAGAGAGAGAGATATGGGGAATCAGTCTAGGTGTAGGCACGAGTTCATTCTTTTATTGTAAGTGTAGTAAGTCTTGGGTTTTTTATGTATATTTTATTGATTTTAATTGTGGGATTTTTGTTTACTGTTCCTTTCAGTATTTTAAGTTTGTTGGTGTTTGGGATACCAGCTGTTGTTATTTTGGGGGAAGGGTTATTCGGATCCTGGTACCGAACTGAGTTGCTCACGTCAACTGGATATGGGAATATCGGCTCCTGTAGATGAGAGGGAGGGGGGGGGGGGAGGGGCTTTATTGATATCCTGGTCCAAGGATCAAAGGTGCTGTTCTATTTTTAATAAACATTGATCCACGTTCCTCCTCCCATGATCTAATTAAGAAACATAAATCACAGCAAGAGATAGATCTAATTAATTTACTTTGATCCACTTACGCAATGTTCTTGTGCAGATCGATTAGTTTTTATGGTGTTGTGAGGTTTTAGTTTTGGCAGTTTTGAGTGGTCTTTCCAGATGTTGTGTACTAATCGGTGTTGTTTTTATTAGTGAATTTTTAATTTCTCCCCGCCCAAAGCGTCCTGTTTCCCGCATTTGTTTTACTAGTTTTATTAGGTTTTGTGAATGTTGTGGACCGGGTTTTATTTGTAATTTCCCATGTGTTGTGGTAAATAATGGGTCGCCATCTTGGATACGCTCGAAATGGGTGTTTCCAGCATGATGATGACGTCTATGGTCATAGCACATGGATGCTATCCCTGTCTGTAGTAATATCACTTAAGCATACCTGCCTGTGTCTTCAGTCATTACCCTTCACCTAAAACCGGCTGTTACACTAAATCCGTTGTGCAGGAGCATATTAAAGTGTCCCAGCTTGGGTCACTTCCACATGTAACGTTCCCTGGCAAACTCACACTATTAATAAACTAAAATTTAATTGTACCATATACGCCGCTCTGAGCAATTTGTATATACTGTAATTATTTAGCAACAAATATTATTGAATTTTGTGTAAAAGACATTTGTTATTATTGTAATATTTTTTGTAGTAATATTCTCTCTGTATTTAGGATGGTAATATTTCTATATTCATAATGTAATTGCGAAATGTGTCAATATCTGCGATAACAGAGACGTGAAATTCAGCCAGAGGAAAATAATGTTGTGAGATTACAAAGAAATGTTAATAGTCAGCAGTAGTATAAAAGCACAATGTACTATGTATTCTTTGGTCATCCTCCTTTAGAGCTGAAAGCGATAGGAAGCTGTGACGAAGCGTTTTATGAATGGGTAGACTTCTTTTGTCTGTATCGAGATTTAGCCGCCATTAGAGCAGAAATTACAAACTAGTGTAAGTTGAATTATTGTTGTGGTATAAATACATCATAATTTATCAAAAGTGTGTATTATTAATGTAAATTAGCTTGCCCATGTCATCTATAATATTTCTTTAAATAATTTTCAGCATTTTTAGCGGTGTTGCTGGGCTGTGCCGCGACCGATCGATTTGCAGCGGCGACACATTTAAAATATTGTTCCGCTAAGAAAAATTAACCAAACCCGTAAATCGGGAACAGATAAAAATTAGCAGTGAATTAAGAAAATTTTCTTCTTTTACAGTGATCCTGAGACTTACGGATTTTAAATTAGTTCACATTTGTGCATTCATAGGCGGTAGTTAATGATGAAATTTAACAATTACGGTTCTTTCAAATAACTTAAATGTATAGGGATGTGTGTTTTATCAGTGACAATCAAACGTCGGCTTGGCAATATTTAACCGTTTTCTGCTAATAGAGACAGTCTTGTGTTCCATAGCTAACGCCGGGAAAGAATTCAGTAAATATTAAAAAAAAACCACTGCATTTAGAAAATGTGTGCCAAGGCCGAATTATGTGAAGGATTTAATTCTCAACTAAATATTCTTAATCAGTTAATATGAGTTCACGTAATTTTAAATGTACTTAGTTCCGTGTAAATGAATTTTTTATTACCACACGTAAATGAGAGGTTCTACAACAAAGTTCGTTCGTACAGAAAGAAAGAAAGAAAGAAAGGCAAATCAATTAAACGCAAAAAATTTAAAAAAGGTAACTGATTATTTACTTTTATTTTTTAATGAAATTCCATTTAAATTTGAAAAGGCAAATTTCATTAAACACAGTAAGTCAGTTGATTATACTCAAACTGATTGTGGCAATAAATTGATTTTTATGTTCACAAATATAAGTTTTGCGATCGGTTAGCAGTTCAAAATAAATACAAAAAACTGCTCATTGAAAATGAAGGAATGACTTCTTTCACAATTTAAAGTTCATGGAAAACAACAAATGTAAACCTCTGTGTGAGACTATCTTCGGGAAAGTTTACAGCTCACGGTTCAGTGATTGGCATTGCTGCCTCTGGATCACAGTTTCCCGGGCGGGTCAGGGATTTTCTCCGCTCGGGGACTGGGTGTTTCTGTTGCCCTTATCATTTCATCATCATTCTGGAAGTGCCGAGACTGGAATTGAAAAGATCTGGAACTTGTACTGGCGCTGATGACCACTATGTTAAGCGCCCCACAAACCAACGTCATCATCGTCGTCTTCTGGAAAGTTCTCTGCAGACGAGACAGACTACCTTCTTAGACGTCAGTGGTAGGCATCTCACGAGTGGTTCCAGGAGTTCCAACCGGAGCTGCAGGTTATGATGCGCAGTCGTCGCTGGTGGCAAGGGCTGCGTCGAGTCCAGTTGGTGGCGTGGTGCTGGCGACCTCGTTACTCTGCTGGCGGTTATGGAACTGCGAGGACAGCTGTACCTATGTGGCGGGTAGCTACCAGATAGCTACTGGTCTAGCAATGTGGGCTCGAATTGGCGGAGGAAAGGCGTGGCGGATGCAGCAAAAGGTCCGTAGATGGGGCGGCCTCTACTGTTCTTACACGCCACCTCTGAAGTAGCCTGCTTCTTGCAAGTCGGGCGGAATTCGGCTGGTGCACCTACGGAACTGGATCGATGACCCGCATAGCGGTGGCATTTTGCGGGTTTGCGGTGTTGCAGGAGACCGTAGAAACACGCCACATATGTTTAAATTTCACTGGTTACTCTCCACGAGTGTCATTCACATAGTAGTTCCCACAGGTACTGGCAATCTACCATATTATTCGGTTGCCAAAATCTGTTTTTTACAACACTCACCCAATGAATGCCACAATATTCTCTGGAAAGTAGTCCAGTAAGCTACTATTAACGTAGCAGTTCTTAGTCCTCAGACAGTAATCCTTCGGCAGCAGTCTGCATTTCATCAGTGTCATCCAAGTCGAGTCTAGTCACAACTGCAGCTGATGTACCTCTCATACCACGTCGAAGATAAAGATCTGACAAAACTCCACTTCCAATATCTGTGTGTTACAGATGCATAAGCTCTGTGACAAAAGCAGATACGGAGCCATTCGAGTCACAAAACGCAACCCAGCTTCAAGGTTTCAGGAGAGGAAACAAACACCAATAACTACCATTTCTGGCAAATGCCACACGTAGCCTCTCAGCTATGAACCGGTTTCAAATACTAAACCTACCATTCTCCAGTTTTCACATAATGTGACAGTACTCAAAACGAGTGCTAATAGCATACGAACATAGGGAACAAATACGACACAGAACTGTAAGTCCACAGTATTGGTGAGAAGTTGAGAAAATGGTCTCGAAACACATGTGCTACAAAACGCCACTGTTTCCTGCGCATGTACCCCGCACACAACGGGTTGTCCTACTCTGAATCAGGTGGTCGAGCAGCTGCTGGGGTACAGCCGCCCATTCTAGCACCAATGCCTGTCGGAGCTCCTGAGTTTCAAGACGTGCAGCGATACCTCGACCGAGAGCATCCCAGACATGCTCGATGGGGTTTAGGTCTGGATAACAGGCAGGCCACTCCATTCGCCTGATATATTCTGTTTCAACGTACTCCTCCACGATGGCAGCTCTGTGGGGCCGTGCGTTATCATTCATCAGGAGGAAGGTGGCACCAACTACACCCCTGAAAAAGCAGAGATACTGGTGCAAAGCGATGTCCCAATACACCTGACCTGTTACAGTTCTTGCCTGGCCAGCAGGTCTTAATGAATCGGAGAAGTTTTGAAAGGACTTTGTCTTCAGCCGTACGTTTGACGATGAGTTTTGCACCCAGTGGAAGCTGTGCCAGTGGGCCCATCTAGTTGGCAGCAGATGGCCGACGTCCGCGTCAAATGCTGGATCGTCCTCTGCCGGGAACCGAGGCATGAAGTCCGCGTTCGCGTGTTGTGCTGCTGAGCGGTACTGTATGTCGTAGTTATACTCTGCCAGGAATAGCGCCCACCGCTGAATTCGGCGAGCCGTCCTGGGGGGTATGTCGGCCGACGTTCGGAACAGTGGTACTAGAGGCTTGTGGTCCGTCTGCAACACAAAATGTCGTCCATTTAGGTATTCGTGGAACTTTTTCACTCCGAATACTATAGCCAAACTTCTTTCTCTGTTTGGCTGTAATTGCGTTGAACTGTTCTGAGAGACTTTGATCAGTGGTCTGGAAAGACCCATAGCGTTTGTCTCACATGGGAAAGGACTCCTCCAACCCCATAATCGGAGGCGTCTGCTGCACGTACCAGCTGGTCTGTCGGATCGTATGGAAAAAGTCATAGTTTTCAATAGTGCCTTCTTCAAAGCCTGGAAAGCATTGTCACACTTGGATGACCAGTGCCATTTTACCCGTTTGCGGAGAAGGTGGTGTAGTGGTTTCGCTATTGCAGCGGTGTGGAGAATATACCGCCTGTAATAATTAATTTTCCCCAAAACTGATTTAAGCTGTGTGGTATCCGTGGGTGGCGCCAGTTTCTGGAGATCCTCTGTGTACGCCGGATTGGGTTGTATGCCTGAAGCACTAAATATGTGGCCTAAGTATTCCACTTGTGGCACCCCAAAAACGATCTTCTCCGCGTTATATTTGAGATTTGCCTCTTGAAATACCGCAAATACTTCCAAAAGGGTCCGTATGAGCTCCGTTGTGATCCGGCCTGTGACAATGATGCCGTCCAAATAATTTGCCGTGCCCGGGATGTGGTGGATCAGTTGTTCGATTAACCGCTGGAAAATCGCCGGAGCACTAGAGATTCCGAATGGGAGACGATAATCTCGAAACAACCCAAAGGGCGTGTTGATTACTAGTTTTTCTTGTGTCTCTTTGCCGATCGGCAGCTGCAGGTATGTGTCTTAATTCTATTTTCGCCAAGATTTTTCCTCCAACGAGTCGAGTGACAATTTCTTCGCGCGTTGGAATAGGGTAGGATTCGGTGACTGTTTGTGCGTAGATGGTGCGTTTGAAGTCACCGCAGATTCTGATAGCCCCATTCGGTTTCTCTATTGTGACGATTGGCGATGCCCATCTACTGCTTGCTATGGGAGATATGCTTCCTTCATCCTGTAGTCTCTGTAGTCCCAGTTTTAGTTTTTCGCGGAGTGCGTATGGTACTGGGCGGCTTTTGCAGAATTTCGGGACCGCCTGGGGTATAAGTGCAATGCTTGCTTGAAAATTTCGTACCCGGGCTGTTGGGAGTCGAAAAACAGAAGGAAACTTTTCCTGAAAGTGCGCCGTCAGTTCTTCGTGTGGGACGACATTAATTGCCGGCTCCGCGTCGTGAATTTGCATTCAGAGGGCGTGAAAGATGTCCAGACCAAGAATATTCGTTGCAGTTGAGCTGGCAACCACCAGAATGTGGCCTGTGACTGTCTGACGGCCGTAGCTTATCTGCGTTGTGAAAGTGCCATTGACCAGAATGGTATCGTTAGTGAAGCTCTTGAGCATAGTCGTAAATGGGCTGACAGCAGGCGACCCTAATTTTTCGTACTTAGGTTCATTGATGATTGTTACTGCCGGTCCTGTGTCGGTTTGCAGCTTGATGTCCTGACCGTGGACTTTGACCGTTACGAACATCTTGTGAGGCGAGGGTGGCATCAGTGCGTCGACTATCGCGACGTACTGTGGTTCCGAACCCATGCCAGAAGCAGTATCATGTGTGAGGTCCACATCCACTTTATCGGGTGAACGACAGACTTCTGCCTTGTGACCCGTACGTCCGAATGCTGTACATCGAACTCTGCGGAACCTGCAGACTTGTCTATTGTGCTTGATAAAGCAATACTTGCATAACGGGAGAGGCTGTCTGCGCCGTTCTAATTGTGGTCTGCGCCTAACATTAGTCGTTGTGACCCTGTTACTTCGTTGCGGAGGAACTGATGTGCTGAAAAAAACTAATGCCGGTTCCTGTGTGGCCCCAACCGAGCGCTGCTATTGCTTAAAGGCGTGGATGATAGGCACCCAAGCATAGAAACGTGCCTACCAAAGTTTAAGTAAATCATGCCTTAAATACTCATCTGGTGCGTGAACCAGAATCATGTCCTGTACGAAAGAGGCTGAGCAGGACTTTTGGCAGATTGAATTGGTGCATGCAAACTTGCAGTCCCGTGATAATCCTTGCAAACGGGCTATCCATTCTCTCTAAGTTTCGTGCTGACGCTTATGGCAGTTAAACTTGTGACGAGCTGCTGCTACATGGATTTGCGCGTCGAAGTACTCTGATAAACTTTTTTATACGCCTGTATCTCAAATTGGGTGGATCCTCATCCGGGTGGAGTTGCGATATAAGTTGATAGACAGCAGGGCCTATATGTAAGCCAATAGAAAAGCGCGTTTCACCTGATACTCCATATGCTGCAAAGTGTTGCTCCAACCGGGCTATATAGCAGCTCCAAGGTTCTACCTGACGGTCGAAAGCTGGAAAAGGAGACAGTATTGGGAAAGCCGATGAGGAAGTTGTTGTCCGTCCGCTGCCGTGTAGCAACCTCGGCATTTCGTGTACCAGCCTCTCATTGGTGGCTCAGAGATTCTGCATCAGGGTCAGCACGGCCTGGGTCATGTCGACTGGCTCCGTATTCGTCATACTGAAAATGCACAAAGTGTTTACCTCGTCGCCAAAAATCTGTTATATCCACAGATAACCACCCATGTGCGAACAAAAGTTATTAGGTGGAGCAAGGCCACCGCCTAATTTTACAAAAGATAAACGTTCTTCGAAAACGAAAAAGTCTTCTCCAACCATAATTTTATAACAAGCCAAAGAATGAGTCACCTAATTGAATTGAAATATTAGCAACTGAACTGAATTTGCGCCCTTCTACTTCCGCGGCATCCGACGGAAAGCGTCGAGAGAAAACCCGACAAAGGAACGTAAGGTCCGGGGTCGATGGCCGGCGTAGCGAAGACGTGGCATCTGGACGTTCCGGCTGCGCGAAGTATCTTCCGGGCGGCAGTCCGCGGCTGGTCGAAAGACGCCTATTTCCCTTTCTTCCGGCTATTTAACACGGCGGCTCCAGTCTTTCTCCGCTGATGCCGGAGTGACGATTGGCGGCCATTGACGATCCCCGACTGACGGATGGTGGTATCATAGTGTGACCATCCGCGCCGGAAAAAGGCTCGTGCGCGTACGTAGTTCACGGCTGATTGAATGTTTGGCGGGAACGCCTCTAGCGCCGGCTGGCGGAACGTGCTGGCACTAAGTTGCAGGCGCCGCGGTAGCCGACCATTGCGTTTGTGTGGCTGTGCGCGCCACGGCAATCTGTACCTGCAGTTCATGCCGGTCACCTTGGTTTGTTGTCTGAGTTTCTTCTTTAAATTTTCCTGCATTTTATTTTGTAATATTGGTTGTAGTGCACTTTATCTGATTACTTTCTTGGTTGTACTATTGTTTTCAAAGGGGAGAAATCTTATTTTAATTATAGTGAGCTAATGGCATCAATCAAATTCCCCACATCTGATTAAAAGGCGTTTCATGGTAATCATGGACGTTAAAGCAGATGTGGCTATGTGATCCAGTTGATATTCTCCTAGTTTTGGGTTTGAAGATATCTAAGTTTTGGCTTTTCTTGGTAGTTTGCGAAAATGTGCAGGCGTCAGTTTTAAGTGCAACATTTTACGCACATTATCAGTCTTTTACCATTTCTGTTTAAGAATATCCAGCACACTTATGAACAAACATCTTTTCCTTCGCAGCTTGGACGCTGAAGTAGCCGAGAAGTATAACGTTGGTTTTAGGTATGTTGGTGATTTCAGAATCTAAAAGAACCCAAAACTGATTTACTGCCTGCAAATCTCTTCTATTGTCACCATTTATAGGTGCATGGAAATTTGTAAGACTATAGCTTTTATTCTTGCGCTTTGCAGTTAGTATGCATATTTTTCTGATATAGACGTAAATTCTGTTACACTACATAATTTTTTGCTTACATAAAATGCTGTTTCAGTTTCAAAACGCCGTAGAAAGAGAACCAATGCTCAGATTGACGCTAGATTTGAACAACATGTTATTGACACAGGGGGAAACATCATGGAGACGAATATTCCCACTAGATGGCGCTGTCAGGGTCTTAACATAACTGGAATCGGCTATCGTTGACAGATGAATTGCAACTGTGGGAGGGCCGTGTGCTGTGCATCTATTGGTGTGCAGATTCCGACGCTTACAGCGCCATCTGTTGGTCAAATTTTCGTTAAATGTTTATCCCATCACATTTCCCCACTACATCAATAGTATGTTACTCAAATTTGATGTTATTCTGAGCAGTGATTCTCTCCTCCAGTTTCCTGATTGTCAATTTATGATCATATAACGCTGTATAATCTGTATATGAAAAACGGGAGAAGCGACGTGTCTCCACAAGAAACTCGGAATTTAGAACCAGCAGATAATTATTTGAAAGCTTATGACACTATTTTAAACGAGTTACTCTACAAAGGAGATACTGATATAAATACTCCTGATTTCGTAACATTATCCTCCTTATGTGATTAACATGACACTTGGACAAAATACTTACAAGTCAAAAGACACCAATGATTTTGGCGGGTACGTTTAATGATAAAGTATCAAAAGACACACTTCTCTATATACTCATGTATAGAAATAAACTTAGATGGGAGTCTCAAAACAGAATACCTACTGAAAATATTTAAACAGAGGAACTGCATATCTATGATACCCAATTTTATTCATTATTATTTTTCGGAATATCCATTTTCATGTAGATTACACTCGAATTCTGAATTTTTAAAACTGGTTAATATTTGGCTGAAAAATCAAAGAAAGTCGATCAGTTCAGCAGGCTGGCTGGAGTGAAATATAGCGCAGCTCCTGCCTCCTGAGTGACCTGTGTCCCACTCAAATTCTGATCGCCATCCGGAGCGGCGGGGAGGCCGCACCGCGCCGTGCTGTCCAGCCGCAGCTTCCTGGACGGCCTTAGCAGCTGGAGCTGGAGCTGGTCCAGGAAACCGCTAGCAGGTGTGTCACTTTTGTTCTTCAATCAGCTTTGATCTCAAATACTAACTATATATACAACCTGTAAACGTCATTTCCTTGCCCTGTGAGGACAGCTCAATAGCTGTAGGTTTTGTTTGCCTATCCAATACTATCGTTATTTGCTTGAACACATCTAGAAGAAAATGAGGACATCTGTTATCAGCAACTGTACCATCTGCAGATATTGTTGCCAAGAGGCTGCCAGAAGAACAGGAAGAAGAAGAGGAAGAAGCTGGGTGAGTCGCAGTCCAAAAGCGATATTGACTAAAAAAAAACAGTGGGCTGAAATGAAGTAAAGAGAAAACCACGAGAAAAAAACCTGATATGTTTCCTATCAAAAGATTTTGCTGAAAATTTGTTGACTGAATATAAAAGAATATTCAATGATTTTGAACATCAAATTATTAATTTTTACTTCTAGTTCGCTCAGGATGGCCAACATTTACAAATAACTTATTTTTGCATTTCTCTATGGATTTTAGTTAGTGTGCTCAAAATTGGCATTGATTTTTATATTTAGTAGTAAGTGGGTATGGAGCACATTAGGTGTGATTTTAATGCACAACCACTTCTTACAAATTAATTTAATTTGCATAATGTAATACAATTAATTTAATTCATTATATTATATTACATTTATAAATTTTAATATAATCTACCTCCCCATGAACCATTGACCATGCAGTTGGTGGGGAGGCTTGCGTGCCTCAGCGATACAGATAGCCGTACCGTAGGTACAACCACAACGGAGGGGTATCTGTTGAGAGGGCAGACAAACTTGTGGTTCCTGAAGAGGGGCAGCAGCCTTTTCAGTAGTTGCAAGGGCAACAGTCTGGATGATTGACTGATCTGGCCTTGTAACAATAACCAAAACGGCCTTGCTGTGCTGGTACTGCGAAGGCTGAAAGCAAGGGGAAACTACAGCCGTAATTTTTCCCGAGGGCATGCAGCTTTACTGTGATTACATGATGATGGCATCCTCTTGGGTAAAATATTCCGGAGGTAAAATAGTCCCCCATTCGGATGTCCCGGCGGGGACTACTCAAGAGGATGTCGTTATCAGGAGAAAGAAAGCTGGCGTTCTACGGATCGGAGCGTGGAATGTCAGATCCCTAAATCAGGCAGGTAGGTTAGAAAATTTAAAAAGGGAAATGGATTGGTTGAAGTTAGATATAGTGGGAATTAGTGAAGTTCGGTGGCAGGAGGAACAAGACTTCTGGTCAGGTGGCTACAGGGTTATAAACACAAAATCAAATAGGGGTAATGCAGGAGTAGGTTTAATAATGAATAGGAAAATAGGAATGCGGGTAAGCTACTACAAACAGCATAGTGAACGCATTATTGTGGCCAAGATGGATACGAAGCCCACACCTACTACAATAGTACAAGTTTATATGCCAACTAGCTCTGCAGATGATGAAATTGAAGAAATGTATGATGAAATAGAAGAAATTATTCAGATTGTGAAGGGAGTCGAAAATATAATAGTCATGGGTGACTGTAATTCGAGTGTAGGAAAAGGGAGGGAAGGAAACGTAGTAGGTGAATATGGATTGGGGGACAGAAATGAAAGAGGAAGCCGCCTGGTCGAATTTTGCACAAAGCACAACATAATCATAACTAACACTTGGTTTAAGAATCATGAAAGAAGGTTGTATACATGGAAGAACCCTGGCGATACTAAAAGGTATCAGATAGATTATATAATGGTAAGACAGAGATTTAGGAACCAGGTTTTAAATTGTAAGACATTTCCAGGGGCAGATGTAGACTGACCACAATCTATTGGTTATGACCTGTAGATTAAAACTGAAGAAACTGCAAAAAGGTGGGAATTTAAGGAGATGGGACCTGGATAAACTAAAAGAACCAGAGGTTGTACAGAGATTCAGGGAGAGCATAAGGGAGCAATTGACAGGAATGGGGGAAATAAATACAGTAGAAAAAGAATGGGTAGCTTTGAGGGATGAAGTAGTGAAGGCAGCAGAGGACCAAGTAGGTAAAAAGAGGAGGGCTAGTAGAAATCCTTGGGTAACAGAAGAAATATTGAATTTAATTGATGAAAGGAGAAATAATGAAAATGCAGTAAGTGAAACAGGCAAAAAGGAATACAAACCTCTCAAAAATGAGATCGACAGGAAGTGCAAAATGGCTAAGCAGGGATGGCTAGAGGACAAATGTAAGGATGTAGAGGCCTGTCTCACTAGGGGTAAGATAGATACCGCCTACAGGAAAATTAAAGAGACCTTTGGAGATAAGAGAACGACTTGTATGAATATCAAGAGCTCAGATGGAAACCCAGTTCTAAGCAAAGAAGGGAAAGCAGAAAGGTGGAAGGAGTATATAGAGGGTCTATACAAGGGCGATGTACTTGAGGAAAATAGTATGGAAATGGAAGAGGATGTAGATGAAGATGAAATGGGAGATATGATACTACGTGAAGAGTTTGACAGAGCACTGAAAGACCTGAGTCGAAACAAGGCTACCGGAGTAGACAATATTCCATTGGAACTACTGACGGCCGTGGGACAGCCAGTCCTGACAAAACTCTACCATCTGGTGAGCAAGATGTATGAAACAGGCGAAATACCCTCAGACTTCAAGAAGAATATAATAATTCCAATCCCAAAGAAAGCAGGTGTTGACAGATGTGAAAATTACCGAACTATCAGCTTAATAAGTCACAGCGGCAAAATACTAACACGAATTCTTTACAGACGAATGGAAAAACTAGTAGAAGCCAACCTCGGGGAAGATCAGTTTGGATTCCGTAGAAACACTGGAACACGTGAGGCAATACTGACCTTACGACTTATCTTAGAAGAAAGATTAAGGAAAGGCAAACCTACGTTTCTAGCATTTGTAGACTTAGAGAAAGCTTTTGACAATGTTGACTGGAATACTCTTTCAAATTCTAAAGGTGGCAGGGGTAAAATACAGGGAGCGAAAGGCTATTTACAATTTGTACAGAAACCAGATGGCAGTTATAAGAGTCGAGGGACATGAAAGGGAAGCAGTGGTTGGGAAGGGAGTAAGACAGGGTTGTAGCCTCTCCCCGATGTTGTTCAATCTGTATATTGAGCAAGCAGTAAAGGAAACAAAAGAAAAATTCGGAGTAGGTATTAAAATTCATGGAGAAGAAATAAAAACTTTGACAGAATTACAATGTCATCGGCGAACCTCAGAGACAGCAAAAGACTTGGAAGAGCGGTTGAATGGAATGGACAGTGTCTTGAAAGGAGGATATAAGATGAACATCAACAAAAGCAAAACAAGGATAATGGAATGTAGTCTAATTAAGTCGGGTGATGCTGAGGGAATTAGATTAGGAAATGAGGCACTTAAAGTAGTAAAGGAGTTTTGCTATTTGGGGAGCAAAATAACTGATGATGGTCGAAGTAGAGAGGATATAAAATGTAGGCTGGCAATGGCGAGGAAAGCGTTTCTGAAGAAGAGAAATTTGTTAACATCCAGTATTGATTTAAGTGTCAGGAAGTCATTTCTGAAAGTATTCGTATGGAGTGTAGCCATGTATGGAAGTGAAACATGGACGATAAATAGTTTGGACAAGAAGAGAATAGAAGCTTTCGAAATGTGGTGCTACAGAAGAATGCTGAAGATTAGATGGGTAGATCACATAACTAATGAGGAAGTATTGAATAGGATTGGGGAGAAGAGAAGTTTGTGGCACAACTTGACCAGAAGAAGGGATCGGTTGGTAGGACATGTTATGAGGCATCAAGGGATCACAAATTTAGTATTGGAGGGCAGCGTGGAGGGTAAAAATCGTAGAGGGAGACCAAGAGATGAATACACTAAGCAGATTCAGAAGGATGTAGGTTGCAGTAGGTACTGGGAGATGAAAAAGCTTGCACAGGATAGAGTAGCATGGAGAGCTGCATCAAACCAGTCTCAGGACTGAAGACCACAACAACAACAACAACAACAACAATATAATCTAATATAATATAATGAATTGGTTTAATTAACATAGTACAGTATAATTAATTTAATTAATTCATAAAAGAACTCTGGCTGGTGCACCGAATGCACCCACTTGCTACACCTGTTCTTTTATCAATTATGGAATCCCTATAGAAAATCCTTACAACAGCTAGGCCAGTGGCAGCTTTGACAGAATGCAATGTAAGGAACTTAGATCATAAGTCTACTGTAACTATAATTTAACATATACCATCTATTCCTCTCGGTAACAGCCAATACGTGTTAGTTGAAGAAATGTGAGCTAACGACCTAGGTATAAATGGAAAATGAGTACCAGCCTAGTGCCTAATGCATACTTGGTTTGTTGGCATAGCTTACATGTACTTAATTTCTTTCTGATCATTCGATTAATGCTTTTACAATAATGATATCTCCTTACGTGAGCTATACATTTCTTACTACCAAAATGACTGTAAGTTCAGTAAATATACCAAATGAGTTCACATCTTTAATCCAAAGAGATACACACTCTGCATCGTTCTAAACAGTATCTGCATGTATTAAACAAGATACCTCTGTGTAGAACCCACTGGTCTTTCCATCTATTTACATTATCACCGTTAGGCAGTTTCTTTCTTTACCATTTAACCACCTATCGTCCAGTTGTATACGCACCAGATTCCTCTGCAGATGAACTAATTCTCGTTCTCTTTCTTAGTTCGTCTGCAGCTACGCTCCACAGAAGCCATTAATGATAGGAATAGAACAGCAGAGAGCAAAGTTTTTGGGTAAGGCCCTACACCCACGTCGTGGGAGGAGAGACAATGGCACTAATTCTGTTTTATTTTTGTCGTCATGAGGGAGTTTCCAGGAAGGACTGAGAGACGGCAATGACGAACTGAAATTTTCACTCATTGTGAAAGTCTCTGCTGCGGGTGAGGAAAGATAAAAGGTACAATAACATGAGGCGCAGGTAGATAAATGAGGTTTCTGAAGCTGCTAGAATAGACACATGGCATTAAAATCTACCGTAGACAAAAAAAATGGTTCGAATGACTCTGAGCACTATGGGACTTAACATCTGAGGTCATCAGTCCCCTAGAACGTAGAACTACTTAAACCTAACTAACCTAAGGACATCACACACATCCATGCCCGAGGCAGGATTCGAACCTGCGCCCGTAGTGGTTGCGCGGTTCCAGACTGAAGCGCCTAGAACCGCTCGGCCACCAACGGCCAGCAATCAACCGTAGTCATTGATGCTGAACCGACTAGCTGGAAATAACACAAAGCTTAAATTCAGTCGATCAAGAAAGCTAGGACCGCTCTTTAAACTCCAAAGAGCGGATCAACGGTTGTGAGCATTCCACATAGACTATAAATCAACGGCACTTAGTTCCAATACGATTAGCGTGGATGCATCATTGACCAAGACTAATATGGCTACAAATCGCGCTCTGGAGTAGCATGTGGCGACTAAGCGCGTAAGACCCATCGTGGTTTAATAACATTCAGAAAATGCTCAGGATTAGAAAAAGAAGGCGGAAATATCGACAGGCAACATTAGCAATTCGTGCATGTAGAAAAAGGTCGAGCCACGAAGCATACAACAAATGAAACGAGCACGTAACCACAAAGCGAGTCGACGCTTTCTTTCCAGACTGATTTTTTAAACGAAAATTAAAATTTCATTCATTCAGGAGAATTGCATAGACATACCATCGTTTGAGCGTCGCACAGACTCCCGTGTGGGGGATAGTGAAACATACGTCCTGAAAGAGTTGAAAACAAGCCGCCCGGACCGGGTAGAAACAATTTATTTTTATAGCAGGGACTGTTCGGCATTTGACATTTGCTTAGCTTGAATTTATTGCGAAACCCTCCCTTATCTGGGATCAAAACTCGAATGGCTCATGTGTATAATGTGAGTAAATGAAATGAGCCGCAAAATTACTGGTCAATACACTTAATATCAGTTTCCTGTAGAATTCTTGAGGATATTCGCAGTTTGAAAGTAATAAATTTCTTTGAGTCAGAAAAGCTACTTCTCGCGAACCAGCACCGATTTAGGAAGCAACGATCGTGCAGAACACGGCTTACTGGTTTCTCACACGATTTCCTGCAAAGCATGGGTGAAGGCAAACACACACAATCCATATTCCTAGATTTTCGGAAGCCATTTAGTACTGTGTCCAGTGCAGAATGATATAGTCCGAGCATACGGATTATAATCTCACATACGTGAGAGGCTCAAGGACATCTTTAGTAATGGAACACAGTGAGTTGTCCTCAACGGCAGGTATTCATCAGAGGGAGTGTGTCGTCAGGAGTGTGTCCTGGAAGTCTGACAGGAGCGTTATCGTTCTTTATATATGTGGACAGGGTGGGCAGAAATCTGCGGCTGTTTGCTTGTGATGCTGTGGTGTACATGAAGGTGCCATCGTTAGGCGACTATAGGAGGATACAAAGTGAATTGGACACAACGAAGCAGCATGTTCTAAAAGTTGAAAAATGTTTGTTTTTCCTTCTCATCCGCATTAACTATCTTGTAACGTTCGAATACAGCATGAGTGGTGTGCACGTCGATAAACTATGTAGTGGTGACGTCTCCAATCTATTCGAAATGAAACGAGCACGTAAGGGCCGTGGTAGCGAAGGCGAATGGATGACTCCGAGTTACTGAGAGAATTTTAGGAAAATGTAACTCATTTTTCAGGGAATACGTCAGTACTGCTCAACTGCGTGCGATCCCCAACAGGTTCGATTAATGGAAGAAAAAAAGCAGCTCTGACGTGTGGCGCTTAGACTTGTTTTCGATAGCTGTAATGATCATGCAGGTGTCACGGAGTTGCTTTGGGAACTCAAAGAAAGTAGTCTTCCCTCAAAGGATTCCCATTTGTCACGAAGCACCACTGAGAAGTTTTAAAGAACGGGAATTTGAAGCTGACTGCAGAACGATTCTACTGCCGCCACGTACATTACGATTACGGTCACAATGGCAACATAAGAGAAACTAGTGGCCCCATGGATGCATATAGACAGTCGTTTCTTCCTCGTTCCATTTAAGAGTGGAAAAAGGAAGGAAATTACGACTAGTAGTACAAGGTACCCTCCACCGTGCGCCATACAGTGACTTGTGGCTGTAGCTGGAGATGTAGACGTACTGTTACTTCTATTTTTATACTTTACTACTGAACATGCAATGAACACCTTGCAGAGCGTTGACTGAAATGTCGTGAGACGTTGACATTGAGCTGCCAGATACTGAAAATTTACAGTTCATGAGACGAAAAATACAAATATATACATTTCAATACAATTGTACACCCACACACGTCAGCTTCACCCAGAGGGAAGTATTTTATAAACAACAATTTATGCACAACACCATACGTTTTATTGTGAAAAGTAGTCCTAGTCTCTTCAAAATTATAAGTTATTACTACAACATTGCGTTATTTACATATTTTCAAAAAACACTGCTGCTCATGAAACTGTCAGTGAAAGGCGTTTTAAACACATCTGAAATGCATAATCCTCAAATTAAATATACGGAATTCAGTTCAGAGATTTCACATAAAAAGTGTAGACTCATTACTTTTCGGCAAATCCTCGAAATTCAGAAATGGAAAGTGCAAATGTGACAGGCAACTTCCAGGTTTCGGTACATTGTTCTAGGGAACCACACAGTCTTCTCCTCAGCATTACATTGCTCCACTCACATTACCGAAACTGGTTCCGCATAAACAAGGAAAAAAACTGGGGAGGCAATGAATTTATCTTGCTTGTTAACTTTTGAGATTTCACCAGCACCTTTGTTACCGTGTGAATTATCTTAGTGGTCTCTTCAACTCATCGCACTTCATGCATTTCTTTGCCACCTTCTCAGTATAGCCCAGCGCATAGTCCAGTATGTTAGAGTTCATTAATTTTCAAACAACAGGCATTGGAACAATCTCCTGAAACTTAAGTGCTACGATAGTGATTTTTCATCGCAGGTACAGGCAGCATTGAGGTAGAGTCATTACCTTTACCTCTCAAGCAAGATTTCCGTGAAGCTCTGGCTTACAGAATCTATTCTGTATGTTAACGAAGTAGCAGGTATTAGAAACATGGTATAAAAGTCACCTTACACTAATTGCTGATATACTTTCTCATAAAGAAAATGTCATTTTCAACTATCTAGTACTGTCAAATTGCAATAGTGAAGTAAACCATCCGCTTCAAATTCACACCCTTCCAAGAAGGATTCTTGTACCATTTCTTACCACTATTGGCAAGTGGACGTGTAATAAAACTTTCATAATTAGAGTAGGTTAATTTTATTTTTAAGGATATCTTTCCGATACTCCTTGCTCTCATTATGAAGCGCTATAGAGTATCAGCAGTAATAC
Source organism: Schistocerca piceifrons (assembly GCF_021461385.2). Taxonomy (NCBI): domain Eukaryota; kingdom Metazoa; phylum Arthropoda; class Insecta; order Orthoptera; family Acrididae; genus Schistocerca; species Schistocerca piceifrons. The sequence continues at coordinate 1,559,135 of NW_025728275.1, forward strand.
ATTTTTTCCCTAGGATTTTAGTTACACTGAAATCAAATCAGTTATAGCACTCATCTGATTAAACATCCATGATTTAACTCATTAGTAACTGTAACGCTCTGTGGTGCATGGGTACTTTGCTCGCCTTCCCATCTAACCATCAATTTTCCGGTTCAATAACTGTATAGTCCCTGGAGATACTGACAGGCTTCAGATAGTTTATATAACGATGCGACACAGTTTTGGGAACCAGGTTTTAAATTGTAGGACTTTTCCAGGGGCAGATGTGGACTCTGACCACAATCTATTGGTTATGAACTGTAGATTAAAACTGAAGAAACTACGAAAAGGTGGGAATTTAAGGAGATGGGACCTGGATAAACTGACTAAACCAGAGGTAGTACAGGGTTTCAGGGGGAGCAGAAGGGAACAATTGACAGGAATGGGGGAAATAAATACAGTAGAAGAAGAATGGGCAGCTTTGAGGGATGAAATAGTGAAGGCAGCAGAGGATCAAATAGGTAAATAGACGAGGGCTAGCAGAAACCCTTGGGTAACAGAAGAAATGATGAATTTAATTGATTAAAGAAGAAAATACAAAAATGCAGTAAATGAAGCAGGCAAAAAGGAATACAAACGTCTCAAAAATGAGATCGACAGGAAGTGCAAAATGGCGAAGGAGACTTGGCTACAGGACAAATGTAAGGATATAAAGGCTTATCTCACTAGGGGTTAGATAGATACTGCATAAAGGAAAATTAAAGAGTCCTTTGGAGAAGAGAGAACCCCTTGTATCAGTATAAAGAGCTCAGATGGAAACCCAGTTCTAAGCAAAGAAGGGAAAGCAGAAAGGTGGAAGAAGTATATAAAGGGACTATACAAGGGCGATGTACTTGAGGTCAATGTTATAGAAAGGGAAGAGAATGTAGATGAAGATGAAATGGGAGACACGATACTGCGTGAAGAGTTTGACAGAGCACTGAAAGACCTGAGTCGAAACAAGGCCCCAGGAGTAGACAACATTCCATTAGACCTACTGACGGCCTTGGGAGAGGCAGTCCTAACAAAACTCTACCATCTGGTGTGCAAAATGTATGATCCAGGCTAAATACCCTCAGACTTCAAGAAGAATACAATAATTCCAATTCCAAAGAAGGCACGCGTTGACAGATGTGAAAATTACCGAACTATCAGTTTACTATCGCACGGCTGCAAAATACTAACGCGAATTCTTTACAGACGAATGGAAAAACTGGTAGAAGCCGACCTCCGGGAAGATCAGTTTGTATTGCCTCACGTGTTCCCATATTTCCACGGAATCCAGACCCTATGACTTATCATAGAAGCTAGACTAAGAAAAGGCAAACCTACGTTTCTAGCATTTGTCGACTTGGAGAAAGCTTTCGACAGTGTTGACTGGAATACTCTCTTTGAAATTCTGAAGGTGGTCGGGGTAAAATACAGAGAGCGTATGGCTATTTGCAATTCGTACAGAAACCAGATGGCAGTTATAAGAGTCGACGGGCACGAAAGGGAAGCAGTGATTGGGAAGGGAGTGGGACATGGTTGTAGCCTCTCCCCGATGTTATTCAATCTGTATATTGAGCAAGCAGTAAAGGAAACGAAAGAAAAGTTCGGAAAAGGAATTAAAATCCATGGAGAAGAACTAAAAACTTTGAGGTTCGCCGATGACATTGCAATTGTCAGAGACAGCAAAGGACTTGGAAGAGCAGTTGAACGGAATGGACAGTGTCTTGAAGGGAGGATATAAAATGAACATCAACAAAGCAAAATGAGGATAATGGAATGTAGTCAAATTAAGTCGGGTGATGCTGAGGGAATTAGATTAGGAAATGAGACACTTAAAGTAATAAAGGAGTTTTGCTATTTGGCGAGCAAAAATTCTGAAGATGGTCGAAGTAGAGGGGACATAAAATGTAGACTGGCAATGGCAAGGAAAGCGTTTCTGAAGAAGAGAAATCTGTTAACATTGAGTATAGATTTGTGTGTCAGGAAGTCGTTTCTGAAAGTATTCGTATGGAGTGTAGCCATGTATGGAAGTGAAACATGGACGAGAACCAGTTTGGACAAGAAGAGAATAGAAGCTTTCGAAATGTGGTGCTACAGACGAATGCTGAAGATTAGATGGGTAGATCACGTAACTAACGAGGAGGTATTGAATAGAATTGGGGAGAAGAGGAGTTTGTGGCACAACTTGACAAGAAGAAGGGACCGGTTGGTAGGACATGTTCTGAGGCATCAAGGGATCACAAATTTAGCATTGGAGGGCAGCGTGGAGGGTAAAAATCGTAGAGGGAGACGAAGAGATGAATACACTACGCAGATTCAGAAGGATGTAGGTTGCATTAAAAACTGGGAGATGATGAAGTTTGCACAGGATAGAGTAGCATGGAGAGCTGCATCTAACCAGTCTCAGGACTGAAGACGACAACAACAACAACAACAACAACAACAACAACAAAGGGTACAGTAACAGAATTATCGATGTGTGTTTCTTGTTTTCTCAACCCCATAGTCTAGCTAGTTGTACATTACAAAATTCCCTTGTCAATATAATTCACCGTTCCTGCACAATCACAGTTCTCACGCTAACGTGTACTTATCATTAAATATCTTACTTCCGACTCACGCAATCATTCAGATTAATAAACTAATTAGTTATTATGCTTATTACTTCTGTCAATAATTATTATTAAAGTTTTGTTTCCAAAGTATGTTTAAACTATTTGCTAATTTCGTAGTCCATAAGAAGCTGACTCCTTTCGGCGACATTCGTAACCACTTACATCTAGCTACTGCATCAGAGTGTATCTGTCATACGGTAACCATGACTCATGGTCTGAAGCTTTCTTCTTGCTACCGTTACGTACTTAACAAGGGTGCGGTACAAAGCACTAAGTCTCATGGCCATTCTTGTTTTCTTTTTATTTTAATTTCTTAGATATAACTGCTCTTATAGAGCATGGTGATTCAGTTAATTGCGTAACTGGCGAAAATAACAGAATACAGGTGGCGATACCTTCAATGTAAATAATGCTGTTCCTAGAGAATTCACATACGAAGTTTACGCTGAAGCAGTCAGGGTTAGTAAAAAATTGGCATCAGAATGAAAAAGTTACTGAGTGAATCCATTTTATTTTCATTATGCCCCTTGCATAATCACGATACAACATCATCATCATCATCATCATCATCATCATCATCATCATCATCATCATCATATCATCATCATCTAAGACTGATTATGCCTTTCAGCGTTCAGTCCGGAGCATAGTCCCCCTTATAAAATACCTCCATGATCCCCTATTCGGTGCTAACATTGATGCCTCTTCTGATGTTAAGCCTATTACTTCAAAATCATTCTTAACCCAATCCAGCTATCTTCTACTTGGTCTGCCCCGACTCCTCCTACCCTCTACTGCTGAACCCGTGAGTCTCTTGGGTAACGTTTCTTCTCCCATGCGTGTAACATGACCCCACCATCTAAGCCTGTTCGCCCTGACTGCTACATCTAATGAGTTCATTCCCAGTTTTTCTTTGATTTCCTCATTGTGGACACCCTCCTGCCATGTTCCCATCTACTAGTACCTGCAATCATCCTAGCTACTTTCATATCCGTAACCTCAACCTTATTGATAAGGTAACCTGAATCCACCCAGCTTTCGCTCCTACAGAATAAAGTTGGTCGAAAGATTGAACGGTGCACAGATAAATTAGTCTTGGTACTGACTTCCTTCTTGCAGAATAGAGTAGATCGTAGCTGAGCGCTCACTGCATTAGCTTTGCTACACCTCGCTTCCAGTTCTTTCACTATGTTGCCATCCTGTGAGAATATGCATCCCAAGTACTTGAAACTGTCCACCTGTTCTAACTTTGTTCCTCCTATTTGGCACTCAATCCGTTAATATCTCTTTCCCACTGTCATCACTTTCGTTTTTGAGATGTTAATCTTCATACCATAGTCCTTACATTTCTGATCTAGCTCTGAAATATTAGTTTGCAAACTTTCAATCGAATCTGCCATCATAACTAAGTCATCCGCATACGCGAGACTGCTTATTTTGTGTTCGCATATCTTAATCTCACCCAGCCAGTCTATTGTTTTCAACTTATGATCCATAAATAATACGAACAACAGTGGAGACAGTTTGCAGCCTTGTCTTACCCCTGAAACTACTCTGAACCCTGAACTCAATTTACCGTCAACTAATTGCTTGCAAAAGTTTATCTATGTGAAGACCTTTATGGAATAGTAGGCAGTCAGGCAGCAGTTGATCTCGTAGAACAGACAATAACTTCCTTCTAGGAGCCCGGTCATATGCCATTTCTAGATCTATAAAGCATTGATACAATTCCCTGTTCCACTCATAACACTTCTCCATTATTTGCCGTAAGCTAAAGATCTGGTCCTGACAACCTCTAAGAGGCCTAAACCCACAATGATTTTCATCCAATTTGTCCTCAACTAATACTCGCCCTTTCCTTTCAACAATACCCGAGAAGATTTTACCCACAAAGCTGTAACAACTACAGAGGTATCTCTTTAATCAATCTTTTCTGTTTCCATGTTTAAAGATTGATGTGATTACTGCTTTCGTCCAGTCTGATGGAACCTGTCCCGACTCCCAGGCCATTTCAGTTATCCTGTGTAGCCATTTACGACCTGACATTCCACTGTATTTGATGAGTTCCGACTTAATTTCATCCACCCCAGCCGCTTTGTTGTCCTGCAATCTATTGACCATTTTCTCCCCTTCCTCAAATGTGATCCTATTTCCATCATCATTCCTAACTCATCGTACATCGAAATCTGAAACATTACTCATCATATTTTCACCTACATTGAGCAACTCTTCAAAATATTCCCTCCATCCGCCCAAGGCATCATCAGGATTCACCAGCAGTTTTCCTGATCTATCCTTAATACTTAGCATTCTTTGAAAGGGAGGTAAGAAGGAAATGACAATTACACTCTAGAATGGTTTTCCAGCAGCTTCACCCAAAGTCTCCAACCTGTTTCCAAAGTCTTCCCAAGATTCTTCTTGGATGCTGCAATTATCTGTTTGGCTTTGTTTCTTTCTTCTATATAACTTTCTCTGTCTACCTGAGTTCTAGTATGTAGCCATTTTTGATACGCCTTCCTTTTCCTTTTACAGGCTGCCTTGACTGTGTCATTCCACCAAGCTGCTGACTTCATCCTACCTTTACACACTACTGTTCCAAGACATTCTTTAGCCACTTCTAGTACTGTATCCCTGTACCTTGTCCATTCCTTTTCCAATGAATGTAATTGCCTACATTCACCTAACTGGTACCTTTCTGAGATCACTTATATACTTGTGCCTGATTTCCTTATCATGAAGTTTCTCCACTTTTATCCTCCTACATATGGACCTGACCTGCTGTACTTTCGGCTTCACAATACCAATTCCACTGCAGATTAAATAGTGATCAGTGTCATCAAAGAATCCCCTGAATACACGTGCCCCCTCACAGCCTTCCTGAATTACTGATCTGTTATTGTATAGTCAATGACAGATCTGGTTCCCCTGTCTTCCCAAGTATACCGGTGAATGTTCTTATGTTTAAAAAATGAGTTTGTGATTACTAAGCCCATACTGGCACAGAAATCCAAGAGTTGTTTCACGTTCCTGTTGGCCTCCATATCCTCTCCAAATTTACTCATAACCTTTTCATACCCTTCTGTTCGATTTCCAATCGTGGCATTAAATTCACCCATGAGCAGAACACTGTCCTTTTCCTTTACTGCCGGCCGCGGCGGTCTAGGCGCTGAGTCAGAAACCGCGCGACTGCTACGGTCGCAGGTTCGAATCCTGCCTCGGGCATGGATGTTTGTGATGTCCTTAGGTTAGTTAGGTTTCAGTAGTTCCAAGTTCTAGGGGACTGATGACCACAGATGTTAAGTCCCATAGTGCTCTGAGCCATCCATCTGTCCTTTACTCTAACAACTATGTCACTAAGTGCGTCATAACTATCCATCTTATCTTGATCTGTCCCTTCACAATGCGAATGTACTGACACAATCCGAATTTTCTTGTTAGACACTGTCAAATCTATCCACATCATTCGTTCGTTTACATGTCTTACTGCAACTACGCTGGATTCCATTTCTTTCCTGATGTAAATCCCTACACCCCATTGTGCTATTCCTGCTTTGACTCCTGACAGGTAAATAATGTATTCTCCCACTTCCTCTTCTTTCTCACCCCCTTACCCGAATGTCACTAACAGCTAAAACGTCCAACCCCATCTTACTTGCAGCGTCTGCCAACTCTACCTTCTTCCCAGAGTAGCCCCCATTGATATTAATAGCTCCCCATCTCGTTACCATTCCTTTGCCGAGTCAATTCAGGAGTCCCTGGTTTATCAATTGGAGGTGGGGCTCCGTCACCTCCAAAGGTCCGAGGCATTTTGCTCTGTTTCCAGCATCATATTTAAAGTACCAGGGAAACATGTTGCTAGCCTTACTTGCCCCGGGTCCCACTGGGCTTTACCACTAACGGTTGAGGGACTAACCGGTGGATTTGGTAGTCTTTGTCGTCTGAGCACAAAGGTTACCACGACGCAGCATATGTCCGAGATGCCCAGCCTTATTCCAAAGTAACTGGTATTCTGACTGTCAGGACCACTTACTTGGCCACTCATACGTTGCCCGTGGTTTATGAACTAGGACATGACAACAGGAACCCACACCATGAACCACAATCACGATACATCCACGATACAACCACGATACATGTAATCATAAATTACTCAAAGACATTAATTGGTAGAATGTAAGCGACATCTTGGTAGTGTATCAAAGCTACTAATCACGTGGACGAATACACAGGATGCACATTCAGTAACAAAAAGTGTCTGGCCAATAATACTATCACCGTTATAGTTAAATTCCAATTTAAGTGAATCATATCAACAAGAAGTGTGTCTGTACAATTACCAACACTTTTCCGTATTCTAATCTGCTACGAAACTTCTGGGAAGATTGCTACATAAATTTTCGAACATAATTTTTCATAACTCGGCACAACAGTGCTATTTAGAATCTTCTACTTGCCTGGGGTGACATGAAACAACAATCATTAAAGATTACGGTTTCTTTATATAGCATCTACTTGTTGTCCTGCAGGACGACGGCAGACATTTTTATGAAAATTTTGCACTTGATGTTTTGCCTATCAACTGCAGTAAAGCATTTTGCCTTTATGTAGTCAAAAGACAATACCGTCACCTGTACCGACTCTCTCATGCGTTTGTTACAAGCATTCAGCTTAATATTTGCGAAATGCAATTTCTAATGGGAATAGCTGTAATTAAGGCAATCTTCACTTCTAGTCTTCGTTTGTGGAATGATTATAACAAATTTTGAAGTACGGTACGTTTTCACATGAAAGGAAAATTGGAGTTATTATTGCTTTTAATCAGAAATTGCTATGTATTTGAAATGTATGTATGACTGATTGCTTTCTGATCACATAAAGTTATGAGTAAAAATATTAAGTTTGATGACTTTACCTCACACCATTCCTAAGCCGTGACGTCAGCTCCTATATGATGATGTAGGCGTATAGCATTCTCAAAGGAAGCACATCAGGTAAGTGATATAAAACATGTGGTTACCATATAAAAATGAAGTTTCTGAATGAACAGTTTCTGATATCCAGTGCCTACTTGATTACAAGTAAAGATGGAATAGAAAGTCATTTACATTGCAGAAGCCACGGCACACGCAACAATGAAAGACAGTTGACAATCGCTAAGCTCATATCCGCGGAAACGCATCCCTTCACTCGCTTTAAGATGACGGAGCGTGTCCGAAGTGATCATGTCGCTGAGGCCGAGGTAAAGAGGAGGCCGCACTACGTGCCGTCGCTCGACTACGGAGAGGTAAGTGATGTGTTGCACACGGTTTCAGTAAGATACGTTGGAGTGGAAAGCGCACAGTTTAGAAGCTACAGAATTCTGATGCTGTCCACCGCTCCGCTTTCATAAAACGCCTTTAATATGGGCTCAGGGCCTTTCGAACTTACATACAGCGATATTACTTATAATGAGAGACAAGCAAAGATGCTTTGCTGGATTCTTTGCTGGAAATGAGGGTCGATATTGTGTGGTTGTGTGTGCTACGCAGTTCGTAAATACACTACTGGCTATTAAAATTGCTACACCACGAAGATGACGTGCTATACAGGCGCTAAATTTAACCGACAGGAAGAAGATGCTGTGATATGCAAATTATTAGCTTTTCACAGCATTCATACAACGTTGCCGCCGGAGGCGACACCTACAACGTGCTGACAGGAGGAAAGTTTCCATCCGATTTCTCATACACAAACAGCAGCTGACAGGCGTTGCCTGGTGATACATTGTTATGATGCCTTCTGTGAGGAGGAGAAATGCGTACCATCACGTTTCCGACTTTGATAAATGTCAGACTGTAGCCTATAGCGATTGCGGTTTATCGTATCGCGACATTGCTGCTCGGTTGGTCGAGAGCCAATGGCTGTTAACAGAAAATGGAATCGGTGGGTTCAAGAGTGTAATACGGAACGCCGCGCTGGATCCCAACGGCCTCGTACCACTAGCAGTCGACATGACAGGCCTCTTACACGCATGACTGTAACTGATGGTGCAGCCACATCTCGATCCCAGAGTCAACAGATGGGGACGTTTGCAAGACAACAACCTTCTGCACGAACAGTTCGACGACGTTTGAAGTAGCATAGACTATCAGCTCGGAGACCATGGCTGCGGTTACCCCTGATGCTACATCACAGACAGGAGCGCCTGCGACGGTGTACTCAACGACGAACCTGGGTGAATCCAGGTTCTGTTTACAGCACCATGATGGCCGCATCCGTGTTTGGCGACATCGCGGTGAACGCACATTGGAAGCGTGTATTCGTCAACGCCATACTGGTGTATCACCCGGCGTGATGGTATGGGGTGCCATTGGATACACGTCTCGGTCACCTCATGTTCGCATTGACGGCACTTTGGACAGTGGACGTTACATTTCAGATGTGTTACGACCCGTGGCCCTACCCTTCATTCGATCCCTGCGAAACCCTACATTTCAGCAGGATGATGCACGACCGGATGTTGCAGGTCCTGTACGGGCCTTTCTAGATACAGAAAATGTTCGACTGCTGCCCTGGCCAGCACATACATCATATCTCTCACCAATTGAAAACGTCTGGTCAATGGTGGCCGAGCTACTGGCTCGTCACAATACGCCAGTCACTACTCTTGGTGAATTGTGGTATCATGTTGAAGCTGCATGGGCAGCTGTACCTGTACACGCCATCCAAGCTCTGTTTCACTCAATGCCCAGGCGTATCAAGGCCGTTGTTACGGCCAGAGGTGGTTGTTCTGGGTACTGATTTCTCAGGATCTATGCACCCAAATTGCGTGAAAATGTGATCACATGTCAGTTCTAGTATAATATATTTGTCCAATGAATACCCGTTTATCATCTGCATTTCTTCTTCGTGTAGCAACTTTAATGGCCAGCAGTGTAGATGAAATGAAAAGAGGTGACTGAATACGCCTTGGTTACATTTACAGGCAATTTTAGAACACAGAACGATAGGTTGTTTCGCGGTCGAATGGATGGATCTGACAAAATCGAAAGAAATGCGAAAACTGATTAGCGCATAGGTATAAACTAACTTAATATACACCGAAATGCGGTGAAAATGAGAACGTACTTTATCTTCTGGTCCGCAGGGTGGAGTTTGTACATGGGGTCAAGTATGCGGCAACAAGAGGAATGTAGGGAAACGATGACATCGAAGCGAGCGGATTAAGGAAGGTAGTTAAATTTTTCACGTTGAGTTCGTATTATAGAGTATGTCTACTGAGGTAGCAGTGATACACCCGAGTTCAATACTGTATTTGATGCTTTTCAGGAGGACAGAGAATCATTCACGTCTAAACTTACATCTGTGTTGAAGGATAACCGAGTGTACGGGATGATCGATTGAGATAGAGCTGCAACTAGGTACGATTCAAACGTTGACTCATTTATTCTAGAGAAGGACTAGTTGCTGAAGGTCGATTTTTTCCAGTATTCTATTTGGATGCTTTAGTCACGTGATATAGCCTGCGTTCTAGTCGTATGCAGGTACGTGTTCCGTATGTGGTTTAAATCACTGTCTACTTGCGATCGTTGACGGTGAACCCGTCTGTCATTAGAGGACTTCCATCTCATGTGTGATGAAAGTTGACACATTCCTCTAAACGCAATTTGATTTACGCGTTCCCCACCCTGTCGCATGCTTGGTGTAAAATCGAGACTTCAGCGTCATTACTAAGATGTGGGTATTTGTGAGGGGCTGTATTCATTGTGTACACACTTACTCGAGAGATGGGTGTTTACAGAGTTGGTGACGGGATGACTTAATTTTCACATGTTGGACGCTGCTGTTAAGCGTATCTGTTTGCCTGTAGGATGTACCGGCTACTAATAATTATACTATTACTCCATCAGGTCTACATCAAAATTATAATTTCTGACTCGTCATTGTATGTGATCATTGGGCACTAGACGTGTCCGCAGGGCCATATTGGGCTCGTATTAGAGAGGAAAAGTTTTAAGATTGGGGGGGAGAGATCCTTCTCCCCGCTTCCCTTACGCTGAGCATTATGTCTGACAGGACGGAAAAGTAAGCGATCTAAGGTTATCGCCCGTTTTTAAGTGCTAAACGTTCTCGTCTTAGGAGTGTGTGTGTGTTTATGTTCTCTCCCCCTCTCCCCCTCTCCCACCGGAACCTTCGATGCACCAATCATGGACTCTAGAACAATACTTTACACATGATAGATTGGATGACTTACGTAAAAATGCGTCGAACTACGTTGTGTATAAATAGCACTCCGTTCTTGTTCTTAACTGTATGCTATTAAATTAAGGCACTTTGAGATCTGTTACTATAGATCGATGTGGTGTACTAAGCTTCAAGACTTTGTTACATTTCGAGAAATGTGGTGCACTTGGAGGGTTTAGGACTAGGAAAGCTCTATTCAGTCAAGAAAGGTGGAGTGTAGCTGTATTCGTCTGCTCGGCTGAGGAATGATTGGGTAGCGATGTTGCGGGGTAGGTTGGTCAATGCCGAGGTGAGAATGGTCTTTTAACGTAAGAGGGCGAGATAGCTCTGTGACCGCCATACGCAGAGAAATTGATCGAGTACTATGTGCGAGGTCTTAGTATACCAGACAACGCTATAGATATTTCTTTGATCGTTTTTTGTGTGTTCGAGAATTAAGTGTGAATGGACGTGCTGAGCAGTCATCTATGAATGTTCACAATGATACTTGCAAAGCAGAGGATGTATGGTTTAGCTATGATACTGAAATTAGGAAAACTAGCTATAACATGATAGGCCAGTGTTGGACTTATCGCAAAAAATTTTACAGTATCAGCTGTGATGGATAATATTACAGAAGATCGGTGGTGTCTTATCCACCGCATCAGTGCATTAGGTACGACATAATGATTGTCCCCCAACTCAAACAAGCATTTTCAGTCAAATTTTGGTTGATGGACCGCAACTTCCGGGGTTGCTAGCACCGAAAACGGGTCATTTTTGCACACAAGTTCTGGATCACCATCACTAGAAATGGAACACAGAGTTATAAACTATTCGGTCACTGCGACATACGAGTTTAAATGTAGAGGTGGTCAATCATTTTCGAGGGAAGTCGCCACAACGCCACCTGGCTCTTTTAGTTTCCTTGTGTTGTGGCTGTCCTTTATTTGAAATCATATTCATACAGTCGACAGAATAACATTGAATGGTTTACAAGCTGCAAGGTATAGTTTCCTGTGAGAGGTCGTGCTTCAGTCCGTGTTAATGTCTGTTTAGAATCAGACACTGACTTCGAAGTCGCGGCAGAAGGACGAAATGCTCGGCAGTGTGCAAAAGCGTGTTAGAAAACATTGTTTGAACAAGGGTCAGAGGTAGCTTCTCATTCGCTTAGAGTATGGGTGGTCAAACTTTAAAGTGGTCTGTGCAGCGTCTGTATATTTAATATGATGTTGTTCATATAGGCAGCTGCAGTTTGACTTGGTGAGCTGTTTGAGGTGTCAGGAATTCTTGGATGGTCGCACTCTGAGTTATTCGGGGAGAGTATTGTGAATTCCGTTTGTCCCCGCTGGAGGTGGATCGCATTGGTGCCTTCGTGACTTTTTCACTGTTTGATGGTAGGGGATAAAGATGATAGGGCGTTGAGGATCTGTTGTATCTAGTTTGTGACGTACAACATTGCGCTCATTTCTGGCGAATGGTCAAAAGAAGGTCCTGTTGCAGTAACTGAGGTCGTTCTGTTTCTATACAGGCCGCAGAAGGTAATAGACATGTCTTTCTCCGACTAAAATTGCAGAGATCCAATGGGTGAAGATAAATGCATACTCATCTACGCTTAGAAAGGGAGAATGATTTTTTAATATTATGAAGTGAGTTTTGGCTGGAGTGAATATGGTTTTATATATGCGAGTGTTTAAGATTTGCGAGTGGAAATTGTCAGCGAAGGGTGAATGACGTCAGGTTCGCTGGCTGGGGGAGACACTTTTCACATGTCCTGTTGGCGATGCGAGTGGGGGGGGGGGGGAGGGAGGGAGGGAGGGAGAGAGATCTGCGGTACTCAGGAATCCATTTGTGCACTGTATGTCGTTAGACAATAGCTGGAGAGCAGTTATAGAAAGAGAGAGCCCACTTCAGCATTCTGGTCCCAGGGCTGAGTGGACGGCTGTTTAGATTGACAGTTATGTTGCTTTGACATGCCGCCGCCACCGGCGCTCGGACGCTCACTTTGTAAGGCGCTATGCGATTAGTTTGTGCATTTAGTACTTGTCTTGGTCGTTATTGGATTAAGAACTGTAATATTGAAGTTCATGTCCTCAGCGGGACCACTGTGTAATTGAGTGAGAGTGTGTGTATTTGAAGATATGTTTCGCGATTGGTGACGTTAAGTTGATGGCGAAATTTAGCTACCACTGTAAAAAATAGCTGTCTGCTGCTGAAAGAAGGAAAGAAAGGGGTGACCTTGCCCCCAGACCTGATGGATGAGTTATTCAACAACTATCACTTGCTCTTGCCTAATGATGTTCGGATATAGGAGTCTCTAAACGGCGCGCGAGATTTTTTTTATGTGGAAATTTATGCAATCAATAGATAGTGATATTCGACCGCTAGTGACAACAGTTAAGAGCGGAAAAATAGGTCGAAATCGAGTGCTGGCAGAATGTTGGGGCAATGGTAATAATACTTAATTCAAGGTGGAGGTGGTAAATGTGGATCAGGCTTTGAATACTGGTGTGAGTGTCGTATGTGCTTGATGCTCTGTATAAAAGTTTGACTCATTAATTGCGTTTGGTATTTCTGGGGGTGTGTAAAGTTTATTTTACTGTTGAAAGTGCGAGAAAGACGAGTTGATTGGTGTTTAGATAGAGGCTACGTTTGTACGTAATTCGAAAAGAGGGGATGAGAATGGTAAATTGATGAACATGGTCAAGATAGTGTTGAGGACGTCTGCGTATGTTGATGGTGGGACGGGTGTGAGGTGAGGTGCTGTGGGAGGTGTAAATTAGATCTCATTAAAAAAATGTTGTAAAGTAAGAATAATATTGAGAAGGTTTTAGATGGCTGGTCACGCGACGAGGCGATAGAAGGGATGTGTAGTTACGTTTAGTTAAAGGGTCGTGTAATGTCGTGTGAGGAGCAATGCGCAGTGTGCTACAGTGTCATAGGAGGTAAAGACATGCGCTGCTATGATGTGTCTAGCGTATGGAGACTGCGCTTTCGAATTATGCTACGTTGATATTAAGTTGTCTTTCACCCGAGTTCGGTGGTCGCGGCTCGGGATTGAGACGGATCGTGGTCCTGGACAGACGTATGTGTGTGTGTTCTTTGACTGCTGACGAGCGCGTTTACCGCGCCAAGTCACGCTTGCGGAAGCCGAACAGGGGCTGTGTGAGGTCTGAAATCAGACGGATGGGTGACTTAACGATCCTGTGGGCAGGGTGCGGAGAGGAAGGGGGGGGGGGGGTAGCTGAGCACGTCTGCTGAGTTATTTTGCGAGCGGATCTACAGGCTCTGCTATGCGTTATTTGGATAGTTTACGAGTACTGAGCGTATCTACACATCTGTGTGAAGAATTATTTAGCAGCAGTTTGCTATTGTATGTACTGAAATTATGATTGGGTGCGTGTCTGTGGGCTGTGCAACATGGCCCAGGGCACATCTGGGTGGGTCTTTAGTGATAGCGTGATAGATATACTGTATGGTTAAATAAGTTGTTCGAAAAAATTGAGTGTTCACAATGATTACACACCTGCAGCGCAAATCAGAGTGATTGGTTTTCCATCACGATCTCGGTTGCTTGCTTGCGAGTAGTAAATGTTTTCCCGGCCGCGTTAATCATGTGTGTCAACGAGCTATGGGCTGTTCTGACAATAGACCTGAAGGCAGGTCAAGACCTGAGACGCCGGCGGTAAACATGAGAAGAACAACGCAGCTTTCACATGTCAGAGGAGAGTGCCCTTTCGGGTCGGCTGTCACGAGCGAGCGCGGAAGCTGAACTTAGATTACACTCCAAGCCAGGCCGCGCGCGCGTGCGGTCGGCGGGAGGAGGGAGGAGGGATTCCAGAGCCTCCATCCAAGACGTATAGGTGATATGAATTTTCTCGGGTGTTAGGCGCGAATGCGACTGTGACGAAGTCATGTTTGGAGTCGGCCGAGCGGAGACTTTTGGTCTGTTTGGTCCAACCAACCAACCCATCAGTCCCTTGTTTCAAATGTGGTCCATTCCGATAGTGTGATATCTCAAAAGAGTCAGAACGATGAAAGGGAAAAGGCTAAAAATGTAAAAGGGCAGTCATGTTGGCAATGGTAAAATCAAAATGAGGCAAGTCTGCAAGAGAGCGAACCCAACGCTACGCTGAAGCAGCAGAGGCAAGACCACCTGCGACATAAAAGGTGCAACCGCTAGAATGTAGAAGTGTGTATGGGAAAAGGAGACTGTTTTTATCATTTTTTTAGGATTGGCTATAGTAAAAGGGGAAGAAAACAGGATGTCAGCCAGAGAGGGGAGTCGGGAATCTCCAAACACGGCGTACAGTGGGAGATACCCCAACACTCACCGCCCTGCCCCAACACCAGAGAGATTAAAAACCTTGAAACTGAGAATACAAACCACTTTCCTTGAGGAAGCCGAGAACCAGGTCGACCATCTGGGAATCGCCTGTCAACATTAAAGGTGAAGTGTGGGGGAGCCTGTACTTAGCACGCAGAACCAAAAGAATGGGGCATTCAACCAAAATGTGGGCTACTGACTGGAAGAATCCACAACCACAAAGTGGGGGTGGCTCATCACACAAAAGAAAACCATGGGTCAGCCTGGTATGGCCAATATGGAGACGACACAGTGTTGTCGAGTGCATTCGGGAGAGGCCAAAAGGAAGAACGCCACGGGCCTTGTGTCACCTTAATCGCACGAAGTTTATTAGACAGGGGAGTAGCCTCCCAAGAATTGGCCCACGACTGTGCGAAGTGGGATTTGATGTGAAGCCGTAAATCCGCTGCAGGAGGGCTTACAGATTACGGGGGTAAGTGACTACTCCCCCAGCCTGACGATCAGCGAGCTCATTACCCAGGATACCCACATGGCCAGGGACCCAAAGGAAGTCAACGGAACAAGCAGCACGGTGAATATCAGCGAGATGGTCATGGATGACAGAGATCAAGGGATGGCGCGAAAAACATCGGTCAATAGCCAGAAGGCCACTCATTGAGTCCGTACATAACAAAACATGGTTGTGTTGGGACTGTTTAATAAAGGTAAGGGCCTGGGAAATTGCCATCAATTCCGCAGTAAACACCCCACATGTGGGTGGCAGCAGATGATTTTCCGTTCCAACAGAGGACTTGAAGGCATACCCAAGATGATCAGCAGATTTAGAGCCATCAGTGTAAAAAACAACAGCATCCCGAAACTCCCATAAAATTCAGCGGAAAAAGGGACGGAACACCATCGGGGAGGGGGGGGGGGGGGGGATGGAATCTCTCGGGCCTCGGCGGAGATCCATCCGAAATCGAGGCCGAGGAACTAACCGAGGGGGGGCGGAGGGTAGGGAGCAAGGAACACAGGACTAAGAAGGAAGCTGAAAATCACGGCAAAGAGACGCAAGGCGGAGCCCAACCGGTAAACCTGCCTGAGGGCGGAAATCAGGTGGGCGACGTCCATAGAATAGGAAGGATGAGTGGGAGAAGAACAGACAGCGAGTGCATATGACACCACAAGCTGGGACCGCCGAGTAGAAGGGGGGGGGGGGGGGTGATCCCAGCTTCAACCAGGAGACTATCAACAGTGCTAGCAGTGTTAGTAGGGAAGGTACCAGTGGCCAAACGGATACTGTGGTGTCACCGCCAGACACCACACTTGCTAGGTAGTAGCCTTTAAATCGGCCGCGGTCCGTTAGTATACGTCGCCACTAACAGAGATTGCAGACCGAGCGCCGCCACACGGCAGGTCTAGAGAGACTTCCTAGCACTTGCCCCAGTTGTACAACCGACTTTGCTAACGATGGTTCACTGACAAAATAGGCTCTCATTTGCTGAGACGATAGTTAGCATAGCCTTCGGCTACGTCAATTGCTACGACCTAGCAAGGCGCCATGTTCAGTTACTATTGATATTGTAAATAATGTACAGTCAAGAGCGACGTTCACCATATATGGATTAAAGTTAAGTATTCCACCAGCTACGTCCGTTTTTTTGCTAAAGTCTAATTTCCTTGACCTATTCCAGACCTCACGCCAGCCTGCGTGAGCTAAAACGCGTGCCTTTCGGCTTCCTCTAATATCACTATGTTGGCTCTCCTGCCAACCCACAACAGATACCACGATGGTGGACTGGATCCAGCACGTGCAGTGTGGAAGGAGCAGCCAAACTATAAACTTGACAACCATAGTCCAAGCGAGACAGAACTAGAGCATGATAAAGACGGAGGAGGGAGCGGCCCGCAACCCAAGAGGAGTGGGCAAGGAAGCGAAGGACATTGAGTTTAAGGAAACATCCTACCTTCAGAAGTCTGATATGGGGCAGCCAAGTGAGCTTGTAGCCGAAAAGAAGACCTAGGAAACGAAACTGTGGGACCACAGGCAATCGTTGTGCATCGAGATAGAGCTCTGGCTCAGTGGATCGTAGTACGGCGACAGAAGTGGACTACCCGCGATTTTAAAGGAGAGAATTGAAACCCGTGTGGGAGGGTCCATGCAGTGGCACGCCGTGTAGCTCCCCGGACCTGCCGTTCTGCAGAGGCCATCGATGAGGAACCAACCCAAATGCAGAAATCACCCACATACAGGGCAGGGGCGACTAAAGGACCAACAGAGGCCCCAAGTCCATCAATAGCAATGAGGAAAAGAAGTACACTCAAGACAGAACCCTGTGGGATGCCCGTCTCCTGGGTCTGTGGAGAACTAAAAGCAGTACCAATTCTAACTCTGAATGGCAGATGGATCAGGAACTGGCGGATAAAAATCGGGATGGGCCCCGAAAACACCACTGATGAAGGGTAAGTAAGATGTGATGGCGCCAGGCCGTGTCATAGGCCTTGCGAAGAACAAAAACAATGCAACCAAATGGCGGCGCTGGGAAAAAGCCTGCCGAACTGCGGATTCCAAGCGAAGTAAATGATCGATTGGAGACCGTCCCTCTCGAAAGCCACACTAGTAAGAGGACAATAAATCCCGAGATTCGAGGACTCAATTGAGCCGACGGGCTACCATCCGTTCAAGTAACTTACAAACAACATTGGTCAAACTAATGGGCCGATAGCTGTCAACAGATAGGGGGTTCTTACCGGGCTTAAGGACAGGAACCACAATGCTATCCCTCCACTGAGAAGGGAAGTCACCCTGGAGCCAGATACGGTTAAACACCTGAAGAAGATGTTGCTGTTGTGGAGCACTGAGATGTTGAAGCAGTTGGTTATGAATTGAATCTGGGCCAGGGGCCGTATCACGAGAAGAAGATAGAGCAGAAAGAAATTCCCATTCAGTAAAAGGTTCGTTGTAAGATTCTGACTCACAAGGGGTGAAACAGCGGGCTGAAACTTCCACCTTATGTTTTTGATGAAGGAAAGCAGCTGGATAGGAGGCTGACGCTGATGCCACTCCAAAATGGGTCGCAAGATGTTCTGCAAGAACTAATGGGTCCATACAAATGCCATCTGGGAGATGAATGCCTGGGAGGGTGGACTGCCGATGGCAACCTTGAGGAGAGCAAAGTGTAGCCCATACTCGTGAAAGAGGGACAGTAGAACCAAGGGAAGAAGCAAATCGTTCCCAACATATCCGCTTGCTCTGTTTGATTAAATAACGGGCTTTAGCGCGAAGGCGTTTAAAGGTAGTAAAGCTGCCTACGGATAGGTGCCTCTTAAAATGTTGCAAAGCTCGACGGCGATCACGTATGGCAATGGCAATGGCCGTACTCCACCATGGGACTTGCCGGCGACGAAATGGTCCAGATGAGCGCGAGACAGCAAGGCTAGCAGCGCGAACAATCGCGTCAGACACGTCACCGAGGACGTCATCAATACGACCCGACAAAGAGGGAGAAAACACGACATGTGCAGTGTATAGAGGTCAATCAGCGCGTTGGGAAGACCAACGAGGTAACCTGTCCATCGGGGAGCGGGAAGGGAGCGTGATAATCAATGGGAAATGGTCACTATCACAAAGGTCGTCGTGTGGCGACCAGTGTAATGAAGGGAGGAGAGAGGGAGAAGAAAGAGAAAGATCAATGGCAGAAAAGGTACCATGACCGGCACTGAAATGAGTAGGGGAGCCATCATTAAGAACGCACAGGTCGTGGTCTGCAATAAATTGGTCAGTAAGACTACCTCGTCTAGAAGGAAAGGCACTGCCCCACAAGGGATGATGAGCATTAAAATCCCCAAGGAGGAGGAAGGGAGGAGGAAGTTGCTGAAGAAGGGCAGTTAAGGCAGCAGGTGTAAGAGTCCTGTCAGGAGGGAGATAAAGATTGCAAACTGTGACCGCAGAGTCTAAGTGGACCCTAACTGCAACCGCTTCAAATGTAGTTTGGAGAGGAATCCACGTGCTAGCAATGTTCGTACGGACCAACGTACAAACGCCACCAGAAGCCCGCAGGGGTCCGACCTGATTTCGACAGAAAACACGGAACCCACAGAGGGTCGGTGTGTGAGCATCATTCCTGTAGAACCACACAAGCTGCAGAATAAGACGAAATAAGGGATTTCAATTCTGGAAGGTGACAGTAGCCCAATTCCATTGGAGAACCAGAGAATGGTGATTTAAATGGGGGCTGAACACGCTAAAGCCAGTCATACCGCCAGGTCATCACCCGTCACTGACAAGAAGGGTGCTACATCCATGAACAACAGGTCAGAATCTGGTTGTAAAGCTGGGGAGGGGACCTCTGGTGACACCAGAGGCTCTTTGTCCCAGGACTTATGTTTCTTCTTCTTCTTTTCAGGTTGAGATCGGGGAGGGCTGTGTGGCATAAAGTAGCCAGCTGCAGCAAGATCGGGAACAGAAAGAGACCGGGCGACCTGGAGGCCAACAGACTGCGGTTCTCGCGGTCGTCACATGGCAGCAGACCTGTGTCCTGGAAGGTGCTGGGAAGGGGCAACCCCGGGAGGGGCAACCCCGGGAGGGGCGCCCTTGACCAGCAGAACCCGAAAGAGTGAGACACTTCTGTGGCTGGGGAGGGGGAGCAGCGCCCAGAGGAGAAGGTGTGGGAGCCGCAGGGGAGGGGTGGGAGGGAGGAGAGGGGTCCAGGATTGAGGTACGGAAGGGGGAGGAAGGAGTAAAGATGTAACTAAAGCAAAACTAACCTACACAGAGGCTCGTAAGACGAATACACGTCTTCACCCTGTGTCCATGACGTCTAAACGATCAAGGGACTTATACTTCTGTATGTTCTTTTCCTTCTTATATACTGGGCAATCTGGTGAACGTGGAGAATGATTGCCATGGAAATTTACACACATAGGAGGGGGAACACAGGGACTCCCCTCATGGAGTGGACGTCCACAGTCACCACAGAGAGGGGCTTGCGAACAGCGGGAAGACGTGTCCAATATGCAAACACTTACAACACCTCATAGGAGGTGGGATGCACGGCTTCACATCACATCGATAAACCATAATCTTTACTTTCTCATGGAGGGTATCCCCTTGAAAAGCCAGGATAAAGGCACCAGTATCAATGCAATTGTCCTTAGGACCCTTCTGAACACGCCGAACAAAGTTAACACCCCGCCGTCTGAGATTGTTCTGAAGTTCCTATCAGTCTGAAGGATGAGGTCCCTGTGAAACATCGCACCTTGAACCATATTTAGAGACTTGTGGGGGGGTAATGGGCACAGGAATTGTGCCAAGATGGGTACAGGCATGAAGGGCCGCAGACTGGGCAGCTGATGCAGTTTTGATCAGCATCGAACTCGACCGCAGCTTGCTCAGGGAGTCCACTTCACCAAACTTGTCTTCAATGTGTTCCACAAAGAATAAAGGTTTGGTATTGGTAAAAGTATGCCCATCAGTCCTGGAGCAAACCAGATTGCGGGGGGTGGGGTGTGGGATGGTTTCTCCATTAGCTGATGGGCCTGTCCCTCTTACCAGGGAGTAGCCATGGAAGGGAAGGCCGAAGCAGGCAAGAGAAGCAGCAATAGAAGAATCAGTTCCACACAGAGAGACGGCCGCAGGAGAATGGCCAGAGTTCTGGACCCCTATGCATTGCTTTTGCATAGCGTCCGCCCTGATACTACCCACTCCGATCAGGGGCTCTCCTCACAGGCGCCACCCAGGCACAGCAAGGGCCATCTGGCATGGCTACCATTGCCGGGAGTTCCAATGCTCCAGGATGATGAGCAACCACTCCAAGGCTTGCATGAGGAGGTCACAGCTCAGGTATCGGAAGTGTGATCCCTGTGTGTTCAGTGGGCTCAACCAAAATTTTTTTTTTTTTTGTGGTTTTAGGGCGCACAACTTCAATGGTCATTAGCGCCCTGACTACTCGAAGAATGCACCGCGAGGCACAAGTTGACCACAACAACTAAAAGGGAAAACACGATAAAAGACAGACTGACAGGCATAGGATTAAAAAACAGCATCATCAAATGTCCTTAGCGAGGTTTGTCAAATTGATAAAACGAAGAACACGAGCAGCTGCTCGTGGGTCATCCGCTAAAATGGCATCTGAAGTATTAGGCAGGTTAAGATCGAGGCGCAGTGTGGTAAGATCTGGACAGGACATTAAAATGTGTCTAACCGTCAGCAAGTGCCCACATGGGCAGAACGGCGCCGGCGCAGCCGTCAGCAGATGGGGATGGCTGAACCGGCAGTGTCCAATTCTTAACCGGGCTAAAACGACCTCCTCCCGCCGAGAAGGGCGTGAGGAGGACGTCCAAGCCATGGGAAGAGGTTTTAAAGCCCGAAGCTTGTTGTCGGTAAGTGCAGCCCAATAAGCATGCCACAGAGATAAGATGCGCCGACAAATCACCCTGCTAAAATCGGACGAAGGGACGCAACAAGAAGCTGTTCGAGGCTGGAGGACCGCAGCCTTGGCCGCGGCATCTGCAGCTTCGTTCCCAGGGATACCGACATGGCCCGGAACCCACATAAAGCTAACTGGAGAACCGACGTCCACCAGCTGCTGAAGAGAGCGTTGGATCCGGTGTACGAAAGGGTGAACCGGGTACGGATCACTGAGGCTCTGGATGGCGCTCAGGGAATCTGAGCAGATGACATAAGCAGAATGGCGGTGGCGGCAGATGTAAAGAACAGCCTGGTAGAGGGCAAAGAGCTCAGCTGTGAAGACCGAACAATGGCCATGGAGCCGGTATTTGAGACTTTGTGCCTCGACAATAAAGGAACACCCGACCCCGTCATTGGTCTTAGAGCCATCTGTATAAATGAAAGTCATGTCGATGAACTTCGAACGAAGTTCCAAAAAACGGGAGTGGTAGACCGAACCGGGGGTGACCTCTTGGGAGAGCAACGGGACCGAGTCGTAAGGACGGTGGGAGAAACTCTTTGTAGCGCCAGAAGTTAATACAGACCGTCTTCTCGGCAGAAAAACGGAAGCCATTGGCGACACTCCAGGAGTAAAGACGGTCAAGAGAACGCTGAAGACAGCGCTCCAGGACACGTGTACACTGCGCGCTGCAATAGATGGTAAAATCGTCCACGAAAAGGGAGCCTGATACATCAGCTGGGAGGCAATCCATTATTGGATTGATCGCGATGGCGAAGAGAGCGACGCTCAAAACTGAGCCCTGTGGCACCCCATTATCCTGGCGAAAGGTGTCGGACAGGACAGAACCCGCACGTACCCTGAACTGTCGATCCATTAAAAAGGAACGAATAAAAAGAGGGAGGCGACCGCGAAGGCCCCATGTATGCATGGTGCGGAGAGTGCCCGCCCTCCAACAGGTGTCGTAAGCCTTCTCCAAATCAAAGAACACAGCCGCGGTCGGGCGCTTCCGCAAGAAGTTATCCATAATGAAGGTCGACAAGGTAACCAGATGGTCAACAGCAGAGCGGCGCCTACGAAATCCACATTGTACATTGGTAAGTAAGCGTCGAGACTCGAGCAGCCAAACCAATCGAGAGTTAACCATTCGCTCCATCACATTACAGACACAGCTGGTAAGCGAGATAGGTCGGTAACTGGAGGGCAAGTGCTTGTCCTTCCCCGGCTTAGGAATCGGGACAACAATAGACTCGCGCCAGCATGCGGGAACATGTCCCTCAATCCAGATGCGATTGTATGTACGAAGAAGAAAACCTTTACCCGCAGGAGAAAGGTTCTTCAGCATCTGAATATGAATAGAATCTGGCCTTGGAGCGGAGGAACGTGATCGGCCAAGTGCGTTTTCGAGTTCCCGCATGGTGAATGGGGCATTATAACTTTCACAATTCGAGGAGCGGAAGTTAGGTGGCCTAGCCTCCTCTGCCTGTTTGCGGGGGAGGAAGGCAAGGTGGTAATGAGCGGAGCTCGAAACCTCTGCGAAAAAGCGGCCGAATGCATTGGAGACAGCCTCAGGGCCACAAGCACGTCATTCGCGACCTTCAAGCCAGAAACTGGTGTGTGGACCTTAGTGCCAGATAGCCGGCGCAGGCTACCCCAGACAACAGAAGAAGGAGTAAAACTGTTGAAGGTGCTTGTGAAAGCAGCCCAGCTGGCTTTCTTGCTTTCTTTGATAATACGACGACACCGAGCACGTAATCGTTTATATTTGATACAATTCGCCACTGTAGGGTGGCGTTTAAATGTGCGTAAAGCACGTCGACGAGCACGTAAAGCGTCTCTACATGCTGCGGTCCACCAGGGGACCGGTACGCGACGTGGAGAAGGAGGGTGAGGGATGGAATATTCAGCAGCAGCGAGAATGACTTCCGTGAGGTGTGCGACCTGACGATCGCAGCTTGTGAAGGTTTGATCCTGAAAGGTCGCCCTGGAAGAGAAGAGCCCCCAGTCTGCCTTGGAGATGGTCCAATTAGAGAAGCACGGAGAGGGGATATGCTGCAGGAGATGGATAACACACGGGAAGTGGTCGCTCGAATATGTATCAGGAAGTGCATACCACTCAAACCGGCGTGCAAGTTGGGGAGTACATATAGAGAGGTCTAAATGGGAATAGGTGTGAGATGTGTCCGAAAGAAAAGTAGGGGCGGCAGTATTGAGGCAGACAAGATCGAGCTGGTTGAAAAGGTCTGCTAACAAGGAGCCCCTCGGGCAGGATGCTGGAGAGCCCCAAAGGGGATGGTGGGCATTGAAGTCTCCAGTTAACAAAAATGGTGCAGGTAGCTGAGCAATAAGTTGCATCACTTCTGCCCTGGTAACGGCAGATGACGATGGAGTGTAAACGGTACAAATGGAAAATGTAAAAGTGGGGAGGGTAATGCGGATGGCAACTGCCTGCAGGCCGGTGTGCAACGTGATGGGATCGTAGTAAATATCATCCCGGACCAGCAACATAACCCCTCCATGAGCCGGGATACCTACCACAGGGGGTAGGTCAAAACGCACAGAGGTGTAGTGTGCCAAGGCAATTTGATCGCATGGGCGTAGCTTCGTTTCCTGGAGGGCTACGACGAGCGGACGGTGCAAGCGGAGCAGCAACTTCAAGTCCTCTCGGTTGGAGCGAATGCTGCGAATATTCCAGTGAATAAGTGCCATCGTAAGAAAAGGAAGATGATAGAAGTGGTCACCTCGAAGGCCGCTTAGGGCCTGGCTTCGAGCGAGCACTGCTGCCGCTATCAGTAGGCGGACAGTCATCGTCCATTGGGTCTATAGGGTCATCGGCCATCTCGGGAGGATGGCCGGGAGGGAGAGCTTCCTCCGCCGGTGAACGGCCAGATGTACGGCTACCAGCGGTGCGGCCAGGCGAAACGGATGACGGCCTGGGGCGGCAACCGCTGGGTGGCGCAGGAGAAGAAATGCGCCGTGGCGGAGAAGGAGAACTGCGCTTCCTATGCGCCTTTTTGGAAGGACCTTTAGTGGAAGTACCGGTCGAAGGCTGGGAGGTCGAGGTACGGAGGAAGTCTGCACGGGATGGTTCCTTCCTGAAGGCCCGTGCATCTGACTTCGATTTCTTCGTCTTAGCAGAAGCTGAGGAAGGGGCTGGTGTCTGTGGGGTGATGGGAGGAAGAGGAGACGTCGACCGCGCGATCTTAGCACTGGCCGAACGGACGACCGTGGTGCTGAAGGTCAGATCGCATGTCTGGGTTGCTACCTCCCGGGTAGTCCGAGGAGAGGCGAGGCGAGGACAGTACTGTATTTCCCCGCTGGGAGCAGCGTGGGCTTCCTACTAGCCAATAGCTTGCGAGCAGCCGAGGTAGACACTTTCTCTTTGACCCGAATTTCTTGGATACAGCGTTCTTCCTTATAGACAGGACAGTCGCGGGAGGATGCGGCATGGTCACCCTGACAGTTCACACAACGAGGAGACGGAGGTGGACAGTCACCCTCATGGGCATCCCTGCCACAAGTGACACATTTAGCCGCATTGGAACAAGACTGTCGAGTGTGATTGAAACGCTGACGCTGGTAGCAGCGCGTAGGTGTCGGGACATAGGGGCGAACAGAAATTACCTCGTAGCCCGCCTTGATGCGCGATGGCAGCTTAACACTATCGAAGAGCAAGAAAAGTGTCCGGGTCGGTACAAGGTCATTGTTGACCTTTTTCATGACCCTATGGACAGCCGTCACGCCCTGCTCAGCGAGGAAAGATTGAAGCTCCTCGTCAGTCAATCCGTCGAGGGAGCTAGTATAGACTACACCACGAGACGAATTCAAAGTTCGGTGGGCCTCCCCCCGTACAGGGAACGTGTACAGGAGGGTGGCCCGAAGCAGTTTTTGTGCCTGAAAGGCACTCTCAGTTTCTAGTAATAAGGTGCCGTTACGCAACCTGGTACAAGATTTGACAGATCCGGCTATGGCATCTATGCCCTTCTGAATAACGAAAGGGTTGACAGAGGAAAAATCCTTTCCGTCCTCAGATCGAGGAACTGTGGGGCAGGCGGTAGTACTATTGTCACTGTTGGCTGGTCACTTTTCCGTTTTTGGGTCGAAGTCGAGGGAGATGGAGTAGAATCCATTGTGGAGGAATCCCCCATGATTGCCAGCGTCTCCGATGGCGCGCTCCTTCCTTGTGGGGACCCTCTCAGAGGGCACTCCCGCCTTAGGTGAATGTTTACACCTCAGGTCACACCTCCCGAGAAACAGACGGAGGGACCAATCGGCATGGTCAGAAGGTATCAGCTCAGGCAATCACCCCTCCCCGGGCCTGGCCTTTACCAGGGGGTACGCACGTGCCTTACATGTCTACCCAGGGCGGGGACTTACGCGTTACCCCGTCACCGGCTACGCGTGTGAACGCGTGGCTCGGCCTTCAGGCACGCACAGGGAGGAAGGAAGAAGAGGAAAAAGAAGAGAGAGAGGGAGAAAGAGGACAGACTGTCTCAAACGCCGAGGCGGAGACCAGAGAAGGCAAGGAGAAGAAGGCAATGAGAACGCAAGGAGAAGAAGGCAATGAGAAGGCAAGGAGAAGAAGGCAATGAGAAGGCAAGGAGAAAAAGGCAATGAGAAGGCAAGGAGAAAAAGGCAAGGAGAAGTCAAGGGAAAGAGTAAGCGAGACAGTGAGGTGGAGAAGAGCAAAGAAAGGAACCAACAAAAGGAAGGAAGAAACGAGAAGTGAAAAACCAAAAAGACCACGATTATAGGTCGTGGAACCGTCCGTCTCCGGACGCAGGCGCTAACTACCCCTGTGAGATGGATAGACTCCTTTTAGTCGCCTCTTACGACAGGCTGGAATACCGCGGGCCTATTCTAATCCCCAGACCCGCAGGGGGATCAACCAAAAGTGTACATAGCGACCCCACCACACAGGCTTGCTACTGTGCTGGCTATGCACCCTAGCATCAGACAAAAACGTGAAAGAAAAGGTGGAATTAATTAGGAGGGATTATGTCGGAGACACTAGGTAAGGTGCTCTTCCCCAAATGGCTCACAATACGGAAGAGAAATTTAGTGATGGGGGTCAAACCCCAGAGGGGGACCAGGGAGTGCCAAAAGGAGGTGATTATGCAACAAAGCTAAATTGCAAAACCAACGTAACCAGGAGGATAGCGGGGGTCAGCATAAGCAAGGACACCAGGACAGGGCGAGAGGGAAGGGGCAAGAAGAGGAAAGGCAGGGAAGGGGAAGGAAATGGGGCCCCGAGCTATTGCAGCCTTCCTTCTTTCCAGGGCTGCATGCTCGTCTCGCACGTATACACAAAAGAGTTGTGGACCCCTTGGGAGCAGGGTATTGGGTGAGGGTGTTTGGGCGCATCTGTTGGACTATTTTTTTTTGTGAGCATGGCTGTGCACTGTGCTGTGCTTTATTTAGAGAGTTTAAGAGTAAAGCACACTCCTTCCTTCTTCCATCAGCCTAATGCGGGGTGAGTCGTTTTGCCAACAGCCCCCTACGAATTGGTGGTGGTGGTACGCCTAGTTTTCAATAATTTTCTTACGTTGGTAGCGACGACGCAAGTGAGCTTTGTTTACTGGCAGATTTCACACTTGGCGCCTGATCCTACGAGGAAGTGGTGGTCGGGTGGATGAGGTTATTAAAAGTGCCCTTCCTTTACGCACAATTTTCTTAGGTTGATAGCGACGGTGCAAATGAGGTTTTTTTACTGATTGAATTCAAACTCGGCGAGGGTTCCTAGGAAGAGATGGCGGTCTGGTCCTCAAAAAGTAGTTATGGTAGGTGGCGAACAGTCGGCATCGACAGGTTTGAACGTGCCCAGGAAAACAACTTTCGCGCCAGAAGTGTGGCAGGGTGTTCTTTGTGAAATGGCTGACGGTTGTGTGATTCAGCTCCAATGCATACAATTTTGGCGGGAAACGTGCGGAGGCGACGAATACGCGTGGTGAACGGACAATGGACCGCTGTGACGTCATACTTGGCAAGCTCCAGCGTGTCCAGCAAAATCATGTTTACGATGTGGGAGCGATAGCCAGTCCAGCGGCTAGCGCGGGCCGCTGAAGCACGCCGGCAGTCCACCGCGAGCGGCCGCCTCACGTGACAGGCGTCGGCAGTAGGTCCGCGCGCTGACTGGCGGGGCCAGGGGGTGGCGACGATTTGATCTAATTCAGTTGGAGCGTGGATGTCGTGGCGACTGCACTGCGATATCAAAGAGGTGTACTGGCATGCCGCTGTCATTCATTCGTGTCTGGTCAGCATTTCCAGCAGATAGCAACTCCGATGACCTTGTTTCCCTCGATCAGATCCTGTGTTGTGCAGGATTATTCAAATTGAGGACAAATAAGCAGGTAGGCCGGCTCTTGCGTTGTTCGGCACTCGCAGAGTATATCTCCATCAGCTGGAAGAACGCCCCATTTTCGCATGTTGGTCTCGCAAAGAGGAACGCCCACCCTAAGACGATTGAGCGATCTCCAAATAGGTTAGGGCAAGTTATCAATCACTAGAGGGAACACCAGAATCTCTTTCTGAATTTCAGTTGATGAACTTCAGTTGATGGAATACAGCCTGCTGACCATGCAGTGGGTTTCAGGGATCATAAGATTACTTAGCCCACTCTACATAAGTAGCAACAGCCCTTCTAATAGTGAGGGGAGCTGTTTCAACAATCGGGTATATTTTATCGACTGGAGTTGGCTTCATACCTGGAATCCTGGAAAGATTCTCATTGATTGCAATACCAATATGTTTGGTGTGAGTGATGCACTCCACACAGATAAAGCATACTCTGCTGTGGACACACAGAAAACAAGAGGCTAAATTCTCAGGATGGGACAACTTGCTCCCCAGGTGGTGGATGTGAGCTTCCTGAAGATGTTATTCTGTGAACTAACTTTCAGCCTGGTGTTAATGGCAATGGGATGTCAAGTCATATATCCCTCCCACAAGGCGGTGCTTAAAGTGCTGGGTGTTTGGCCATATGTCTTCCCAGACTGTGGACGCCCATCACATCCCAATACCCCATATGTCCTGCCTCCCATCTCTGTCAACTGCAGGGAACATCATTCACCTTGCTCGCCAGACTGCAGGATTCTCCAGAAAGAGAGGAAAATCATAGACTAAAAGACCCTGGACCAACTGACCTACACTGAGGCTAAGAGGAAATTTGAGCGCCTACATCCTGTGGCTATGACCACCTTATATGCTGCCACTTCGGGAACAGTTGTCGTCCCATCAGGTCTTCTGTGGCCTCTCAGAACTGGGAGACTACAACTGCTCCCTTGATGGTGGAGTGCACTTCCCTTCCTGTTGATACCGCACCACCTACTTTGGTAGCAACACCCTCCCAGCCATCGGGGACTTCTGTCCGCAATTCTGAGATGGAGAGGCCTAAGTCTTCCTTGGCTCCTCTCGCTAGGAAGGGGTCCCTTGGATCATTCCCTTCCCAGGTTTCTTCAAGTGGGAAAGAAGACACCCACCAGAGGCTGAAGAACCAAAACCAGCTGGTTGTTGGGCATCACGGTCATCCTTAGTCCCGGAGACTTAGCCAGTGAAGTCCTCCAAGCCACGGAAACCCAAGTAACAGCGCGAGAAATCGAAAAAGAAGACCCCTAAGACCAAGGAGATTGCGGTGCCACCCACACAACCGCAACCTACAAGCTCTGAGGGTCAGCAAGATCCAGGTCCTCAGTGGACCTCAGAATCTCCACCCCTTCCTCAGCCACAGACACAATGGATATAGATTCCTCAGGCAAAAAGTCTGTGGCAGCATGTGACCCTGAGGTGTAAACTGCCTCACTGAATGTTCCATGTCTTCCCAGTGGAACTGAAGTGTATTTTTTCCACCGCCTGGCTGAGCTACAGCAGCTGTTGAGCTTTACACCTGCTTTCTGCATTGCCCTCCAAAACACCTGTTTCCTGGCAATGTTGACCCCTGCACTCACTGGCTATAAGGAATATTACAGGTACCGTAGCGACTATAATCGAGTGTCAGGTGTTGAAAGGACACAGTTTCATTACAGACTGAGTTTAGGACATAAACACAAACACCTCCCGAAGCTGTGGCTACAAGAATACGGATGGAGGAAATAGCTGTGTGCAATGAACATCTTTCCCCAGATGGTGCAATACCCCTGAATGTATTAGCTGCACTGATTGATCAACTCCCTAAACGTTTCCTACTCTTGAGAGATTTTAATACCCATAATCCATTGTGGGATGGCACCATGCTTACTGGCTGAAGCAGACATGTCGAAACTTTACTGTCTCAGTTCGACCTCTGCCTCTTAAATACTTAGGCCGCCCCACATTTCACTGTGGCACAAGGTACATATTCGGCCATTGATCTCTCGGTGTGCAGTCATGGCCGTCTCCCACCTATCCACTGAAGAGCACATGACGACCTGTGTGGTTGTGACCACTTCCCCGTCTTGTTGCCACTGCCCGGTCGTCAGGCACATGGGCGCCTGCCCCGATGGGCTTTAAACAGTGACAGCAGAGGTGAAAGCTTCCCACTCCAACTTGTTCAATCTCCCCCATATGTGATCATCGATGAGATGGTTGAGCGGGTGACTACCACAATCGTTTCTGCGGCATAAAACGCGATTCCTTGCTCTTTACGGTGTCCACAGCGAAAGGCAGTCCCTTGGTAGTCGCTAAAGCAATTAAGGAGCGCCGGCGAGCTCTGCAGCGGCATAAGCGGCACCCTTCCCCAAAGCGCCTCATAGCCTTTAAATGGCTCCGTGCCCGCGTTCGCCAGCTAATCAAACGACGGAAGCAGGAGTGTTGGTCGAGACACATCTCGACCATTGGTTGCCATACAACACCTTCTCAAGTCTGGGGGAAGGACAAAACTTGTTTTTGGGAACCAGACGCCAACAAGATGTTCCTGGTGTTAACATAAATGGCGTGTTATCTGCCGACGCAATCGCGATTGCCGAGTAATTTGCTGAGCACTATGCTCGAGTCTCTGCGAAAGTCTGGGGGGGTAATTCTCCTACACACTCAAATGGCGGCTGGAAGTGAAAGTCGTCTAGTTCACTATACGCCACAGTGAATCCTATAACGCCCCATTTACAGATTGGGAGCTCCGCAGTGCCTTTGCACATTGCCTCAACACAGCTCCTGGGCCTGATCGGATCCGCAGCCAGGTGATTAAACATCTCTCATCTGACTACAAGCGACATCTTCTCATCTGAAACCAGATCTGGTGCGATGGCATCTTTCCATCACAATGGCGGGAGAGTACCATCATTCCAGAGCTCAAACCCGGTAAAAACCCACTTGATGTGCATAGCTATCGGCCCATCAGCCTTACCAAAGATGTTTGTAAGCTGCAGGAACGTATGGTGTGTCAGCAGTTGTGTTAGAGCCAGTGGACCACGTGATTGCAGGACCCATGTTAGGGCGGCTTCCACCATGGTCGCTCTACCACTGATAATCTTGTGTCCCTCGAGTTTGCCATCCGAACTGCCTTTCGCAGACGCCCGCACCTGGTTGGTGTCTTTTTCGATTTACGAAAAGCTTATGACACGACCTGGCGAAATCATATCCTTGCCACATTATACGAGTGAGGTTTAAGAGGCCCACTCCCGATTTTTATCCAAAATTTCCTGTCACTTTGAACCTTCCATGTCCAAATTGGTGCCTCTCATAGTCCTCCTCCCCCTCCCCCCACCCCCATATCCAGGAGAATGGGGTCCCACAGGGCTCTGTATTGAGTGTATACTTTTAGTAGTCAATGGTCTAGCAGCAGCTGTACGGCCGTCTGTCTCATCTTCTCTGTATGCAGACGACCTCTGCGTTTCATACTGCTCTTCTGCTCTTTGTGGATGGCTCCCTGTAGGCGCCGCTCTACCCCACCATTACCAGTCATGGTTTCCAGTTTTCGGCCGCAATGACGTGTGTCATGCACTTCTGTTGGCGTTGTACTGTTCTCCGGAACCAGAACTTTACCTTAATGACGACCAACTCACTGTATTGGAGAAATACCGAATATTAGGACTGGTTTTCGACGCCTGATTCGCTTACGCTCACGACGGTGAGGAATCCAAGTCAGAGTGCTGGCAGCACCTGAATGCCCTATGCTGCCAAAGCAACACCAACTGGGGTGTAGATTTCTCTACACTTCTGCATCTCTGCAGAACCCTTGTTCAATCCCGCTATGACTATGGAAGTGTGGCTTATGGCTGGGCGGCGCCCTCAGTGTTGCGTTTACTGGACCCAGTGCACGACTGTGGCGTTCGCCTAGCGACAGGAGCTTATAGAATGAGTCCGGTGACCAGCGTCCTGATGGAGGCTGGAGGCTGGAGTCCCTCCATTGCAGGTTAGGCGTGCCAAACTGCTTGCCAGTTAAGTTGCACACGTTCGTAGTTCTCCTGTGCATCCGAATTACCGTCTTCTTTTCACTCCGACAGTAGTTCATCTCCCACATAGGCGGCCCAGGTAAGGGCTTCCAATTACAGTTCGTCCAGTCCCTTGTTTATGAACTGGAATCCTTTCCTTGACCACCTATACTTGAGGTCCACTCTTGTACACCTCCATGGTGTACACCTAGGCCGCAGCTCTGCCTGGATTTTTCACTTAGCCCTAAGGATGCAGTTAACCCCCGTCTCTCCAATGCCACTTCATCTCTATTCTTGACATATACCAAGGCCATGAAGTGGTTTACACTGACAGCTTGATGGCTGGCGATCCTGTCGACTTTACGTATGTCCATGGAGGACATATTGAACAGCATACCTTGCCTGATGGCTGCAGTGTTTTCCCTGTCGAGCTGGTGGCTATACCTCGTGCTCTTGAGCACATCCGTTCATGCCCTGGGGAGTCGTTTCTTCTGTGTATTGACTCCTTGAGCAGCCTACAAGCTATCGAGCAGTGCTAGTCTCGTCATTCGTTGGTAGCGACCATCCAGGAGTCCATATATGCCTTGGAACGGTCCAGTCGTTCAGTGGTGTTTGTCTGTACCGCAGGTCACGTCAAAATCCCAGGCATCGAACTTGCCGACAGGCTGGCCGAATAGTGTACACGGAAACCGCTTATGGAGATCGGCTTCTCTGCAACTGACCTGCATTCACTACTACGCCGCAAGGTTTTTGCGGCTTTGGGAGACGGAATGGCATAACCTCAGTACGCACAATAAACTGCGTACCATTAAGGAGACTACGAATGTTTGGAAGACCTCCACGCAGGCCTCTTGCAGTGACTGTGCTTTTCTGTTGTCTCCGCATTGGTCACACTTGGGTGACACATGGCTACCTCCTGCATCGTGATGACCCACTTCAGTGTCTGTGTGGCGGCCGGCTGACAGTGGCCCATATCATGGTGGGCTGTCTTTCTGTGGCTGCCATGCAATGGACTCTTCAGTTACCGGATTCGTCGCCATTAATTTTAGCTGACAACGCCTCATCGGCTAATTTAGTCTTCAGTTTT
Organism: Schistocerca piceifrons; assembly: GCF_021461385.2. Lineage (NCBI taxonomy): Eukaryota > Metazoa > Arthropoda > Insecta > Orthoptera > Acrididae > Schistocerca > Schistocerca piceifrons. Next base: position 1,592,104 of record NW_025728275.1, read on the forward strand.
ATACGTGATGGTGGGTTTTATCGTTCTGTGTAAGTTTTCACGCATGTCTTTTTTCTCTTTGTGTTCTCCACTCTAATGCTTTTACGCTGGATGTTTTAATATGTCGCAGAGTGGCTGGCTTTTCCTGTTTATTCTCGTGGTCGGCCAGCCACTGTTATCTGCTCTCTTGTTTTCATCCCTTCGACCTGTTTCTAACTTCTCTCTGTGGTTTTCTTTTCCTGTCTTCTTCATAGTAGTAGAAAGGAAAAACCAGAACGACAGAAGGACAACCAACACTGTTATTTTGCTGTGCGTCTTCTTTCTTTCTTCTTTCCCTTATGTAATTATTTTACTGCGAACAAGGGACCGATGACTTCGCAGTTTGGTCCCTTTCCCCCCTCCTTTAAACCAACCAGCCAACATCCTTTACTACGACAGGACTGAAGAGTACTGGCTTCAAAATATATTCATATGTCATCTGCGTACTATAATATAGTGTCACTGGCAAAGAGGACATGAAGGCCTGCAGTATAGATACTGGATAAAAAGGGAGCCAGGACTGATCCGTGCAGGGAGTCTTCTGCTATTTCTTGGGTCCCAGCGTAATTGCGTGTTGGAAAGTAATTGCCTTCTTTTTTTTTCCAGGAAACATACAACGTTACGCATGAATAGTTCTGGAATGTGGAGTTTATTCAGTTTTTTTCCCAAAGGTTGACAAGACATGTGTTATAATGAAATCTACGAACGAAACTATCATATTATTAGACAGAGAGAAATTAAGCTATTACCAGAAAAACAACTTTGATTTTGAAAAAGAAAAACTGAAACCCTTTTACTGTTAAATATTGATACACAACTAATTTTCACACCGCCATTCTAAGCGCCGTACTAATCCTGTCCATTACCTTCGTCGAACACAGTAGTGTGATGAAAGGCCGACGTGACTCGCCCTTATCAGATCATTTTCCCGACTTGTGGATGGGGACACACTACGTGTTTTCAGCTAGTGGATCTTGATCTTTTGCGTCCATAAACTATTGCAAAACTCGAGCAGCAGCGATTTTCCCTGGGTAGTCAATATAATCCGGATGAGGAGCAGTACCCTTCCCTTGGGAGAGCGCAGTCTGGGGTTCTTACAGCGAAAAGGTTTGTGCAACGACAATTCTCCACTCTTCATTCCACCTCGTCTCCTGTCCATTAAGTCACATACAGCTATCAGACACAACAACGATTCTTGAAGTCGGATGTCTGTTGTGTGACCGGTTTTAATGTTCTGTGTTACATTCCAGATCCAGGTCAATGCAGTTTCTTCGCCGACTGGAGTGTAGAAATTGTCACGATTTTCGGTTTTTGTGCGTGATTATGTTCTTGGCTGCAGCTTGTGCTTTCATAAGGGAAGAGCACGTTTAACATTTGAGATATTTTAGTTTTTTATTAATGCCTTCTTGCGTTCCTTGAGGAGTGCGTCACATTCTGAATCCCACAATCAGGATGATGGGCTAGTGGTCGTCCCTTTTCAGGTGTTGAGACTACCGCTGCTTCATTGATAAGCGACACCAAGTCTCTTTCATGATTCCCAGTATAGGTGATATTCGAAGTACTACTGGACGAAGAACTGGAAACTGCGCGGTTGAGAAAGTGAACTGTAACTTAATCACACGGAAATTTAACACATTCTCCCTAGATTATGCGTTTATCATAATTTGATTAGGCAATGGATCTGAACCTAAAGTGTCCGCTATCACTTCCCATGTTGTTCTGGTACACAGTGCAGTTAATGCTATGCTGAAGTCCACTGCTGTCCGAGCTTCATTTGGTCGGATTTTCCATGTGGGTCAGCCGTCATTTAGTACTGCAATGTTTTCCCAATCTAGTACATCAGGTAGCATTTTCCCCACTCTGCAGCCCCACAGTGCCCGGTGGCCGTTGCAGTCACCTATATAGGAACAGAAGGGGTTTTCCGAGCGAGACATGATTGTTGTTAACTGCTGTCTGGAAAGTCTTATTCGGTACGTTGTATACCGAGATCAAATTCAGAGGTAGGTCGTTTATCGGCAGACGGATACCCACCGTTTGCAATGGGTTATGCTGAGTGCCGTAATGACAACGAAAAAGTGGCTGTCTTGTTTTATTAACCACGCTGCACCGTCGTAGCCATCATTTCTATCTTCTCTAATGACAGAGTAGCTCTGGCGTGCTAACAGTTCTTTCGGTTTTAACCGTGTTTCGGTGATGGTACAAATGTCTACTTGAATTTCGAGCAGAATATGTCGAAGGCTATGTTTGTTTGCTTGAGCGATCTTGCGAGACGAAATTTACATACCGTCTCTTGTACACTGGCCCACTCGTGTACTTCAAAAACTACAACGACCATCCTGTCAATCAATACCAAAAAAATGAGTATTAAAATTATTCGTGTAGCTGCAATTTTTTGTTATGTGATAGCACGCTGTAAAAGATTATCGCTTACACCCAGTGTATTGTTGTATACAATGGTGGTTCGATCAGTTTGGCAAAGAACACAAATAAAAATGTTTTTTCGTAAACAAATCACCTTGCATCTCGACATAGTCTCCTTTGAGGGATGTGCACTTGGTCCGACGATCCTCCAGTCAATTGATCTCAACGGAAAAATAGTAGCAGTCAACGAGTATTTTGCACATTTTGACAATCTGTCACTTCATTTGATGAAAGTTTCTTCCTAGCAAGCCAGAGTTTGAAGTTTGGGAACAGGAGGAAGTTACTTAGCCCAAAGTCTGGTGAAGAGGGTTGGTGACGAAAACCAGTTGGAAGCCCAATTCATGCACTTCCACTATTGTTAGCACCGATACTTGGGAATGGTGCACTAGCCGGGTGAAACAACACTTTTTGCCTGCCAGCCTTGATCTATATTCAGCCAACAGAAGTTTGAAACGATCCAGCAATGAACCGTAATAGGGTCCAGCCTTGATTGTGTCTTTTACGAAGTAATCTATGAAGATTATTCCTTGGGATTCACAAAAAACCGTGGCAAACACCTTAGTCTCTTTCCATTGTTTCGACGGCTGTTTCGACTCTGGAGTATAATTATTGATCAAACCAGAAACGATCAGATCGTCACAAGTCGGCGTAAAAAGTCTAGCGGATTCCGATGAAACATCGCCAGACATAATGTTGAAATGTTGTGCCGGATGTGCTTTTGGTGAACAATGAGAAATCGAGCCACCCATCTCGTACAGCTTCTTCTCAGTCAACTCTCAGTGCAGAATACTATCCTTTCGTTCAGTTGAGATAAGACTCAATCAGTAAATTTTATTCGACAGCCTTGCATTACCGTATCGTGGATATTTGTTAGTGGTTTACTCTGTGGTGACATCAGTTTGATGATAGACCGCACTTTGTCTTCGGTGATTGTCCGACCGCGTTTAAATTCATTAATCCAAAAGTAGATCCTTTCAAATGATAGAACTGTATGAAGTTCAGACGGATTCTGCACTTTTTCGATTTGTGCCTCAGTCCTACCATTCAAATAAAAATGTTTGGTAACAACACGACATCTGGTTTTACCCGTTTTCAGTTACAGTCGACACACTGTAATTCAGGTGGCTCTCAGTAATAAACCGTACACTATACATTATTTAAATTCTTTGTACGGTTCTTGGAATAATAAAGCGTATCAACAGTGAAGGTGCAACAAAAATTTTCCATTCTTTATACTGTTTGCTAGATCACAGTTTTCGTTGTCCATTTGCTCGAAGGATTTATATTTTTATCACAGTCAGATTACGTAATCTGACTAATCTTATCAGGGGACCGCCCCTACTCATCACAGATTCCGTCCACATTTATGGTATACACAGTGCTTAACCAATGAAACACAGGAAGAGGAGCTCCCTATGGGCAAGCGCTTGGAAAAAATTGAGTTTTAAGGGTAGGTCGGCCGATGCATGGGCCGTCTGTCAGCGTAGGTTCCATGCAACGATTGACACGGCGGAAGGGATACACAACGGTAAATAGAGGGTCGCAGGGTCGAGTCTGTGTGAGAACTATTACTTTATTTTCAATGTTTACGTTACTGGCACAGCAAAACAACCGGGATAATGGTCAGTGTATCATGTTAATTAATATATTCATGAAAAGCAGACCAAGGAGAAGTTGACACAGTTATCTCTTGAAAGTAATCTGCATTAATTAATGTGTACAGGACTAAGACTGCATTAGTTTCATTTTGGCATTTAACAGCGCTCAGCAACTGCACGTGAGCACTATGTTCCCAGTGAGCTAAAATCGGATAATCCAGAATGAAAAAGAAATCGTAGACCGAGAAGACTACATCGAAACACACGTCATAAGCGCCGTTGACGTTGAATGAAATAAGTTGTTTCTGCGCCCTCAAACAAATCCAAATACAAAATTCCACATCACCAACTATCCTCATCAAAATTTGGCGAATTACTGGGTAACACTATGTTAGCAAACTGTGCGATGAATCGCAAAGTTCGAGTGTCAATGGAAAATTTTAGGCAACCACGTAGCCCAAGTTGTAAAAATGTGGCGTGTAGGACAAGTGCAAGATACCGAGATAATTACGGCTTTCCTCTTTTCACGTTGAATATCACCACAGCAGGTGTAAATTAGCTATAAAATAATGAAAGTATGTGAATTGCATATACCTTCCTGGACATTTATTTCCAGTTCTTAAGTTTCCTTTGCCCTTCCTTTTATACCGTTACCAAAATATTAATACTCGTAAATCTAATGCATTGAGATTTTTTCGGTCTATCTGCAAAATAAAAAATAATGAAGCTGCACAGGGATTCGAGACGACAAGCTTCGAACCGCCGTTCTGTATTACATCTGCTGCCTCGTAAGTGAGCTAACATTAATGGTTGATTGCCCCCGACCAGCGCCAGAATTTTCTTTTTCTAACCACAAGACCATATTTATTCTGACGCAACGAATGTTCAGAGAGTTATAGTAATGTATCTTATACATCAGAATCATGTGAAACAACATGATAAAAAAATTGAAAAAAGGATGTCTTCGAAGGTATATTTGTATTTTCAGCTGTTCTCAATGTTTAGTTTGATAAGAACCGAAATGGTTACATGTGTTTTAGGGTGCTGGGAGAGTTTTTACTTTTGAAGATGTATGAAAGAATTTGAATAAAATTTTACTTCAGAAGAGGAATGAAGTGCAACACTGCATTCGAAATATTGATTGCGAATCCCCTATGAAACACTTATACCACTCTCTTGTCTTACTCAAAGAGGGTCGAGAAGACATTGAAGACGAAGACCGTCCTGGACTACCTAGCACCCAAATTAGACATGCGGAAGAAGCAAAAAAAAAAAACTGTTCTGGAAAACCGTTGAATTACCATCGGAGAGGATTCTGACGAGATCGGCAAAGCCTTCGACTCATATCAAGCAATTTTTTTCATATATCTTGGGCATGAAACGTCTAGCAGCAAAGTTTTTCCAAAATAGTTGAACGTCGGCCAAAAGCAACGCCGCTTAGGCATAGCTCCGGAATTGGTGAATGAAGTCAACGATACAGAACTTCTATACCCAGCTTTCGTCACCTGCTAAACCTTTTTTTAGGAGCCAAACCATGCCAATGCAGACTGTAGGAAGAGCAAACACCGAAAAAACTTCGACAATCACGATCAATAAGGAGTACGTGAATTTTTGGCAAAACAATTTTTTTTGTTGCCTCAGCCAACGTTTTCGCCTGGCAGTGCCCTGTCCCCCTAGACTTCTTTCTATTCCCAAGGCTCAATAGAATCATAAAATGACATTTTGCTACCACTGATGAGATAAAGAAGAGGCTGAACGGTATAACGAAAAGTGAGTTGCAGAACTGCTACCAAGACTGGAAAAAGGTCTGGCGGGTGTGTGTTCTGAAGGGGAGTACACTGAAGGGCACAAGGTTGTGTTGATGAATGACTATTTAAGGAAACCAAAAATTACGGTTACGTTTGGACAACACGTCGTATAAGCGAATAGTACGATGTTTCGCATCTGCGAGATGATGCTAATTTCTGGTTATGTCGATCTTCCCTTGTTTGGAATTACAACGTAATATTTTCACTTCGGTTGGTGGCCCCATGGTATAACATTAGTACCGACTGCACCACAGTTCACGATGTCTAGAAATAGGGGGAGGGGGGGGGGGGGGGCGAGAGGGATATGCTCACAGCACTTGGGAAAACACAACAGGAAAAGTACAGGTTGTAGTCATAGTTTTTAAAATTTACGTCAGTCTACTTATGTCTGGGTACAGCCATATTGCTCGCTCCGTCTGCCTCTCCCCCCCCCCCCCCTCCTCCTCCTCCTCCAGATAACGACAGCAGGCTCGTTGGTGGCCTGTGTATGATAGCACCTGCCCGATGTCTTTGGATGGTCCCCAAGGATCTCGTGAGACCGTTCTGATGGAATAAAGAGTTGATCTCACTACCTTCCATTACTATTATTATTACTCTAGAAGCAGTGCATAGCGGACTACGCTACGCCTGATACTAGTATTGATGGCTTTTGCACCATCAAATGCTAGCAAAAGGTCCGTTTTTGGATAGCAGTGTCCAGTGCATTGTTAGTGGATGCAGACACCTTTTTACAGTGTGCAGAGTATCTCTGTCTGAATTCTTCGTAGTCTTTGTGCAGCAGAAGTGACGACGAAGTGTGCATCTGCACTGAAATACAGTTAATGTGACGGACCAGACATAGAAAAACGGTGCTGGAAGTGGCACACGATATTGGGGGGCCTCTGTGTAGCTGTGCTCAGGTGCCCATCAGGGGCTCAGCATTTGTTTGCTGAGTATGGGCTTAGCGACCTCCAGGATTCCTGAGCAGGGGACTGGTAAGCGCCGCCAGTCCCGTCACCATGAGCTCTGGGTGTGCTTCAGCGACCACTGTTTAGCGCAGCAGTGGAATGGTACGTGTCACAGGCAGTAGGGGTCTTGACTTGACCGTCCAGATCACGAGGATGGTAAAAACCTTTATAAAACGTCCCTCAATCTCAGGGTGTGCTGCACAATGATGAGATTCATGGCTCTTATCGTGGAACAGTCATCAGTGAGAAACCTCTGGGGAACGTATGGCTTACCTAGACATAAAGAGGTCTAGGTGGACTTTTATTTCCCTGGCTGCTCATCGGACCAGCATTGGATCCTTCAAAATCTTCTCTTCCTCCTTCCAGCAGGAAGGGTGGGCCGCTGGTAGGTACCAATGCCCAAACAAGAGGGCTCATGTAGCCAGTCTTCCAGACTTGGGATTTACACATACTCTATCAGTGTTGAGTAACAGAACGAATGCTGATCAGTATGTGTTTATGAACGAAAAGAAAGGACCTTAGAAAAATTTTGTATGTAAAAAGGTGAAAATGGGCTAGAGGAGATTGCTGAAAGCTTAGCCCCCACGTGCTGTTTGACATGCCATGTCTTTGGTTAGACCGCCTCAGGTTGTAAGGTAGCAGCCACTTGGGGCAAATATGATGGTGTGTAAACTGCTTTGATGATCGCCCTGTCTGGAACAGGGACTGCAGTGTCTTTCTTGAAGAAAGGAAGATACAGGAAGGAATTGTTGGATAGTGGAGTGCTCAGTGTGGAACTGTAATGAGTTCAGGACACATGTGAAAGAATTGAGACTTCTAGGACAGGAACCCCGTCTGTGCCTCTATTATAAACAGATTTTAAAGCCACTGACACCTATGTGCTATGTGACTATACTCTTCACTGAAAGGGTGACCTGACTGGGGAGATCCAAGGGAGATGTTTTTGTGTTTGTCAGTAACATGCAGCACTCCTCTGCTCTCACCCTGGCTATCAACCTACAAGCAATTGCTGTCGAAACGTCATGGGTGGCGAAGGATCACGCTGAACTGTTCAGCCAGCTAGTTGTGTCTGAACATTGTGACAGCATCCAGGAATGGGGGACCATATCACCCAAGTGATCCATCGTGCCACTGACTTACCCATTCTAAAGTCCTCATGTCATCTTATGAGGTGAGACCTACCTTTGTGGATGGACGAGAGCCGTGCAGCCATCTGAAATAGCCGATTTAAAAGCTATGCTATGGTAGACAACCTCATAGCCTCTCCAGCACAAGAGCCAAAAACCTGATGCATGATTACTGAGATTATGAAAAATTCATGGCGAGCGTTCCTGGACTCCATCAACCATTTCACTTGTTCTATAAGAGTTTGTGTTTGCCGGAAATCCTCTCAATGGCTTCCCAGTCATTCACGAATGGCAGCAGTGCTGAAATGCTGATATCTCCAAACTTTGCATGCAGACATCACTCAGATACTCGCGGAGAATTTTACGCACATTACTGCAAATGCCAGCCACGACCTGGCGTTTCGTTACCGTGTGACTGCAGCGAGACAAACTGGACTTTAGATCCAACGATTCCGAGACTTAAAACAACCCTTTCTCCATGTGGGAACTGGAATACGACCTGTCAAACTCGTGATACAGCACCTGGCCATGACCAGATCCGTAACTGACGCTGTTGGTAAATGTTTAAGCAAGCAAAGAAAATCCTCTTCATAAGTTTTACTCTTATGCAGCAGAAAGGTAACTTCCCCATCTCGTGGAGAGAGGCGCTTTCGACACCTCTCCTCAAACCAGGAAAGGAACGTACCTGTCCCAGTAGTTATCGGAATATCGTCTTAATGAGCTGTGTAGGAAAGACTCGAGTGAATGGTTAGCTGTCGTCTGATCTGGTTGTTAGAGACCAGGCAACTCCTTAGCTGCTCTGTGTGGATTCCGAACATTTTGATCCATTGTCAACAGCCTGCCCCTGTGAGAGGGTGGCTATTCAGCAGTCTTTCCTATACAACCATCACTGTATCGGTATATTCTTTGAAATCAGTAAGACGTACGATACTACTTGGAGACACTATTCTCGGGGGACTGCATCAATAGGTCTTTCGGGGCCTTCTCAGTATCTTCATACAGTCTTTCCTTTCCTAGCGGTTTTTTAGGATCAGGGATGGTGACTCGCTGTCAGATGGTTTTGAGCAAGAGATCTGAGTCCCTCAGGGCAGTGTTTAAAGAGTTACTGCTTATGACTACAGCAAAGAGCTTATCACATCTGGGGTAAGGATTCCTGTACAGTGTTCCTTATTTGCGGACAATTTTCCTGTTTTCTGTTTCTCCTCCAGTGTTGCAGCAGCGAGCCACCAGTAACAACTGACAGTGTGAAGGTGAGTTTTCTGCAGATAAGTTCACGAGTGTGATGTTTTTAAATCTCCTGCCTTGCATATTACAGACACCATGCTAAATTTTAAAGACTGAGTGAGGTTTCTGGGAATCTGTTTTTGACTTCAAATTGTAGTAATTGCCACACCCGAGAGACCTGAAATCTAGAGCCCTGAAGGTACTGAAAATCTTAAAGTGCCTTAGCCAGAGGTCTTGGCGAGTGGACAGTGTGTGTGTCCTCCAGTTTCAAGCATTTGTGCCTGGACTATTGCTGCACCGTTTATGGATTGGTGAGGCCTTGTTATTTGTAGATCCTTGATGGTGTCCACTATAAAAGGCTACAGCTGGCCACAGATGCTTATAGGACCAGTGCAATACCCTGACTTAGGGGTGAGGCGGGGGAACTGCCACTTACCATCTGGTGGCAGCTTCTCGTGGTGCATCAGGCATGTAATTTCGTTGCAACTGACTTCACCCACACGCCATACTGTTGCCAGTCTGCCTCTGGAACGTCCTTTTTCCAACAGTCCACGAGCCACAATGCCGTTTGGGATCCACTTGCTCCACGCCAAGTGACTGGAGCACACATTGCAAGTACAATCCAAAATCCAGGGTTTTAACCGTCTGCCAACCTGGTTACTGGACAGGCCCAGAGTGATTTTAGATTTCTGATGACAAGAGAGATTGGTCTCCTGCTTTCGTTTCTGATGTTTTCTGACATTTTATCTGAGCATCACGACTATGAAGCTGTTATTTATGGATTGGTTGAAACGGGATTCTCTTGGTTGTTCTGTTTACCTGGATTGTGTTCTCATGGTAAGGCTGTCTGAAGCCTGTTTAAATTGTTTGTGTGTTCCGATTCTCTTAGTCCCTTTCATTCGCTGAAACGTTTGTACCCAGCAGATAAAGTAGTCTAGTCTATCCAAAGTGCACTCCTACATCTACAACGACTGGCGAAGGTGGTGTTATTCTGCTGGGTACCAGCACATGAGAATTGTGGGGAATGCAACGGCGGATCTAGTAGCCAATGAGGCGTGGCTTGATCAGGTATTTCAGTGTGCCATCCCTCTATACGGTATCTCCTCGCTGTTAAGCTAGAGAGTCTGTCACTTCCAACCACTCACACTCCAAATGATGCAACAATAACCTCTGTGTAGTAAATCCCACAACACGGCTGTGGCGTACCTCCTTCCAGCCACATTGAGGTAATGAGGTCCTCGTCACCAGTCTTTGAATGGGCCACAGCCATATGAAATATGGCATCTTGCTCCAGCGAGATAACCCTCCAACGTGTGGCGCTTGTGGCGTACACATCACTGTGCGCCACATTTTATTGGACTACGTTTGATTTTCAGACCAGGTCGCAGCTGATTTGTTGACGCATTTGCAGTCTATTTTACGTAATAATCAAATGAATGTGGGTAGTTTTAATGTTTGTGATTCGTCCAACGTTTTTACCGCGATTTTAGGGAGGTGGTTTTAATATGTTCACAGGGTGACTGGCTCGCCCATATTTTAAGTAAGTGGGCAATCAGTGACATTTTCCTCTGCTTTCCGTTTAGCTCTCATCTCGTTTTACGCGTGTTTTAGTCTCCTGTATAGCACCTATTATCTCCGGTTGTCCTAGTGTGTACGACCGCGTCTTAATAATTTTTCCACGTTCGTTTGCTTTAATGTGTGTAAGGGTACTGTGCTGATAACCTCTTCTGTGCTGATAACCTCTTGCGAGTCCGTAAGCTGTAACACCCCCCCCCCCCCCCACACACACACACACACACACGCTCAGTTGCCATCATGCATAAAACCATGGATGTGAATACTGGTCTGCCATAAGTTGATATAAGCAAAGGATTGTAGTTTTTGGTTATACATAAGAGTTGCTTCGATGAAACGAGTTACTCCAGTCAGACTTGCTAGCAGCATCATCAATAGTGCCAATAGAATCAGCAGATATTAAAACATAATGGAAATACTCGCTTGTAAGGCGCTAGCAAGTGGTAAATTTGAGTCCAGCAGTCTTACAGGTATGTACTTTTGTTCCTCTTCCACCCCCTCCCCCAACCCCCCATAGTTCTGTGTGTTAGTTGCACTCTGATGCTTAATTACTTAGTCACATCTGCAATTGGTGAAGAAAACTATCATCTGCAGACTTGGAGAAGCACCTGCAACAATAACAACTTTGACCTCAAATGCATTCATTGCTGCAGTGCTGTTCATCTACAATGTAGGTTGGTTGGTTGTTTGGGGGAAGCGACCAAACAGCGAGGTTATCGGTCTCATAGGGTTAGGGAAGGATGGGGAAGGAAGTCGGCCTTGCCCTTTCAAAGGAACCATCCCGGCATTTGCCTGGAGCAATTTAGGGAAATCATGGAAAACCTAAATCAGGATTGTCGGACGCGGGATTGAACCGTCGTCCTTCCGAATGCAAGTCCAGTGTGCATCTACAATGTATTCAATGTGCACTTCACCCCCCCCCCCCTCCCCCACGGGGCCACAATGCTCCTTGGCCGGTTTGTGCTTGGCTACTACGGTGCCCCCAGCCATTGCAGCATCTTTCCCCTTCTGTGCTACATGTCTATCCTTTTGCTACTCTCTCATACTCCCTTGTGGGATGTTTTTGGGAGTGTGCTCTGATGTCCACTACTGAAAATGTAGAACAGTCTCTCCACTGTTTTTGTTCCTTTTTGCTTTCTTCATTCCCCATCTCATACCATTCCTCCGCTTCGACATTCGAGATTCGCCTTTTTTTCTTCCTCCCAGTTCACTGATTAAGGCCATCCCATGCGTCTGACGCGTAACAGGAGACTTGATGAAGTGTAATTTCCATGCCTTGGCCCCCCTGCGAGTCTGGGGATTAGAATAGCCGGAGGTATTCCTGCCTGTCGTAAGAGAAGACCTTTCGGCCTTTAAGTGATGGTCCCCCGTGGGGTTTCACCTCCATTTTTTTAAAAATTTTCCCGAAGAGTGAACCACTTGGGGAAAGACGCCTTACATGGTGATTGAGTCAATCATGCATTGACATCTTTAGTCCACATTCTCGTCGTCGCATTGCAGTCCCGACCATTCTCCATCTATTGGGCAAGGAAACCTTCCTGGGTGCGTTTTCCACCATGCACTATGCAGTGTCACTTTCTGTGCTGATGCTGACAATGGACTTCTTTGCACCTCATATCCACCATAGTAGCGAGTCCATTGTGGTGGGGCCGCCATGTACCCTGTTGGTTGTAGCCCCTGACAACACAGGGATCGCTCTGCTGATGCCTGTGCCGTTAATTCCCCATGTATGCCAAGGAGTAGATGTGTGTCACCCTGGGTCATCGAGCTATCCTGCCAGGTGGCCTCTGCTGTGGCTGGGTGGCGCCCATGGGAAAGGCCTCTGGTTGGAGTGGGGGCAATCAGGGCAGATTGCATGAAGCTTAGTACGACATCTCTTGCTGGTGCTCCGCCGCCAGCACTCTCTAAGCGGACGAAGTAACGTTAATACTAAGAAATATGACCCCAAGGCGTTCCTCTTCCTGGCCACACTATGGGAGGCTAAGGATGGCAGTGAAGCTTATTCATCCTGGTACCTCATATGTACGAGAGCTGATGGGGAATCTTTAGTGTGCATGAAGCCTCAGTTTTATGTGGAGCATTTGGAGAACAATTATGGGGAGGCGAAGGGCTTGTCCAAAATGCGCTTTGGGTCAGTTTTGATAAAAACAGCATCCTCTGCCCAGTCACAGGCATTACTTGCTTGTGTCAAGATGGGGACTGTTTGTTACCATGATGCCTCATGAGAGCTTAAATGTGGTTCTGGTTATTATTTCCCATAGGATCATCTTGTGCAGTCTGATGATGAGTTGCACCAAAATTTAGAGGGTGATGTGTTCATTTCGTCCAGCACGTCCATCGGGGTCTGAGGGATAACCAGGTTGCCACCAGTGCCTTCATCTTGGCCTTCCCATCTGTCAACTGTGGAGAGCATCATTCACCTTGCTCGCCAGACTGCAGGATTTTACAGAAAGACAGGAAAATCATGAACTAAAAGACCGTGGAACAACTGACCTACACTGAGGCTAAGAGGAAATTTGAGCACCTACATCCTGTGGCTATGACCACCTCATATGCCGCCACTTCGATAACAGTTATCGCCCCATCAGGTCCTCTAATTCCTGTCGCCTCTCAGAACAGAGAGTACACCTGCCCCCTTGATGGTGGGGGGCACTTCCCTCCCTGTTGCTCCCGCACCACCTACATCAGGAGCAACAACCCCCAATCATCGGGGATTTCAGTCCCCACTTCTCAGGCAGAGAAGCCTAAGGATTTTTTGGCTCTTCTCATTAGGAAGGATGCCCCTTGGGAGATTCCCATCCCAGGTTTCTGCTAGTGGGGAAGATGACACCTGCCAGAGGCTGAAGATCCCAAAAGCCGTTGGACGTAGGGATTCATGCTCATCATCAGTCCCGGAGACTGGGTTTCCCTGGCTGGGAGAACTTCACTGAATCAAAGAGCAGTGCGAGAAATCGAAAAAGAAGTCCCCAAGAACAAGAAACTTGTCGGTAGCAGTGGTGTGGGTGTCACCTCAAGCTCTGTGGCTAAGGGTGGGGTGGAGATTCTGGCGTCTGCTGCGGACCTGGATCTCGCCGGACCCTTAGACACAATGGATATAGACTGATCAGGCAAACATTTGGTGGCAGCAGGTCACCCTGAGGGATAAACTGCCTCATTGAATGTTTCATGCCTTCCCAGTCTCACGATGACGACATCCTTCAGTGGAATTGCGGTGGTTTCTTCCACTGCCTGGTTGAGCTACGGAAAGTGCTAAGCTTTACACCTGCTTCCTGCATTGCTCCCGGGAACATCGTTCCCTGCAATGCAGACTCCTTCACTCTGCATCTGTAAGGGATATTACAGGAAATATAGCTACTAAAATAGGTCAGCTGGAGTTTGCGTTTATGTCCTGTCAGAATATGGATGATTCTGGAAATAATTGTGTGCAATGTATGTCTTCCTCCAGATGGTGTAGTACCCCTGAATGTATTTGCTGCTCCGATTAATCAACTCCCTAAACCTTTCCTACTCATGGGAGATTTTAACGCCAATAACTCCTTGTGGGGTGGCGCCATCCTTACTGGCCGAGGCAGATGTGTCTAAACTTTAATGTCTCAGTTCGACCTCTGCCTTTTGAGTACTAGGCCACCACGCAGTGTAGCTCTACATAATTACTCGACCATTGATTTATCAGTTTGCAGCCCAGGACTTCTCCCATCTATCCACTGGAGAGCACATGACAACCTGTGTGGTAGTGACCACTTCCCCATCTTGTCGCTGCCCCAGCGTCAGGTCCACTGATGCCTTCCCAGATGGGCAGACAAGGAGAACTGGGGAACTTTCACCTCTGCTCTCACCATTGACTCTCCCCCACATGGTAACATAGATGTTAATACCACAATCGTTTCTGGTGTAGAAAACGCGATCTCTCGCTCTTAAGAGTGCCCCCAGCGAAAGACAGTCCTTGCAGATCGCCAGATGTCACTGAGGCAACTACTGAGCGTTGGAAAGCTCTATAGCGGCGTCAGCTGTTCCCTCGAGCATCTGATAGCCTTTAAGTGGCTCCATGTCCGTGTACACCAGCTTATGAAAAGACGGAAACAGAAGTGTTGGAAGAGGTACGTGTTTACCATTGAGTGCCATAGTCACCTTCCCAAGTCTGGACGGAGATGTCAGAGACCTAACCCCCAGCCTTTCGCACTCTCAAACAGCGGCTGGAAGGGAAGTCCTCTCATTCACTACACACCACAGTGAATCCTATAACGCCCCATTTACAGAGTGGGAGCTCCCAAATGCCCTTACACATTGCCCCGACACAGCTCTTGGGCCCGATCGGATCCACAGCCAGATGATTAAACATCTCTCATCTGGCTACAAGCAGCATCATTTTGTCATCTTCAAGCCGTTCTGTTGCGATGGCGTCCTTCCATCGCAGTGGCGGGAAAGTACTAACGATCTGGTGCTCAAACCTAGTAAAAACCCGCTGGATATTGATCGCTATCGGCCCATCAGCCTTACCAACGATGTTTGTAAGCTGCTGGAATGTATGGTGTGTCGACGGTTGGTTTGGGTCCTGGAATCACGTGGCCTATTGGCTCCATGTCAGGGCGGCTTCTGCCAGGGGTGCTCTACCACTGATAATCTTGTCTCTCTCGAGTATGCCATGTGAACAGCCTCTTCCAGACGCCTACGCCTTGTTGCCATCTTTTTTTACCAACACGAAGCTTATGCAACCACCTGGCGGCATCATATGCTTGCCACATCATACGAGTGGGGTCTCCGAGGCCCTCCTGTCGCTCAGTACTTTCGTGTCCAAGTTGTTGCCTCCCATAGTCCCCACATAACCAGGAGAGCAGGGTCCCGCAGGGTTCTGTATTGGGTGTATCAGTAATTTTATTGGCCATTAATGGTCTAGCAGCAGCTGTAGGGCCGCCTGTCTCATCCTCTCTGTATGCAGACGTCTTCTGTATTTCGTACTGCTCCATCAGTTACGGTGGTGTTGAGCGGCACCTACAGGTAGCCATCTGCAAGGCGCAGTTATGGGCTCTTGACCATGGCTTTTAGTTTTCGGCCGCAAAGTCGTGTGTCATGCACTTCTGTCAACGTTGTACTGTTTATCAGGAACCACAACCTTACCTTCATGACGATCCATTCACTGAAGTGGAGACATATCGATTCTTAGGACTGGCTTTCGTCGCCCAATTGACTTGACTACTTCACCTTCGTCAGCTTAAGCGGAAGTGCTGGTAGCATCTCAATGCCTTGCGCTGCCTGAGCAACACCAACTGGGGTGCAGATGGCTCGACCCAGCTGCAGCTCTACAAAGCCCTTGTTCAATCCCACCTTGATTACTGAAGTGTGGTTTATAGTTCAGAGGCGCCCTCAGCATTGAGTGTACTCGACCCACCGCACCACTGTGGCATTTGCTTAGCGATGGAGCTTTTAGTCCGGTGACCAGTGTCCTGGTGGAGACCAGGGTCCCTCAGTTCCAGATCCGACGTGCACACCTGCTCGCCACTTTCGTTGCACACATTCTTAGTTCTCCTGAGCATTCGAATTATCATCTCCTTTTTCCATCGGCGGCAGTTCATCTCCCGCATCGGTGGCCCAGGTCAAGGCTAACGACTGCATTTCGTGTGGGCTCCCTTCTGAACTAGAGTCCTTCCCTTTACCACCTCACATCCAGGTCCATCCGCATACACCACCTCCATGGTGTACACACAGACCGCTGATTCGTCTGGATCTTATGCATGACCCTAAGGACTCAGTTACTCCTGCCGCTCTCTGATGTCACTTCCTCTCGATTCTTGTCGTGTTCTGGGGCTTTTAAGTGGTTTACACCGAAGCCTCGATGACTGATGGTCATGTTGGTTTCTCCTACGTCCACAGAGCCCATTTTGAATAGCATTCCTTTCCTGATGGCTGCAGTGTATTTGCTGCAGACCTGGTGACTATCTCTTGTGCACTTCAGTATATCCGTTGAAGCCACAGGTATTGTTTATTTCGTGTACTGACTCTTTGAGCAGCCTACAAGCTATCGACCAGTGCTACCCTCGCCATCCTTTCGTAGCGTCCATCCAGGAATCCATCTATGCCGTGGAACAGTGCCGTCGTTTAGTGGTGTTCGTGTGGACCGAAGGACATGTCGGCATCCCAGAAACGAATTAACCTGTTTGGCCAGCCTGTCGGTAATGTGGAAACCACTTCTGGAGATGGCATCTCTGAACCTGACCCACATTCTGACTTATACCATTTCGTCTCCCAAAGCCGAAAAACCCTACAGCATCACAGTACACACAAATTGTGTGGCATTAAGGAGATTCTGAAAGTGTGGAAGTCTTCCATGTGGGTCTCTCACAGGGAATCGGTTGTCTGCCGGCTCCGTATTTTACACGCTTGGGCGACCCAGGGTTACCTTCTGTGCTGTGAAGACCCGCCTGCGTGTCGGTGCTTCACCCTGTTGACAGTGGCCCGTATTCTGGTGCACTGTCCCGCTTTGACTGTCCAGCGACGAAATCTTCGGTTACCGGACTCTTTGCCGCTAATTTTATCTGATAACGCCTCATAAGCTGATGTAGTTTTACGTTTTATTTGTGAGGGTGAGTTTTATTGTCTGATCTAAGTTGTAGCACATGTCCTTTGTTCCTCTGTGTCCACCCTAGTGCTTCTAGGGTTGAGGTTTTTAGGTTTTGCAGAGTGGCTGGCTTCTTTTTTATTCTCATGGTCAAGTAGCCATGGTAAACTGATATGTTGTTTTAATCTCTTCATCCCGTTTTTTGCTTGTCTGGTTTTCTTGAGCTCTTTTGTCCATTTACATATTTGTTGCCATTCATCGTTCTTGTGCTCCTTCCTTTCATTCCATATTGAGTTATCTCACTCTTGTTTTGTTCTCACACATGTGGCATTGTTTTATTCAGAACAATCGTCTGATGACCTCGAGTTTGGTCCCTTTCCCCCCTCTTTCAATCCAACCAATCACGCCTTGGCAGACAGGTAGAGTTCGAATGTACCTACTGGTACATGCCAGGCCCAGGGAGGGGTTGTCGCCTGAGCTGATACCTTCCCATACTGCCGATTGGTCCCTCTGTCAGGTGTTTGAATCCCTCAGACGGGTGCACACCTCACGAAGACCCTCCCAGTCGCACCACGGTTCCTCATGGTTGCACTTAGCGAAGTAGTGACCATTTTCTCTATGATAAATCCGTTTGTTATTCAGAAAGGTGTAGATGCAACTGATGGCCCTGTGAAATCCTGCTGTCGTTTACTCGATGACACTACTTTTGAAGACTACTTCTGATTCTCGAGCACAACAACCGCTTGCAACTTCGGTCCTCCACGGCTATCCTGTTCAAGTCGAGACCCATCAAACACTGAACTCTTCCTGTGATGTTACTTACACTAAGCTGCTTAGGAGAGAAATCATGCCTTCATCAAAGAGGTACGTTTCGATTTGAGTCCATAGATGATGAAAAAGGCAGATGCATCATTTGTTTTCACACGCACTCTTTTTCTCACTTTTGATATTGTGGTGTTTCCATCGAAGATCAAAGCAGGCTGTACAACTGTCGCAGTCCGACCGTACATTCCAAACCTGATGCGCTACTACCAGTTTTATCATTATGACCACATTCAAATGTCCTGCGACACCTGGCTGAATACTGACGGTTCCAAGACCACCTTTGGAGTCAAGAGTGCCTGTATGATTGACTACACTCGTATTAGATTTCGGCTTCCATACCAGTGTTCGGTTTCTACTGCAGAGCTTTATGCTGTTCTCCAGTCTGCGCACTACATTCAGCGGATTCAATAAATTACATGATCTGATTCACTCAGCTCTCTTCTCAACCTCCAGGCTCTTAATCCTGTCCACCCACTGGTCCATCGGATACAGGTCTGCATCCACATGCTCCACTTGGGGGAGCATCTCTGTGTCATTCTTTATCACATATACTAGCATGGCCTGTGATCCAATGAGGCAGCCGATACAGTGACAAAAGCTGCTGTCTCTTTTCTTTGGATTGCTGAGCTACAGAGTGTGCCATAAAAGAGCAATACAACGAGATAAGAAAAACCGATCGGTCTGAACTTCAGAATAATAAAATACCCTCTTCCTCCCGGCCTCGTCGTTGGAAGGAGGTAATTTAACTAGACTCCGGATTGTGCACTGTCTTTTTAGGTCTTTTTAGTCATAGACATGTATGTGGCGATCCTCCCCCGCTTTGCCCCACTGCTCTGAATCGTGGATGGTGAGACCTTTTACTTCAGAGCCCCTATTTTAATCCGCTATGCACACGTTTACAGCTACCGCGTGATATATTTACCCCTTTAGCAGATGTCGCGTGCTCAGCCTATCGCGTTCTTGAGTTTATAAGTGTTAGTGAGATGCCATAGGTCATTTGAAGCTCTTCGGGGAAAACAACCCCTCTTCAATAGCAGTGTTGTAGGATTTCCTTCCATTTTTTGTTTCCCTCCTCCTCGAGTTTACCTCCTATAGCTGCTGACTTAAATTCTGTTTTTACCCTTCACTAAGCCACAGGATGGGCTTACGACATACTGGTTTGCACCTTAAAGCCATAATTAAAAAAACCTACCAAATGTTTAAATTGGGGTAGTACTGCTCACAACAGCGATTGTCTGCCGCCTCCTCCCCACTGTATCAATTGGAATGGTGACCACGCAGCCTCCTCTTGATTGTCCTGTGTATCTCGACGAGCCGGCCGTCTCGGAGATCTGGGTGGAGGAAAAAGTGCCGTGCCGTGCCTTGCCTTGTTGCTCACAAGTCGTCGGCTATTCAGAAACCCTGTGTTCTGCCATTTGGCACTTACAGTACTGTTCTTGCTACATCTTGCTCAACGAAGGACATGGCCACACAGACATGCGACCTCAAATTTAGCACCGTAGTTGTAAAATGGAAGTGTCATGGTAGCATCCCCGTCTCCTCCTCCAGCTATGCAACAAGCCACCAAACTTTCATCTCATAGGGCGGAGTCAGCTGCTACAAAACTGGCAGGCCAGAAAAAAAAAAAAATCAGAATACTCCCACAAAGACCTTTCACGTCTCTCCAGCCAACATACATCTGAGAATTCCTCCGCCAACCGTAAAGGCTCCAAGAAATCAAACAAAGGCAAACAGTTGCCTCCTTCACTGACCTCGAGATGCTCTTCAAAGGTGTCTCCCCGTGAGACACTCGCACAACTGACCTCTGTTATACCAGTACACACCATCAAGGGAGAATGCTGACACCTGTGTAGATATTATGGAGCAGGATCCTCCAGTCTCTGTGCCCTGTAGCAATGAGTCAATGAGTCTTCGAAGGCTGGTACTCGGCAGTGCTGAGCTAACACCTTTCATTTTTCCCTCCTCCACTTTCCTAGTCATTTCTCTCCTCCAATGGAACGTTCATAGCCTTAGATCCAACGAAGAGGAATTACAGCTGCTCAAGAACATGCTGAATGGACCATTCAGGATTGGCATCATGTTCTCTTCAGCAATCAGTGTTGCATATGCCCTCAACCAGACAATCGTCAGAGACGTGTTTTGAGGCAACCGGGTCAGGCTGAACTCCTTAAGCACACCGTCCAGCAAGTGCAACAGGGTGGGGGTTCCCTACTGTTTTGGGGTAGCGTTATGTTGGGCCGCCGTACGCCGCTGGTGGTCATGGAAGGCGCCGTAATGGCTGTAAGATACATGGATTCCATCCTCCAACCACTAGTGCAACCATACCAGCAGCATATTGGCGAGGCATTCGTATTCACGGACAATTCGCGCCCCCATCGTTCACGTCTTGTGAAAGACTTCCATCAGGTTGACGATATCCCTGGACTAGAATAGCCGGCATGTTCTCCAGACATGAACCCTATTGAACATGCCTGTGATAGATTGAAAAGGGCTGTTTATGAACAATGTGACCCACCAACCACTCTGAGGGGTCTACGCCGAATCGCCGTTGAGGAACCATCTGGACGAACAGTGACTTGATGAACTAGTGGATAGTATGCCACGACGAATACAGGCATGCATAAATGCAAGAGAACGTGCTACTTGGTATTAGAGGTACCAGCGTGTACAGCAGTCTGCATGGTGGTACAACATGCAATGTGTGGTTTTCATGATCAATCAAAACGGTGGAAATGATGTTAATGTTGATCTCTATTCCAGTTTTATGTACAGGTTCCAGAACTCTCGGAACTGAGGTGATGCAAAATTCTTTTGATGTTTGTATGAATAATCTTGCCTTTCTAATAATTTCTATAACACTTTTAATACACGGTTGTAATACCCATTTTGAAACAATACTGGCACGGCGGAGTTAGTCATACATCCTCCCTTTATCACTTATCGATACAAACAGGTGAAGATACAGAAGTTAATCAATTCGTAAGCGTATGTCTTCTCATTTTTGTATCAAAATGTTCTCTTTGCCACAAAATAACTTGTTACTTTACCGTTGGTTTATATACATATAGCTTACATGTATAAAAAGAATAAAAGAAAGAAAAAATACTATCCATTACAACGTCACGTTCCGTTGTTGCACTAATGAATGCCACAACGCAATCCGCACTTTTAACCATCATCCTACAACGGCGAAATGCATTCGTTACAAGCAATTGTGTGCCCAGCATCGTCGCCTTCCTCAAGATTGCAAAAACATAGATGGATTTCATTTACTTGTTTAACAGTTCCACACACTTTTCTGTCGTGTGGGACACATCCGACGGCTCTCTGGGATCAAGGTCCATTCCTCAGTTTCCGGCGTGAATGTAGCAGATGACGTAATAGTGCTCTATTGCTTTCTTCAGCACCTTGCGCCGCTATTTGGCGATATTCACCCACCATCACCCTGTTTTCTCCATCGGACGTGAGTAGAGGGAGCTCGGGTGATACCCTCCTCTTCTCAGAATCGTGAGTGCTACAATCCCGCCTTTACCATGAGGTTGCTAGATCATGCTCTCACTTCCTCCATATCCTCCACCGCAGTGCCGGACGATGATCACATTCAGATGGTTCAGAACCTCTGTCCTGCACGCAAGCGTTTTCTCCTTCATCCTTACAATTGCATCTGGGCAGGGGGCACCTTTCCCAGATGCTGGCGTGAAGCCACTGTCACAGCCGTAGCTATTCCCGGTAAGACAAAGACCTTCCTTCTAGCTGCTGCCCCATTTCTCTCATCAGCTGTGTCGGCAAGGTGATGGAATGCATTCTTCATGCCCAGCTGGTAAGGTGGCTAAAGCGTCGGAATTTATTAACTACTGCACAATATGGATTTCGAGCGCGCCGATACGCCGGTGACCATCTTGTCACTTTGTCAACCCATGTCACGAATGGTTTCTGCAAAAATATCAGACTGAGGCTTCCACCAAATCGAAAAATAAGGCCAAAGACACCTGCTGGAGGACTGCTATCCTCTGTACTCAATACAAATGGGGCCTTGAAGCCCGCATGTTCCACTTCTTTCAACAATTTTTAAAAGATCGCGTCTTCAAGGTACACGTGTGTTCTGCCCTGTCGAACGCCTTCATCCAGGAAGACGGTGCCAGGGTTCCGTCGTGAGCATCATCGTCTTCGCTATAGTCATTAACCCTGTTATGGCCTGTCTCCCGCCATGCATTATTTTGCCATCTTTTGCAGTTATGCACGGCGTTGTCTCCTTGAGCGGCGCCTTCAGCGATGTCTCTATCCTCTTTAGTCGTGGAGCATCGACAATAGCTTTCGTTTTTTCCACTGATAAATCTGTCTGGAAGAAACGAATTGCGCCGCCAGAAATGCGTACAGTGTCTTTACATCATCGTCCTGTTGCTCTTCTGTTTTCTGAAATAACGAAATTGCTCATGTTTCATCGGAAACTTTCTCGGTCCTCCCACATGTCTTACCTACCCTCTCGCTGTACGTGGTTCCTCAGTGGTCTATGTCCGCTCGGCAGTAGTTCCTGGGGAGTGTGTTGGACCACCCTCCTCCGTTTGTACCAATTTCTAATCAGTTCGAAACTAAGTTATGGGTGTTTCGTTAATGCATCTGCATGTCCGTCCATCTTACGCTGTCTAAATACTATCTACCATTCTGGCATCTGTTTGGTCATTGGCACCTTTTACACTAGTCCGGTTGAGAGAGAGTGGCGAAGCAACTGAGCTACCAGCCGTAACACCGTGACTTTCTCCTTGGCAGATACACCTGCCGTTTGTATGCCATGCGTGGTCACCCATCCTCTGCCACTTACTTCGACGACTTCTTTGATCGCCAGTATGGGGCACATCCCTATTTTCTGTTGCTACTTCTACTCCCTTCTGACTACTGCTCCGGCAGTTTTTCAAGCTACCTGCCAGTTTCCCAATGGGCGGTAACCATTCACCACGTTGGCTTCGTGCAACGGCCTGTGTTGGTCTCTGATTTCATTCGCTTCTTAAGGACACTAGTACTCCAGACTCGCTCTATTCTTGTAAGTTTCTTCAAACAGAACTTCGCCATAGTACCTTTGTCAGAACCATCAGTGTATCCAGTGTGGCGTCGGGTGTGCCTTCATTGGCGCAGACATTTTTCAATATTGGCTTGTGGAACACTGCTCAGTATTCACAGTGGAGTAGTTCATCCTGTAGCAGGACATTCAGTACAATCAGCGACATAGGCTTTTGAATAGCGTCATCTGCTCCACCTCTGCGTCCTTCAGAGCCTCTGTGTGCTGTACCGTCCAGGTATGCTTTCACTTGCTCATTCTTGGTGCAGCCACTATGATGTTTATGTGGGTACTGGTTACATCGTTCTGACGGGAAATGAGGCACTAACGCTGCAGCCAAGGCTGCAGTCTTCACACCTCGGCCTGCTAGTCCTTCCAGTCCCTCCAACTACTGACAGACAACAACACACAGATCATTGGTGTCACTTCGGCATCTCCATTGGTCCTCCCTTCAAGGAAACAAGCTCTGGCGAATCAAATGTCCCCCAGCAGCTTTGACATCATCTCTCAGCCCTCTCGCCCCCCAAGGAGATCAGTTTACGTGGGTTGTGTATTGGGTACTATCGTCTTAGCCATCGCCATTTGTTAAGTGATGATCCCACCACTGTGCTCAGTGCCCTCAACATTTGACAGTCTACCATTTCCTGATAGGATGCTCTTTTTTATCCACCTTCATTCTCATTTATGTTTGCCATCTTAGTTATAGGCGATTTTAGCGAATAACGGGTGGGCTGTTTTAGTTTTCATCCGTCGTACCGATATGGCGAAGGAAATCTTGTGTCAGAACCTCCTTTGCCTCTGGGGAGCATTTTATGGACCTTTCTCTAAGTCCATGTTTTTAGCTTTTTTCCTTCTGTCGATTGGGCTTAACGTTTAGTCGTTTTAAACTCCATATTCATCTTCGTGTTTTACAGTTCTGACATGGGCGCCCTAAAACAAAACAAACGCAAACCGTGCCGACAAACACCACTGCCGCCAGGACCATCATCGTGGTACTGTCCGGTGATACCAACTGGTTTTGCAATGCAGCTGTACCCTGGACTGTCTCGCATTTCCAGTCTGTATAGCACATGCCTTCGACATTCTTTTGCATGTAGCAACAGCTATCCCCTACCAACCCTGTAACAGATCACCAAATAAGCACTGCACCTGCATTTAAATATTAAGATAGCTGTCACTTCTGGGACAGGATTTTACAAACGTTTGTTGGTATCTCGATTATGAAATACTAATATCCTTACAACTTCCCATAATACTTGGGAAGCCATTGTGGAAAGGATGCTCTCTTAAATGGTCAGCTACCTGTGGTAGACTTCCTTGAAATGGAACACAGCTCTATATAGTGAGCTCGAGCACCCTACAAAAGAGGCAGTGATGCTGGTGAAGAGAAGACCATCACCCAAATTGGAGTGAGAACTGGCAGGATATAATGGGGCTGCTAAGTAGCACAGTGGTTTGGAAGTTTGCTGAGAGCATGGTTGAATGTGACACTCTTAACATTCAGGTGAGGGGTTTGCGTAAAGCATTCAGCCATGTATACCTCTATATCTATTCACGTATTTGTGATCTACTTTATGGAGGTGAGGTTTCATCCCTCTTTCGAAAGATATTGTCACTAAAAGTAAAGGATAGATTAATATCTAGAATCTAGATAAGGGGGATTAATATTACTTTGAATGGCCACTTCTGACTAAAGCCAGAAGTTAGATAACAAATGCAGTCCTTTATAATGACCACGGACATTAGATGTAGTTGAATTATTACAATCTCTAAGCCATTTCGTTCTTAATAAAACTCCACGACATTTCAGAAGCACACTGCACTCGCATTTAGGATGACGACGGTTCAATCCCTCGCCCGGCCATCCTGATTTAGGTTTTCCGTGGTTTCCCTAAATCGCTCCAGGTAAATGCCGGGACGGTTCCTTTGAAAGGGCATGGCCGACTACCTTCCCTAGTCCGATGAAACCGATGACCTCGCTGTCTGGTCTCCTCCCCCAAACAAACAAACCCCAACATTTCAAATTCGTAAGGGAGTATACTGAATACTCAGTTTATATTTACAGACTTGGAGTTAATAGGAAGCCACAAGATGACCATGAACAAACATTTTACAACAAAGCAGTAAAGCATAAAGTAGTTCGACCACTCTACATGCTTGGGGTGCCAAGGGACCGAATTTTGGAAAGCAGATGTCTTTCACTACCTAATATTGGGAAGCAACACTGCTTGTGAATCAAAGGAATGTCGTTCCTGATTTATCAAAACATTTTGGTACACAAAATTTGTCACAGATGCGTCAAATCTTTCACCAAGAGATATTATCTAGGAGGACACCTCATAGTTTGCTCGAGCCAGGAACAGCCTTATGTGGAACTGCCTGACGTCCTTAAAGGTGAAGAACACCCACTACCAGATCCAATGTTCCTTCATTGTGCGTATACAGATTAAGTTCCTCCTAGCTCCTGTGCACGTTTCTGATTATGACCCCACTGCCACCCATACAGTCATCACACGACATTTACCACCATACTCGGCAGAATATGAACTTGTGAATCAAACTGGTGATACGAGTCATACGAGTATACATGTCGAGAATAATCCTGTGAGACGGTTGTTGGCTTAGCTCGAGAACCTGGTATGGAAGTTGATGGGATTTATCGCAACAACATTTTCGTGACTGACTCGTAGAACAATGATGCCCTGTATGAGCAGGCAGCCGATCGTCGTGTTGGTGGGCTGCCATTGCATAGAGAAGACGAAAGTCCTTGTAGAGACCATAGTCATATATGGGGGAGGTTCCACAGTGCATCTCACAACTAATGCAACTTAGATACAAGCATGATAGTTGGCTCTATCCTCTTTCACAGTTTGAGTAGGAGTAATGCCCACTTCCTCGTTCAACACTTGGTTGATTCGGGGTTGATAGGAGATAAGGTTAGTCATTCCTGCTACCATTGAAAAGAACATTTCATCTTCCAAGGGAACCACACCAAATATATTTCTTTGATTCCTGGAACCGCTTTGCCTCGTGAACGTGTCTCTTCACAGTCTTCGCCCCAGGAATACATGCATATCACCAGAACACATATTCCAATGACGCAAGGTTTCAGTTTGTGATAAAGAAGGGGGTCTGTCCACATGAAATCCTGGATTTGTAGGAGACACTATAAACTGGCATTGCATGACATAACCACACTGTCTGGTATACTAATGGGCACTGCAATAATGGAAGTGGAGGATGAGCAAGATGGGAATGTTTGTCTGGAGTTTAGCGTCCATTGCTTAGGAGAATATGCTAGATTCTAGACGAATACCAATGTACGCTTCATCACGTATATTTTAGAGTAGTTCTGCCTGAGAACATAGAAAGCAGAATCCAGAGACTACTTCGTCATGCGAGGGCTTTCGTGGGATTCGGTACATGCAATATGTCAGCATTGAACGGTTGACTGGTGTTGACCTCTTGCTCTTCTATGAATGCGGAATTCCTGGTAAACATTCCCAGTGACTGCACAGTACGCCAAGATGAATAACCCATGAATTAGTGACGAGCAGTACTGGCGATCTAATGATTTATCTTATAACATTTACTTAGTTGTGCGGCGAACGCACAGAGGTGGTTTACATCTGTTAGCCATTTCCAGGGTCCCGATGGACGTGTAGAGGAGAAATTGCCAGACTGAAGGATAAGATCCATGAACCAGGTGGGGATGCTGGTTAAAGAAAGATCCTGGCCTTAGAACTGGCGTATCTCGCCCATGAGCATGGTGAACAGTCAGGTGCCAATATATTAACTTCGGGATGGAGCCCTTTTGTGGGACTGGGCTCTCTGGACACGGCCGGGGAACAAAGATCATTATATTCTGCTCTGTAGAAACCTCAAGTAATGCCACAGATTTTGTATAGAATATGTTAGACTCACGCGCAGAAAATACTCCGAGCAATGCTGCCATGTGAATTTTAAAATTTTCCCGGTGAATTGACTGTTCAAACAAATTTCGGGATTGCAGCCGGTCGTCGTTCAATACTTTGACAGGTGCCCAGTTGAAATACTGGGCAAAGTATTGAACGACGACCGGCTGCAAGCCCGAAATTTGTTTGAACAATGTAGCCATGGGTTTCCATGTTAATGAAAGACTGTAGAGATGTCCTAGATTCCAGTACAGTCCATGAAGCCTGTCTAGATTGGTATGTGTGTTGTGGACCTCTCCAAACTCCGCATGTACCGCTTTCAGTATGAGTATGCGAAGCCAAACTTAGTCAATCCTAAGTTACAGTGTATGGATGTAGTCAATTTAATCTACTGGGTTAAAGGCAGCGATCCATCTGAAATAATTAGACATTCGTGAAGAACTAAACACTTCTGGACACGCAGCTAATAGTCCTTTTGAAATAATACTAGAAAACAAGTAGGTTAATGGCCTAATCAAAGATGAAGTGAATGGATCACAGAATGTGGAGTTTGTTGACACTCATATGAAAGATGTGCGAGTACTGTGTAGATGCAGATGCCTCCTAGTGGCGGGCTAATAGTGTGCATAGTGTGATCTCAAATGTTATCGCGATAGAGAATTAGTGTGCCTGGTTTATGGGATTGGTGCGGCTCCTCAAATGGTCAGGCTATAGAGATTTGATGAGGGCTGCTGCATCATAACATATGGTGCATCTGTGCAGATGGGATTGGCACCATATGGTATTCACAATACTCATTGGAGTGACTGTGTGGCTCACTAATGTATTTGAAAGTGGGAGACGAGTGTGTGTAATAAGAGGATGAGCCACTCTTTGTGTTTGTGTGTGTGTGTGTGTGTGTGTGTGTGTGTGTGTGTGTGTGTGTGTGTGTGTAAATATAACGCCAAAAAACTTGAGAATAAATGACACTATGTGATCAGAAGTATCCAGGCATCTGCCTGAAAATAACTTAGAAGTTCTCTGCACCCTCGATTGGCAATGCTGGAATTTAATATGGTGTTGACCCACTATTAGCCTTGATGACAGCTTTCCCAGTCAGGTGCTGGAATGTTTCTTGGGAAATGGCAGCCCGTTCTTCATGGAGTGCTGCACTGAGGAGAGGCATCGATGACGGTCGGTGAGGCCTGGCACGAAGTCGGCGTTCCAAAATATCCCAAAGGTTTTATAGGATTCGGGTCAGGAATCTGTGCAGAACAGTCCGTTATAGGGACGTTATTGTCGTGTAACCACTCTGCCACAGTCCGTGGATTAGGAACAAGTGCTCGATCGTGTTGAAATACGCACTCACCATCCCCAAACTGCTCTTCAACAGTGGGAAGCAACAAGGTGCTTAAAACATCAATGTAGGCCTGTCCAGTGATAGTGGTACGCGAAACAAGGGGTGCACGCCCTGTGCGTGAAAAACACAACCACACCATAACACAGCCTCCGAATTTTACAGTTGACACTAATCACACTGGAAAATGACGTTCACTGGGCATTCGCCATACCCACACCCTGCCATCAGATCGCCACATTGTGTACCGTAACTCATCACTCATCACATCGTTTTCCCACTGTTCAATCGTCCAATGTTTACTCTCTTTACACCAAGTGAAGTGTCGTTTGGCATTGACCAGCGTGATGTGTGGCTTATGAGCAGCAGCTCAACCATGAAGTCCAAGTTTCCTCAACTCCCACCTGTCATAGTACTTACAGTGGATCCTGATGCAGTCTGAAATTCTGGTGTGATGGTCTGGACAGATGTCTGACAGACACCAACAACAATTGAAGCGGGTCGTAATGCGTAACAGGCAGTCAGACGAGCACGGCCTGTGCGCTTTTGTGCTGTACGTGTCCCTTCCCATTTCCAATTCACTATAACATCGTAAACAGTGGACCTAGGGATGTTTATGAGTCTGGAAATCTCGAGTTCACACGTGGCACCCAATCGCCTGACCATGTTCGAAGTCCGTGAGTTCCGCGGAGCGCCCCATTCTGCTCTCTCACTATGTCTAATGACTACTGAGATAGGTGATATGGCGTACCTGGCAGTAGGTTGCAGCACAACGCACCTGATATGAAAAAATACGTTTCTGTGGTTGGCCGGATGCTTTTGATCACATAGTGTAGTAAATAGACGCATTGTGTGTAAATCAAATACATACCATTGTAAATAAAAATGAAAAATATTAATAAGCAAAAGACAGTAAAAAATGTATTACAAAAACAAAATTGTTCATGATCTGTTGGTTAGTTTGTTGGAGGGTCTATAATAGTTACATCCAAATCCCGCAGCTGGATGATTACTAGTTACAGCAAACATGAGTTTTTTTCCCAGTAATGCTCAGACCTCTAATGGAAAAGCCTACATAGTCGACTTAGTTATGAACGGTTATAATAAGGGGGGACGAAGGTGAGCTCGAATCTTATTGGTCCACCTTGGTTTCGTACTACACTCCTGGAAATGGAAAAAAGAACACATTGACACCGGTGTGTCAGACCCACCATACTTGCTCCGGACACTGCGAGAGGGCTGTACAAGCAATGATCACACGCACGGCACAGCGGACACACCAGGAACCGCGGTGTTGGCCGTCGAATGGCGCTAGCTGCGCAGCATTTGTGCACCGCCGCCGTCAGTGTCAGCCAGTTTGCCGTGGCATACGGAGCTCCATCGCAGTCTTTAACACTGGTAGCATGCCGCGACAGCGTGGACGTGAACCGTATGTGCAGTTGACGGACTTTGAGCGAGGGCGTATAGTGGGCGTGCGGGAGGCCGGGTGGACGTACCGCCGAATTGCTCAACACGTGGGGCGTGAGGTCTCCACAGTACATCGATGTTGTCGCCAGTGGTCGGCGGAAGGTGCACGTGCCCGTCGACCTGGGACCGGACCGCAGCGACGCACGGATGCACGCCAAGACCGTAGGATCCTACGCAGTGCCGTAGGGGACCACACCGCCACTTCCCAGCAAATTAGGGACACTGTTGCTCCTGGGGTATCGGCGAGGACCATTCGCAACCGTCTCCATGAAGCTGGGCTACGGTCCCGCACACAGTTAGGCCGTCTTCCGCTCACGCCCCAACATCTTGCAGCCCTCCTCCAGTGGTGTCGCGACAGGCGTGAATGGAGGGACGAATGGAGACGTGTCGTCTTCAGCGATGAGAGTCGCTTCTGCTTTGGTGCCAATGATGGTCGTATGCGTGTTTGGCGCCGTGCAGGTGAGCGCCACAATCAGGACTGCATACGACCGAGGCCCACAGGACCAACACCCGGCATCATGGTGCGGGGAGCGATCTCCTACACTGGCCGTACACCACTGGTGATCGTCGAGGGGACACTGAATAGTGCACGGTACATCCAAACCGTCATCGAACCCATCGGTCTACCATTCCTAGACCGGCAAGGGAACTTGCTGTTCCAACAGGACAATGCACGTCCGCATGTATCCCGTGCCACCAAACGTGCTCTAGAAGGTGTAAGTCAACTACCCTGGCCAGCAAGATCTCCGGATCTGTCCCCCATTGAGCATGTTTGGGACTGGATGAAGCGTCGTCTCACGCGGTCTGCAAGTCCAGCACGAACGCTGGTCCAACTGAGGCGCCAGGTGGAACTGGCATGGCAAGCCGTTCCACAGGACTACATCCAGCATCTCTACTATCGTCTCCATGGGAGAATAGCAGCCTGCATTGCTGCGAAAGGTGGATATACACTGTACTAGTGCCGACATTGTGCATGCTCTGTTGCCTGTGTCTATGTGCCTGTGGTTCTGTCAGTGTGATCATGTGATGTATCTGACCCCAGGAATGTGTCAATAAAGTTTCCCCTTCCTGGGACAATGAATTCACGGTGTTATTATTTCAATTTCCAGGAGTGTATTATGGGGAAGTGTTGACCAATGCGCATGCCATAATTGAGCAACTTTGCGACATAAACCGCTCCGTAGATCGGTGAAGGGAAGCGACTGAATGGCTGGCCGAGGAAGAGAGACTGCAGCCTTGGTCGCTATATCGGCCGCCTCATTCCCACAGATACCAGCGTGTCCCAGGAGCCAGAGGAACGCCACCGAGACGCCCCCCAGGTGGAGCAAGCGCAGACAGTCCTGAATCCGGTGGACCAGAGGGTGCACAGGGTAAAGAGCTTGGAGACTGAGGAGAGAGCTGAGAGAATCTGCCAGATTACGTACTGTATCCGCTGATGGCAGCGGATGTAGTGGACAGCCTGGAGAATAGCGTTAAGCTCCGCAGTATAAACCGAACACTGGTCGGGAAGGCAAAAGTGATTTGGGGTGTCGCTAACAATATAGGCACTCCCTACACTTAACGATGTTCTCGAGCCGTCGGTGTAAATAAATGTGGCGTCCGTCGTTTGTGCACAGAGAGCAGCAAATGCCCGACGATAAACAAGTGTACGGGTACCATCCTTGGGAAATTGACAAAGGTCACGGAGCAAGTAGATCCGGGGACGGAGCCAAGGCGGTGCTGTACCCCAAGTTGTCAAGAAGGTTTTAGGAAAGCAGAAGGAAAGAGAATGGAGCAGTTGACGGAAGCGGACTCCCGGGGGTAGTAGGGAGGAGGAGCGGCCTGCATACCCTACATCAAAGGAGGCATCGAAAAAAAGGTCATGGGCTGGATTAGCAGGCGCAGATGGCTAGCATAACGACTCAGAAGGACTGCTCGCCGATTGGACAGCGGAGGTTCAGCAGTCTCAGCATAAAGGCTTTCCACAGGGCTAGTGTAAAAAGCTCCAGACACTAAACGTGATCCACGGTGGTGGATAGAGTCGAGACGCCGAAGAATAGACGGCCGAGCAGAGGAGTAGACTATGCGTCCATAATCCAATTTCGAGCGCACTAAGGCGCGATAGAGGCGGAGGAGGACCACTCGGTCTGCTCCCCAGGAGGTACCATTCAGGACACGGAGGGTGTTAAGCGATCGCAGACAGCGAGCCGAAAGATAGGAAACGTGGGAGGATTAGCACAGTTTTCTGTCAAACATAAGACCCAAGAATTTAGCGACATCCGAAAACGGAAGGTTGACAGGTCCTAGATGTAATGAGGGTGGAAGAAACTCCTTACGTCGCCAAAAATTAACACAAACGGTCTTACTGGGTGAGAAACGGAAGCCGGTTTCGATGCTCCAAGAGTGGAGGCGATCGAGAGAGCCTTGAAGACGTCGTTCAAGAAGGCTGGTCCGTTGAGAGCTGTAGTAGATCGCAAAATCGTCCACAAAGAGTGAGCCCGAAACATCAGGAAGGAGACAATCCGTAATTGGATTTATAGCTATAGCAAACAGTACAACACTCAGCACGGAGCCCGGGCGTACCCAGTTTTCTTGGGAGAAAGTACGGGAGAGAGTAGTGTTCACCCGCCCCCTAAATGTGCGCTCTGACAAAAATTCGCGAAGAAAAAGGGGCAGCCGGCCTCGAAAGCGCCAAGAGAACAGTGTGCAGAGGATGCCTGTCCTCCAACAGGTATCGTATGCTCTCTCCAGATCAAAAAATATTGCTACCGTTTGGCGTTTCCGGAGAAAATTGTTCATGATATAAGTGGAGAGAGCAACAAGATGGTCGACTGCCGAACGATGCTTTCGGAATCCGCATTGAGCAGGTGTTAAAAGACTGCGGGATTCCAGCCACCAAGCTAAACGGTAATTCACCATACGCTCCAAAATCTTACAGACACTACTCGTGAGAGAAATGGGGCGATAGCTAGAAGGGAGATGTTTTTCCTTTCCAGGTTTCGGAACGGGAACGACGATAGCTTCCCGCCATCGTCTGTGAAAAGTACTGTCGGTCCAAATTCGATTATAAAGGCGAAGGAGGTAACGCAGACTATGGGGTGATAAATGCAGCAACATTTGGACATGGATACCATCCGGTCCTGGGGCGGAGGATCGAGGAGAAGAGAGGGCATGTTGGAGTTCCCGCATGGAGAAAACAGTATTGTAGCTTTCGCGATTTTGAGAGGAGAAAGCTAGATGTCGCACTTCCGCCGCACGTTTCTTCGGGAGAAACGCCGGCGGGTAATTTGAAGAGCTCCAAATCTCAGCAAAGTGCTGACCCAATGAGTTAGAAATTGCGATGGGTTCCACTAAGGCATCATGCGCGACAGTGAGCCCAGAGACCGGGGAGAAACTAGGCGCGCCTGAGAACCGTCGAAGCCGATTCCAAACTTCCGAGGAGGGAGTGAAGGTGTTAAATGAGCTAATAAAGAATTTCCAGCTTGCCTTCTTGCTATCGCGGATGACGCGACTTCATCGCGCACGGAGCTGCTTATAGCGGATACAGTTGGCCAAAGTAGGATGGTGACGGAAAATGCGAAGAGCACGTCGCCGCTCACGTACTGCGTCACGGCATGCCTCGTTCCACCAAGGAACTGGGGGGCGCCGGGGCAATTCGGAGGTGCGTGGAATTGAACGTTCCGCAGCTGTAAGAATAACGTCGGTAATATGTGTGACCTCATCGTCGGCGCTAGGAAAGCGACGGTCATCGAATGTCGCTAGAGACTAAAAAAGTGTCCAATCGGCCTGGGCAAACTTCCAGCGTCGCGGGCGCATATATGGCAGTCGAGGCTGCAGTCTAAGGACACATGGAAAGTGGTCACTGAAGTGTGTATCATCAAGGGCGAACCATTCGAAGCGCCGAGCTAGCGGAACAGTATCGATCGCAAGGTCCAAATGAGATAAATTTGTCGTGGAGGCAGACAAAAATGTGGGGACCCCAGTGTTGAGGCAAACTAGATCCGCTTGGTGGAAGACGTCTAGCAATAGGGAGCCACGTGAACAAGGATGTGGAGATCCCCAAAGCGGGTGGTGGGCATTGAAGCTCCCAACCAGCTAATAGGGGGGTGGAAGCTGACCAAGAAGATGAAGGAGATCAGCTCGTGCCATTGGTGTGGACGATGGAATGTATACAGTACAAAGAGAGAACGTGTATCTGGAAACAGAAAGATGGACGGCGACAGCTCGTAAGGAACTGTTTAAGGGGATTGAGTGATAATGGAGAGTATCATGGAGAAGAATCATGAGTCCACCATGGGCTGGAGTGCCTTCAACAGAGGGAGGTCATATCGGACAGACTGAGAATGAGGGAGAACAAAGCAGTCATGGGGACGCAGCTTTGTTTTTTGAAGACAGAAGATGACCGGCGAGTAGGATCGTAAGAGGATCGACAATTCATCCCGATTGGCTCGAATGCCGCGGATATTCCAGTGGATAATGGACATAGGGTGAACAGAAAATGGAGGAGTTTGCCCAAGGGTGCGGTCAACTCAACGACTGCTCAGAGCTTGCGACTGACAGCATGGAATGGCATTCAGCCGAAGGCAGAAGATCCTGATCCATAGGTTGGTCACGAGCAGCTCCTGCCACCAGCGATCGGCCGGTGAGACCGGCTGCCAGCAGTGCGCCTCGGCGACACAGAAGACGGCCGAGGGCGATTTCCGCCAAGTGGCGCTGTAGATGGGACACGCCTTGGCGGAGAAGGAGAGGAACTGGGTTTCTTCGTAGCCTTCTCGGAAGTATGATGTTTAGATGAAGGAGGAACCGATGGTTGGGAAGTTGCGGTACGTAAAAACTCTTCACGAGTATGCTCTTTTTTCGAAGACTTGGTGTCCGACTTTTGGGCTCGAGATTTAGCAGAACCTAACGAAGGGTGAGCCAGAGAGTGGGCAGGCGAAAGTGGTGAGGTTGAACGGGCCATCTTTGCGCTGGCCGATCTGACGACCGTGGCACTAAAGGTGAGGTCGCAAGTCTGCGTGGCCGCCACCTTTGTTGGCCGAGGAGAAGCAAGGACAGTGCTGTATTTTCCTGTCTGAGGCACGGTGGGCTGTCGACTGGCGAATAATTTTCGAGCAGCAAAGGTCGACACCTTTTCCTTCACTCTAATTTCCTGGATGAGCTTTTCGTCCTTAAAAACGGGGCCATCTCGAGAGGAAGCAGCGTGATCACCTATACAGTTGATGCAGCGAGGGGATGGAGGTGGACAAGCACCCTCATGGGCATCCTTGCCACACGTAACACATTTGGCCGGATTGGAACAGCACTGGCTGGTGTGATTGAACCGCTGACATCGATAGCGACGCGTAGGGTTTGGGACATAGGGAGAACGGAAATTATCTCATAGCCTGCTTTGATTTTTGATGGGAGTTGAACTTTGTCAAATGTCAAGAAGACAGTGCGGGTTGGAATGATGTTCGTGTCAACCCTTTTCATAACTCTATGAACAGCCGTTACGCCCTGGTCAGACAGGTAGTGCTGAATATCTTCGTCAGACAATCCATCGAGGGAGCGTGTATAAACGACTCCATGCGAGGAATTTAAAGTACGGTGCGATTCCACCCTGACAGGGAAGGTATGTAGTAGTGAGGTACACAGCAATTTTTGTGCCTGGAGGGCACTATGTTTCTAACAACAGGGTGCCATTCCGTAATCTGGAACAACACTTTACAGGACCTGCAATTGCGTCGACATCTTTCTGAATAATGAAAGGGTTGACCGTGGAGAAGTCGTGACCTTCGTCAGACCGAGAAACAACAAGGAACTGTGGCAACGATGGAAGAACTGTCTGTGGCTGAGACTCAGTGAACTTACGTTTGTGAGCAGACATAGTGGAAGGTGAGGAAACCATTGCGGAAGAATCCCCCATGATTACCGGCGTCTCCGATGGCGCGCTCCTCCCTTGTGGGGGCACTCACTGAGGGCACTCCCGCCTTAGGTGATTGTTCACACCTCAGGTCACACCTCCCGACAAACGGACGGAGGGACCAATCGGCACTTTCGGAAGGTATCAGCTCGGGTAATCACCCCTCACTGGGGCTGGCCGTTACCAGGGGGTACGTACGTGTCCTACCTGTCTACCCGGGGTGGGGAATTACGCGTTACCCCGTCACCGGCTACGCATGGAAGTGCGTGGGTCGGCCTTCAGACACGCACAGGGAGGAAAAAAGAGAAAGGGAAAGGAAAGAAGAGGAGTCTCAAACGCCGCAGCGGAGAAAAGGGCAAAGAAGAGGGAAGGAAAAGAGAAGGACAGAGGAAGGACGAAGACTTGCAAGTATAGAAAGCAAGGAATTTGGAACAGTTTCGAGCGTCTGTCTCCGGACGTAGGCACAAACCATACTCCCAGAGGGGGAGAAAGGGATGGAAAGAGCCAGAGATGAGGGGAGGGGGGGCGAAGATGGGGGACGGGGAAGGATGCGGAAGGGGAAGGTATGCAGCCCGGTAAAGAAGGAGGGCCACATTAGCTCGGGGTCCCGTGCTCGCTACGCACGTGTCCACGATAGAGTTGTGGACCGCCGGGGGGGGGGGGGGGGGAAGGGGGGGAGAGGTGGAGTGGTTGCATGCGAGTTTTTTTAAGAGTATATCAAATAACCCTCATCGAGTAACGTCATGGTATTGAATATAACTCGCACAATTGCATAAGGGGTGCGGTTAGTTCCCATGGATGACCTTGATGAAATCCCAGTGGTTTCCAGTGAGAAGGGGAGTGATCTTGAATATAAATTGGCCACGTGGGTAATTTGACGCTGGATGTTCAATAAGTGGTTAGATTATCTTCGCTAAAACATACATTGCTATACTGTTGCCCTTTAAATCGCGTCCCCTTAAATCCTGTTCTCTGGAGATGCCTGTCCTAAATCTAGAACATACGCTGCTATCCTGTCCCCAGACAAAGCTTATTTCACTCGCATAAGACACACACTGGGGATAGAATTTTCAGTATCATTAGTGCATATAACTAGTACATAACATTTTTTAAATTAAATGATATTCACTCAAGGAACCAGATTCCTGTGTACTGTAGAATAATTTTTACACATCAGTAAATAGTTCATTAATTGTAACAGAAGTTCCACATTATTTGGCCACTGAAGTTATATTTTATGGTGGTTTTGAAATTAGTTCCTCCGGTATTAAGATGAGCAATAAAAGGAAATGCATATTAACATTTTGAGGACTGAGCAGTTAGGGTTTAGTTCAAACGACGGATCCTGTGATATTTCAGTTTCTTGACTTTGTAAGAGGGCGCTTTGCCTGTGAAATTATGAAAACATTTCAGACATTTTAGAAATGAAGTCCTGTTTTATTAGCACCAGGGATATTCTTAGTGTTGTGGTTAATTACGTTTCTGACATTACTAGTAAATTACATTATTACATTGTACAATGTGTGCTCATTCATATCTTACAGTTCCCTACACATTAACCGTCCAGAAGGCTAACGATGTTGCCCTTGGAGTTAGCAAGGGAGGTAAGTGTTTTTGTACATTATTCAGTCATTACTGGGGGAGGGGGGGGTGACATTGACATATTAACAACTAAAATATGCAGCGTTGATATTGCTCAATGAAACTAAGAGAAAATCCAATTTTACATTGGAAATTGGTTACATTTACCTCACTGTGTAGAATTTCCATAGGTTTTGGAAAATGAATCTGTATATCACAATCTTCAAAATAGTGCATGGCATCTTCTCTCGCATTTGTGGAACATCATTATTGTGTATAAGTTTTTAATGACTATTTCTTTTACATGGTTAATTTCTTGGAAAATGTACTTCTGTGTGTTTTCTTCTTAATTGCTAGGAAATCTTATCATATTGCTCAAAAGTGTAAGTTGTCTCACATTTTTTCACTTGACCTTCATGTCGATGAATTACGTTGAAAAATGAAAAA
Organism: Schistocerca piceifrons; assembly: GCF_021461385.2. Taxonomy (NCBI): domain Eukaryota; kingdom Metazoa; phylum Arthropoda; class Insecta; order Orthoptera; family Acrididae; genus Schistocerca; species Schistocerca piceifrons. The sequence continues at coordinate 1,629,879 of NW_025728275.1, forward strand.
CTTAATGGTAGGACACACACATGTTAGTTATTTTCGGTGTCTTATGTATGGTCTGTTATCTACAATACTTATAAAAGCAAACACACTTGAATGTACACTCCTGGAAATTGAAATAAGAACACCGAGAATTCATTGTCCCAGGAAGGGGAAACTTTATTGACACATTCCTGGGGTCAGATACATCACATGATCACACTGACAGAACCACAGGCACATAGACACAGGCAACAGAGCATGCACAATGTCGGCACTAGTACAGTGTATATCCACCTTTCGCAGCAATGCAGGCTGCTATTCTCCCATGGAGACGATAGTAGAGATGCTGGATGTAGTCCTGTGGAACGGCTTGCCATGCCAGTTCCACCTGGCGCCTCAGTTGGACCAGCGTTCGTGCTGGACTTGCAGACCGCGTGAGACGACGCTTCATCCAGTCCCAAACATGCTCAATGGGGGACAGATCCGGAGATCGTGCTGGCCAGGGTAGTTGACTTACACCTTCTAGAGCACGTTGGATGGCACGGGATACATGCGGACGTGCATTGTCCTGTTGGAACAGCAAGTTCCCTTGCCGGTCTAGGAATGGTAGACCGATGGGTTCGATGACGGTTTGGATGTACCGTGCACTATTCAGTGTCCCCTCGACGATCACCAGTGGTGTACGGCCGGTGTAGGAGATCGCTCCCCACACCATGATGCCGGGTGTTGGCCCTGTGTGCCTCGGTCGTATGCAGTCCTGATTGTGGCGCTCACCTGCACAGCGCCAAACACGCATACGACCATCATTGGCACCAAGGCAGAAGCGATTCTCATCGCTGAAAACTACACGTCTCCATTCGTCCCTTCATTCGCGCCTGTCGCGACACCACTGCAGGCGGGCTGCACGATGTTGGGGCGTGAGCGGAAGACGGCCTAACGGTGTGCGGGACCGTAGCCCAGCTTCATGGAGACGGTTGCGAATGGTCCTCGCCGATACCCCAGGAGCAACAGTGTCCCTAATATGCTGGGAAGTGGCGCTGCGGTCCCCTACGGCACTGCGTAGGATCCTACGGTCTTGGCGTGCATCCGTGCGTCGCTGCGGTCCGGTCCCAGGTCGACGGGCACGTGCACCTTCCGCCGACCACTGGCAACAACATCGATGTACTGTGGAGACCAAACGCCCCACGTGTTGAGCAATTCGGTGGTACGTCCACCCGGCCTCCCGCATGCCCACTATACGCCCTCGCTCAAAGTCCGTCAACTGCACATACGGTTCACGTCCACGCTGTCGCGGCATGCTACCAGTGTTAAAGACTGCGATGGAGCTCCGTATGCCACGGCAAACTGGCTGACACTGACGGCGGCGGTGCACAAATGCTGCGCAGCTAGCGCCATTCGACGGCCAACACCACGGTTCCTGGTGTGTCCGCTGTGCCGTGCGTGTGATCATTGCTTGTACAGCCCTCTCGCAGTGTCCGGAGCAAGTATGGTGGGTCTGACACACCGGTGTCAATGTGTTCTTTTTTCCATTTCCAGGAGTGTATTTCTAGGTTGTTAATATTTTATCTCATTGTCGATGTACACATAATGTTCTGCATCACCACAGTTCCCAGAACTCCTGAAAATAGACTGTCTGTAATACAACATCCACAGTCAACGTCTGACTGTTCAGAGAGATCACTAAACCCACCCAAAGATGTAAACAACAATGCATGAGCAACGCCTATTACACAGAGGGGGGACGACAGCCGATCAGTTCTAGTCATTCCACCAGGAAGGAGGTACATGCTCGTGCTGTCTGTAGGCCAACCATGCTTAGACAGTCAATACCGCGGTTTGGTCGCTTCCACATTGTTACTTTGTGCCAGGAAGGGCTCTCAACAAGGGAAGTGTCCAGGCGTCTCAGAATAAACCAAAGCAATGTTGTTTGGACATGGAGGAGATGGAGTGAGATAGGAACTGTCGATGACATGCCTCGATCAGGCCGCCCAAGGGCAGAGGATGAGCGCTACTTACGGATTATGGCTTGGAGGAACCCTGACAGCAACGCCATGTTCAGTAATGCTTTTTGTGCAGCCACAGGACATCGTGTTAAGACTCAAACTGTGTCCAGTAGGCTGCATGATGCGCAACTTCACTCCCAAAGTCCATGGCTAGGTCCATCTATGCAACCACGACACCATGCAGTGCGGTACAGATGGGCCCAACAACATGCAAAATGGACTGTTCAGGATTGGCATCACGTTCTCTTCACTCATAAGTGTCCCATATGCCTTAGAGACAATCGTTGGAGACCTGTTTGTAGGCAACCCGGTCAGGCTGAACGCCTTAGACTCACTGCCAAGGCAGTGCAGCAAGGTGGCGGCTCCCTGCTGTTTTGGGGTGGCGTTATGTGGGGCCAACGTACGCCGCTGGTGGTCATGGAAGGCACTGTAATGACTGTACAATACGTGAATGCCATCCTCCGACCGACAGTACAACCATATCTGCAGCATATTGCCAAGGCGGTCGTCTTCATGGACGACAATGCGCGCCCCCATCGTGCACGTCTTGTGAATGACTTCCTTCAGGATAACGACATCGCTCGACTAGAGTGGCAGCATTTTTTCCAGAAATGAACCCTATCTAACATGGCTGGGATAGATTCAAAAGGGCTGTTTATGGACGACGTGACCCACCAACCACTCTGAGGGATCTACGCCAAATCGCCATTGAGGAATGGGACAATCTGGACCAACAGTGCTGTGATGAAGTTGTGGATAGTATGACACGACGAATGCAGGCATGAATCAGTGCAAGAGGACGTGCTATTAGGTATTAGAGGTACCAGTGTGCACAGCAATCTGAACTACCACCTCTGAAGGTCTCGCTGTATGGTGGTACAACATGCTATGTGTAGTTTTCATGAGCAATAAAATGGGGGAATGATGTTTATGTTGATCTCTCTTCCAATTTTTTGTACATGTTCCGGAACTCTAGGAACCAAGGTGGTGCAAATCTATTTTGATGTGTGTACTTAGTTCTTGTTCATTAAACACGTTTTCCATATTTGGTCTCCCCCCCCCCTCCCTGAGGCTTGGGGTTCTACCATAAGTTCATGCATGGCTTACACGGGACCCATAGTTATACCAGCCCTTTCTTCCTTACCGCTCTGCACTTATCCTCCTTTCCTCCCTGTCGTAACCCCTCCCCCTCTGGCCCCTCTGGCCCCCCCTTAGTTTTCATACCTACAGTATGTTGACCTGGCCAGCCATCTGGTTTTCTGTGTTCCTTCCAGTTTTGTTGCCATTGCTTTTTCTTTTTGATCCTTCCTTGTTTAGTGTTTCTGGTCCCTCTTTGGAGTTTGACCTCCACTTATAAATTTTCTCTCTGTAGCGTGAGATAAACCATTTGGGGAATAACTCCCTCCTAGTACCTATGGCGTCGATACCTCTCCCCCTTCCTTCCCTGGGGTAGCTCCACATGGCATTCTCTCGTTCAACTCTCCCATTTGGCGTCTTCCACCCTCTGCCATTTCGTATTCGCCATACTAGGTTGACCAGTAGTTTTTAACCCAGCAGTGAGCGCCGCGCCCAATCCCCCTCACCTTGTAGTTGCGCCCCTCCCCCTCCACCACAGTCATCCATATTTTGCTGGATTGCCCCTGCGTTTCGGCCCTTCTCACTACATATCCCCTCCAACCTTCCTTGTCCTGCGTGTTAGCAGATGATCCTCAAAACTGTAATATCTGTCCTCGGTTCTCTTCGCGAAAATGGTGTGTCTTTCGGTGTTTAAATCTTCGAATATTCGTCTGGAACTGGAGGCCATTTGTTAGCGTTCACATTGCTTATGGAGCCCTTGGCCTTGCCTCCACAGTGGCCGGGTTCTTCTCCCCTTTTTTCCCCTACATTTTGCCTGGTTGATCTGCCATTTTGATTCCCCTTTTTTGATCTTCTTCTCGTGGTGTTGCCCGCATTATGTCACGATCATGGGATTGCGCATGCTACGGTATTCTGTATGGAATGGTATGGTATGGTGTGGTGTGGTGTATGATATGGTATGAGTGGTGGAGCTGATGCCCCAAAGCGCATTGCTCTCTCTGTTTGCGCCCACCCCATCCTGATCTTTCCTCTCCCTGCTGCCCTTTCGTACCTTTAACCTCTTTCTTTGCCCAATTTACCTTCTCCTTGACTGACTGACTGTCCTTTGTGTTGTCCCTCTCTCTGTTTCTGCCACCTTAGATCACAGGACTGATGGCGTTGCTTTTTGGTCCCCTCCTGCCTCCCCCAATCAACCAACGAAACAACCAAACATTCTTGATCTGCCCTTTACACTCCTTGATGTCGCAGTTTCGCTGTTTTGGAACAAATATCTTCAGGTACTGTTTCCTTAAAATTTAGTAATTTACTGTTACTATCTTTATGGTTAACGTTGTGAGATGCTCTGTTTTGTGGAAACTGCCTGCACGTTAATTCCACTGCATGGGCTGACTAGCAATTACAAAATATGCAAGTGGGAAACCGATCTACTGTAGAAACACAGTAGATTCTGTACTTTCGCATAGCAGTGTTAGTCTCATTTTTTGAGAGAATGGTACAGAGTAACAGAAATATGTGTCTGTATAAATGGCGCAAGTTGAATACTTGTTTAGTTTTTCTTTCGTTCTTCATATTGATTATATTACGTTTTCGTTCTAGGAAAAAGCTTCAGCGTATCCCATAAATGCTTGTCTCTGAACGTACAATGGCAAGAAATGTATGCTAGACTTTCGTACTGTCCAACCCTATCTTGGAAAGTTTTTCCTATATAAGTCAGTACTTACCATTAAGTTCCTTCCTTTGAAGAATTTATGTAACAACATTATAACAGAACTCGCTCCGTCCATTTTTCATTCAATTTGGATTCTGTTGTTTACTTGTCTAAAATCTTGACTTGGCTGCAAACAAACACCTGCACAATAACCATACTGAATTTGTGCTCACTTTAATGCAGATCAGTGTTGTAGTAGTTCCATGTAGAGAGCTCTGTTTGAGACTTACCTACACCGGAATAATTACTACCACCGCCATTTCCCCCTACATTTCGTCATTCAACCAAAGCTTTTACACTTTAGCCTCTGGCAGCTAACTATTGCTGCTATTTTATTCTCGAGTCAGAAACATACAAATTTACAGTAGCCATACACATCAATAAACACTGTATTTATATTACATGTGCCCAGTACTTTGCATCCTCTAAGGCGCTTGGAGTGGCTTGCAGGAGATCAATCTTCGTGCAGGATATAGGGCACAAAAGGCCCTGGAGCATGTGGCTTGTGGTTTGTTCTTGTCCACAATCACAAGACGTATTTTCTGTTATGAAGTCCCATCTCTTCAGGTAATCTGCCTAAAGATTTCCACACCAGCCATCTCTCGTTGTGTCCAGGTGGTAGTTCTTCAGCTTCTGGCGTCTGCAGGTGAGGCGTCGACTTCTTCCTGAGAACATCCGAGAAGCTCAGCATTTCACGAGAGAAGGCAAGGCTGGAGTTATGGAAGCTCTTGCGTGATCTCAGCCGTTGCTCTGGTGGATTATGTCCGTGCAGTGGATGGGCACTGTCCTGTTCCACTTTGTCTCTCCTTGTTGGCAGCCACCGTTCTGCGTACCCATGGTGGCGCTATTCAAGCCAGGCAGTAGAGCGTATCAGTTTGGGTAGATCTTAAGCAACCTGTGATCAATCTGTAGGTTTCGTTGAGAGAAATGTCTACTTGTCTAGCATGAGATGACCTGTACCAGACTGGAGAAGCATGTTCAGCAGTAGAAAAGCACAGTGCCATTGCAGTACAGCGAATAGTCTGTGGATGTGATTCCCACAATGTCTCCGCTAGTTTGCAAATTAGGTTGTTTTGAGCGGAGATTTTCATTTTGGTGTTCTTGCAGTGAGTTTTGAATGTCACAGATCTATCGAGAGTGACTCCCAAGTATTTAGGTGCGTGATGATGCTGGGGTGGGATGCGTGACCATGCAATATGTAGCTCACGATTAGCTTCCCTGTTCCGTAAATGAAAGGCACACACTTGTGTCTTCGAAGGGTTTGGTCTGAGTTGGTTCCGATTGTAATAGTTTCACAATGTTCTAAGTGCTGTTGTCCGGTTTCTTTCCACTCTTTCAAAGCATGAGCTCTGTGTAGCAAGGGCTAGGTCATCTGCATGTAAGAATCTCCTTGTGACTGGGGTCAATGGCTGGTCGTTGGTATAAATGTTGAAGAGAAGTGGAGCCAAGACGCTTCCCTGAGGTAGACCATTTTTCTGCGCTCTCAAGCGACTGTGTTGTCCTTGAAATTCGACAAAAACCTGCGGTTTTGGAGGAGGGTGCTGAGTTGTCTAACGAGGTGGGCGTTCTTGATCATATTGTATAATTTTGCATGGAGTAATCGATGATGGACAGTATCATAGGCTGCTGTGAGATCCATGAAGACCATGCCCATTACTCGACAGGTTTAGAAGCCATCCTCTATTAACTAAGTGAGATTAAAAAGTTGCCCTGTGCAGCTTCTGTTTGGTGGAAATCCTTGTTCGGGCATTAGAAGAGGGTCTATTACTGGTAGGATTCTATTCAGAATCATACGTTTCAACAGTTTATAAAGGTGACTCAAAAGGCTAACTGTTCTGAAATTCTTGGGATGATTTGCTTCCTTTCCACGTTTCAGAAGAGCTATTACCCTGCTCTTTCGTCAGATCTTTGGTATTTGGCACTGGTTCATGCGGTTGTTGAAAAGCTGCAGGATCCACTTTCTTGTTTCTGGGCCGAAATTCTTTAGTTGCTCCATACGGATGTCATCTAGACCAGCTGCTTTACCAGTTGTGATCTCCTTAATAGCCTTGTTTAATTCAGATATCTAGAATGGGAGAGTCAGATCCCTCTTTTGTTCTTGGGCCTCTTGCTGTACTTTCAGAACTTTGCTCATGAATGGGAAGGGAAGCTATAGAATCAGTTTGTGTGCTATCTGATCTGCAGTAATATTGCAGTGTGATGTGGAGCTGGTTGGGTCATTATTGAGGCGTCTCAATAATCTCCACGCTTTATCACTGTTTCTGATGAAATCAAGTTCTTCCGTCGTTTTAACCCAAGAATTCCTTATGGATTCTTTCAGAGATGCAATAAGTTTATTCCCAGCCAGTAGCATTGTCTCGTCGAATGGATCTTCTTAGAATAGCACCTTATACTCTGTAAATTGCGCACTGAGTTCTGAAGTTAGACCAGGAATGTATGATGTTCGACAACCCCGAGGAATTGCAATTCTGGAGCACCTCTTTACAGCCCTCACAAAAGTGTCATATGAGTCAGGTGAAGGTTCAGTATGGGGAATTGCAGCGTCCAGAGTTTCTGTAAACTTCGGCCAGGTGGCTTTCCAGAAGTATAACCTAGTTCTGAACGGAACTGTCTGTGGTCTAACTGCTGCATAGATTTCGCACATGATCGGTCTGTGCTGTGCATTTGGAATAGGATTGCAGACGGTTTTTATGCACTGTTGTGAGATGTTCTCGCTGCAAAATATCAGATCGGGGTTGTATCCACTTTTCCATCTTTTTTTTTTTTGTTGTTGTTTTCGGGCGCACAACTTCAATGGTCATTAGCGCCCTGACTACTCTAAGAATGCACCGCGAGGCACAAGTTGACAACAACAACTAAAAGGGAAAACACAATAAAAGACAGACTGACTGACAGGCATAGGATTAAAAAACATCATCAAATGTCCTTAGCGAGGTTTGTCAAATTGATAAAACAAAGAACACGAGCAGCTGCTCGTGGGCCATCCGCTAAAATGGCATCTAAAGTATTAGGCAGGTTAAGATCGAGGCGCAGTGTGGTAAGATCTGGACAGGACATTAAAATGTGTCTAACCGTCAGCAAGTGCCCACATGGGCAGAACGGCGCCGGCGCAGCCGTCAGCAGATGGCGATGGCTGAACCGGCAGTGTCCAATTCTTAACCGGGCTAAAACGACCTCCTCCCGCCGAGAGGGGCGTGAGGAGGACGTCCAAGCCACGGGAAGAGGTTTTAAGGCCCGAAGCTTGTTGTCGGTAAGTGCAGCCCAATCGGCATGCCACAGCGACACAACGCGCCGACAAATGACCCTGCTAAAATCGGAAGAAGGGACACAACAAGAAGCTGTCCGAGGCTGGAGGACCGCAGCCTTGGCCGCGGCATCTGCAGCTTCGTTCCCAGGGATACCGACATGGCCAGGAACCCACATAAAGCTAACCGGCGTACCGACGTCCACCAGCTGCTGAAGAGAGCGTTGGATCCGGTGTACGAAAGGGTGAACCGGGTACGGATCACTGAGGCTCTGGATGGCGCTCAGGGAATCTGAGCAGATGACATAAGCAGAATGTCGGTGGCGGCAGATGTAAAGAACAGCCTGGTAGAGGGCAAAGAGCTCAGCTGTGAAGACCGAACAATGGCCATGGAGCCGGTATTTGAAACTTTGTGCCCCGACAATAAAGGAACACCCGACCCCGTCATTGGTCTTAGAGCCATCTGTATAAATGAAAGTCATGTCGATGAACTTCAAACGAAGTTCCAAAAAACGGGAGTGGTAGACCGAACCGGGGGTGACCTCTTTTGGGAGCGAGCTGAGGTCGAGGTGAATGCGGACCTGAGCCTGGAGCCAAGGTGGCGTGCGGCTCTCGCCCACTCGAAAGGTTGCAGGGAGTGAAAAATTAAGGTGTTGAAGGAGGCGACGAAAGCGAACTCCAGGGGGTAGCAGGGCAGAGACATACAACCTGTATTGACGGTCGAGAGAGTCGTCAAAAAAGGAACGATAAGACGGGTGGTCGGGCATTGACAGTAGCCGACAGGCATACCAACAAAGCAGTATATCGCGCCGGTAGGTGAGTGGCAATTCGCCAGCGTCAGCATGAAGACTCTCTATGGGACTGGTATAAAATGCTCCGATCGCAAGTCGTAAACCCCGATGTTGTATGGAGTTGAGGCGGCGTAAGATGGATGGCCGTGCAGAAGAGTATACGAAGCTCCCATAATCCGGCTTGGAGCGGACGATCGACCGATATAGACGAAGTAGGACGGTTAGATCCGCTCCCCACGACATACCACTGAGAACACGGAGGACATTTAAAGAACGGATACAACGGGCGGCCAAATATGACACATGTGGAGGCCAGCTAAGTTTCCTGTCAAATGTAAGGGCTAAAAATTTGGTTGTCTCCACGATTGGGAGAGCAACGGGACCGAGTCGTAAGGACGGTGGGAGAAACTCTTTGTAGCGCCAGAAGTTAATACAGACCGTCTTCTCGGCAGAGAAACGGAAGCCATTGGCGACACTCCAGGAGTAAAGACGATCAAGAGAACGCTGAAGACAGCGCTCCAGGACACGTGTACACTGCGCGCTGCAATAGATGGTAAAATCGTCAACGAAAAGGGAGCCTGATACATCAGCTGGGAGGCAATCCATTATTGGATTGATCGCGATGGCGAAGAGAGCGACGCTTAAAACTGAGCCCTGTGGCACCCCATTCTCCTGGCGAAAGGTGTCGGACAGGACAGAACCCACACGTACCCTGAACTGTCGATCCATTAAAAAGGAACGAATAAAAAGAGGGAGGCGACCGCGAAGGCCCCATGTATGCATGGTGCGGAGAATGCCCGCCCTCCAACAGGTGTTGTAAGCCTTCTCCAAATCAAAGAACACAGCCGCGGTCGGGCGCTTCCGCAAGAAGTTATTCATAATGAAGGTCGACAAGGTAACCAGATGGTCAACAGCAGAGCGGCGCCTACGAAATCCACATTGTACATTGGTAAGTAAGCGTCGAGACTCGAGCAGCCAAACCTATCGAGAGTTAACCATTCGCTCCATCACTTTACAGACACAGCTGGTAAGCGAGATAGGTCGGTAACTGGAGGGCAAGTGCTTGTCCTTCCCCTGCTTAGGAATCGGGACAACAATAGACTCGCGCCAGCATGCGGGAACATGTCCCTCAATCCAGATGCGATTGTATGTACGAAGAAGAAAACCTTTACCCGCAGGAGAAAGGTTCTTCAGCATCTGAATATGAATAGAATCTGGCCCTGGAACAGAGGACCGTGACCGGCCAAGTGCGTTTTCGAGTTCCCGCATGGTGAATGGGGCATTATAACTTTCACAATTCGAGGAGCGGAAGTTAGGTGGCCTAGCCTCCTCTGCCTGTTTGCGGGGGAGGAAGGCAGGGTGGTAATGAGCGGAGCTCGAAACCTCTGCGAAAAAGCGGCCGAAGGCATTGGAGACAGCCTCAGGGGCCACAAGGACTTCATTCGCGACCTTCAAGCCAGAAACTGGGGAGTGGACCTTAGTGCCAGATAGCCGGCGCAGGCTACCCCAGACAACAGAAGAAGGAGTAAAACTGTTGAAGGTGCTCGTGAAAGCAGCCCAGCTGGCTTTCTTGCTTTCTTTGATAATACGACGACACTGAGCACGTAATTGTTTATAATTGATACAATTCGCCACTGTAGGGTGGCGTTTAAATGTGCGTAAAGCACGACGACGAGCACGTAAAGCGTCTCTACATGCTGCGGTCCACCAGGGGACCGGTACGCGACATGGAGAAGAAGGAGGGTGAGGGATGGAATATTCAGCAGCAGCGAGAATGACTTCCGTGAGGTGTGCGACCTGACGATCGCAGCTTGTAAAGGTTTGATCCTGAAAGGTCACCCTGGAAGAGAAGAGCCTCCAGTCTGCCTTGGAGATGGTCCAATTAGAGAAGCACGGAGAGGGGATATGCTGCAGGATATGGATAACACACGGGAAGTTGTCGCTCGAATATGTATCAGAAAGTGCATACCACTCAAACCGGCGTGCAAGTTGGGGAGTACATATAGAGAGGTCTAAATGGGAATAGGTGTGAGATGTGTCCGAAAGAAAAGTAGGGGCGCCAGTATTGAGGCAGACAAGACCGAGCTGGTTGAAAAGGTCTGCTAACAAGGAGCCCCTCGGGCAGGATGCTGGAGAGCCCCAAAGGGGATGGTGGGCATTGTAGTCTCCAGTTAACAAAAATGGTGCAGGTAGCTGAGCAATAAGTTGCATCACGTCTGCCCTGGCAACGGCAGATGACGATGGAGTGTAAACGGTACAAAAGGAAAACGTAAAAGTGGGGAGAGTAATGCGGATGGCAACTGCCTGCAGGCCGGTGTGCAACGTGATGGGATCGTAGTAAATATCATCCCGGACCAGCAACATAACCCCTCCATGAGCTGGGATACCTACCACAGGGGGTAGGTCAAAACGCACAGAGGTGTAGTGCGCCAAGGCAATTTGATCGCATGGGCGTAGCTTCGTTTCCTGGAGGGCTACGACGAGCGGACGATGCAAGCGGAGCAGCAACTTTTCAAGTCCTCTCGGTTGGAGCGAATGCTGCGAATATTCCAGTTAATAAGTGCCATCGTAAGAAAAGGAAGATGAGAGAAGGGGTCACCTCGAAGGCCGCTTAGGGCCTGGCTTCGAGCGAGCACTGCCGCCGCTAGCAGGAGGCGGACAGTCATCGTCCATGGGGTCTATAGGGTCATAGGCCATCTCGGGAGGATGGCCGGGAGGGGGAGCTTCCTCCGCCGGTGAACGGCCAGATGTACGGCTACCAGCGGTGCGGCCAGGCGAAACGGATGACGGCCTGGGGCGGCAACCGCTGGGTGGCGGCGGAGAGGAAAGGCGCCGCGGCGGAGAAGAAAGGCGCCGCGGCGGAGAAGAAAGGCGCCGCGGCGGAGAAGAAAGGCGCCGCGGCGGAGAAGAAAGGCGCCGCGGCGGAGAAGAAAGGCGCCGCGGCGGAGAAGAAAGGCGCCGCGGCGGAGAAGAAAGGCGCCGCGGCGGAGAAGAAAGGCGCCGCGGCGGAGAAGAAAGGCGCCGCGGCGGAGAAGAAAGGCGCCGCGGCGGAGAAGAAAGGCGCCGCGGCGGAGAAGAAAGGCGCCGCGGCGGAGAAGAAAGGCGCCGCGGCGGAGAAGAAAGGCGCCGCGGCGGAGAAGAAAGGCGCCGCGGCGGAGAAGAAAGGCGCCGCGGCGGAGAAGAAAGGCGCCGCGGCGGAGAAGAAAGGCGCCGCGGCGGAGAAGAAAGGCGCCGCGGCGGAGAAGAAAGGCGCCGCGGCGGAGAAGAAAGGCGCCGCGGCGGAGAAGAAAGGCGCCGCGGCGGAGAAGAAAGGCGCCGCGGCGGAGAAGAAAGGCGCCGCGGCGGAGAAGAAAGGCGCCGCGGCGGAGAAGAAAGGCGCCGCGGCGGAGAAGAAAGGCGCCGCGGCGGAGAAGAAAGGCGCCGCGGCGGAGAAGAAAGGCGCCGCGGCGGAGAAGAAAGGCGCCGCGGCGGAGAAGAAAGGCGCCGCGGCGGAGAAGAAAGGCGCCGCGGCGGAGAAGAAAGGCGCCGCGGCGGAGAAGAAAGGCGCCGCGGCGGAGAAGAAAGGCGCCGCGGCGGAGAAGAAAGGCGCCGCGGCGGAGAAGAAAGGCGCCGCGGCGGAGAAGAAAGGCGCCGCGGCGGAGAAGAAAGGCGCCGCGGCGGAGAAGAAAGGCGCCGCGGCGGAGAAGAAAGGCGCCGCGGCGGAGAAGAAAGGCGCCGCGGCGGAGAAGGAGAACTGTGCTTCCTATGCGCCTTTTTAGAAGGACGTTTGGTGGAAGTACCAGTCGAAGGCTGGGAGGTCGAGGGACGGAGGAAGTCTGCACGGGATGGTTCCTTCTTGAAGGCCCGTGCATCTGACTTCGGGGTCTTAGACACCAGCCACTTCCTCAGCTTCTGTTCAGTCGGTGGGGTGATGGGAGGAAGAGGAGACGTCGACCGCGCGATCTTAGCACTGGCCGAACGGACGACCGTGGTGCTGAAGGTCAGATCGCATGTCTGGATTGCTACCTCCCGGGTAGTCCGAGGAGAGGCGAGGACAGTGCTGTATTTCCCCGCTGGGAGCAGCGTGGGCTTCCTACTAGTCAATAGCTTGCGAGCAGCCGAGGTGGACACTTTCTCTTTGACTCGAATTTCCTGGATACAGCGTTCTTCCTTATAGACAGGACAGTCGCGGGAGGATGCGGCATGGTCACCCTGACAGTTCACACAACGAGGAGACGGAGGTGGACAGTCACCCTCATGGGCATCCCTGCCACAAGTGACACATTTAGCCGCATTGGAGCAAGACTGTCGAGTGTGATTGAAACGCTGACACTGGTAGCAGCGCCTAGGTGTCGGGACATAGGGGCAAACAGAAATAACCTCGTAGCCCGCCTTGATGCGCGATGGCAGCTTAACAATATCCAAGGTCAAGAAAAGTGTCCGGGTCGGTACAAGGTCATTGTTGACCTTTTTCATTACTCGATGGACAGCCGTCACGCCCTGCTCAGCGAGGAAAGATTGAAGCTCCTCGTCAGTCAATCCGTCGAGAGAGCTACTAGAGACTACACCACGAGACGAATTCAAAGTGCGGTGGGCCTCCACCCGGACAGGGAACGTGTACAAGAGTGTGGCCCGAAGCAGTTTTTGTGCCTGAAAGGCACTCTCAGTTTCTAGTAATAAGGTACCGTTACGCAACCTGGTACAAGATTTGACAGATCCGGCTATGGCATCTACGCCCTTCTGGATAACTAAAGGGTTGACAGAGGAAAAATCCTTTCCGTCCTCAGATCGAGAAACTACGAGGAACTGTGGGGCAGGCGGTAGTACTTTTGTCACTGTTGGCTGGTCACGTTTTCGTTTGTGGGTCGAAGTCGAAAGCGATGGAGTAGAATCCGTTGCGGAGGAATCCCCCATGATTGCCAGCGTCTCCGATGGCGCGCTCCTTCCTTGTGGGGACCCTCTCAGAGAGCACTCCCGCCTTAGGTGAATGTCTACACCTCAGGTCACACCTCCCGAGAAACAGACGGAGGGACCAATCGGCATTGTCAGAAGGTATCAGCTCAGGCAATCACCCCTCCCCGGGCCTGGCCTTTACCAGGGGGTACGCGCGTGCCTTACATGTCTACCCAGGGCGGGGACTTACGCGTTACCCCGTCACCGGCTACGCGTGCGAACGCGTGGGTCGGCCTTCAGGCACGCACAGGAAGGAAGGAAGAAGAGGAAAAAGAAGAGAGAGAGGGAGAAAGAGGACAGACTGTCTCAAACGCCAAGGCGGAGGCCAGAGAAGGCAAGGAGAAGAAGGCAATGAGAAGGCAAGGAGAAGGAGGCAATGAGAAGGCAAGGAGAAGAAGGCAATGAGAAGAAGGCAATGAGAAGAAGGCAATGAGAAGAAGGCAATGAGAAGGCAAGGAGAAGAAGGCAATGAGAAGGCAAGGAGAAGTCAAGGGAAAGAGTAAGGAAGACAGTGAAGTAGAGAAGAGCAAAGAAAGGAACCAACAAAAGGAAGGAAGAAACGAGAAGAGAAAAACCAAAAAGACCACGATTATAGGTCGTGAAACCGTCCGTCTCCGGACGCAGGCGCTAACTACCCCCGTGAGGGGGATGGACTCCTTTTAGTCGCCTCTTACGACAGGCAGGAATACCTCGGGCCTATTCTTACACCGGACCCGCAGGGGTAACTTTTCCATCTGCCACTCATTGAAAAATGCAGGTTGCTTAGGGTCATGTATAAGGCTCAGATGGTTGCCTTCCGCCCATTCTTGTAATGCTGTACCATTCTCATCATCATGCTCATAGCCCCACGTGGTGCTGTGACAGCTGAATTCACCAGTCACTATTTGCGTGTGTTGACTATAAAAGCTATCAGGTAGATTGATTTTGAGATCAACGTCCGGTGGTTTGTATACAGATGCGACTGTACAGCCTTTGATTTCCAAAGTTAAGATTTCAATATTATTTGCTTCAGTAAAGGCTGATAATATTATCTGTGTATCTGGTTGGACAAATAGCACTTCCGTATTTTGCGTGGGGTCTTTCCGTAGCCAGTCGCATTCCGTTCATTTTTGGTCTGCGCATTTCACAGCTTCTGTGGGTCTCCGGTATGCAGAGTACACCGCACTTACTTTGCCTGCACAGCTCTTGTAACAGTTATTCTTTTGGTGGTGATATACCTTCTATGTTCATCGATAGGATGGTCAACTGTGGTTCTGAAAAGGACCAAGATGATTCTGGTGCGGAAGGATCAGCCGCCAGAGAAACCTGACGCCCGGGGTACGCCCGATTGCAAGTCTTATCTTGGTCGGAAATCATTTCAATCTTCGTGGGGGCTCCTGTCATGTATCCTATTGCTGCTATGTCCACGGATGGGGAAGCTGTGTCCAGTACGAAGAAATGCTGTAACACAGTGTTACTGAGCGCCATTAAAATTAATGCTTTATTATAACAAATAGCGTAATCCAAAATTTTCCGTCAATTGTCACATTCTTGGCCAACAGGGCTTGCTAAGAAAATTAACAGTTAAGATAAAATTTGTATATGACTGTTAACACAATATTATAAGGACCTGGGTTGACACACACTGGGGATGGGAAAATGTGAAGTACAGCGTTTAGGGCTCGTTGTTCCTTTGTGCACTAGTCAAGTACCATTACGAAGACAGATCTATTAGATTTTAGTATTGCAATCGAATCACCTCATTTGCAGCTGCGTTGAGAACACTGGATTCGGCTTCAGTCGCAGAAAGCAGTGACTTGTCATCAACAGATACTGGAAGTCATTGTCTCAATTGCCGCTGCTTATGTAGCAGTGCATCCCTGTGCAGGACAGTCGGTGGGAGCTCTAACTGCCTCTTACGACGACGATCTAGTGGACATCGAAGGGTGTCTGCCTGAGTGAATGCGAGCAGCTCTGCGTGGGATGTGTCTGCTCACAGGTGCAAGTCAGGGACAGCAGGCTTTAGCGTGCCTCCTGGATATGCCAAAAGGTTGCCGTTGCACCAAAAAGCTTCAGTTCAGCCCTTGGGAATCTGGAGGTAGATTTATAAATTTTGCGTTTCCCGTGGTATCTCCAGGTGGCAGAACAAAGACATTTGAGCCATATCCATGAACGTAAAGCAATTCTACGTCCAGTACACAAAACTGAACTGGCAACCGCTCTTTGGTAAGATTGTTCTGTATGGAAACTCTACTTCTCATCGGAACATATGCTGATTCCAGGTAATTGTCCAACAGAAACCATAAAATGGCACGTGATCTGCTAGCATCCAGTATACTGGTTAATGTTCCTCACACACACACCAACCGATTTCAGCCCCTGAAGTTTCCTTGGACTTCTAAAGAACTGGAATACTATTCAACAATGGATAGTAGTTTAGACTCTAGCCTCTATACGGACACACACTAATTTCCACAGTACTAAAGCTACCCATTAAACTACTGTATTCACTAGCAGTAAAATTCTCATAGTAACTTACTCAAAGTTTTAATTTCAACTCCATTGTGCCCAGAACAAACGGACACTCACGGCCTGACGACTGTTTGATGGCCTAACAAAAATCAAACTGCTGTTAAGACCGTATTAAATTTCGTGATCCTTTGAAGAAATGAGTAGAGAACCGCATTTTTTTTAAATTTAAACTCATCATTGTATGTTATGTCAGTGAATTTCTCAGCAGCTAGCTGTGGATCAGTGTAGGCTGTTTGCCGCTTATGTTGCTGCATGATTGGAAATATCCAGATGACAAATGCACTGAACACACAGTTTACAGTATCTCAGATTTGACAGCGGTCACCTGTTCGGCACTGAAGTCGCTTCTGCACAGCCTACTGGCCGGCGGTTGCACCACCTTGCGGACCAGCGACTCTTTTGTGAATGTGCCAATGGCCTTCCTGAGGCCTTAACAGATCGAAATCATCCTCCTCACATCGTGCAGAAATTAATATCCCACCCCTTCTCTTAAGTCATGTGCCATTTCCCAGTGCACAATTTCCAGCCACAGAGGAGTGTCCCCCTCACAACTATGTACCACATGAGATGGAAGCAACATGATAATGTATTATGCTGAAGTTTCGACTACTTCTCATTGTGCCCGAAAATGTGAAATATTTCCCAAGTCTTCAACAGCAGCATTCCACTTTATACCCGACCTAAGCAGTATCAGCATCCTTCCCAATTTGAACACAACTCCCTACTCCTTGCTGCACATCACGTATCAGTAGAACATACATAGATGTAAGAACTGTCCCGTGTGTCCTACCACTGTCAACTATTTTTGTCTCATCGTGGGTATCTCTTGCAGTGTCAGAAGCAGGGCCACCTGTGAACGTCGCCACACAATCTACTGACCCTGCTCCAACCACTGTGCCGCACCCCCCAGTGTGGCTCGCCACTTTTTGGCAGGTTTGTGCTCGGCTACCGTGGAGCCCCAGCCTTTGCAGCATCTTTTCCACTCTGTGCTGCATGTATATCCTCACGCTATTCTTTTTCCCCTCCCTAAGGGGACATGTCTGGGGTATTACTGGGAATGTTTTTGCATTATCTGTGGCTGGCATAAGAGCAGTGTCACCCATGTTTTTCGTTCACTTTTCCTTTCTTTGTTTACCTTCTCTTCTCGTTCCTCCGCTTGCGTGTTCGAGGGTCCTCATTTTCTTCTTCTTCCCTGTGCACTCGCGAAGGCTGGCCCATGCGTCTGATATGTAACAGGTGACTGGGTAACGCGTAATTTTCAGCCCCGGGTCGACAGGTAGAGTTGGCACGTACCCCATGGTACAGGCCAGGCCCAGAGAGGGATGATTGCCTGAGCTTCAACCTTCCCAAATTGCCGATTGATTCCTCTGTCAGGTGTTCGGGAGGTGCGGACAGTCACCTAGGGCTGGTGCGCCCACTTGTCAAGGAGTGTGCCATGGGAGATGCTGGCAGTCGTGGGGGATTTTCTCGCCGTGAACAAATAGTCTTTACAGTCGACGTCTATGAAACGTAAACGGTATGAGGCTAACGATTCAAAGTCCCTTCCAGCTGCACCACGGTTCCTCGTGGTTTCACATACTGAAAACAGTGAATCCTTCGCCGTGGTAAATCCGTTTATTATTCAGAAAGGTGTTCATGTAATTTTGAGCCCTGTGAAATCCTGCTATCGTTTACAGAATGGCATGTTGCTTTTGGAGGTTGCTTCTGATTCTCAAGTGCGACAACCGCTTACCACCTCAGTTATGCACGGCTACCCTGTTTGTGTCGAGGCCCTTGGACCTCTGAATTCTTCCCGTGGCGTTAATTACACTGGGCTGCTTGACGGTTTAACCGAGGCTGAAATCCAATCTTATCCATCGGGTTATAAAAATGGTAGATTCCTCCGTTATGCCAACCCGCACTATTTTTCTCACCTTTGATATAGTGGTGCTTCTGTCCAAGATCAAAGCAGGCTATGAAATTATAACAGTCAGACGGTACATTTCGAACCTGATGTGCTGCTACCAGTGTCGTCGTTTCAACCACACTAGAAGGTAATGTCGACACCCAGCAAAATGTGTAATCTGTAGTAGGGATGTGCATGAGGGCAATTGTCTTTCTCCTCCTCTCCACTGTATCAAGCGCAATGGCGGCCATGCCGTCGCCTCTCGGTGTTTTCTTGTATTCCTTGATGCGTGGGCTGACCGAGAGATCTGGTTAAGGGAAAAGTACCTTACCCAGTCACTCGCAAGTTATTGGCCAGTCGCAAATACTGTGTTCTCCCGTCTGGTACCTATAGTTCTGTTCTTAGTACGTCTAGATTCAGGAAGGACATGCCCACACAGACATGCGACCTCAAATTCAGCTCTGAGGTTATGAAATAGCCCAGCTTCACGGTAGCATTGCCATCCCCCCGTCCAGATATGCAACAAGACATCAAACTCTCACCTCAAGGGGCGAACCCACTAGCTACACAACCGGTAGGCCAGAAAGGGCAGGAATAGTTAGGCTAGCCGGGTATCTCCAGGGAGTACTGAGTGTTGCCTGTGCGCACCACCAACCGTTTTGCTGCGTTGGACTCCATAGACAGACAGCACAAGCAATCCAATGCTTCTGTGCACCCCATGGAGCAGGATCCTCCTGCATTTGCGCCCTGAAGCAGTGACTCTTCGCAGCCTGACACTCGGCAGCGACCGAGGTGACACTCCATCTCGTCCACATCGTGACTCTCCTCCACTCGAACGTTCGTGGCCTTCGGTCCCAAAAAAAGAGGATTTACGGCAGCTTTTAGCATCTCAGCATCCCCTTGTACGCTGCCTTCAGCAAACGAAATCGCACTCTCTCGACCACTTGAAGCTTTGATATTCCTTCCTGGGTCGTTTTGACCGTCCCGCTGGGGTCGGCAATCCATCTCATTGGGCTGTCATGCTGCTCGTAGGGGATGACAGTTCGTAGTCTACCCATCTTCAAGTTGTTGCAATTCCCCTTTATCTTCCTCACCTGCCTTTTCCCTCTGTAACGTTTATATACCTTAGTCATTTGATGTCGCCAGGGCAGACTTCCTTCAGCTTATTGGGCAGCTACCTCCTGCATTTCTGCTACTCGGCGACTTTAATGAACACCATCCCCTTTGTGGTTCTCCCAGAACCCGTCGGAGAGGTTCCCTCTTGACTGACCTTCGTAGCCAACTCTACCTCTTCTGTCTTAACAGTGGAGCACCCACATTCCTTTCTCACTCCTCCCACACATTCCCATATGGAACTATACTTCTGCACTTCCCGGCTCTCCCATCGTCTTGTGTGGTCCATTCTTTGTAACACCTACTTGAGCGTCCATTTCCCATGTGCTATCAATTTGCTGACTCCTACCTGACCTGTGTGCACACCCAAATGGCACCTTACTAAGCCTGACTGGCGGCTTTACTCCTCCCTGGAGACCTTCAAAGAACAGTATTTACCCAGCTGTGATGACCAGGTGGAATATCTCATAAATGTTATCATTACTGCTGCAGAACATTCCATTCCTTGCAATTGCTCTTTACCACGTCGTGTCCCAGTCCCTTAGTGGACTGAGGCATGCCGCGACAATTCGTGCACGGAGATGTTCTCTCCGCGCTTTTATTGCCATCCTATGATGACAAACTGCGTTCATTAAAATCAGATGCGTGCAAAGTGTCGTCGCGTTTTTCGGGAAAGCAAGAAAGCTAGCTGGATTGCATTCATTAGTTCTTTTAACGTTTCCACCTCTTCTTCTGTCATGTGGGCCAACTTCAAACGACTGTCTGGGACCAAGATCCATTTGCGAATTTCTGGCTTGAATGTAGCAGACGATATCATCGTGGACCCTATCCCCATCTCAAATACTTTGGGTCGCCATTTTGCCGACCTTTTGAGCTCTTCCCACTATCACTTTGCCTTCCTCTACCACAAATGAAAGTAGGAGGCTCTGGCGATACCTTTCTCTTCTGAGAATAGTGAGTGCTACAATGCCGCCTTTACTATAAGGGAGCTAGATAGTGCTCTCAGCTCATCTCGATCCTCTGCTCCAGGGCCAGTGTTGTGCAAATTCAGATCTTGCCTGCCTACAAGAGAGAGGTGCTGCGTTTCCTACTTAACATGTACAACCGCATCTGGGCAGAGGGCACATTTCCAGGCCATTGCCATTAAGCCACTGTCACCCTCATACCTAAGCCCAGTAAGGATAAAAACCTTCCTTCTAGCTTAGGCCCCATTTCTCCTACCGACAGTATTTGCAAGGTGACGTATGAATCACGCCCAGCTCCAGTGTCATTTACTAACGACTGCACAATGTGGATTTAGAGTGTGGCGTTCTGTAGTTGACCATCTCGTTAGTTTGTCCACCCGTGTCATGAATGGTTTTCTGCGGAAATCCCAGACTTTGGCGGTGTTTTTCGATTTGGACAAGGCCTACACCACCTGATGGAGAACTGTTTACACGTGGGGCTTCCGTGGCTGCCTGCCCAGTTTCCTACGGGATGTTTTGAAGGCATAGTTTTCAAGGTGCACGTGGGCTCTGCCTTGTAGGACACCTTTATCCAGGAAGGCGGTGTGCCTCAGTGTTCTCCCCTGAGCATCATCCTATTAGCTATCGCCATTTACCCTATAATGGCCTGTCGCCCACCGAACATCTTCGGCTCCCTCTTTGCCTTCTATTCCAGTTCTCACGGACCTGTCACTGAGCGGCGTCATCGACGACGTCTCGATCGTCTGTACTCCTGGAGCACTTACAATGGTTTTCGTTTTTCCACTGACAAACCCGTCGGTATGAATTTCTGGCGGCGCAAATGGTTTCTCCTACCATCTTTACATCTTCGGCATGTTGCCCTTCCGTTCGTTGAAATTACGAAATTCATGATGCTCATGCTCGCTACGAATCTCTTGGTCCTCTCATGTGTCTTACTTGGCAGCCCGTGTTACGTGGTTCCTCAATGTCCTACGTGTCCTCAATGTTACCTCATGGCATGCTGATAGAACCTCCGTTTTTACCGATCCATTTTCCATCCGAAACTCGACTATGGGTGCTTTGTTTATGCATCTGCACGTCCAGCCTCTTACGCCATCTCAACACATTCGCCATCATGTTATCCATTTGCCCAATGGCGCCTTTTACACTACCCCAGGTGATAGCCTGTATGCAGAAGCTGCTAAACTACCACTGTCCTACCGTCATGACTTTTCTCCTCATGCATGCTGTTTGTCTGCCATGCGAGGCCACCAATCCTATGCCTCCTCGTTCGATGCTTACTTCGATCGCCAGTACGGGGCACATCCCTCTTCTCTGTTACCTCCTGGAGTCCGTTTTCGGCACCTGCTTTGGCAGCCTAATTTCACACTACCTGCAACTTCCCCAGTGAGTGTGAACTCTTCGCCAATTTCGCTTCGTGAAGTGGCCTTTGTTAACCTTGCCCTTCATTGACTTCGTATGGACACTACTGCAGCCTTACTATATCGCCTTCAGTTTCGTTAGTTTCGCACGGAATTTCGCGATAGTCTGAGAGCCATCAGTGTACACGAATGTACAGACTGTTGGAAACCGACTACTAAAGACGTGAGTGCCAATCACGAAGGAACATCTGACCCTACACACTGCTCATTATTTACAGCATAGCTCTTCGCCTTTTATCAGGCCACAGAGCACATCTGGCGTCAGAGACTATTAAATTGTCGTGCTCAGACACACACAGCGCCCTTCAAAGTCTCTGTGCGTTTTACACCGCCCAACCCTTAGTGCAACGGGTTCAGGAGAACTGTTACTTGATCACTCGTGGTGGAGCCACTGTGAATTTTGTGGATTCCTGGTCATGTCGGTCTGCCAGGAAACGAGGCTGCTGACGCTGCTGCCAAGGCTGCAGTCCTTATCTCAGCCCGCTAGTTTCTATATTCCCTCCAGTGATCACTGTGTTGCTGTAGATCAGGAGGTGGTGTCCCTTCGGCATCGCCATTGGTCGTTCCTTAAGGGAATAAGCTGAAGATTATTAAGCCTCTCCCAGTGGCATGGGTGGCCTCCTCTCGGCTCTGCCGCCTTGAGGAAGTCATTTTAACTCGGTTGCGTATTGGGCACTGTCTTTTTAGCCATCGTCATTTTATAAGTGGCGCTCCCCCACTACCTTTTACACTGCGCCCAAATTTTGACTGTCCGCTTCCTCCCAGCTGAAAGTCCATTTCTTAACCGTTTATGTTCCGTCTTGCCGTCTGATTTATCGACCGTTTTAGCATTGACGCGTGGGCTGTCTACCGCGATTTACTTTCTGTCCATGAAAGCAAAATGGTGAAGGGCATTTAATTTTTAGTTTTGGACCTCCGTTTCTGTATGGTGTGTTTAGTAGCTCTTTCTCCACGTCCCTGTTTTTCACTGACTTCTAAAATGTCGATTGGGATTGACGTTTAGTCATTTATTAAAACCTCTGTCTTCGTGTTCTCTAGTTTTGACGTGTGCGCATATGACCCCGGTTGTTTTTGCGCCCAAAAATGAGAAACTGTACCGCATTCTACGTGAGCATCTCCTCTGACGAGCAGTTTGTCACTGTGAATGGCCACTGCTAGACTGTGGCTGAGAGGCATCTGGACCGCCCAGTTTCAGTTGGCTGCCTGACCTGATGTGCTAGACTTCGACAGTCACTGCGCTGTCACTTTTAGGGCCTCTTCTACACCTGCTTCTGTCCCAACGCCTGCTCCAATTCCAGCTCTATTCACGCCTTCTGTCACCCCCAGTGCACCTGTACAGTTTTTTCACCTTTTCTGTTACTCTCCCCAAACATTCCCCCTTCCCCATCCAAACTTCCTGTCACAACAATGTGTGTGCTTCCTCCCATAGGCAGCACTGCAGCATCCTACCCCACCCTTTCCTCGTACTGCCCTCCATCCCCATGACATTTCGTGTGTACAGCCACATAAGCTGAGATAGCTGTTCACGTTTAGGCCCTGCTACCCCTCCGTGTGTGTGCATGGTTTTTCTATTTCATCATTTCATGGAGGATTAAGTTCTGTAGCTTAAAAAACCCTGTGTTCTTACAATGTGCTTGGCTGATGCTCTACAATTCACCACATGGATGAGATGTTATCTATCCTATTTCATATAGCTGCCACATCCGAAATTTTCTATGGCGTAAACTACACATTTTGACATTCTAAGCATCCTTGCATCAAGACACCCTAACAGAATCTCAAAATATGTATCAATGTAAATAATATTGTTTGCTAGGAGAGTAATTGTGCTTCACCTACACTGTCCACATATTCTCGTAACTGTGGATTGCATGCACTATTTGACTAGTGCTGCTCGATTAATCTCATCTCACAGCACGATGGTAGAATGTGGTGTATCACAGGTAATGGGATCTTGGCTTGACCACGCACATTGTGAGGATGGTGAAAACCTCTATAAATAGTGCCTCAGTCTTGAGGTGGGCTGTGTGCCAAAGAGATGCGCGGCTGTGGAGATGGAACAGTCGTTAAAGGCAACCTCGGAGGGACCTGCTGCGCCTCAGTTGTATAAAGTCTACCTAGGCACACAGGGCTCTATCTAGAGAGACTTATTTAACTAGTCGTTCCTGGGACCGAGATGGATCCATCAAATTTTTCTCTTCCTCCTCCAGTGGAATGGATGGGCCACTGGCAGGTCCCCCCTGCAGATATGGGGGTTAGAATAGGCCCGCAGTATTCCTACCTGTCGTAAGAGGCGACTAATAGGAGTCGCCAACGTTTTGGCCTTATGTGATGGTTCCCTGTCGGGTTTTCCGAAGAGCGAGCCGATTGGCGAAGGGCGCCTTACTTTGTGCAATGTGTACATCTTGCATCGATAACTTTCGCCAGCTTATTCGTCGTTGCATTGCAGTCCAGCCTGCTCTCCAACTCTTTGGCATGCGTGCACTTTCCGCCATGCAATGTGCAGTGTCAATTTCTGCACTGACAGCGACCATGGACTACATGTCACCTAAAATCCAGCATGGTAGCCAGTCCGTTGTGGTGGGGCCACCATGTACCCTGTTGGTTGTAGCCCCCTGACAACACGGCGATCGCTCTACTGATGCCTACGCTGTTAACTCCCCACGTATGCCAAGGAGTAGATGCCCATCTCTCTGGGGCATCAGGACTCCCGGCAAACGCCATCCTGCCAGGTGGCCTTTGCTGTGGCTGGGTGGCGCCCATGGGGAGGGCCCTTGGTCGGAGTAGGTGGCATCAGGGTGGATGACACGCAATGAAGTGAGGCACATCACCTCTTGCTGGTGGCCAGCCACAAGCAGTCTCTAAGCATTCTAGGGCTCATTTTAAAGCTAACGTTTATGACCCCAAATCTTTCCCCTCCCTGGCCACACCATAGCAGGAAGGAAAGGCTATGAATGACAGTGAAAGGTATGCGCCCCGGTATATCGTCTGTACCATACCTGACAGGGAATCCTTTGTGTCTGTGAACCTCAGTTCTTTGTAGAACATTTAGAAGACACCTTTGGGGAGGTGGAGGGCTTGTCCAAAATGTGGGCAGAGGATTCTGTTTCTACT
This sequence comes from Schistocerca piceifrons, assembly GCF_021461385.2. Taxonomy (NCBI): domain Eukaryota; kingdom Metazoa; phylum Arthropoda; class Insecta; order Orthoptera; family Acrididae; genus Schistocerca; species Schistocerca piceifrons. The sequence goes on from NW_025728275.1 coordinate 1,654,619, forward strand.
GACTGACCATGACTGGTCATGAGCCTTGCTCGCTTGTACAAAGGTGGGGGATGTTTCTGATACAATTACCCCACATGAAAGCTTAAATATGGTCCAGGGCATTATTTTCCACAGAGATGATCTTTTACAGTCTGATGACGAGCTGCACACCAACCCAGAGCGATGAGGTGTCCATTTCGTCCGGCGCGTCCACCAGGGTCTGAGGGAACACGAAGTTGCCACCGGTGCCTTCATCTTGACCTTTGATGGTGACATTCCCTGAGAAGGTCAAGGTGATGGTGTACTGCTGTCATGTCAAGCCATATATCCCTGGATCCACTGACCTACACTGAGGCTAAGCGGAAATTTGAAATTCATCCAGTACAGATGACGTTCTCTTATGCCGCCACTGTCACTCCTACTGCAGTTCCCATAGCTGCACCACACACTGTCAGCTCTCAGAGCCAGAGCACCACACCTGCCCCCTTGATGGTGGGGGGCACTTCACTCCCTGTTGCTCCTGCTCCATCTACTTCAGGAGCAACAGCCCCCACCCCACCCCCCCCAACCATCTTAGTTCCCCCTTCCCAGCCGGTGAAGCGAAAGACTTCTTCGGCTCCCCTCACCAGCAAGGGGTCCCTAGGGCGACCTCCCTTCGCAAGTTCAGACCAGCGGAAACGTGGATACCCGCAAGTGGCTGAAAACACCACAGGTCGCTGGTCGTAGGACCTCACGGTCGTTGTCCATCCCTGAGACAACACAGGGGTAGCCCTCCCAGCCTGAACCACCGAAGGCACAGCGAGAGAAGCAGAAAAAAAAGGTTTCCCAAGAATCCCGACATTGCAGTGGCACCCGTCCCACCGCTTCCTACAAGCTCAGCGTCTGAGGACGAGGTCGAGATACTGGCGTCTGCTGAAGACGTGGATCTCTCCGGTCCCTCAGACGCCTGGGTACTGACGCGGTGGCAGCGAGTGAACATGCGGTGTAAACTGCCTTCCCAGTCCCTTCACGCCTTTCTCAGCCATGGACAATACCATCCTCCAGTGGAACTGCAGCAGTTTCTTCCATCTAGTTTAGCTCTGACTACTTATCAGCCTTTACCCTTTCATCTGCATTGCTCTTCAGGAAACTTGGTTTCCAGCGATGCGAACTGTCGCCCTCCGTGGCTATCATGGTTATTATAAGAACCGGGCAGTTTATGAAAGGGTATCTGGTGGCGTCTGCATCTATGTCCTTCACTCTCTGCACACCGAGTCTGTCCCTCCACAAACACCTTTAGAGGCTATCGCTGTTCGGGTGTGGACGCCACAGGCTGTTACCATCTGCAGTCTTTACCTTCCATCAGATGATGTCCCACAGCATGTCCTCGCTGCGCTGATAGCCCAATTGCCGCCACCTTTCTTGTTACTAGGCGACTTCAACGCCCATAATCCTCTGTTGAGGGAGTCAGTGGCAACAGGTCGAGGCGCCACCATTGAGCATGTATTGGCACAGCTCGACCTTTCCATTTTAAATGACGGTGCCTTCACACATTTCAGAATGGCACATGGCACATACTCCGCCATCGACCTTTCGATTTGCAGCCCTAGCCTCTTACCATCTGCCCAATGGAGTGTGCATGAGGACCTGTGTGGTAGTGCCCACTTTCCGATCTTCCTGTCACTGCCACAGCGTCACTCTTCTGGGCGCCCTAGCAGATGGGCTATGAATAAGGCTGGCTGGGACATGCTCTCATCCATGGGCGCTATTGCGCCTCTTTCTAATGAAGCCATTGATGCGGTGGTTCACTCTGTCACCACTGGCATCGATACTGCCACAGAATCTGCCATTCCCCGTTCTTCTGGGTCCCCTCGGCGGAGGACTGTGTCTCAGTGGTCGCCTGAGATCGCTGAGGCAATTTGAAGATAACTGGCGGGCGCTCCAGCGTCACAAGCGACATCCCTCCATAGAACACCTCATCGCCTTCAAACAGCTGCATGCGCGGGCCCGCCGCCTTATCCGTCAACGCAAGCAGGAGTGCTGCGAACGATATGTCTCCACCACTGGCCTCCATATCTCTCCATAGCAGGTCTGGGCCAAGATTAGACGCCTCTATGGCTATCAGAACCCTGTCAGCGTCCCTGCACTCTCACTGAATGAAGCAGTTTGTACTGACTACGACGTAATTGCCAATCGCTTGGCAGATCATTTTGCTCTGTGTTTCGCTTCTGAAAATTGCCCACTGGCCTTCTGGCTCCGTCTCAGGGTGGGTTCCGTAAAGGCCGCTCTGCCGCCGACAATCTCGTGAGCCTGGAGTCAGCCATCCGTACGGCCTTCGTCCACCGCCAGCACCTCGTCTCTGTCTCTTTCGACATGCGAAAGGCGTACGACACAACATGGCGCCATCACATCCTCTCTACGCTTCATGGTTGGGGTCTTCGGGATCCGCTGTCGATTTTCATACGCAATTTTCTATCGCATCGTACCTTCCGTGTGCAGGTCGCGGCTTCCCATAGTTCCTCCTGAGTTCAGGAGAACGAGGTACGGCAGGTGCCTGTTTTATGTATCTGCCTGTTTTTAATTATGATTAACGGACTCGCTGCGGCGGTGGGAACGTCTGTCTCAGCTTCCTTACATGCTGACGACTTCTTCCTTTACTATAGCTCTATTGGCATTGCAGCTGCTGAACATCGGCTGCAGGGCGCTATCCGCAAGGCTCAGTCTTGGGCTATAGCACGTGGCCTCCAGTTTTCGGCTGCCAAGACCAACGTTATGCATTTCTGCCGGCGGTGAACAGTTCATCCCGAGCCGGAGCTTTATCTTGCCAGCGAATTTCTTGCTGTAGGAGACACATCGTTATTTTGGGTGTGGTTTTTGATGCCCGGTTGACTTGGCTCCCACATATTCGGCAGCTTAAACAGATGGTGGCGGCAGCTTCATGCTCTCTGATGCTTGAGCCACACCAGCTGAGGCGCCAACCTATCTACCATCTTACGGTTCTACCAGGCGATAATCTAGTCTAGTCTGGATTATGGGAGCCTGGCTTATGGTTCAGCATCCCCATCTGCTTTGTGGGTGCTGGACCCAATCCTTCACAGCAGGATCCGCCTTGTAACTGGTGCTTTCCGGACCAGTCCTGTGGACAGCATACTTGTGGAGGCGGATGTCCCTCCACTTCGGTTACGGCGCCAGTGTTTACTGGCTGCTTATGCTACACATATATGTAGCTTGCCCGGGCATCCTAATTATCGTCTTCTGTTCCCGCAGTCGGTCGTCCGTCTCCCAGAACGTCGGCCCCAGTCGGGTTGTACGTTCGCAGTCCACGTCAGAGAGCTTTATTCCGGGCTTGAGGTTTTCCCACTTCCACCTCCTTTCCGGGCCCCTCTGCGTACACCCCCGTGGTGTGTGCCCCGCCCTTGCCTTCGGCTCGAATTGGCACAGGGCCCTAAGGATTCGGTCCCTCCAGAGGCCTTCCACCGCCGTTTTCTATCCATGCTTGCCCCGTTTCAGGGCTGTGGCGTCGTTTACACTGACGGTTGGATGGTTGCTGGTCGTGTCGGTTACACTGACTCTAGGGGACCATCACGAACAACTTTCATTGCCGGCTGGCTGCAGAATTTTCACTGCTGAACTAATCGCAATCTTTCATGCCCTAAAGTATATCCCCTCCTGCTCAGGTAAGTCCTTTGTAATCTGCAGCGACTCCCTGAGCGGTTTACGAGGTATCGACCAGTGTTTCCCTCATTCTCGTCTGGTGATGGCTATCCTGGAGTCCCTGCCAACTCTTGCCCGTTGCGGCCGCTCTATGGTCCTTGTGTGGACCCCAGGCCATATTGGGATACCCGGCAATGAAAATTTTTACCGCCTGGCGAAACAGGCCACCAGTAAACCATGTCTGGACATTGGCGTCCCGGTGCCTCACTCACGAGCGCTCTTACGCCGCCAAGTTTTCGGACTTTGGGACACGGAATGGCGCAACCCGACCACACCAAACAAGGAGACGACGTATGTGTGGCGGTCATCCCTGCGAGCCACGCGCAGGGACTCAGTAGTCCTTTGGCTGTGTGTCAAGCGTGTGTGGCCAATGCAGAGCAGACATTTACTGCGGCATGAGGACCCCCCCCTCTATGTCGATGCGGTCAGCTTTGACAGTGGTCCACATTTTGTTGGCCTGTCTACTTTTAAGTGTGCTCAGGCAGACGTTTGCGCTGCCTGATATGCTCCCTGCCCTCTTAACTGATGACACTGCCATGGCAGACTTAGTTTTGCGTTTTATTCGGGCTAGGGGTTTTTATCATTTAATCTGAGTTTTTTTGTGTTGATTCTGGCCTTTGGCCTACTATTTTAAAGTGAGTTTTTGATGTACCTCTCGGTGGTTAGCTCTATGGTCGGCCAACCACTGTCACACACTGTGTGATTTTAGTTCCTTTTGTCTGGTCTCTTTCTTGTGATGTGTCGTCTGTTATCTCCATTATTCGTTTTTTTCTGTGTGGGTGTCTTCAAGTTTTGGAAAAAGGGACCGATGACCATAGCAGTCTGGTCCCTTTAATCCACCCAACCAACCAACCAACCAACCAACCACTGGTAGGTACCAACACCCAGTGTAACAACAGGGCTCAACCAACCAGTCCAGCAGGCTTTGTTAACAGTAACAGATGCATGCTGGTTGCCTGAATGTGCATGTAATAGTTAAATGCAAAGAGTAGTTTTGATGAAGTTACATTATTCTGCGTATAAAGAGGTTTAGAGAGTTTTGCTGGAAATTAAAATCTGTCAAACCCAAGACAAATGGGACGCTGTTGGTAGAAACGTCTAGTTCACAACAAGTGAACGACATCCAGCACAATGCCCCATAGAGTATGCAATAGAAAATGAACTGCACAGTGGGTGACGCCAGGAAGGTATTATTGGTGTGATAAACCTAATTGAATGGTTGGGTGATGTTACAGTGCAATCACACCCCTTTACACTGACTATCAGCAACACGAAACTTCTAGAGCATGTTAAGGCAGTATTCCATACTCTATATGTGTGGATTTTTTTCCCATGAACACAATGCGCCGTTTTAAATACCAACACTTGGGACTAGCTACTGTTCCTGAAAGGGAGACGCCACTTGGGGCAAATGCTGTAAGACTGCCCTTGAGGGAGTCGGTTGTTCATCTCTTTGGAAGTTTGTAAATTGCTCCAGGGATCTCCTGGTCTGGAGTATGGATTGCAGTGTCTTTCTTGAAGAAAGGAAGATGCAGAAGACAAAAACATCAAAGTGCCTCCCATATGGTGAATCCAAAAATATCTATAAGGCTATGCAGCTGCCTCCTTTACTTCAGTTCTCAATATCCAATTCGGAAAACCGATGCTGCTACATGAATGAAGATCCCTATTGCTAATACTACTACTACTACTACTACTACTACTACTACTACTACTACTACTACTACTACTACCAGCTGTGTTTCTCAATGCACTTTAGTGCTGGAGCTACTTCGTAACCCCTACCTCCTCTCAGAACGCCAGACAAGGCAGCAGTTGCCAATGTTGCAGAGCTCCCTGAACCTCCAAAGGTTTGAACTGGCCCACCATCCAGCACTGCGTCTACCATCTTGGTGGTTGTGGCTCCGAAACCTACCCAAGAAAAACAAAAATAGACGTCAAAGAACTGACTGCTAACGAAGACAGGAAGGATACTGTCTGGCTTTCATGCCGTCTAGGCTAATGAGGAGCAAGGAGAGGATGCTGTTTGACGGCTGGTATACTCTTCCAATAACACAAACTGCACACACAGATTAGGTGGGTTCTTCATTCATAAGAATGGAAAGTTTACTTAACTCAGTAGGTATTCGTTGTGGTACAAGCTCTTCAGGATAGTCCTCAGCCTCACTGCTGAAGAAGTACAGTGTCTACTACGTTCACAATTACGGTTCCTATGTGCTGCCTGGGTCTGTGCTAGTGGCAGAGCTAACTGCTTCTGTGACTCCTGCCGGGCTGCGACTCCTGCAGGGCTGTGACATCATCTGGAGACATTTTTTTTTCAGACAATGGCAGAGCAATTTGCGCTGACTAGTGCCACTGTAAGCCGGGATACAACATTCTGTCGTTACCGCTACACCACGGAAAACGCTGAGTTGGACATAAGGTCTGACAGTTAGGAGGTCTAAAATTGCCTATTTTGCGTGAGACAGTTGGACTCTGCCCTGTTCGCAGCTTGTGATACAGTGCCCAGTCACGACGAAACCCGTACAGCATGCTGCAAAACTTGCAACCAGCGTCAAAGGAAGTCCTCCGAAGTGGTCTAATTTAATAAGGCAGACAAGCAACTTTCCCAGCAAATGGAAGCAGGGAAATTTGGTGCCTCTTCTCAAACCGGGAAAATACCAAACGTTTCCCAGTGGTTACTGGAGCGTCGCCTTAACGAGCTGTATAGGCAAGACCTTGGCGCGAATGGTTAACGGTGGTCTGGTCTGGGTGTTAGATACAAGGCAGCTCGTAAGTGGCACTCAGTGTCGATTCAGGAGATAGCTATCCATTGTCGGCAACGAGACCCTGCAAGAGACCGCTATACAGCACGGTTTCCTGTGCAAATAGCCTCATTCCTTATCAGTAAAATATACGACACGTCTTGGAGACACCATATTGTAAGGCAGCCCCACCAATAGGGCTTCTGTGGTGATCTCCCTTCCTTTATGCGGTCGTTTTTATTGAAGCACTTTTTTTTTTCAGTTCCAAGTCGTTGACATGTTGTCGAATAGTTTCGAGCAGGAGGATGTCGCTCAAGGCAGTTTTGTAATTGCTATCATCTTCGCCATATCCATAAAAAGTATCATATGTATGGTAAGGAGTGCCATACAATGTTCGTTATTTATGAATGATTTTGCAGTGTTCTGTTCCTCCTTCGGTATTGCAACAGCAAATCGTCAGTTGCAAGTGAAAGTAGAAAGGATTGATTGATTGATTGATTGATTGATTAGGAGCGGGCTGCAAACACCGCCTTTACATTTTCTGCAGATAATAGTGTGTGTGTGTGTGTGTGTGTGTGTGTGTGTTCTTCCATGTCGTGTTTTTAATTTACTTGAACTGCATATGTGGAACACCATTCTCGCTTTTAAAGCCTGTGCAGTTCCTATGCCTCATTTTTGACTCCACACTATTGTGGTTACCACACCTGAAGGCAAGTTCCCAGAAGACACTAAACATTTTAAAGTTTCTTAGCCACAGGTTTTGGGGAACGTGTGAGATATTGCTCCAGTTTTACAGGACTTACATGCAGGCCTGACTTGACTTTCGGTGCACAGTTTACAGGTCAGCGAGGCGTTGGTACCTGAAAATCGGTGACAATCTCCACCATGAGGGGTTCTGGCTGGCTACGGGCAGTTACAGGACAAAAGCCACACCCATTCTGTGCTGATGAGATGCTGGGGAACTACCACTTACCATCTGGCGGCAACTACTCGCACTGCATTAGCAGTGAGGGTCCCTTGCTACACCCACTGCCCATGCATACTGTACCAATACTGTCTGGCTATGAAACGCCTCCTTACTAATCGTCTGTGGGCAGCGTGGCCATTTGGGATCTGCGCAAAATGTTTGTTGCAGTCTCTCGGTGTGGGGTTCGTATGCACTCAGATCTGTGGTTTAACTGACTCCCACCCTGGTTACTGCATGGGCCCTGAGTAATTCCAGATATAGTGCTTCTGTTTTAATACGCTGTTCGATGACATTTTAAATGACCACTCCAACTATGGAGCTGCATGCTCGGATGGGGCTAAACTGTGGGAAAACGGTTGTCTCCAGACTTCACTGTATTCGATGGCAAATTTCCATGATCCTTAGGGCCTTGGAGGAGACGAGATGTGCCATGCCTGCTAAATTCCTCAAGTGTTTCAACCCCCCCTCCCCTTCCCCCCTCGCCTCCCCCCCTCGCTCCCCCTGAGTAGCCTTCGGTATCTGCAATGCCTGTATCCAACTGATAAAGTAGTCTAGGATGGCCAGAACGCCTTCCTCTGGCCACAAAGCCTGGAAAAGGAAGACACACTGCTGGGCGCCAGGGCACACGGTTATTGTGGGGAACGAAAGAGCGGCTGTAGCAGCCGAGGAATCGTCGTGTTGTAGTCCTTGGTTAGTTTCGTGTGCCATTCCCCTTGCATGCTATTGTCTCACTGCTGAGGTGAAGAGTCGTCCATCGACGGAAAGAGGAGTGGTAGGAACTGACAGCTGACAAGCTGCTCATAGTGAAGACCACTATGTGGCCACAGTGTACCACCTTCCAGCCACATAGGCGGGACGAGGTTCTCCTTACTTTTTTTTTTTGTGGTTTTAGGGCGCAAAACATCTATGGTCATTAGCGCCCAGCCCGTGACGTAGAAAACAGGAAAAAAACGAAATTTAAAATCAGCAGCACTGGGTTGGTTGGTTGGTTGGTTGTTTGAGATTAAAGGGACCAAACTGCAAGGTCATCAGTCCCTTGTTTCAAGTAGACTCCATTCTGCTAACGGGACATCTCAGTATAGTCAGAAAAATAAAACGGATAAAGGGGAAACGTAAAAGCGCAGTCACGTTGTCAATAGGAAAAACAAATGAGGGAAGTTGGCAAGAGAACGAACCCAACACTATGCTGAAACAGCATAGGCAAGACCACCTGTGACTTAAAAGGTACAACTGCTATAATGCAGAAAGTACGTATGGGAATAGAAAAACTAACCAAGCCTTAAAAAGAAGGGGTAAAAACAGAGTAAAAGGGAAAGAAAAGAGGATTCCGATCAGGGAGGTGAATCGGGAATCTCTGAACACTGCCTACAGTGGGAGACACCCAAACACTCACCGCCCTGCCCCAACACCAGAGGGAGATTAAAAACTTTAAAACTGAGAATAAAAACCACTCTCCCGGAGGAAACCTAGAACCAGAGAGACCATCCGGGAATCGTCAGCCAACATCAAAGGTAAAGTGTGGGGGAGTCTGTACTTAGCACGCAGAGCCAAAAGAAGGGGGCATTGAACCAAAATGTGGGCCACTGACTGGAAGGCTCCACAACCACATAGCGGGGGTGGCTCATCACGCAAAAGGAAACCATGGGTCAGCCTGGTATGGCCAATGCGGAGACGACACAGTGTGGTCGAGTCCTTGCGGGAGAGGCTAAAGGAAGAACGCCATGGGCCTGTATTCACCTTAATGGCACGAAGTTTATTAGACAGTGGAGTAGCCTCCCAAGAATTGGCCCATGACTGTGCAAAGTGGGATTTGATGTGAAGCCGTAAATCCGCTGCAGGAGGGGTTACAGAAAACGGGGGGTAAGTAACTGATCCCCCAGCCAAACGATCAGCGAGCTCATTACCCGGGATAAACACATGGCCCGGGACCCATAGTAAGTCAATGGAACAAGCAGCACGGAGAAGATCAGCGAGATGGTCATGGATGGCAGAGACCAAGGGATGGCGCGAAAAACACCGGTCAATAGCAAGAAGGCCACTCATCGAGTCCGTACATAACAAAACGCGGTTGTGTTGGGATTGTTTAATAAAGGTAAGGGCCCGGGAAATTGCCATCAATTCCGCAGTAAACACCCCACATGAGGGTGGCAGTAGATGATTTTCCGTTCCAACAAAGGACGTGAAGGCATACCCAACATGATCAGCAGATTTAGAGCCATCAGTGTAAAAAACAACAGCATCCCGAAACTCCCATAAAATTTGGCGGAAAAAGGAACGGAACACCACCGGGGGGATGGAATCTTTCGGACCGCGGCGGAGATCCATCCGAATTCGAGGCCGAGGAACTAACCAAGGAGGGGTGGAGGGGAGGGAGCGAGGAAGACAGGACAAAGAAGGAAGCCGAAAATCACGGGTAAGAGACGCAAGGCGCAGCCCAACCGGTAAACCCGCCCGAGGGCGGGAGTCAGGCGGGCGACGTCCATGGTCTGGGAATAGGATAGAATAGGAAGGATGAGCGGGAGAAGAACGGATAGTAAGGGCATGAGACACCAGAAGCTGGGACCGCCGAACAGAAAGGGGGGGGATCCCAGCTTCAACCAGGAGACTATCAACAGGGCTAGTAGGGAAGGCACCGGTGGCCAAACGGATACCACGATGGTGGACTGGATCCAGCACGTGCAGCGTGGAAGGAGCAGTTGAACCATAAACTTGACAACCATAGTCCAAACGTGACAGAACTAGAGCACGATAAAGACGGAGGAGGAGGGAACGGTCCGCACCCCAGGAGGAGTGGGCAAGGAAGCGAAGGACATTGAGTTTACGGAAACATCCTACCTTCACGAGTCTGATATGGGGCAGCCAAGTGAGCTTGTTGTCGAAAAGAAGACCTAGGAAACGAAACTGTGGAACCACAGGCAATCTTTGTGCAGCGAGATAGAGCTCTGGATCAGGGTGGACCGTAGTACGGCGACAGAAGTGGCCCACCCGCGATTTTAAAGGAGAGAATTGAAACCCGTGGGAGAGGGTCCATGCAGAGGCACGCCGTATAGCCACCTGGAGCTGCCGTTCTGCAGATGGCATCGAGGAGGAACTAACCCAAATGCAGAAATCATCCACATACAGGGCAGGGGGCGACCAAGGGACCGACAGAGGCCACAAGTCCATCGATAGCAATGAGGAAAAGAAGGAGACTCAAGACAGAACCCTGTGGGATGCCCGTCTCCTGGGTCCGTGGAGAACTGAAAGCAGTACCAACTCGAACTCTGAATGACCGATGGAACTGGCGGATAAAAATCGGAAGTGGGCCCCAAAGACCCCACTGATGAAGGGTTAGTAAGATGTGATGGCGCCAGGCCGTGTCATAGGCCTTGCGAAGGTCAAAAAACACTGCAACCAAATGGCGGCGCTGGGAAAAAGCCTGCCGAACTGCGGATTCCAAGCGAAGCAAATGATCGATTGGAGATCGTCCCTCTCGAAAGCCACACTGGTAAGGGGACAATAGATCCCGAGATTCGAGGACCCAAGTGAGCCGACGGGCTACCAGCCGTTCAAGTAACTTACAACCAACATTGGTCAAACTAATTGGCCGATAGCTGTCAACAGATAGGGGGTTCTGACCAGGCTTAAGGACAGGAACCACAATGCTATCCCTCCACTGAGAAGGGAAGTCACCCTGGAGCCAGATACGGTTAAACACCCGAAGAAGATGGTGCCGTTGTGGAGCACTGAGATGTTGAAGCAGCTGGTTATGAATGGAATCTGGGCCAGGGGCCGTATCATGAGAAGAAGATAGAGCAGAAAGAAATTCCCATTCAGTGAAAGGTTCGTTGTAAGATTCTGACTCAAGAGTGGTGAAACATAAGGTGACAGCTTCAGCCTGCTGTTTTTGATGAAGGAAAGCAGCTGGATAGGAGGCCGACGCTGATGTCACTGCAAAATGGGTCGCAAGATGTTCTGCGAGAACTAATGGGTCCCTACAAATGCCATCTGGGAGGTGAAGGCCTGGGAGGGTGGACTGCCGATGGCAACCTTGGAGAGAGCGAAGTGTAGCCCATACCCGTGACAGAGGGACAGTGGAACCAAGGGAAGAAACGAATCGTTCCCAACATATCCGCTTGCTCTGTTTGATTAAATAACGGGCTTTAGCGCGAAGGCGCTTAAAGGTAGAAAGGCTGGCTACAGATGGGTGCCTCTTAAAGTGTTGCAAAGCTCGACGGCGATCACGGATGGCAATGGCAATGGCCGTACTCCACCACGGGACTTGCCGACGACGAAATTGTCCAGATGAGCGCGGGACAGCAAGGTTAGCAGCGCGAACAATCGCGTCAGACACGTCACGTAGGACGTCATCAATACAACCCGACAAAGAGGGAGAAAACTCGACCTGTGCAGCATATAGACGCCAATTGGCGCGGTGGAAAGACCAACGAGGTAACCTCTCCATCAGGGAGCGGGAAGGGAGCGTGATAATCAACGGGAAATGGTCACTTTCACAAAGGTCGTCGTGTGGCGACCAGTGTAATGAAGGGAGGAGAGAGGGAGAAGAAAGAGAAAGATCAATGGCAGAAAAGGTACCATGACCAGCACTGAAATGAGTAGGGGAACCATCATTAAGAAGGCACAGGTCGTGGTCTGCAATAAATTATTCTATAAGAAGACCTCGTCTAGATGGAAAGGCACTGCCCCACAAAGGATGATGAGCATTAAAATCCCCAAGGAGGAGGGAGGGAGGAGGAAGTTGCTGAGGAAGGGTGGTTAAGGCAGCAGGTGTAAGAGTCCTGTCAGGAGGGAGATAAAGATTGCAAACTGTGACTGCAGAGTCTAAGTGGACCCTAACAGCAACCGCTTCCAATGTAGTTTGGAGAGGAATCCACGTGCTAGCAATGTCTGTACGGACCAACGTACAAACGCCACCAGAAGCCCGCAAGGGTCCGACCCGATTTCGACAGAAAACACGGAACCCACGGAGGGTCGGTGAGTGAGCATCAATAAAATGAGATTCCTGGAGAACCACACAAGCTGCTGAGTAGGACGAAAGAAGGGATTTCAATTCCGGAAGGTGACGATAGTAGCCATTACAATTCCATTGGAAAACCACAGAACGATGGTTTAAATGAGGGCTGAACACGCTAAATCCAGTCATACCGCCGGGTCCCCACCCGTCACCGACAAGGAGGGGGCGACATCCATAAACGACAGGTCAGAATCCGGTTGTGAAGCTGGGGAAGGGACCTCCGGTGACACCAGAGGCTCTTTGTCCCGGGACTTATGTTTCTTCTTCTTTTCAGGCTGAGATCGAGGAGGGCTGTGTGGCATAATGGAGCCAGCTGCAGCAAGATCAGGAACAGAAAGAGAGCGGGCGACCTGGGGGCCGATAGACCGCGGCTCTCGCGGTCGCCGCGCTGCAGCAGACCTTTGACCTGGAAGGTGCCGGGAAGGGGCATCCCGGGAGAGGCGCCCTTGACCGGCAGACGCCGAAGGAGTGGGACACTTCTCCGGCTGGGGAGGGGGAGCGGCGCCCAGAGGAGAAGGTGTGGGAGCCGCAGGGGAGGGGGGAAGGAGAGGGGTCCGGGATGGGGGTAAGGAAGGGGGAGGAAGGGATGAAGATGTAACCAAGGCGTAACTAGACGTCATGGACACAGGGTGCAATCGTGCATATTTCTTACGGGCCTCTGTGTAGCTTAAACGATCAAGGGACTTATACTCCTGTATCTTTTTTTCTTTCTTATAGACTGGGCAATCTGCTGAACGTGGAGAATGACTACCATGACAATTTACACATACAGGAGGGGGAACACAGGGACTCCCCTCATGGAGTGGACGTCCACAGTCACCACAGAGAGGGTCCTGAGAACAGCGAGAAGACATGTGGCCAAAACGCAAGCACTTAAAACACCGCATAGGAGGTGGGATGTACGGCTTCACATCACAGCGATAGACCATAATCTTAACTTTCTCAGGAAGGGTATCCCCTTCAAAGGCCAGGATAAAGGCACCAGTATCAATACGATTACCTTTAGGACCCTTCTGAACACGCCGAACAAAATGAACACCCCGCCGTCCAAGATTGTCCCGAAGTTCCTCATCAGTTTGAAGGATGAGGTCTCTGTGAAAAATCACACCTTGTACCATATTTAGAGACTGGTGAGGGGTAATGGACACGGGAATTGTGCCAAGATGGGTACAGGCACGAAGGGCCGCAGATTGGGCAGCCGAAGCAGTTTTTATCAGTAACGAACCCGACCGCATCTTGCTCAGGGAGTCCACTTCGCCGAACTTGTCTTCAATGTGTTCCACAAAGAATAAAGGTTTGACACTGGTGAAAGTATCTCCATCAGTCCTGGTGCAAACCAGATAACGGGGGAAAGGTTTTGCCCCTAGACGACGGGCCTGACCCTCCTCCCAGGGGGTAGCCACGGAAGGGAAGGCCGAAGGGGCAAGAGAAGCAGCACTTGAGGAATCAGTACCACGCTGAGAGACGGCCACAGAAGAGCGGCCAGTGTTTTGGTCCCGTATGCGTTTCATCTGCATAGCGTCCGCCCTGATACCACCCACTCCGATCAGGGGCTCTCCTCACGGGCGCCACCCAGCCACAGCAAGGGCCGTCTGGCACGGCGGCCATTGCCGGGAGTTCCGATGCTCCAGGATGACGAGCAACCACTCCAAGGCATGCATGAGGAGGTCACAGCTCAGGTATCAGAAGTGTGATCCCTGTGTGTTCAGGGGGCTCAACCAAAAGGGTACATAGCGACCCCACCACACGGGCTGGCTACCGTGCTGGCTATGCACCCTAGCATCAGACAACGACGTAAAAGAAAAGGTGGAATGTACTAGGAGGGCACACGTCGGAGACACTAGGTAAGGTGCTCTTCCCCAAATGGCTCACACTACGGAAGAAAAATTTTGGAATGGAGGTCAAACCCCAGAGGGGGACCAAGGAATGCCAAAAGGAGGAGATGATTACGCAACAAAGCCAGAGTGTAAAACCAACAGAACCAGGAGGATAGCGGGGGCCAACATAAGCAAGGACACCAATAGAGGGAGCGGAGAGGGCGAGGGGAAAGGGGTATGGAGGGGAAAGGAGGGGAAGGGAAAGGAAATGCAGCCCGGGAGAGAAACAAGGCTGCAATGGCTCGGGGCCCCGTGCTCGCCACGCACGTATCCACGAAAGAGTTGTGGACTCCCTGGGAGGACGCTCCAAAACCTTACAGACACTACTCGTGAGAGAAAGGGGCGATAGCTAGAGGGGAGATGTTTGTCCTTTCCAGGTTTCGGAACGGGAACGACAATAGCTTCCCGCCATCGCCTGGGAAAGGTACTGTCGGTCCAAATTCGATTATAAAGGCGAAGGAGGTAACGCAGGCTATGGGTTGATAAATGCAGCAACATTTGGACATGGATACCATCCGGTCCTGGGGCGGAGGAGCGAGAAGAAGAGAGTGCATGTTGGAGTTCGCGCATGGAGAAAACAGTATTGTAGCTTTCGCGATTTTGAGAGGAAAAAGCAAGACGTCGCACTTCCGCTGCACGTTTCTTCGGGAGAAACGCTGGCGGGTAATTTGAAGAGCTCGAAATCTCAGCAAAGTGCTGACCCAATGAGTTAGAAATTGCGACGGGGTCCACTAAGGTATCATGCGCGACAGTGAGCCCAAAGACCGGGGAGAAACTAGGCGCGCCTGAGAACCGTCGAAGCCGACTCCGAACTTCCGAGGAGGGAGTGAAGGTGTTAAATGAGCTAATACAGAATTTCCAGCTTACCTTCTTGCTATCGCGGATGACGCGACGGCATCGCGCACGGAGCTGCTTATATCTGATACAGTTGGCCAAAGTTGGATGGTGACGGAAAATGCGAAGAGCACGTCGCCGCTCACGTATTGCGTCACGGCATGCCTCGTTCCACCAAGGAACTGGGGGGCGCCGGGGCAATTCGGAGGTGCGTGGTATTGAACGTTCCGCAGCAGTGAGAATAACGTCGGTAAAATGTTTGACCTCATCGTCGACGCTGGGAAAGCGACGGTCATCGAATGTCGCTAGAGACGAAAAAAGTGTCCAATCGGCTTAGGCAAACTTCCAGCGTCGCGAGTGCATATATGGCAGTTGAGGCTGCAGTCGAAGAACACATGAAAAGTGGTCACTCTAGTGTGTATCAAGGGCGAACCATTCGAAGCGCCGAGCTAGCGGAACAGTACCGACCGCAAGGTCCAAATGAGATAAATTGGTCGTGGAGGCAGACAAAAATGTGAGGACCCCAGTGTTGAGGCAGACTAGATCCGCTTGGTGGAAGACGTCTAGCAATAGTGAGCCACGTGGACAAGGATGTGGAGATCCCCAAAGCGGGTGGTGGGCATTGAAGTCCACAACCAGCAAATAGGGGGGGTGGAAGCTGATCAAGAAGATGAAGGAGATCAGCTCGTGCCAGTGGTGTAGACGATGGAATGTATACCGTACAAAGAGAGAACGTGTATCCAGAAAGGGAAAGACGGACGGCGACAGCTTGGAAGGAAGTGTTTAAGGGGATTGGGTGATAATGGAGAGTACCATGGAGCAGAATCATGAGTCCCCCATGGGCAGGAGTGCCTTCAGCAGAGGGGAGGTCATATCGGACGGACTGAAAATGAGGGAGAACAAAGCGGTCATGGGGACGCAGCTTTGTTTCCTGAAGACAGAAGATGACCGGCGAGTAAGATCATAAGAGGATCGACAATGCATCCCGATTGGCGCGAATGCCGCGGATATTCCAGTGGATAATGGACATAGGGTGAACAGAAAATGGAGAAACGTGACCATGGGCGCTGTCAACTCAACGACTGCTCAGAGCTTGCGACCAACAGCAGGGAATGGCATTCAGTCGAAGGCAGAAGATCCTGATCCATAGGTTGGTCAGGAGCAGCTCCTGCCACCAACGATCGGCCAGTTGACCGGCCACCAGCAGTGCGCCTCGGCGACACAGAAGATGGCCGAGGGCTATTTCCGCCAGGTGGTGCTGTAGATGGGACACTCCTTGGCGGAGAAGGAGAGGAACTGTGTTTCTTCGTAGCCTTCTTCGAGGTATGATGTTTAGATGAAGGAGGAACCGATGGTTGTGAAGTTGCAGTACGTAAAAACTCTTCACGAGAATGCTCTTTTTTCGAAGACTTGGCGTCGGACTTTTGGGCTCGAGATTTAGCAGAACCCGACGAAGGGTGAGCCATAGAGTGGGCAGGCGAAAGTGGTGAGGTTGAACGGGCGATCTTTGCGCTGGCCGATCTGACGACCGTGGTACTAAATGTGAGGTCGCAAGTCTGCGTGGCCGCCTCCTTTGTGGGCCGTGGAGAAGCAGGGACAGTGCTGTATTTTCCTTTCTGAGGCTGTCGACTGGCGAGTAACTTTCGAGCAGCAAAGGTTGACACCTTTTCCTTCACTCTGATTTCCTGGATGAGTTTTTCGTCCTTAAAAACGGGGCAATCTCGAGAGGAAGCAGCGTGGTCACCCATACAGTTGACGCAGTGAGGGGATGGAGGTGGACAAGCACCCTCATGGGCATCCTTGCTACACGTAACACATTTGGCCGGATTGGAACAGGACTGGCTGGTGTGATTGAACCGCTGACATCGATAGCGACGCGTAGGGTTTGGGACATAAGGGCGAACGGAAATTATCTCATAGCCTGCTTTGATTTTTGATGGGAGTTGAACTTTGTCAAATGTCAAGAAGACAGTGCAGGTTGGAATGATGTTCGTGTCAACCCTTTTCATAACCCTATGAACAGCCGTTACGCCCTGGTCAGACAGGTTGTGCTGAATTTCTTCATCAGACAATCCATCGAGGGAGCGTGTATAAACGACTCGACGCGAGGAATTTAAGGTACGGTGCAGTTCCACCTGGACAGGGAAGGTGTGGAGCAGAGAAGTACGCAGCAATTTTTGAGCCTGGAGGGCACTGTGTTTCTAACAACAGGGTACCATTCCGTAATCTGGAACAAGACTTTACAGGACCTGCAATTGCGTCGACACCTCTCTGAATAATGAAAGGGTTGACCGTGGAAAAGTCGTGACCTTCGTCAGACCGGGAAACAACAAGGAACTGTGGCAACGATGGAAGAACCGTCTGTGGCTGAGACTCAGTGAACTTACGTTTGTGAGCAGACATAGTGGAAGGTGAGGAAACCATTGTGGAAGAATCCCCCATGATTACCGGCGTCTCCGATGGCGCGCTCCTCCCTTGTGGGGGCCCTCACCGAGGGCACTCCCGCCTTAGGTGATTGTTCACACCTCAGGTCACACCTCCCGACAAACGGACGGAGGGACCAATCGGCACTTTCGGAAGGTATCAGCTCGGGTAATCGCCCCTCCCTGGGCCTGGCCTTTACCAGGGGGTACGTACGTGTCCTACCTGTCTACCCGGGGCGGGGAATTACGCGTTACCCCGTCACCGGCTACGCATGGAAGTGCGTGGGTCGGCCTTCAGACGCGCACAGGGAGGAAAAAAGAGAAAGGGAAAGGAAAGAAAAGGGGGTCTCAAACGCCGCAGTGGATAAAAGGGCAAGGAGAAGAGGGAAGGAAAAGAGAAGGACAGAGGAAGGACGAAGACTTGCAAGCGTAAAAGCAAGGAATTTGGAACAGTTTCGAGCGTCCGTCTCCGGACGTAGGCACAAACCATACTCCCAGAGGGGGAGAAAGGGAAGGATAGAGACAGAGGTGAGGGGGGGGGGGGGGCGAAGATGGGGGACGGGAGGGATGCGGAAAGGGAAGGGAAGGTATGCAGCCCGGAAAGGAAGGAGGGCCACATTAGCTCGGGGTCCCGTGCTCGCTACGCACGTGTCCACAAAAGAGTTGTGGACCCCCTGGGGGATTCTCCTTATTTGTCTACACATAGCCACAGCTCTGTCGCATGACTTCTTGCTCAGGCGAGAGGAACCTCCGACATGAGCTGCTTGTGGCATACAGACCACCGTCCACCACATTTTATTAGACTGTGTTTTACTTTCAGAGCAGAGGGCAGAAGCGGATTTCCTGACAGACGTGCCCTCTATTTTAAGCAACATTCAAACGAATGTGGCAAGAGTTTTAAGGTTCAGAGATCTGTTCGACTTGTCTCCAAAAGATTTAGGGAGTTGTTCTTAACGTGGTATCTGGGCGATTGCCTTACCCATGGTTTTTGTAACTGGTCAGCCAGACGCATTCCTCGTACCTTTCTTTCAGCTCCTGTAGTCTTACTTCTGTTCCCAGGTGTAGCACCTTTCACCTGCTCTGTTGTATGAAAGGCCTGTGAGATCGAGTGGTTGTGTGTCTCAACGTGATGTGGGAGTGAGCGAATGGGTGTCATTTTATAATGATTTCCTCCTCATGTTTCCCCTCCCCTCCTTCCACCCCCCCTCCCCTCAACCACACACAGTGAAAGAGAAACAGGGCTATGGATTCCCATAAGGGTTTGGATAAAGTTTCTTACCACAGACACATGCGTGGTGGTACAAATCCACCAAAACACCTCGATTTTTCGTTACTTTGCTATGAGAACTGTCATCCTAAAGGAAGAACCAATTTGTTGTTTTCTTCATCAGAATGACTTGGAATTAACTCCGTTGCTCATCGATTGGTTGCACCTCTTAAGCCTCGAAATACCTTTTATTATAACTGAAGCATCCGTTTAATCAAAGCGTCCGTGTAACATCACAGAGCCATTCCTAGCGTGCACTGCCCCTCATAAGGGAACTCCCTGAGGGCCTCTCGAGGTTTGTCGTGTTGAGGAGCTGCACGCCGTTTACATACAGACAATTAACGATGTGTGTCTGTGTGTTCGGCCAATCCGTTCTGTGTACGATATTTTTGCGACCGACCAGATCATTTTCTTAGGGTTGAGTCTGGGTGGCGAGGACATGAGACGACTAAACTTGTGGCACTAAGAGGGGATGATCATGTCGGTCGTCGAAGTACTGTGCACGAATTGGAAATGACTCATCTGAACACGCGGACATGCACTGTAGATGGCTTGTGTGGAGGAAACCTGACAAATCGAGCAGAAGAGTAATTCACATAAATGGAGGACACTGGAAGGCTCGAAACATATGCTGTTTACATCTTTGTTTACTATAAAGGGGCGGATTTGTGGGCTGGAGTAAGCAAGGCTCGCTAGTGTGTAAGCAAGCTCCAAACGTCTGCGCAATCCAAAAATACATTTATGGTGTTTATTCGGAGACTTAACAAGAAAACAAGAGGATGAAAATTTAAGTGCTTGGTTATTTATAGTGAGGCAGTTCTTGGTCCATAGTGGGCGTCATATCCAAAGTTCCCTTCTGTCATGTTCGCCATCTGTCTCAGATTTAGATTCAGATGGGAACCTTCCCTTATAAGCTTGTCCGGTTGTGTGTGGTGATAAACACTTTTAAGATTTGCTAATCCATTCGGAGAATGACTTTTCGTATGTCTGACGTCAATTAAGTTTTCACACGCAACCTCAGTTTTGTACATAATCTCACGTGTGGTGAAAGGAACGAGTAGGCTACAGGATTCTACAAACATTAGTAACACTTAACGAAGGTCAGAGCATGTGCAATAGGTTCCTAGGTATGAGAGTGGCACGAAGGCTTCGTAAGTAAAAGAGCCCAGTACATCGTTCTCGACGGCAGTGTTAATCAGAGACAAGGTTAACGTCAGCAGTGCCCAAGGAAAGTAAGATGGGTCCGCTGTTGTTGTCTATACACACAAATGATATGACGGAAAGGGAGCATCAATCTGCTGTTTGCTGATGATGCTCTGAAGTATGGGAGGGTTTGAGGATGACTGTATGATGATAGATGTCTTGGCCAAAATTTCTAGTCGGTATGATGTATGGCAGCTGGTTCTAAAGTAGAGAAGTGTACGTTAATGCAGATGAGCATGAAAAAAAAACAACTCAGTATTGAGATACAGTGTGAGTAGTGCTCTGCTTCACACAGTCACGTCATTTAAATACCTCTGCATAACGTTGCAAAGGTACGTGAAATGGAATGAGCACGTGAGGATTGTGGCAGGAAAAGCGAATGGTCAACTTCGGTTTATTGGGAAAATGTGATTCATCTGTAAATGGGACGACATATAGGGCACTGATGCAATCTGCTCTTGAATACTGCTAGTGTCTGCGAACTATGCCGGGTCAGATTAAAGGAAGATATCAAAGCAATTCAGAAGCAGTTTACTCGTTTGTTGCTGGTAGATTCGAATAACACAAGAATATTAGAGATTCTTTGGGAACTCAAACAGGAATCACTGGAGAGAAGACGATGTTCTTTTCGAGAAACTCGTGAGAAAATTTAGGGAGCTGGAATTTGAAGCTGACTGCAGAACGATTCTAGTCCCGCCAAATATACAGGTTGCGTAAGAAGTATGTAGTTAAGACAGGTGAAATTCGGGCTCATATGCAAGCAAATTGCTGTTTCACTTGCAAACAGAGGGAGCTGAAAACGACAAAGAAAATGACAAGATGTGATACAGGGTATCCTGCGCCACGCGCTGTACAGTGGCTTGTGGTATATGTGTGTGTCGGTAAAGAAGATTTCTTGCCTTGACAGAAAAAGTGTATTTTTGATATAAATGCACCAATTGTATTTCACCATCCCTTTTAGGTCCGTACATTTTGTACAAAATTTTTCCAGTGAGGAGATTCCATTCCCCAAGTTCGGCTGGAGGATGTCAATCTATACTTGTCCTCTAGATCAACAACGTTGTTACTCCCGCCAACAGCCAAGGAATGCAATTGTCTTTAGCTAGCCTGGTGGTGGTGGTGACTCGGATAATTAGATTTGGTACACAATGACGACCAGCTATTCCAACATCTATTTCCTACTGTCACAACAGCTTCTTGTGCAGGTACACTTTCCTGATAAGGTGATTTGTTTCCGTTTGCAATCCAGTCTTCTTCTCGCATGTTTGTCGCCACTCAGTTGGCGACCAAAACTTGCATAGTATTTTTTTCCCATTGCAAATTGAACTGTAAATAAGAAGCATAATTTTTTTTTATTCCAGGGAAAAGAATCACATTGCTTCCGACATAAACCTTTCAATCTCTGGTGCGTGTCACCTGGGCGCCACCTACTACGATGCTACTGATTTCCTCGCACGAAGCAATGTGCCCTGTCATTGTAGCAAATTATGAAACAAAACTTCAGTTAAATTTTTTGATAAGCTCCAAAATTTAGTGAACTGCTTTTTGCACTTCATTTTAATACTAAACGAACATCATGTTCACCTTGATTAAGACTTACTCTGAATGGTCAAAGTACGACGACTCTTCATGATCATTGAACGACGTCTCTTGAAAAAAAATCCGGAGCTTTGTCCACAAAAGTTTCTAACTGTGCATGGTTTCCTTAGACACACTCTCTTGCACAATTGATACACCGCTCCAAATGCCGTTTATACATCCGGAAGCAATCTTCGTATGCCTTTTGTTGGGTCGCGTGAAGTGTCGTCTGCCAATTGTCTTGTTAAAAGAAGGAAGATTTGCAACGATAGACGTCTCAATATCATAGCCGTAGACCCACGTCTCACCATCAGTTTATATTATCCTAACGAACATCTGGTACCCATTTGAGCCATACAAAAGCTCTTCACAGGTTCAGAGGTGAAGGTCTTTCTGGTCTTGACTCCATAGCTGTGTGACCAACCTGGCGGCAACCCGATGCAGTGTTAGGGTTTTGTGACATGATCCAACTGAAATGCTACATTCTTCTGCAGTCTCTCGGGCAGTCTGTCTTAGATTGGTACGCACAGTTTCGTTCGCGTTCCTGACATGACCGTTGTCGGTAGACGTCGAAGGGCAACCTGAATGGGCCTCACCTTGAACTTCCGTCTTGGCATATTTAAAACGTGTGAACCATTCTTAACAACGAATACGGCTTAAGCACTCATGAAAGAATTTCTGCAACATCTTGTTTGTGTCTGTAAATGTTTTCTAGAGTTTCATGCAAAATGTAACGCAGCGTGTTGCTCCTCTATCTCTGCCATTTCTAAAGTTTCATTGCTGTACGTCCGTTGCTTATTGCTCAGAACTTTACTGAGTAGAATGTTTTGTCGCACAGTTTGCGAATTTAGACAGTTACACATTACATGCAGGTGTGTGCAAGGATGACACCATTTCGTTCCAACACACCACTGGCGCAATTACGAATGTTTACGAAATTTTGAAAATACAATATTCTTTTCTATGATTTTCCTATGGCATCACCTATTCCCAACACCTTGAATTATTGATTGTGTAGTAGATCTCTCTGCACTTTGTCGATATGTTAATGTGTGATTTCAACTTCCGAATTCCCTTCAGTCGACCATTTCTGAACTGCCGTTATTGTGGCAGTGGACATTTCGTAATCTTGCACCAGTTTCTGACGGATTTTCGTCAGTTTTAATCCGATTTAAACTTTCTGGTGGTGTGATACTCCGAGTTATTGTTTGAGTGGAATGTATACGACATGCCTGAGTAAAAAGAAGTGGTTAGATCTAATGTGTGGAACTATTAAAACCTATTTCGTTGTGGAGCATCACAACACTACCTCCATTCAGATCATTCATTGTCAGTCCTCTGCCAGGCCAGGAAATTTTCTTCCTGTAACCATAATGGGATCATTCACCAGTCACAGATTTTATTTAGAGAGGACTATTTTTGGTTTTCATTCAGATGGCTTGCTGGTACATTTAACGCAATGGGTAGCTAAATTGTTGTCTGATGACTTAGTTATGTAACTGTGTGTTCCACAAAAATCAGTTAAATACAGCAGCATTCTCTGTTGACAAGGTACTTTTTTGTGGTTTTAGGGCGCACAACTTCAATGGTCATTAGCGCCCAAACTACGTTAGGAATGCACCGCGAGGCACAAGTTTAAAACAGCAACTAAAAGGGCACAGGCATAGGATTAAAAAAACAGCATAATCAAATGTCCTTATAGAGGTTTGTCAAGTTGATAATACGAAGAACGCGAGCAGCTGCTCCTGTGTCATCCGCTAAAATGGCATCTACGGTACATGGCAGGCCTAGATCAAGACGCAGGGTATTAAAATCCGGACAGGACGTTAAAATGTGGCGGACCGTCAGCAATTGCCCACATGGGCAGAACGACGCCGGCGCAGCCGTCAGCAGATGGCGATAGCTGAAGCGGCAGTGTCCAATTCGTAACCGGGCCAAAACGACCTCCTCCCGCCGAGAAGGGCGTGAGGAGGACGTCCAAGCCGCGGGAGGTGGTTTCAAAGCCCGAAGCTTGTTGTCCGTAAGTGAATCCCAATCGGCATGCCACACCGATAAAATGCGCCGACAAATGACCCTGCTACAATCTGATGAAGGGACAACAAGCTGTCCGAGGCTGGAAGACCGCAGCCTTGGCCGCGGCATCTGCAGCTTCGTTCCCAGGGATACCAACATGGCCAGGAACCCACATAAAGCTAACCGGAGAACCGTCGCCCAACAGCTGCTAAAGAGAGCGTTGGATCCGGTGCACGAAAGGCTGAACCGGATACGGATCACTGAGGCTCTGGATGGCGCTCAGGGAATCTGAGCAGATGACATAAGTAGAATGTCGGTGGCGGCAGATGTAAAGAACAGCCTGGTAGAGGGCAAAGAGCTCAGCTGTGAAGACTGAACAATGGCCTTGGAGCCGGTATTTGAAACTATGCCCAGACAATGAAAGAACACCCGACCCCGTCATTGGTCTTAGAGCCATCTGTATAAATGAAGGTCATATTAATGAACTTCGAACGAAGTTCGACAAAAAGGGAGTGGTATACCGAGCCGGAGGTAACCTCCTTTGGGAGCGAGCTGAGGTCAAGGTGAACGCGAACCTGAGCCTGGAGTCAAGGTGGTGTGGCTCTCGCCCACTCTAAAGGTTGCAGGGAGTGAAAAATCAAGGTGTTGAAGGAGGCGATGAAAGCGAACTCCAGGGGGTAGCAGGGCAGAGACATACAACCTGTATTGACGGTCGAGAGAGTCGTCAAAAAAGGAACGATAAGACGGGTGGTCGGGCATTGACAGTAGCCAACAGGCATCCTGACAAAGCAGTATATTGCGCCGGTAGGTGAGTGGCAATTAACCGGCTTCAGCATGATGACTCTCGACGGGACTAGTATAAAACGCTGAGATCGCAAGACGTAAACCCCGATGTTGTATGGAGTTGAGGGGGCGTAAGATGGACGGCCGTACAGAGGAGTATACGAAGCTCTCATAATCCAGCTTGGAGCGGACGATCGACCGATATAGGCGTAGTAGGACGGTTCGATCCGCTCCCCACGACATACCACTGAGAACACGGAGGACATTTAGAGAACGGGTACAACGGGCAGCCAAATATGGCATGTGGAAACCAGCTAAGTGTCCTGTCAAATGTAAGACCTAAAAATTTTGTTTTCTCCACGATTGGGAGAGCAACGGGACCGAGTCTTAAGGACGGTGGGAGAAACTCTTTGTAGCGCCAGAAGTTAATACAGACCATCTTCTCGGCAGAAAAACGGAAGCCATTGGCGACACTCCAGGAGTAAAGACGGTCAAAAGAACGCTGAAGACGGCGCTCCAGGAAACATGTACGCTGCGCGCTGCAATAGATGGTAAAATCGTCCACGAAAAGGGAGCCTGATACATCAGCTAGGAGGCAGTCCATTATTGGATTGATCGCTATGGCTAAGAGAGCGACGCTCAAAACTGAGCCCTGTGGCACCTCATTCTCCTGGCGAAAGGTGTGTGACAGGACAGAACCCACACGTACCCTGAACTGTCGACCCATTTAAAAGGAACGAATAGAAAGAGGGAGTCGACTGCGAAGGCCCCATGTATGCATGGCGCGGAGAATTCCCGCCCTCCAACAGGTGTCGTAAGCCTTCTCCAAATCAAAGAACACAGCCGTGGTCGGGCGCTTCCGCAAAAAGTTATACATAATGAAGGTCGACAAGGTAACCAGATGGTCAACAGCAGAGCGGCGCTTACGAAATCCACATTGAACATTGGTAAGTGGGCGTCGAGATACGAGCAGCCAAACCAAACGAGAGTTAACCATTCGCTCCATCACCTTACAGACATGGCTGGTAAGCGAGATGGGTCGATAACTGGAAGGCAAGTGCTAGTCCGACCCCGGCTTAGGAATCGGGACAACAATAGACTCGCGCCAGCATGCGGGAACATGTCCCTCAATCCAGATGCAATTACCCGCAGGAGAAAGGTTCTTCAGCATCTGAATATGAATAGAATCAGGCCCTGGAGCGGAAAACCGTGACGGGGCAAGTGCATCTTCGAGTTCCCGCATGGTGAATGGGGCATTGTAACTTTCACGATTCGAGGAGCGGAAGTTAGTTGGCCTAGCCTCCTCTGCCTGTTTTCGGGGGAAGAAGGCAGGGTGGTAATAAGCGGAGCTCGAAACCTCTGCGAAAAAGCGGCCTAAGGCATTGGAGACATCCTCAGGGGCCACAAGGACGTCATTCGCAACCGTCAAGCCAGAAACTGGTGAGTTGACCTTAGTGCCAGATAGCCGGCGCAGGCTACCCCAGACAACAGAAGGAGTAAATCTGTTGACGGTGCTTGTGAAAGCAGCCCAGCTGGCTTTCTTGCTTTCTTTAATAATACGACGACACTGCGCACGTAATCGTTTATAATTGATAGAATTCGCCACTGTAGTGTGGCATTTACAGGTGCGTAAAGCACGTCGACGAGCACGTAAAGCATCTCTACATCCTGCGGTCCACCACGCGACCGGTACGCGACGTAGAGAAGAAGTAGGGTGAGGGATGGAATATTCAGCAGCAGTGAGAATGATTTCCGTGAGGTGTGCGACCTGACTACCACAGCTTGTGAAGGTTTGATCCTGAAAGGTGGCCCTGGAAGAGAGGAGCCCCCAGTCTGCTTTGGAGAAGTTCCAACTAGTCGAGCACGGAGAGGGGGTATGATGCAGTAGATGGGTAACACACGGGAAGTGGTCGCTCGAATATGTATCCGAAAGTGCATACCACTCAAACCGGCGTGCAAGTTGGCTAGTACATATAGAGAGGTCTAAATGGGAATATGTGAGAGATGTGTCCGAAAGAAAAGTAGGGGCGCCAGTATTTAGGCAGACAAGATTGAGCTGGTTGAAAAGGTCTGCTAACAGGGTGCCCCTCGGGCAGGATGCTGGAGAGCCCCAAAGGGGATGGTGGGCATAGAAGTCTCCAGTTAACAAAAATGGTGCAGGTAGCTGAGCAATAATTTGCATCATATCTGCCCTGGTAACGGCAGACGACGATGGAGTGCAAACGGTACAAATGGAAAATGTAAAAGTGGGGAGAGTAATTGGGACGGCAAATGCCTGCAGGCCAGTGTGCAATGTGATGAGATCGTAGTAAATATCATCCCAGACCAGCAACATCACCCCTGCATGAGCTGGAATACCTACCACAGGGAGTAGGTCAAAACGCACAGAGGTGTAGTGTGCCAAGGCAATTTGATCGCATGGGCGTAGCTTCGTTTCCTGGAGGGCTACGACGAGCGGACGGTGAAAGCAGAGCAGAAACTTCAAGTCCTCTCTGTTGGAGCGAATGCTGCGAATATTCCAGTGAATAAGTGCCATCGTGAGAAGAAAAGGAAGATGAAAGAAGGGGTCACCTAGAAAGCCGCTGAGGGCCTGGCTTCGAGCGAGCACTGCCGCCGCTATCAGTAGGCGGACAGTCATCGTCCATTGGATCTATAGGTTCATCGGCCATATTGTTAACATGGCCAGGAGGGGGAGCTTCCTCTGCAGGTGAACGGCCAGATGTTCGGCTACCAGCGGTGCGTCCAGGCGAAACGAATGACGGCCTGGAGCGGCAGGAGAAGAAATGCGCCGTGGCGGAGGAGGAGGACTGTGCTTCCTGTGAGCCTTCTTGGAAGGTCGTGTAGTGGAAGTACTGGTCGATGGCTGCGAGTTCGAGGTACGTAGGAATTCTGCACGGGACGGTCCCTTCTTGAAGGCCCGTGCATCTGACTTCTGGGTCTTCGTCTTGGCAGAAGCTGATGAAGGTGCTTGTGTCTGAGGGGTGACGGGAGGAAGAGGAGACGTCGACCGAGCGATCTTAGCACTGGCCGAACGGACGACCGTGGTGCTGAAGGTCAGATCGCATGTCTGCGTCGCCACCTCCCTCGTAGTCCAAGGAGAGGCGAGGACAGTGCTGTGTTTACCCGCTGGGAGCAGCGTGGGCTTCCAACTAGCAAATATCTTGTGAGCAGCCGAGGTGGACACTTTCTCTTTGACCCGAATTTCTTGGATACAGCGTTCTTCCTTGTAGATGGGACAGTCGCGGGAGGACGCTGCTTGGTCACCCTGACAGTTCACACAACGAGGACACAGAGGTGGACAGTCACCCTCATGGGAATCCCTGCCACAATTGACACATTTAGCCATATTGAACAAGACTGGTGAGTGTGATTAAAACGCTGACACTAGTAGCAGCGCGTAGGTGTCGGGACATAGGGGCGAACAGAAATAACCTTGTAGCCCGTTTTGATGCGCGACGGCAGCTGAAGACTATCAACAGTCAAGGAAAGTGTCCGGGTCGGTACAAGGTCATTGTTGACCTTTTTCATGAACCTATGGACAGCCATCACCCCCTGCTCAGCGAGGAAAGACAATCTCCTCGTCAGTCAATCCGTCGAGTGATCTAGTATATACCACACCGCGAGACAAATTCAAAGTGCAGTGAGCCTCCACCCGGACAGGGAACGTGTACAGGTGTGTGTGGCCCGAAGCAGTTTTTGTGCCTGAAAGGCGCTCTCAGTTTCTAGTGACGAGGTACCGTTACGCAACCTGATACAAGACTTGACAGATCCGGCTATGGCATCTACGCCCTTCTGGATAACGAAAGGGTTGACAGAGGAAATATCCTTTCCGTCCTCAGATCGAGAAACTACGAGGAACTGTGGGGCAGGCGGTAGTACTATTGTCACTGGTGGCTCGTCAGGTTTCCGTTTTTGGGCAGAAGTCGAGAGAGAAGAGAAATCCATTGCGGAGGAATCCTCCATGATTGCCAGCGTCTCCGATGGCGCGCTCCTTCCTTGTGGGGACCCTCTCAGAGAGCACTCCCGCCTTAGGTGAATGTCTACACCTCAGGTCACACCTCCCGAGAAACATATGGAGCGACCAATCGGCATGGTCAGAAGGTATCAGCTCAGGCAATCACCCCTCCCTGGGCCTGGCCTTTACCAGGGAGTACGTGCGTGCCTTACTTCTCTACACAGAGCGGGGAATTATGTGTTACCCCGTCACCCCGTCACCGGTTATGCGGGCGAATGCGTGGGTCAGCCTTCAGGCGCACACGAGGAGGAAGGAAGAAGAGGAAAAAGGAGAAAGAGAGAGAGAGGACAGACTGACTCAAAAGCCCGGCAGGGGAAAGCCCGGCAGGGGAAAGCCCGGCAGGGGAAAGCACGGCAGGGGAAAGCACGGCAGGGGAAAGCACGGCAGGGGAAAGCCCGGCAGGGGAAAGCCCGGCAGGGGAAAGCCCGGCAGGGGAAAGCCCGGCAGGGGAAAGCACGGCAGGGGAAAGCACGGCAGGGGAAAGCACGGCAGGGGAAAGCACGGCAGGGGAAAGCACGGCAGGGGAAAGCACGGCAGGGGAAAGCACGGCAGGGGAAAGCACGGCAGGGGAAAGCACGGCAGGGGAAAGCACGGCAGGGGAAAGCACGGCAGGGGAAAGCACGGCAGGGGAAAGCACGGCAGGGGAAAGCACGGCAGGGGAAAGCACGGCAGGGGAAAGCACGGCAGGGGAAAGCACGGCAGGGGAAAGAACAAAGAAAGGAACCAACTAAAGGAAGGAAGAAACGAGAAGAAGTGAAAAACCAAAATGACCGGAAATATAGGTCGTGAAACCGTCCGTCTCTGGACGCAGGCGCTAACTACCCCCTTGAGGGGGAGGGACTCCATTTAGTCGCCTCTTACGACAGGCAGGAATATGGTGATCTGAACCCCCAAGGGGTTCACAGCCCTTCTGAATAAATGCTTGGCTATCATGGGTCCCCAGCCTTTGCAGCATTACTTCCTTTCCATGCTACAAGCTTGTACTTCCAACATCCCCCTCCACCCCACTCTGCCTCACCAGATGGTTTTTCTTGGTGGTGCACACCTTGCTGGGTCCTGGTTTATAGTAGGGAATCGAGTTTTCACTTCAGACATTTTCTGTTATTTCTCATTAAATAAAAACAGTCCCCATTCTTGGGTTTGACTTTCCACCTATTTTCAAAGTTCTCCGGAAGAGCATATCATGCAGGGAAGGTCACCCAATGAAGTGCATGCTCCAAATGTTGTGCCTTTCCATCTTTGCACCTGTAGCATTGCATTACTGGCCAGGTAGCCATTGGTGAGGCTGGGTGGCGCCCATGGGAAGAGTTCCAATTCAGAGTGGTGTCACTACAGCAGATGAGCTGCAAATGTAGTAGATGAAATTATCTGCCACTGGCAGTCATACAGCCCAGCAGTATCTAGGGAAGGAAAGACCTCGCTTGATGCAAAGAGATATTACCCTAAAAGTTCCCTTCCTTGGTAAGCACGTGGTTTGCAGAAGGACTGGTGGGGATTCCTTGTTGGCCAAAAAAGAACATAAAAGACAAGTCTGTGTGCAGGAGATGCTGTTTTGATCAAAACTGACCGACTTTTCATTTTAGAGATGACTGCCACTTCCAGTCACAGGTGCTGCTCGCTTGCAACAACCTGGGTGACATACAGGTGACTGTCACTCCTGCATAACAGTCTAAATATAATTCAGGGCATCAATTTCCGCCAAGACCTGCTCTTGGAATCTGATGAGCTATGCACCAGTTTGGAGTGAGGGGTGTACACTTCGTTCTTCATGAACATAGGGGACCAAAGGACAATGGGTTGCTATAGGTGCCTTCATCTAGGCCTGTGAGGGCAATTAATTGCCTGAAAAGGTCAAGGTGATTATATACCGATATCTGATGCGAAACTGTATGCCCACCTTCCACCATGCAGTGCTAAAAGTGTCAACTGTGGAATGCACCATTCCCCCCTGCTCACCAGAATGCACCATTTTCCAGAGAGAAGATAAGAATATGGGACCCTGGATGATCTAACTTGTCAAGAGCCAAACAAGTATCAGTGGTTGCACCTAGCACGTACAAATGTCATGCTGCAGCTGTCATGACCTTGTCTGCTTTGGCAACAGTACTCTCACCAGCTACATCTCTGACAGTGGGGCTTCAGGGCTGCTTGACCAAGCCTCCCCCCCCCCCTTCCCCATAGTTGGCAACTCTCCTCCTGCTACTTCCACCTCACCTACTTGAAAATCATGGACATCCCACCCATCTGGGACATTGGTCCCCCACCTCAGTCTGACAAGTCATGTTCCTCTGGCTTGCCTAGCCATAAAG
This sequence comes from Schistocerca piceifrons, assembly GCF_021461385.2. Classification (NCBI taxonomy): domain Eukaryota; kingdom Metazoa; phylum Arthropoda; class Insecta; order Orthoptera; family Acrididae; genus Schistocerca; species Schistocerca piceifrons. The sequence goes on from NW_025728275.1 coordinate 1,685,318, forward strand.
AGGTCCTTTGGGACACTTGCTTCCGGGGTTTCCACTGGTCTGCAAACACTAAGAAGAATAAATATCAAAAGTCCTCAAACAAGGAATTTCTGGTAGCCTTCACACCACCAAATCCCACCTGCTCCATTCCTGTGACCAAGGAAGAGATTCTGGTGGCCCATGAGGCCCAGTTTGTACCATATAGTGGAACCCAGAACCTGTGTATATTGATGCTATAACCCCTCAAGCTATGGCAGCACGTGACCCTAAGGCATAAGCCACCTCCTTGGTCGCTTTACGGCCCCACAGTACTTCAACATTATTATTCTCCAGTGGATCTATAGCAGTTTTTTCCACCTCCAGGCTGAGCTATGACATCTTTCAGACACTTCCCCTGCCTTCCATATTGCCCTTCAGGAGACTGTCTCCACCAACGCAGACCATGGCCCTTCATTGATAGCAGGGGTATTATAAGACTCGTGCTACCTATGATAGGGTGTCAGGCAGAGTTTGCACATATATTCAGGACACTCTTTGAAGTGAACTTGCGCCTCTTAATACGCCTTTAGAGGTTGTGGCTGTTTGAGTAAGGGCATTTCAGAATATCACCTACTGCAGTGTTAACCTCCCCACCCCCAACGGTAATGTGTGTCAGAATATACTGTAATCATTGAAATCCCCAAAAGGATGGGGGAAGCTGAGAAACCAATGTCCGTAACTTCTCGGGGTGGAACTACAACCATTGGCCATGGCAAAGACCACGAAAGTGTACAGCCACAACCTGACCTTTGCATACTCATTTCTGGTACCCCACAAACTTCAGCTTGGTGCATGCAACGTTCTTAGTTATTTACCTTCGTATCTATCTCCATCGATCCATCCATCCATCCAATCATCCATTCAGAGTCCACGATGACGTGTGGTGACCATTTCCTGATGTCTTCCTCTGCCGAGATGGGCTCTCAACAGTGTTGACCAGGGTACTTTCACATCTCCTGTCACCCTTGGCTCCCTGCTGCATGGAGATATTGATGAGGCAGCTGAGAATATGACTGCACTCAATCTTTTGACAGCTGAATTGGTGATCCCCTGTCCTCTGACCTGCCCCAAAAGACAGTACCTTGGTGCTCATTAAAAGCCAGAGGCTCTTCGAGATTGTATGTTGGCTCTCCAATGCTCTAAGCAGCATTCACCAACAAAGCACCTTATCACCTGTAAGCAGCTTCATGTTCGGGCTTGCCACCTAATAAAACAATGGGAATAAGTATGCTGGAAATGGTATTTTTGAACCATCAGACCATATACCTCTCCTTTCAGGTTTGGGCTAAGATCAGAGATCTCAATGGATACCAGACACCTACAGATGTGCCTTGTATTACCTTGAATGGCACAGTCTACACTGATCCAGATGACATTACTGAACATTCTGCTCTTCTTTATGCCCAGACATCTGCATCTGACAATTATCTACCTGCCATTTGTGTCCTAAAAGAGTGGATGGAGAAAAAGCAATTATCTTTTACTACTCACCACTGGAGCCATGTAATGCTCCATTGAGCAAGTGGGAATTTGTCAGTGTCTTAGTCCATTGCCCTCATACAGCCCTAACAAGAGGCCACATCCACATCTAAGTGATTAGCCATCTATCAGTGTACTGTTGGCGTCGTAGCTTTACAGTCTTCAACAGCATCAGGAGTGAGGGCAAGTTTGTATCACAATGGCAAGGATGTATAATTGTCCCAGTACTGAAACTGGATAAGCACCTTCTAGAGATGGGCCATTATAGCCCAATTAGTATCACCAATGCTCTCTGTAATTTTCATGAATGCAGGGTGAGCCAGCAGGTGTGTTGGCTCTTTGGGATTCTGGATTTTCTTGCTCCATCCCAGTGTGGAAGCAAATTGTGTGTGGAGGTTGATGAATTCTTATGCCAGATAGGTACCACTGCAGCAAAATGAGGGAGATCAAGCAATGAAGTGGATCAAAAATCCAAGTAAAGACCAGTTGAGTATGAACAGCTCATGCACCACCAAAGGATATAAGACAGGACCACGTATGACACTTGGAAGTAAGGAGGAGATGCAAATTTCCTGAGTACAATGAATTTATGTGGGTTTATTGTGAGAAGTATGTAGTCCCATAATGAGCTGAAAAATTAAGGATTAATTCTGTCTTGTATTTAAATACTTTATTATTCTAATAACCTCCTGAGACTTAAGTACCTTCTTTTATTTTTCCTCTTTCATATCACTTAAGAAGAGTGAGTGAGTGAGTGAATAGACAATGTTCACTTTAGCTTTTGAGCTTAATTACCTAGAACCAACTGAGGCGAGATTGTCACTGTAGTGTGTCAGTTAAATGATAATGGTTTGTAGCTGATGAGCTACGTAACACATTTAACTTTTAACTCACTGACTCAAATTTTGAAGAACTCGTTTATTCTTTTCTTGCTTTTAAGACAACCATGGTAATTTTCAACAAAAATTTAAAAATCATACATTAATAGTTGAAATGCAGAAACTGTCTTATTGTAGTTGGTACTTAACTGCATTTCATTCACAAGGATAAAGCCACGGTACTCGATATAAGTTAAGTATTGAGAATTGATGACATATGAATCTACGTTATAAATATTCCTGAAACTACTCTGAAGTGTATTTCAGAGGGTATTTTGGAAGGCACCATGTGTTAGGATTTCTCCTCATTGCAATTGCGTGTGGACTAAGAGAATAACGGATGATTAACTGTCTTTATGTGTACAGTAAATAGCCGAATTTGGTCCTGAGAGTTTCTAAGGGAGCTACACATAGGAGGCTGAAGAATATTTCTAGATTCTTCACTAAATACTAGTCCTGGTAATCTCATAAGGTGACTTCTGTGGAATAATATGTATGTTTTCTCAGGGTTATTGCTCCCATCAGCCAAGCAGACCTGTGACAATCTGAATGTATACAAAGAAGGATATCACAGTCAGTTTAACAAATGGTCTGATCCCTCACACTTTTAGCAATTATCTAAGTTTGGCCACACAGATGAACTGGAGTCATCCACCTGTTATCGACCCTGTAAAACTGTTCCATTTTGAATTCCTGAAATTTTTATTGTTTTACTTTACTGTTCATAATTTTGAATCATTGATAACGTAGTAACAGTATGACCTTTTTTCATTTTGTGAAATCCAGTTTTACCTTTCTATACATCAAATCAAGTTACCAATCTTTGCCCCACTTTGAACTTTTTTTTCATATCTGATTGATTATTTCTGGAAATATTTCGTGTCAATAATTCATTATTGGTAAGTATGATTTGTGAAAAGTCTGAGATTGCTATTAGTACTGTTGGTCAGCTCATTAACATAAAATAAGAAGGACTAGAATTCCAGCACTGTCCTCTGGTCCAAGTCAGAAGCTATTCTTACTTGGGTTGATGAGTCTCCATCCAAAATTTCATACTTCATTTATCTAGTGCATCACTTTATCAAATTACTGAATGTTTATACAGTTTTTTCTTTTTTTAAACCCATGGTCCTGAGTTCAGCAGACATTATTGTGGAAGTGCCTCCCTTCCAACAGGCAGGTAATAAATTTCTTGATTCCCTTTTAGTGCTTGACCCAGGTTTGCTTGAACCAACAGTGCTGACCTATGGAATGCGGTGACCCACACTTCCTATTTCCACATCTGTCGAAGGGTGTTAACCATCTCTCCCAACCAGTGTGAATGGTGTTGACAAAATGGAAATGGGGTGAGAGGATAGAGGCAAGTGAAAGAAGAGACTTTGTATACTGTCCAAACACACTTTGGTTGCTCCAGCACTAGTAAAGGATGTACTTTTTACACATATGCCTATTGTTTGACACTTTATCTCCATTGTAAAACAACTTTTCCCATAACCCTAACAAATAGTATAGTGAGAGGAGCCCTCTTCTATTCTTATTACAGTGGTTTGGAGAGTATATACGTAGACATATTGCAGTCTTTGTGATAGTGATTTACACTCAAATTTTGTTGATTTACATTTATTTAAGTGCTGAACTTTCTTTTCTTTCAGGAAAGAAAATTTCAGAGTCACGTAGAAAGCGAAGACGAAGTGATAATGCAGGTAACCCGTTTACATGCTACTGCAATGTCTCTTATGAGAATTCTGTGAAATGTGATCTTCCATACTCATGTAATAGAGAATAACTTCCCATTTGCTAAGTGGCACTTGTCACCCACTTGGTAATTCATATTTCTGTCTTAGTAAAAGCAAACAAAAATTATGTTCAAGGTTCACGTTGGGAATTTCTTTTAGAGCTGTCTGCATTCCTTACATCAGAGGTCACTAGAAGTGAAAATAAATTTCTGAATTTTCTAGAATGTAAGAATGCACTTTCATGTTTGGCATTTATTCATTACTTCATTCACCTCAAGCCACCTGTGTTAGACTATATATTTGCTGGTGGTTACTTGACACAATGCTGTTTGTGGATCTGCCCATGTAATAACATTATCTACACTACATCTGCACTCTGCGAACAACTATACAGTTCATAACAGGGGGGTACACCTCACTGCCGGTTATTAGGGTTTCTTTCCCTGTTCCATTTATGTATGGGATAATTGTTTTAATGTCTCCACACAAGCTGTAATTAATCTAACCACCTCCTCAGAATTCCTGTGGAATTGGTATATACGGGGTTGTAATAAGTTCCAAGTGGCATAACTTGAATCCAGTTCCTAATACTTTGTAAGCAGGCTTTCTTGGAATAATTCATGTCCATCTTCAAGAGTGTGCTCGTTCGGTGTTTTAGCGTCTCTGTGCTACTCTGCCATGCATAAAAAACCTGTGACCATTTGCGCTACCCTTCTCTGTATGTGTTCAGGATCCCCTGTGGGGTCCTATTTGATATGGGTCCCATACACTTCAGCAGTATTTTAGAATGGGTGATTTACAAGCAATCTCCTTTGTAGACTGACTGAATTTCCCTAGTATATTACCAATAAATTGGAGTCTGCTGCGAGCTTTACCCATGACAGAATTTCAACAACTTTATATGATAATATTGTATTACTAAGTTCTTCATTTTTTGAAGTGCACAGTTTCTAATTCCTCAACATCTAAAACAAGGTGCCATTCTTTGCCCAAGTTTTAAATCTTACCAGGCTGTAACTGAACATTGATGCCACTTGTGTCACACTGTACTACTTTACTCTGAGGTGACGAAAGTTGTGTGGGAGCGATGAGCACACACAAAAATGGCAGTAGTATTCCATATGCAAGGCATAAAAGGCCAGTACATTGGTGGAGCTGTCATTTGTACTAAGGTCATTCGTGTGAAGTGGTATCAAGCATGATTCTGGCAACATGATGGGAATTGAAAGACTTTGAACACGGGAGGGTAGTTAGATGTATGGAGCACCCATTTCTGAAATTGTTAAGGAATTCGATATTAAAATACCAACAGTGTCCAGAGCATGCCAAAATAGCAAATTTCAGGCATCCTTTCTCACCACAGACAATGCAGTGGCCAGTGGGCTTCACTCACCAACAGAGCAGCAGTGTTTGTGTAGAGTCGTCAGTGCAAACAGACAAGCTACACTGCATGAAGTAACCACATAAATGTGTGGGATCTATGACAAATGCATCTGTTAGTCCATTAATGCTCAATTTCAATGCGCTGCCCTAAGCGAGCAGATGATTGAGAAGAGTGACTGTGCTAACAGCAGGGCATTGCCTCCAGCACCTCTCCTGCACTTTTGACTATGTTACTTGGACAGAATATGACTGCAAAACCGTCCAGAATTCTTTTGGTAACCACGTGGTAGTATTAGTGTGTGGCATGGACCCGACAAAGCCATGAACCCAAGCTCTCAACAAGGCACTGTGTAACCTGTTGGTGGCTCCATGATAGTGTGGACGCTGTCAACATATAGCGGACTGGGTTCTGTGGTCCAACTGAACTGATCATAAACTGGAAATGGTTCTGTTTGGTTAGTTAGAGATTACTGGCAGCCATTCATGGACTTCATGTTTCCAAACAACGTAAGAATTTTTATGGATGACACTGTGCCATGTCAGATCATTCTGGGCAATTTCAATGAAGAATTTTTCCACCCACATTGCCTGATGTGAACACTTAACATTTATGGGACATAATCGAGAGGTCAGTTTGTTCACGAAATCCTGCGGTGGCAACACTTCTGCAGTTATGGATGGCTGTAGAAGCAGCATGGTGCAGTGTTTCTGCAGGGGATTTCCGGTGACTTGTCGAATCCATGCCATGCTGAGTTGCTGTACTGTGCCACACAAAAGGTGGTCTGACGCAGCATTAGGAGGTATCCCGTGAGTTTTGTCACCTCTGTGTATAGCTAAATCGATCACCTTAAAAAAGTGTTAGGTCACTAGTAGTAATGTTTGCAAGGTAATTCATACAAGATCTGAACAGCAACATCCGCAATTAACTTCCCTGTGGCACACCCAAAGTTACCTCGACATCTGTCGACGACTCTTACCATGTCCTTCCATCAAAAACGTAGTCAATCCAATTTTTTTGCTTGATACTCCCTAACAATTGTACTTTTGATAACAAACGTAGATGTGGTATTAACTGATATTCATTTTGGAAATAAAAAAATACTGCTGTTACTTCATTGCCTCCATAAAAAGCTTCCTGCGTGTCATTTGAAAAACGTGAGTTGATGTTCAAATGAGGATTGCTATCAGAGTACATGTGGCTGGCATGGAGATTATTCTGCTAGGGCTATCATTATGTCTGAGCTGAGAATATGTTTCAATGTTCTACAACAAGTCAGTGTCATCGATGTAGGATTGTAGTTCTGTGGATCGTTCAATGCAGAATTTCATGCCCTACAATTTCTAATTCGACTGTGTTTTCGATATGTGAGTCATTTACAAGCTATAGTCACAAAACCGAAAAATAGCCCTTTTTCTGGTACAGTTTTGCCCCCCCCCCCCCCCACCACCACCACCACCACCACCACCACCACCACCACCACCACAACTCCGCCTTAGGGTAAAATCTGGGATAGTCATATTGGGCCACAAATGAAGCCACTGTAACAATAAAACCTTTTGGAGGAGTTACTTTCTGTTTGTCTAATTTTTAGGTTTAACCCTACTGAACTAAATGTGGTTCTCTGTACTCTTCGCCAATCACAAACTTGAGGTATCAACTAACAAACATTTGCTGTGAGGCAACATTCTACTATATTTCTGTTGAGGTAATAGTGATACACTTGAGTTAACTATTGTCTTTTATGCTTTCCTAGACGCGAGAGAACCATCTGCCTCTAAACTTACTTGCATCTGCGTTGAACGATGACAAAGTGGATGGAGTGATCGGATAAAATGGGGGTTGTAACGAGGTTTGATCTAATGGTAAATAATTTAATGGTATATGTATACTGGAGCGAGAGGAAGATGGTGAAATGATCTGCAGCAACATTTTTTTCCGTTGTTTCGTTGGGTTGCATCAGTTGTGGGGCATAACCTGTGTTCGACTCGTATACAACTGCGTGTTCTTTCTTTGGCTTAGAGCACTATCTACTCGTGATTGTTAACAGCGGACCTCTGTCATCAGCGGAGTTCCATCTCGTGTGTGGTGTTATGACGACGACGAAACATGTCCATCTTGTTTCGGCACTTTCCTCTAGACGGATGAAGATATTTGTAAGGTACTCCACTAACCTGCCGTATCTTTGGCATAAAATCGAGTCTTCACTTTCATAACTACATTGATTCTATGTTAGTGACAGGTGTTTGTGAGGCACTGAATCCCCATGTATACATCTGCTTGACAGACGTTCTTTTTACAGATTTAGTAATGGCATGACTTGTAATTTCACATGTCAAAGGCCGCTGCTATGCGTTTGTCAGTTTCTTTGTGAGAGGTATTCTCCATTACTAACGATCATTTTGTATAGGACTGATGAAGGCATAGTATAATTTCTAAACCGTGATCGGATATGAACAGTGGACGCCATACACCTCTGCAAAGCTATATTGTGCATGTATCAAAGGGAATCGTTTTTCATTTTACAGGTTTCCTTCTTACAGTTTTAGGGCGCAAAATTGCTACGGTAATTAGCGCCCGTTCTGTGGCTTAGGGAAAGGCAAAAAAACGAATGGGAAACCACCAGCAATGAGAGCTAAACCCAGAAAGAGGGGAAACTAGAAAACAGAAGGAAAGCTTAGAAAACCACTACAGAAGGGAGGGCTTTTTCCTCAAAATGAGCTTCAAATGAACGACGACATCTCTCTGACACTGATAAACTCGAGGACGCGATCGGCTGAGCGCGTGTCATCTGCTGAAATGGAAGATAAATCAGGCGACAGATGTAGACGGGTGCGTAGCGGAGTAAAATAGGGGCAATAAAGTAAAACGTGTCTCACCGTCCACGTTAAGAGCAGTGGGGACAAAGCGGGGGACGATTGCCACTTGAAAGATGTCAATAGCTAAAATGACAGTTCCAGAGTGTAGTTAAAATTAACTGCTCCCGAAGAGTTTGGGAGGGAGATGTCAGAGCACAGAAAAGAGGTTTCAGGTCCCATAATTTATTATCGGGACGTGTAGACCAATTTGTGTACAATAAAAGAGCAACACGACGACATGAAACACTCCATAGATGGGCGGAGGGAACCATGCGAACAGCGGGCTGAATAAGAGAGACCGCAGCATTGGCTGCTATTTCAGCTGTCTCGTTTCCACAGGTACCATTGTGTCCTGGGATCCAGCGGAATGCCACAGACGCCTTCAAGTGGTCCACCGGATTCAGGATTGCCTCCACTCGCTCCAGAGGGTGGGCAGGATAAAGAGCTTAGAGGCTTAGGAGAGAGCTGAGCGAATCTGAGCATTTAATATACTGCGACCGCTTATGGCAACGGATGTATTGAACACCCTGGAGAACAGCGTAAAGCTCTGCAGTAAAAACCAAACATTGGTCAGGAAGCCGAAATTGATTAGGGGTGTCGCCAACAATATAGGCAATCCCAACACCAAATGATCGTTTTTGAACCATCAGTGTAAATAAATATGGCATCCTCGATTTGTGCACATGTTGTTGCTGTTGGGGTCTTCAGTCCTGAGAGTGGTTTGATGCAGCTCTCCATGCTACTCTATCGTGTGCAAGCTTGATGTGCCAGTACCTACTGCAACCTACATCCTTCTGAATCTGATTAGTGTATTCATCTCTTGGTCTCCCTCTACGCTTTTTACCCTCCACGCTGCCTTCCAATGCTAAATTTGTGATCCCCTGATGCCTCAAAACATGTCCTACCAACCGAACCCCTTTTTCTGGTCAAGTTCTGCCACAGACTTCTCGTCTCCCCAATCCTAATCGATACTTCATTAGTTATGTGATCTACCCATCTAATCTTCAGCATTCTTCTGTAGCACCATATTTCGAAAGCTTCTATTCTCTTCTTGTCCAAACTATTTACCGTCCACGTTTCATTTCCATACATAGCTACACTCTATACAAATACTTTCAGAAATGACTTCCTGACACTTAAATCTATACTGGATGTTAACAAATTTCTCTTCAGAAACGCTTTCCTTGCCATTGCTAGTCTACATTTTATATCCTCTCTACTTCGACCATCATCAGTTATTTAGCTCCCCAAATAGCACAACTCTTTTACTACTTTAAGTGTCTCATTTCCTAATCTATTACCCTCAACATCACCCGACTTAATTTAACTACAATCCATTATCCTCGTTTTGCTTTTGTTGATGTTCATCTTATACCCTCACCTCAAGACACCATCCATTCCGTTCCACTGCTCTTCCAAGTCCTTTGCCGTCTCTTACAGAATTACAATGTCATCGGCGAACCTCAAAGTTTTTATTTCTTCTCCATGGATTTTAATATCTACTCCGAATATTTCTTTTGTTTCCTTTACTGCTTGCTCAATATATAGATTGAAAAACAGCGGGGAGAGGCTACAACCCTGTCTTACTCCCTTCCCAACCACTGCTTCCCTTTCGTGCCGCTCGACTCATAACTGTCATCTGGTTTCTGTACAAATTGTAAATAGCTTTTCGCTCCCTGTATTTTACCGCTGCCACTTTCAGAATTTGAAAGAGTATTCCAGTTAAGATTGTCAAAAGCTTTCTCTAAGTCTACAAATGCTAGAAACGTAAGTTTGCCTTTTCTTAATCTTTCTTCTAAGATAAGTCGTAAGGTTAGTATTGCCTCACGCGTTCCGATATTTCTACGGAATCCAAACTTATCTTCCCCGAGGTCGGCTTCTACTAGCTTTTCCATTCGTCGGCAAAGAATTCGTGTTAGTATTTTGCATCTGTGGCTTATTAAACTGATTGTGCGGTAAGTTTCACATCTGTCAACACCTGCTTTCTTTGGGATTGGAATTATTATATTCTTCTTGAGGTTCGAGGGTATTTCGCCTGTTTCATACATCTTGGTCACCAGATGGTAGAGTTTAGTCAGGACTGGCTCTCCCAAGGCCGTCAGTAGTTCCAATGGAATGTTGTCTACTCCAGGGGCCTTGTTTCGACTCAGGTCTTTCAGTGCTCTGTCAAACTCTTCACGCAGTATCGTATCTCCCATTTCATCTTCATCTACATCCTCTTCCATTTCCATACTATTGTCCTGAAGTACATCGCCCTTGTATAGACCCTCTATATACTCCTTCCACCTTTCTGCTTTGCTTAGAACTGGGTTTCCACCTGAGCTCTTGATGTTCATACAAGTGGTTCTCTTTTCTCCAAAGGTCTGTTTAATTTTCCTGTAGGCAGTATCTATCTTAGCCCTAGTGAAATAAGCCTCTATATCCTTACATTTGTCCTCTAGCCATCCCTGCGTAGCCATTTTGCACTTCCTGTCGACCACAATTTTGAGACGTTTGTATTCGTTTTTGCCCGCTTCATTTACTGCATTTTTATATTTTCTCCTTTCATCAATTAAATTCAATATTTCATCTGTTACCCAAGGATTTCTACTAGCCCTCGGCTTTTTACCTACTTGATCCTCTGCTGCCTTCAGTACTTCATCCCTCAAAGCTACCCATTCTTCTTCTACTGTATTTCTTTCCCCCATTCCTGTCAATTGTTCCCTTATGCTCTCCCTGAATCTCTGTACAACCTCTGGTTCTTTTAGTTTATCCAGTTCCCATCTCCTTAAATTCCCACCTTTTTGCAGTTTCTTCAGTTTTAATCTACAGGTCATAACCAATAGATTGTGGTCAGGGTCCACATATGCCCCTGGAAATGTCTTACAATTTAAAACCTGGTTCCTAAATCTCTGTCTTACCATTATATAATTTATCTCATACCTTTTAGTATCCCCAGTATCTCCAAACCGATTTGTGCACATAGAGCAGCAAATGCCCGACGATAAACGAACAAAGGGGTTCTATCATTGGGAAGCTGGGAAAGGTCACATAGCAGGCAGGTCCAGGGGCGAAGACAATGTGGTACTGTACCCCCAGTTGTCAAAGTTTTGGGAAATTGGTTGGAAAGAGAAGACAGCAGTTGACAGAAGCAGACTCCCGTTGGTAGTAGGGAGGAAGGTAGGCCTGCATAGCCTGAATTCAAGGAGGCGACGAAAAAAAAATAAAAAATGTCATGGGATGGACGAGCAGGCATGGAAGACATGGCTAGCGTAACGACTCAGAAGGACAGCTCGCCGATTGAACAGCAAAGGTTCAGCAGTGTCAGCATAAAGGCTTTCCACAGGGCTAGTGAAAGAAGCTCCTGACGCTAAACGCAATCCACGGTGGTGGACAGAGTCGAGACGTCGAAGAATAGACGGCCGAGCACAGGAGTAAACTATGCTTCCATAGTCCAATTTTGAGCGCACTAAGGCGCGATAGAGGCGGAGAAGGACCACTCGGTCCGCTCCCCAGGAGGTACCATTCAGGACACGGAGGGAGTTGAGGGATCGCAGAGAACGAGCCGAAAGATAGAAAACTGTGCTGCTCCTCCCACGTTTCCTGTCAGATGTAAGACCCAAGAATTTAGCGACGTCTGTGAACGGAAGGTTGACAATGCGTAGATGTAAGGAAGGCGGAAGAAACTCCATACGACGCCAAAAATTGACGCAAACGGTCTTACTGGGAGAAAAGCGGAAGCTGGTTTCCATGCTGAAAGAGTGGAGGCGATCGAGACATCCTTGAAGACGTCATTTAAGAAGGCTGGTCCGTTGAGAGCTGTAGTAGATGGCAAAATCGTCCACAAACAATGAGCCCGAGACATCGGGAAGGAGACAATCCATAATTGGATTAATGGCGATGGCAAACAGTACAACACTTATCACGAAGCCCTTGGGTACCCTGTTTTCTTGGGAGAAAGTACGGGAGAGAGTAGTGTTCACCTGCACTTTAAATGTGCGCTCAGCCAACCTCGACAGCCCCAAGAGTAGTGTGTGCCTAGGATGCCTGCACTCCAACAGCTATCGTATGCTCTCTCCAGATCAAAAAATATTGCTACTGTTTGGCGTTTCCTGAGAAAATTGATCATGATATAAGTGGAGAGAGCAACAAGATGGTCAACTGTAGAACGATGCTTTCGCAAACCGCACTGGGCAGGTGTTAAAAGACTTCGGGACTCCAGCCACCTGGCTAAACGTCAATTCGCCATACGCTCCGAAACCTTACTTACACTACTCGTGACAGGAAAGGGGCGATAGCTAGAGGGGAGATGTTTGTTCTTTCCAGGTTTAGGAACAGGAACGACGGTAGCTTCCCGCCATCTTCTGGGAAAGGTACTGTCGGTCCAAATTCGATTATAAAGGTGAAGGAGGTAACGCAGACCATGGTATGATAAATGCAGCAACATTTGGACGTGGACACCTTCCGGTCCTGGGGCGGAAGAGCGAGAAGGGCGTGCGTGTTGGAGTTCCCGCATCCGCTGCACGTTTCGTAGGGGGAAAAGCTGGTGTGTAATTTGAAGACCTCGAAATCTGTGCAAAGTGATGACCCAATGAGTTAGAAATTGCGACGGGGTGCACTAATTTATCATGCACAACAGTGAGCCCAGAGATACGGGAGAAACTAGATGCGCCAGATAACCGTCGAATTCGAATCTAAACAACTGATAAGGGAATGAAGATTTTGAATGAGGTAGTAAATAAGTCCCAGCTTGCCTTCTTGCTATATTGGATACAGTTGGCCTAAGTAGGATGGTGGCAGAAAACGCGAAAAGCCAGGGATCTTAGGGATGCCGGGGCATATCGGAGGTGTGAGGTATTGAACGTTCCGCGGCTGTAAGAATAACTTGTGTAATGTGACGTCATCGTCGACGCTAGGAAAGTGACTGTCATCGAATGTCGCTAGAGATGAAAGGTGTCCAATCGGCTTGGGCAAACTTCCAGCGCCTCGGGCGCATATATGGCTGTTCAGGCTGCAGTCTAAGGACACATGGAAAGTGGTCACTCGAGTGTGTCTCATCAAGGGCGAACCATTCGAAGCGCCGAGCTAGCGGAACAGTACCGACCGAAAGGTCCAAATGAGAGAAATTTGTCGTGGAGGCAGACAAAAACGTAGGTTCCCAGTGTTGGGTCTAACAAGATCCGCATGGTGGAAGACGTCCATCAATAGAGAGCCTCACGGACAAGAATGTGGAGATCCGCAAAGTGGGTGGTGGGCATTGAAGACCCCAACCAGCAAGTGGGGGGGGGGTGAGGGAGGCGTTAGCTGACCAGGGAGATTAAGATCAGCTCTTGCCATCGGTGTTGAATATGGAATGTATATGGTACATAGTGAAGATGTACCCAGTGAGTGAAAGACAGTCACCAACAGCTTGGAAGGAACTTTTAAGGGGAATGGGTGATGATAGAGAGCATCCTGGAGAAGAATATTAAGTGCCCCATGTGCTGGAGTGGCATCAACATAGGGGAGATCAAACCAGACTGACTGAAAATGGGGGAAAACAAAGCGGTCATGTGGACACAGCTTTGTTTCCTGAGGACAGAAGATCACTGGCGAGTAGGATCGTAGGAGGATCGACATTTCATCCCAATTGGCTCGAATGCCGCGTATATTCCAATTGATAATTGACGTAGCATGGACAGAAGAGCGAAGAATCTTACCACGGTTGCTGTCAACAACTGTTGAGAGCTGGCGGCTGACAGTGTGCAGTGGCATTCAGCCAAAGAAAGTAATCCTGATCCATAGCTTGTTTTGGGGGCAGCTCCTGCCACCAGTGATTGGCCAGTTGATCGGCCACTAGCAGTGCATCTTGGCGACACAGAAGACTGCCGAGGGTGGTTACTGCTGGATGGCGATGTAGATGAACCACGTCATGGCGGAGGAGGAGAGGCACTTTGTTTCTTATGAGCGATTTTGGAAATAGGACGGTAAGATAAGTGAGGAATCTATTGTTGTGAAGTCAGGGTATGTAAAAATCTTCGTCAATAGGCTCTTTTTTGGAAGTCTCGGTGTCTGATATTGAGGCTCGTGATTTAGCAGGAGCCAATGAAAGGTGTGCCATAGAGTGAGCAGGTGATAGTGCTGGTCGATCCGACGACTGTGGCGCTAAAGGTGAGATTTCAAGTCTGCGTGTCTGCCTCCTTAGTACAACGAGCAGAGGCAAAGAAAGTGCTTCGTTTACCTGCTGGAGGCACAGTGGGCTTTCGAGTGGGGAATAACTTACGAGCAGCATATGAAGACACCTTTTCCTTCACTTTGATTTCCTGAATAAGTCTTTGAGCTTTGAAAATGGGGCAATTTCTAGAGGAAGCAGCGTGGTCTGCTATACGGTTGATGCAACAAGGGGACGCAGGTGGACAAGCACCCTCTTGGGCATCTTTGCCACACGTAACGCATTACTCCAGATTGGAACAGGGCTGGCTGGTATGATTGAACCGCTGACACCGGTAGCAACGCGTAGGGTTTGGGATGTAAGGGCGAACTGAAATTATCTCATAACCCGCTTTAATGCTCAATGGAAGTTTAACTCTTCAAAATGTCAAGAAGATAATACAGGTTGGTCCCATGTCCTTGCCAACCCTTTTCATGACTATGTACAGCCATTATGCACTATTCATACAGGTAGTTCTGAATGTCCTCGTTGGACAATACGTCGAGGGATCATGTATAAACCACCCTGCGTGATGAGTTTAAAGTGCTGTGTGCTTCTACCTGAACGGGGAAGGTGTGTAGCTGGGGAGTTCGCAGCAATGTTTGTGCCTGAAGGCCCCCACTGTTTCTAACAGCAAATTGCTATTTCGTAATAGGGAACAAGACTTTACAGGACCTGCAATAGCATCGATACTTTTCTGAATAATGAAAGGGTTAACTGGAGAACTCTTTACCTTCGTCTGACGGAGAAGTAACAATGAACTGTGCCATTTATGGAAGAATTGTCCATGGCTGAGTGTCATCTAACTTTCGCTTGTGAGCAGAAATTGTAGACAGAGGAAACCATTGCTAAAATATCCCCATGATTACCAACGTCTCCGATGGCGCGCTCCTTCCTTGTGTGGGGGGGGGGGGGGGGGCTCTCTGAAGGCACTCCTGCCTTAGGTGATTGTTCACACCTCAGGTCACACCTCCAGAGAAACTGATAGAGGAACCAATCGGCACGTTCAGAAGGTACCAGCTCAGGTGATCGTCCCTCCTTGGGCTTTGCCATTACCATGGGGTACTTACGTGCCCTACCTGTCTACCCATGGTAGGGAATTAAGCCTTACCCCGGCTATGCATGGGATTGCGTGGGTCGTCCTTCAGACACAAGGAGGAACGAAGAAAATGAAAGGAGAGGGGTCTCAAACGCAACAGTGGGAAAGAGAAAGAGACAAGGAAAAGGGGACAGAGAGGACAAAGATGACAAAGATTTTCCAGCATAGGCAGCAAAGAAAAGACTGTCTTACAGTTACAAGCAAATGTCTCCAGATGTATGCATGATACATACTCCCAAAGAGTTAGAAGGGGTAGGGATGTGTCTGGGGAGGGGGGGAGGATGGGGGATGGAGAAGGATGTGGAGAAGGAAGGTATGCAGCCTGGGAAGGAAAGAGCCTCACTAGCTCAGAGTCCCGTGCTCACCAACGCTAGAATTGTGGACCCCCTGGGGGGATTTAACAGTTTGACACCATAGTTTGTGGTAGAGAAAACTACAAGGAGAATATATGTCACGTGCTGGAAACACAGTATGTGATCAAAAGTATCCGGACAACCCCAAAAACCTACTTTTTCATATTAGATGCATTGTGCTGCCACCTACAGCCAGGTACACCGTATCAGCGACGTCAGTAGTCATTACACATCGTGAGAGAGCAGAATGGGTCGCTCCATGGAATACACAGACTTCGAACGTGGTCAGGTCATTGGTTGTCACTTGGGTCATACGTCTGTACATGAGAGTTTCACACTCCTAAACCTCCCTAGGTCCACTGGTTCCGACGTGATAGTTAAGTGGAAACGTGAAGGGACACGTACAGCACAAGAGGGTACAGGCTGGCCTCTTCTGTTTAACAGAGACCGCCGACACTTGAGGAGGGTCGTAACGTGTAATATGCTGACACTATCCACACCCTCACACAGGAACTCCAAACTGTATCAGGATACACTGCCATTACTGTGACAGGTGGGAGGTGAGAAAACTGATTTCATGGTCGAGCGGCTGCTCATAAACCACTCATCACGCCAGAAAACTCTAAACGACGCCTCGCTTGGTTAAAGAGTAAACATTGGACGATTGAAGAGAGGATAAACGTTGTGCTGAGTGACAAATCACGGTACACTATGTGGCGATCCGATGGAAGGTTGATGGTATGGCGAATGCCCAGTGAACGTCATCTGCCAGCGTGTGCAGTGCCTGTAGTAAAATTCGGAGGTGGTAGTGTAATGGACTGGCCTGTAGAGTCCTGACCTGAATCCTAATGAACACCTTTGCGATGTTTTGGAATGCCGATTCCATGCCAGGCCTCACCGACAGACATCGATACCTCTCCTCAGTGCAGCACTCCGTGAAGAATGGGCTGTCATTCCCCAAGAAACCTTCCAGCACCTGATTCAACGTATGCCTGCGAGAGTGGAACCTGTCATCAAGGCTGAGGGTGGACCAACACCATGTTGCATTCCAGCTTTACCGCTGGAGGGCGCCACCAACTTTTAAGTCATTTCCAGCAAAGTGTCCGGATACTTTTGATTACAGTGTATATTTCTTACATTTAATTATTAATAGCGTTGCACCTCACCCGACCAATAGGTCGGAAAGAGCACCGCTCTAATATTATAGCATGTGCAGAACTGTGTAACATTAGGAGTGCATGTGTTTATGTTCTCTTACCAAAACCTTCTTGGTACTGATCCTAGACACTAGAACGATTTACAATTGCTAGCGCAGTTGATTTACATAAAATGACTCAAACTCTCTACGTCTGGAGTTTCATCATGCTAAAAACAAGTTTGTTGTTCTGATCTGTCTATTGCATCACAACGCTTTCATATCTACTACTATACACCAATAAGGGCGTGCTAACGTCCTCGACATGGGTGCATCTGGAGGAATCTTGTGCACTTTTATCAGTACCGTAACAAAGATGGGTGTGGATCAATAGTTACGGGCTCGGGTCGCTCTATTCCTTCAAGAGACGCGGCATGTAGCAGTCTACTTCTGGTCACCTGCATAGTAAATCCGTGACAGAGCTGCAGGGAGGGTCGGTCAAAGACAATGTCAGGTCTTTCAGTCACTAACTTTATCCTAAGAATGTGGGAATGCCCCGTGACCTCCATCTGCTTAGGGGAAGATCGTAAATTACGCACTATGCGCCAAGTGCTAGAAATATGTAGATCGCTGTCTGGTATACTTTGGTGTAAATGTTCGAGAATTAACAACTAACAGGTTTACCTACATTTGGAATCAAGCGTATGGTCCTCGCGAAGTAGTGGAAGGGCAGTTTAGTGATGATACAGAAATTGTGAAGCATGCTGCCGCGTCGTTGGTTAGTGTTGAAATTACTATAAAATTGCAACATCTCGTCGACGTCTCTGACGCACATATTGAACAACCTTTATGCCCATGTTCTATTCCTAATCCGTTACGTACAGAAATAATTCCATACGTCTTTCTTGCATTCAAAGCCGCAAATTTGCACCTGGTGGACAAACCTAGAACTAGTTTTTTCCAGCGTAAATCGGTTCGGTATTATTTCATTGCAATATGTTTCCAATTTCGCTACCATACGATAATTACAGCCCTCTGACTACCTGTACATTAATTTGCGCCCAGTACTTCATTTCGCTATGGGACACAGTACACTAACTACCCAAAAAGACTACGTCAATTGTTGCGTGTTGTGAGTAATGTGTGGAGATTTATCTCAATATGTTAGACACAAATGAAAATGTACCTGAACTAAAGCAACAAAACGAACCTAGCAATTTCGTGGTTGGAAGTGAAATGTCAGGACGGTATTTTCATCTCTTGTTCCTCATCTTAAGAAATACATATCTGCCAAAATACATCAGATACACTTGTTAATTACGAGTATTTTTTCCTCGTATCGTGATGAAACATAACATGTACCTCACAATCATGTCTTTGACGTTGCATATTTTCTGCATTTTATAAAACTGCAAAAGAACTAACTGGATTGTAGGCTTTTTTGCCTTCTAATTCATATGTACCCCCTTCAGGATATCTGTGGTGTCACCGCCAGACACCACACTTGCTAGGTGGTAGCTTTAAATCGGCCGCGGTTCATTAGTATACGTCGGACACACGTGTCGCCACTGTCAGTGATTGCAGACCGAGCGCCGCCACACGGCAGGTCTAGAGAGACGTCCTAGCACTCGCCCCAGTTGTACAGCAGACTTTGCTAGCGATGCTACACTGACAAATACGCTCTCATTTTCCGAGACGGTAGTTAGCATAGCCTTCAGCTACGTCATTTGCTACGACCTAGCAGGGAGCCATTACCAGTTTATATTGAGATAGTTATTAATGTATGAACAAGAGCGATGTACACCAATTATGGATTAAAGTTAAGTATTCCAGCAGCAACGTACCTTATTGGCTATATTAATTACATTATCCTGTTCCAGACCTCACGCCAGTTTGCGTGAACTTAAACGCGTGCCTTGCGGTATCCTCGCCTAGTGACTTGGCTGTCTTGCCAAGTCACAACAAAATCTACAGTTCTTCCTGCAAGTTTTTTCTGATAAGTCTGTAATCTGTAAGTGGAATTATTGTCCATCACTAAGGCAACAAATTCGTTGCACTTTATGTACGGTCTCTAGCACAGATCACGAACTTTTCCAGCATGTGTAGAACTTCGGCTCGAAGCATGAGCGGAAGCCACTTTTCTTCAAATGTCCTAAGTGCTGTTATAGAATGAGCAGCACAGAAGGCTTTCGCGATTTTCCGGAACTTATTTTATTGGAAGCTGTTCAGAGACAAAAACAAAATCGTGCAACATGTCCGGCGAAATTTAGTATCAGTCATCCTCTCTTGTGCGTCTTTCATAGTATTTACTGTTGTCAGCTTAACGTCCGTGAGTTCTGTTATGAATAGAACGTTTTCACAAGAGCCCGACCTGTGCCTATGTAATGTGCTGTGTCAAATAATGCACCTTTTATACCGATCAGTCCACGTATATTATCCGTGGTAGACGTTCTTTATTAATAACTTACTTATTAACAGAAGGTCTTGTACGGTTTCGGACTGCAAGAAGCCTCTTCTTTGACATGCATACTTACAGTAGAAATATTTGACGTAGCATCTGAAACGCAGACTTCTCGATAATTTGCAGCTAGATGAGGTAATACTTAGCCTATTTTTTTGGAACTGTCATCAGAAACCTCTCACCTCTGAAAGGTGTCACAAAAGCGAAGTTTGTTGCAATGTGTCCTAAAGAGGTATTATTTGCTACCTACATTCCTGGGATTTCTTACAACTGTGTATCTTTAAATGAATTGTTTCCGACTGGAAACACAGTAACGTTGATCAGTTTACGAGTGACACACATCCTGTAGAATTTGTGGTTTGGTTTACACAAATATTTATTCCTTACTTCGCTTTTTGGACTATCCCGTTTCCTCTACGTTTACGCATTGGTTTCAGTTTTACTTGTTACTGCAAATACTTCCTCACTCTGCATGAGTACAAATAAACCACGAATGAGAAGCCTGTGCTGGATGTAGTTGCGCAGAGATGAAGGCGCGTTTAACGTTTTTGGAGTGAAACGTTACATATGACTCTGCCATGGCCTCTACGCTCGGCCACTGTTGACTGGTGCGGGCAAGCTGTCCAGGTAGGCTGTGCTCAGCACACGTCGCATTTTGTGCTAGATTACTCCCTCATGCAGGACTAGCCCGCCCCCAACATCGTGACAGTCTACACGACGCACGTCGCGACCGACTACATGATTTCGGCGCCGCCCTGCTTCTACAGCTAGTTGTGACGTTCTGTTCTACGCGAAACCGTTTAGTATTCCACAGGAAAAGAATTGGGATTTAGTTTGGCTGTTCGAACTAATAAGGCTAGAAAAAGCCGTGATAAAGCTGTGGGTAAAGAAATGGCTAATGCAATGGACCAAATGCACCTACGCTTTGTTACTTACGGATCTGAGACCCGAAGATTATCGGAATTATTTAAGAATGGATGAAAAATGCTTTTCTGAGCTCCTGAACGTCGTCAAGCGATAGCCACATACGATTTCTAGCCACTGGCAGAATTTACGAGAACCTCAGATTCAGCGTAATTAATCTCCACAATTATTACCTAAAATGATTCTTGAAATCTGCAGGGTGATTCATAGTTACTTGAGGAAATATTCGTGATAAAGCAGAAGCGAAATGAAAAATTCTGTTCATATAAACTTTATGAATTTATGTTCGTATGTGATAATATTCCCTGTAAGTTCAAGAAACTCATTTCAGATTAGAATGACTCCTGCAAATGGCGGCGGCGCATATTATGTAATAAACTCAGCAACATATTCATAAGACATGAAGCACTTAACAGTTGTTAGAACTAAAGAAAAATCCTTCACTTTGCTCTTCATAGCAGAAGGGGTGACGATAGGTTGGATTTTTGTAACACTTCTTATAGTGAACCAAGTGGATTTCATGAATAAAAGTCTGTGTACTGTCTATAATTCGGTTTTTAGTTCTCACCATCGATACGTATCGGAAACGAAATAACAATCCAATCTGTCTAAGGTTATCTGACGTCATTTCCGGTGGGTATTGGAAGTAAAGCCAAGAAACAGACATACGACTAACGGTTATTGACAAAAGTGTGTGTTTTATTTTCTCTGTTTGCCATACGATACTACTACGGATTCGTTAAAAATGAAAGAAGCACTTCCTTTCATACCCCTCTATTGCTATACTGCTGGCACGGCATGTCCCACAGACATCTGGAGACTCGAAAACTTTCCAGAATATCTGTCAAAAATTTCGTCTTCCTCGCACACTGCCATGTTAGCCACATTCAGAGTACACTGAACCCCGCGCGTGGTGACTGAAGAGAAACTGATGTCGGGCGGCTTGTACGACAGACTACACAATTTGTACGGCGAATGGGGTCGCGGGGAGGATTTCCGTTATTTCCCTAAATAGCGTACTGAAAATGTCGGGATGGTTCCTGTGAAAGGGGACGGCCGACTTCCTAGTCCACCCTCCCATAGTCCGAGCTTGTGCTCCGTCTCTAAAGGCCTCGCTGTCGACAGCACGTTAAACTCTAACCTCCACCCCCCAGCTACGAAATTGGAGTTTTTGTCCAGATCAATGGAACAACAATTTGTCCACCTAAATTGGTCTCACTAAGAACCTGTGCTCCATACTTTGGGAACAATTGTCCACATTTCATCCGGAAGTATTTAAAATTAGCGTTACACACACACACACACACACACACACACACACACACACACACACACACACACACACACACACACACCAATTTATCGGATGACAGAATGACCAAATTTGTCGCAGCCTACACACGTCCGAACCAACTGTACTCTGAAGACAAAAGAAACAGGACGGCACTATAATTGCAGTTATTTTCGTTTGTTTTACGAGATCCCGCCTGGTTTTTCACAGAAATAATAACGGGGTTTGCATTGGCTGTTTTAAAGGTAAGAAGGGAAAAAGGGAAAAAGCAGAAAGAAAGCTGTGGGCAAAGAAGTGGCCAATGCAAAGTAAGAAATTCACCCATGTTCAGGCTGGGAGCTTATAATTTTTCTGATTATTAAAGAAGGGGTGAATCATGCATTTCGGAGCTGCTGGACATCATAGACCCATTCTTAAGGGAAAAATAACACAGTCCTGAGGTGTGCTAAACTCCCAGGAAAGATTGTTAGCTGTATTACGATTTCTCGCCACTGGCGGCAGATCTAAGATTCAGTACTGTCATCCCGCTACAATTATTAACATTGTTCCTGAAACGTGCAAGATGATATATAGTTGACAGAGGTAATAAATCATGATAAAATAAATAAAACAAAAGACGTTCATGAAAACGTTATTAATGTACTTACGGATGAAGTACAAAGGATGACCTGCAAATTTCAGAATCTCATTTCATATTTGAACAAGAAGGACTACACGTGAGGGCGTCGCGCATCATCTAGTAAATACAACAGATACGTAAGAAATGAAACATTTAGCGACTGTTAGAATTGTTGGGTTGGGTTGTTTGGGGGAAGAGACCAAACAGCAAGCTCATCGGATTAGGGAAGGAAGTCGGCCGTGCCCTTTCAAAGGAACCATCCCGGAATTTGCCTGGAGCGATTTAGAGAAATCACGGAAAACCTAAATCAGGATGGCCGGACGCGGGATTGAACAGTCGTGCTCCCGAATGAGAGTCCAGTGTGCTAACCACTGCGTCAACTCGCTCGGCCTTAGAATTGTAATAAATAAAAAAAAATTAAAGATCCCACACTTTGGTCTACAGGGAAATTAAAATCTAAAAACAGAAATGAAGAAGATCGACAGACTTAATCTCGTGTTTCACATAGAGAAACCATTGTTGATTCGTTCAAAAATGAAATATGTGCCTCATTTCTTGCATCTCTATTGTTATAATCCTAGCACGATGTGTCCCGAAAACATCTGCAGTCTTTGAATTTCTTTAAAAACTCTGTCCTTAAGGTTTCGTCCGCCTCGGACGTCGAAATGTATACAACAGTATTTAACTCCAAGAGCTGTGTCAGAATAGGAGTTTTACTCATGCGGTTGGCACGATCGCGCTTCACACGACAATTTCTTGGGTCGGTTGTCGACTTGTCGGAGGCGCCCGACATCCCGACAACGAAAGTTAGTCGGTCGGTCAGTCAAAACACCGACACACAGCCAATTTGTCCGACTGTCGGTTGGTGGGGCACCTCGAGAGGCGCTGCTTTCGAGTCACGTGATCTGCCTGACGGCTGCAACGGATGATACGAACAGCTGAGGCTTATTCGTCTTACTTCATTTCCATACTGCACATCAAAGTATTGTGGCGTTGTTTTGTTGTCTGCACAGACTTTTGGAGGGGAGTAGTAGTAGTAGTTTGGAGAGGAGTAGTAGTTTGGAGGGGAGTTATCGAGTGGCGAGAGTAGTAGTAGTAGTAGCTTTCGAGTGGCGAGAGTAGTAGTAGTAGTAGTAGTAGTAGTAGTAGTAGTAGTAGCTTTCGAGTGGCGAGAGTAGTAGTAGTAGTAGTAGTAGTAGTAGTAGTAGTAGTAGTAGTAGTAGTAGTAGTTGCTTTCGAGTGGCGAGAGTAGTAGTAGTAGTAGTAGTAGTAGTAGTAGTAGTAGTTGCTTTCGAGTGGCGAGAGTAGTAGTAGTAGTAGTAGTAGTAGTAGTAGTAGTAGTTGCTTTCGAGTGGCGAGAGTAGTAGTAGTAGTAGTAGTAGTAGTAGTAGTAGTAGTTGCTTTCGAGTGGCGAGAGTAGTAGTAGTAGTAGTAGTAGTAGTAGTAGTAGTAGTTGCTTTCGAGTGGCGAGAGGAGTAGTAGTAGTTGCTTTCGAGTGGCGAGAGGAGTAGTAGTAGTTGCTTTCGAGTGGCGAGAGGAGTAGTAGTAGTTGCTTTCGAGTGGCGAGAGGAGTAGTAGTAGTTGCTTTCGAGTGGCGAGAGGAGTAGTAGTAGTTGCTTTCGAGTGGCGAGAGGAGTAGTAGTAGTTGCTTTCGAGTGGCGAGAGGAGTAGTAGTAGTTGCTTTCGAGTGGCGAGAGGAGTAGTAGTAGTTGCTTTCGAGTGGCGAGAGGAGTAGTAGTAGTTGCTTTCGAGTGGCGAGAGGAGTAGTAGTAGTTGCTTTCGAGTGGCGAGAGGAGTAGTAGTAGTTGCTTTCGAGTGGCGAGAGGAGTAGTAGTAGTTGCTTTCGAGTGGCGAGAGGAGTAGTAGTAGTTGCTTTCGAGTGGCGAGAGGAGTAGTAGTAGTTGCTTTCGAGTGGCGAGAGGAGTAGTAGTAGTTGCTTTCGAGTGGCGAGAGGAGTAGTAGTAGTTGCTTTCGAGTGGCGAGAGGAGTAGTAGTAGTTGCTTTCGAGTGGCGAGAGGAGTAGTAGTAGTTGCTTTCGAGTGGCGAGAGGAGTAGTAGTAGTTGCTTTCGAGTGGCGAGAGGAGTAGTAGTAGTTGCTTTCGAGTGGCGAGAGGAGGAGGGGTAGTAGTAGTAGTAGTAGTAGTTGCTTTCGAGTGGCGAGAGTAGTAGTAGTAGTAGTAGTAGTAGTTGCTTTCGAGTGGCGAGAGGAGTAGTAGTAGTAGTAGTAGTAGTAGTAGTAGCTGCTTTCGAGTGACGAGAGGAGGAGGAGGAGTAGTAGTAGTAGTAGTAGTAGTAGTAGTAGTTGCTTTCGAGTGGCGAGAGGAGGAGTAGTAGTAGTAGTAGTAGTAGTAGTAGTAGTTGCTTTCGAGTGGCGAGAGGAGGAGGAGGAGTAGTAGTAGTTGCTTTCGAGTGGCGAGAGGAGGAGGAGGAGGAGTAGTAGTTGCTTTCGAGTGGCGATTGGTTGGTTGGTTGGTTGTTTGAGGTTAAAGGGACCAAACAGCAAGGTCATCAGTCCCTTGTTTCAAATAGACTCCATTCTGCTAACGGGACATCTCAGAAAAGTCGGAACAATAAAACGGAAAAAGGGGAAACGTAAAAGCGCAGTCACGTTGTCAATAGGAAAAACAAATGAGGGAAGTTGGCAAGAGAACGAACCCAACACTATGCTGAAGCAGCATAGGCAAGACCACATGTGACTTAAAAGGTACAACTGCTATAATGCAGAAAGTACGTATGGGAATAGAAAAACTAACCAAGCCTTAAAAAGAAGGGGTAAAAACAGTAAAAGGGGAAGAAAAGAGGATTCCGGTCAGGGAGGTGAATCGGGAATCTCTGAACACTGCCTACAGTGGGAGACACCCAAACACTCACCGCCCTGCCCCAACACCAGAGGGAGATTAAAAACTTTAAAACTGAGAATAAAAACCACTCTCCCAGAGGAAACCTAGAACCAGAGAGAGCATCCGGGAATCGTCAGCCAACATCAAAGGTAAAGTGTGGGGGAGTCTGTACTTAGCACGCAGAGCCAAAAGAAGGGGGCATTCAACCAAAATGTGGGCCACTGACTGGAAGGCTCCACAACCACATAGCGGGGGTGGCTCATCACGCAAAAGGAAACCATGGGTCAGCCTGGTTTGGCCAATGCGGAGATGACACAGTGTGGTCGAGTCCTTGCGGGAGAGGCGAAAGGAAGAACGCCATGGACCTGGATTCACCTTAATGGCACGAAGTTTATTAGACAGTGGAGTAGCCTCCCATGAATTTGCCCATGACTGTGCAAAGTGGGATTTGATGTGAAGCCGTAAATCCGCTGCAGGAGGGGTTACAGAAAACGGGGGGTAAGTAACTGCTCCCCCAGCCAAACGATCAGCGAGCTCATTACCCAGGATACCCACATGGCCCGGGACCCATAGGAAGTCAATGGAACAAGCAGCACAGTGAAGATCAGCGAGATGGTCATGGATGGCAGAGACCAAGGGATGGCGCGAAAAACACCGGTCAATAGCAAGAAGGCCACTCCGAGTCCGTACATAACAAAACGCGGTTTTGTTGGGATTGTTTAGTAAAGGTAAGGGCCCGGGAAATTGCCATCAATTCCGCAGTAAACACCCCACATGAGGGTGGCAGCAGATGATTTTCCGTTCCAACAAAGGACGTGAAGGCATACCCAACATGATCAGCAGATTTAGAGCCATCAGTGTAAAAAACAACAGCATCCCGAAACTCCCATAAAATTTGGCGGAAAAAGGAACGGAACACCACCGGGGGGATGGAATCTTTCGGACCGCGGCGGAGATCCATCCGAATTCGAGGCCGAGGAACTAACCAAGGAGGGGTGGAGGGGAGGGAGCGAGGAAGACAGGACAAAGAAGGAAGCCGAAAATCACGGTTAAGAGACGCAAGGCGCAGCCCGACCGGTAAACCCGCCCGAGGGCGGGAGTCAGGCGGGCGACGTCCATGGTCTGGGAATAGGATAGAATAGGAAGGATGAGCGGGAGAAGAACGGATAGTAAGGGCATAAGACACCAGAAGCTGGGACCGCCGAACAGAAAAGGGGGGGGGATCCCAGCTTCAACCAGGAGACTATCAACAGGGCTAGTAGGGAAGGCACCGGTGGCCAAACGGATACCACGATGGTGGACCGGATCCAGCACGTGCAGCGTGGAAGGAGCAGCTAAACCATAAACTTGACAACCATAGTCCAAACGTGACAGAACTAGAGCACGATAAAGACGGAGGAGGAGGGAACGGTCCGCACCCCAAGAGGAGTGGGCAAGGAAGCGAAGGACATTGAGTTTACGGAAACATCCTACCTTCACGAGTCTGATATGGGGCAGCCAAGTGAGCTTGTTGTCGAAAAGAAGACCTAGGAAACGAAACTGTGGAACCACAGGCAATCTTTGTGCAGCGAGATAGAGCTCTGGATCAGGGTGGACCGTAAGACGGCGACAGAAGTGGACCACCCGCGATTTTAAAGGAGAGAATTGAAACCCGTGTGAGATGGTCCATGCAGAGGCACGCCGTATAGCCACCTGGAGCTGCCGTTCTGCAGATGGCATCGAGGAGGAACTAACCCAAATGCAGAAATCATCCACATACAGGGCGGGGGCGACCAAGGGACCGACAGAGGCCACAAGTCCATCGATAGCAATGAGGAAAAGAAGGAGACTCAAGACAGAACCCTGTGGGATGCCCGTCTCCTGGGTCCGTGGAGAACTAAAAGCAGTACCAACTCGAACTCTGAATGACCGATGGATCAGGAACTGGCGGATAAAAATCGGGAGTGGGCACCGAAGACCCCACTGATGAAGGGTAAGTAAGATGTGATGGCGCCAGGCCGTGTCATAGGCCTTGCGAAGGTCAAAAAACACTGCAACCAAATGGCGGCGCTGGGAAAAAGCCTGCCGAACTGCGGATTCCAAGCGAAGTAAATGATCAATTGGAGATCGTCCCTCTCGAAAGCCACACTGGTAAGGGGACAATAGATCCCGAGATTCGAGAACCCATGTGAGCCGACGGGCTACCAGCCGTTCAAGTAACTTACAACCAACATTGGTGAAACTAATTGGCCGATAGCTGTCAACAGATAGGGGGTTCTGGCCAGGCTTAAGGACAGGAACCACAATGCTATCCCTCCACTGAGAAGGGAAGTCACCCTGGAGCCAGATACGGTTAAACACCCGAAGAAGATGGTGCCGTTGTGGAGCACTGAGATGTTGAAGCAGCTGGTTATGAATGGAATCTGGGCCAGGGGCCGTATCGTGAGAAGAAGATAGAGCAGAAAGAAATTCCCATTCAGTGAAAGGTTCGTTGTAAGATTCTGATTCACAAGTGGTGAAACATAAGGTGACAGCTTCAGCCTGCTGTTTTTGATGAAGGAAAGCAGCTGGATAGGAGGCCGACGCTGATGCCACTGCAAAATGGGTCGCAAGATGTTCTGCGAGAACTAATGGGTCCGTACAAATGCCATCTGGGAGGTGATGGCCTGGGAGGGTGGACTGCCGATGGCAACCTTGGAGAGAGCGAAGTGTAGCCCATACCCGTGACAGAGGGACAGTGGAACCAAGGGAAGAAACGAATCGTTCCCAACATATCCGCTTGCTCTGTTTGATTAAATAACGGGCTTTAGCGCGAAGGCGCTTAAAGGTAGAAAGGCTGGCTACAGATGGGTGCCTCTTAAAGTGTTGCAAAGCTCGACGGCGATCACGGATGGCAATGGCAATGGCCGTACTCCACCACGGGACTTGCCGACGACGAAATTGTCCAGATGAGCGCGGGACAGCAAGGTTAGCAGCGCGAACAATCGCGTCAGACACGTCACGTAGGACGTCATCAATACAACCCGACAAAGAGGGAGAAAACTCGACCTGTGCAGTATATAGAGGCCAATCGGCGCGGTGGAAAGACCAACGAGGTAACCTCTCCATCAGGGAGCGGGAAGGGAGCGTGATAATCAACGGGAAATGGTCACTATCACAAAGGTCGTCGTGTGGCGACCAGTGTAATGAAGGGAGGAGAGAGGGAGAAGAAAGAGAAAGATCAATGGCAGAAAAGGTACCATGACCAGCACTGAAATGAGTAGGGGAACCATCATTAAGAAGGCACAGGTCGTGGTCTGCAATAAATTGGTCTATAAGAAGACCTCGTCTAGATGGAAAGGCACTGCCCCACAAAGGATGATGAGCATTAAAATCCCCAAGGAGGAGGGAGGGAGGAGGAAGTTGCTGAGGAAGGGTGGTTAAGGCAGCAGGTGTAAGAGTCCTGTCAGGAGGGAGATAAAGATTGCAAACTGTGACTGCAGAGTCTAAGTGGACCCTAACAGCAACCGCTTCCAATGTAGTTTGGAGAGGAATCCACGTGCTAGCAATGTCTGTACGGACCAACGTACAAACGCCACCAGAAGCCCGCAAGGGTCCGACCCGATTTCGACAGAAAACACGGAACCCACGGAGGGTCGGTGAGTGAGCATCAGTAAAATGAGATTCCTGGAGAACCACACAAGCTGCAGAGTAGGACGAAAGAAGGAATTTTAATTCTGGAAGGTGACGATAGTATCCATTACAGTTCCATTGGAGAACCACAGAACGATGGTTTAAAGGAGGGCTAAACATGCTAAATCCAGTCATACCGCCGGGTCCCCACCCGTCACCGACAAGGAGGGGGCGACATCCATAAACGACAGGTCAGAATCCGGTTGTGAAGTCGGGGAAGGGACCTCCGGTGACACCAGAGGCTCTTTGTCCCGGGACTTATGTTTCTTCTCCTTTTCAGGCTGAGATCGAGGAGGGCTGTGTGGCATAATGGAGCCAGCTGCAGCAAGATCAGGAACAGAAAGAGACCGGGCGACCTGGGGCCGATAGACCGCGGCTCTCGCGGTCGCCGCGCTGCAGCAGACCTTTGACCTGGAAGGTGCCGGGAAGGGGCATCCCGGGAGAGGCGCCCTTGACCGGCAGACGCCGAAGGAGTGGGACACTTCTCCGGCTGGGGAGGGGGAGCAGCGCCCAGAGGAGAAGGTGTGGGAGCCGCAGGGGAGGGGGGAAGGAGAGGGGTCCGGGATGGGGGTAAGGAAGGGGGAGGAAGGGATGAAGATGTAACCAAGGCGTAACTAGACGTCATGGACACAGGGTGCAATCGTGCATATTTCTTACGGGCCTCTGTGTAGCTTAAACGATCAAGGGACTTATACTCCTGTATCTTTTTTTCTTTCTTATAGACTGGGCAATCTGCTGAACGTGGAGAATGACTACCATGACAATTTACACATACAGGAGGGGGAACACAGGGACTCCCCTCATGGAGTGGACGTCCACAGTCACCACAGAGAGGGTCCTGAGAACAGCGAGAAGACATGTGGCCAAAACGCAAGCACTTAAAACACCGCATAGGAGGTGGGATGTACGGCTTCACATCACAGCGATAGACCATAATCTTAACTTTCTCAGGAAGGGTATCCCCTTCAAAGGCCAGGATAAAGGCACCAGTATCAATACGATTACCTTTAGGACCCTTCTGAACACGCCGAACAAAATGAACACCCCGCCGTCCAAGATTGTCCCGAAGTTCCTCATCAGTTTGAAGGATGAGGTCTCTGTGAAAAATCACACCTTGTACCATATTTAGAGACTGGTGAGGGGTAATGGACACGGGAATTGTGCCAAGATGGGTACAGGCACGAAGGGCCGCAGATTGGGCAGCCGAAGCAGTTTTTATCAGTAACGAACCCGACCGCATCTTGCTCAGGGAGTCCACTTCGCCGAACTTGTCTTCAATGTGTTCCACAAAGAATAAAGGTTTGACACTGGTGAAAGTATCTCAATCAGTCCTGGTGCAAACCAGGTAACGGAGGAAAGGTTTTGCCCCTAGACGACGGGCCTGACCCTCCTCCCAGGGGGTAGCCACGGAAGGGAAGGCCGAAGGGGCAAGAGAAGCAGCACTTGAGGAATCAGTACCACGCTGCGAGACGGCCGCAGAAGAGCGGCCAGTGTTTTGGTCCCGTATGCGTTTCATCTGCATAGCGTCCGCCCTGATACCACCCACTCCGATCAGGGGCTCTCCTCACGGGCGCCACCCAGCCACAGCAAGGGCCGTCTGGCACGGCGGCCATTGCCGGGAGTTCCGATGCTCCAGGATGACGAGCAACCACTCCAAGGCATGCATGAGGAGGTCACAGCTCAGGTATCAGAAGTGTGATCCCTGTGTGTTCAGGGGGCTCAACCAAAAGGGTACATAGCGACCCCACCACACGGGCTGGCTACCGTGTTGGCTATGCACCCTAGCATCAGACAACGACGTAGAAGAAAGGGTGGAATATACTAGGAGGGCACATGTCGGAGACACTAGGTAAGGTGCTCTTCCCCAAATGGCTCACACTACGGAAGAGAAATTTTGGAATGGAGGTCAAACCCCAGAGGGGGACCAAGGAATGCCAAAAGGAGGAGATGATTACGCAACAAAGCCAGAGTGTAAAACCAACAGAACCAGGAGGATAGCGGGGGCCAACATAAGCAAGGACACCAATAGAGGGAGAGGAGAGGGCGAGGGGAAGGGGTATGGAGGGGAAAGGAGGGGAAGGGAAAGGAAATGCAGCCCGGGAGAGAAAGAAGGCTGCAATGGCTCGGGGCCCTGTGCTCGCCACGCACGTATCCACGAAAGAGTTGTGGACCCCCTGGGGGGTCGTATTTTGGCAGTAGCCTTATCTTACTGAGTAGATGGAAGTTGTCACTACCTATGTCTCGTCCTCTATAAACATATGTATTTCACATCAGATTCTTCATTGTATCATTAATCAGAGTGTAGTCAATCACAGACAATCTTCGTGCACTTCATGTAAACCTCTTACTGTGTCTGTAAAATGTCATAGTAATTTTAAAATTGTTGGAGACAAACGTGCGTAGTTCATTTCCATTATCATCAATCGTCTTTTCTCCAGATAAGCCTGATATTACTGGTGTAGGTACATTTCCAACGCTTGCATTAAAATCACCAGCGATGGTCTCTTGTTGATTTTTATTCACTTTGAGGATCATCTTTTGCTCCTCTGGGCTGTAGACAGCTTTTACTGTTAGGTGATCTCTTGGAATATGAAATCTGACTCATAAATGAGAAATTCACGAATCTGCCCTCTCCACTTATCGTTGACAAATCGCCACTCCAGCACTAGCTCGTTTTCTTTGTGGGACGCCACTGTAAGATATCGTGTAGTCCGTCAGATCTTTTGTTTCTCTTAGTTTCTATTGTTGCAGTGTATACCTCCTTCCTGCGTACTTGGTTTAACTCGTTTTCTGTGTTGGTCAGTCCTCTAACATTCCACATTGCGAAAGACACACCATCTGCGCACGTTAAGTCACGTGATGGGGCTTCCACCTCTTGCTTTATTTTCTGTCGGGTTTGTCTGGCTTGGGAAGCTGGGTGCACAGCGCCTCTAGAGCCCTCCCTGCCCTATGTATGAACCATAACAGTCTCGGTATGGTGAAATGTCGGCCATAGATATTTTGACACTGCAGTACTGTTTTTGCGAGTGATTCGGCAGCACATTTAATTTTTGATTCAAACATGGGAATGAAGATTTCTGAAATAGAATTTAAAAAGCGACACTAAATATGTCTGTCAGTATGGTTCACGAATGGCTTTGAAGTAGACAATTTAACTCTGCTGAACATTCAGGCAGAAAATTCGGAACGAGCTGTAGAAGCATCAACGTTTAGTGCAGAAATTTTCATTTGTCTGTTCACGAGTTTTCTAGAAAAGTGTGCGTTACTACTAATTCCCTTCTGGGACTCCACCGTTACATTGTTGCTATAATGTTATTTGGAGTAGTATATACTTTTAACCGAATGTGTGGATCAGACTCAGGTTTCACTTATGAATCGAAAGAAAATGGTGGGTAGATGTGGCAACAAAATAGGTGCTGATATTCCCACAGGTTCATGTTCTTTTGAATGGTTACGAAGTTGCCAAAACGTCTTGGGGAATATGTAGGTGAAATGGCGAATAAAAATGACCTTTCAAGATTTCTCTGTCAGTAGGGTGCGTGCATGGGTACTAGATTGCACGGCAGGGATCACGAGGTGTGTCCACAGTAGCGAGCAGCACCGCCGGCGTCGAAGTGGATCCGGACAGCGCTCAGCAGCCCGGGATTGCCACTATGTTCTGTGTTGTAATTGCGTTTTCGAGCGAAAACGTAGTTCCTTGCGTCAATGTTAATTTTTATTAGCGACTGGTGACTGAATACAGAGTTACGGCGTAATTATCGGCGTGTTGAGGGATTTTTAGAGTTAGTTCTTAAGTGAAAAATAATCATTTGCTACGAGCCCTAGAAGCGGTGAGACAAAAAGTAAATAGACAAGTGCTTGAAACTTGCAGATTCGCTTCCAGTTCAAAATGCTCTTTGGGTTGCGATTACGGAAGAGATCCGAAAAGAACTGTTGACTACTCGTTCTAATTGCAGGTAGAGTGATGCTGTTCCAATTCTAAATCTATCCACTGCTGATTCAGGACGTAGTACTGATCCTAATGAGAGAAACATTCCGACACAAAAATGGAGCTACCACAAGGAATTTGAAAATATTTTACAGGAAAACTGAAGTAAATTAACGACTAACCAAGAAATTGCTACTAGACAAAACGTTAACCACGAAAACCCACTGCTGTGTGACAATGCGTGCCTACGCTAGTAATCAGAAATTATGAAAATAGAAACAGGCTCTACGGACAAAAGAATACAGGATACAGCACTGAGTTACGGAAATTAATTCATGTTCAAAAAGTGATTCAGGGCTCTTTCTGTATCAACTGTTTATGGAAGCACAGCGTACTAACCGGTCACTTGAAGGTATTGCGTAGGATGCGGATTTACGTTGCCTATCTTATATAACGTTAGCTTTTCTCTGATCTTTCCTGGAATGTTTCACAAGGGCACGCATTTTCTACAGAATTAGAGCTATCAACAAGAAAAAATGCAATGATAGTAAGTGAACTGAGAGAAGACAAAACTGAAAAATTAAAGTGTTATAACCTTCCACAATAGCGAAGAAGCTTAATACAGTTATGGTTTAAATGACAATATAGGGGTTTTCTCCGTACCACAGATTTAGGGTCTAAGGCTGTGTGAGCCTTTTTTTAAATCTTTATTCATCAAAATGATTAGTGGGTCCTGTCCGCTGGTTGTGCTCTTGCGGTAGCGTTCTCGCTTCCGCGCACAGCGTCCCGGGTTCGATTCCCAGCGGGGTCAGGGATGTTGTCTGCCTCGAGAAGACTGGGTGTTGTGTGTTTTTCATCATAATTTCATCCTCATTCACTCGCAAGTCGCCGTAGTGGCGTTAAGGAACTTGCGGTGGCCGAACCGCCCCGCGAGGGGTCTCCCGGCCACCAGTGCCGTACGCTCATACTTGGGTCCTAATTACATACAATGTACTGATTACCAAGCAGCATTTGCTATTCTTTTATCTACTAAATATTAACTACAGGATGGAAAGCTAGCTACGCTCTGTTCAAGCCTACTGTTCAACCTACTATGCTAACTACTCTACCAAGCAACGTCCTGCAGCGTTAAAAATGTTCCAGCAAAATACAAACCTCTCTCTTGGCCGTGTCCACTGAGCTAATCCCAGTGGGCGTGCCCTTTGCACTGGGCTGGCCTTAACTGGAAATCGCTACAGGTCTTTCAAAATTATCCATAAAAACGATTTTCTACGAATGAATCCTAACTACTAGGCTCAAACAGTGTGCGGTGTCTAATTTGGCTAAGTTCACACCCACCCCCTAATCCAGGACGTGGCGGATTCCAAAGGTCACGGCGATCGTCCAGTCCGCGCCCCGGCGAAGTGGGATGGCTGTGGGATGTCGATTCATTGCTCGCCACTCACTCTCTCCCTTCGGTATTCATGCAGGACCTTGGTAGATACCTCGCTGCGAATGAGGACGAAGTGCTGGACGTGTGTGTCTCGTTACGTTGTATCAGGATAATCCCTGGGCAGCGTTTGGTATTCAAAGGACTTTTACATGGCCCATATTTCACGACAGTGTGTGCACAATTGTTGCAAGAGTTTCGTACCTAGAGTCATAATTTATCGTTGACCAGAGGTGTGCCAAACTTCTGTATGAATCGGCTGTAGCCAAGCCCCGATGGATGATCAGTAACCCAGTTGTAAACTGGTACAGTCATGTCTTAGTACTGGTACCGCCTGTCCTCGTACCAGCTGCTTTTACGACATATTCACGTGTATTAATTTGAAACTGCTTTTCTGTTCCTGAAGTACAATATTCGTGTTCCACAGTCTAATGTAAAAGGTGTCCTCTGTGACTTTTCTGAAAAATACAGTCTTCATTTAAAGGAATGTTTATCAGCCATTAGTGGGTGCGTTTGACAACTGGATAGAGATTGATAGGTGGGACTCAGCTGGTCGCTCTTTGGTTTCCAGACACACTGTGGTCAGGCTACTCTCGCATGTGTGCCACCCTTATACCTGCATTACACCATAAATTAGCCCGAGATCTTTTGTAAAGTTCATGTACGAAGCTGACACATGAAACCCTTTAAAGTCCAATAAAATTCCTTAACGTTGGATTTGGCATTTGGCGGGAGCTATCCATCGTTCAGGAATGACCAGTAGAGCAGTAGAAGTGTTAGGGCTGTGAAAGTACATTGCACCATGATAGCACATTGCCTGATCCTTGCATGTCCCTGCAGCAAGTGTACGAATACAGCAGAAAGTATAAGAGGCGTAACTATTTTTAATTTCTTGGCTTTCGGAACGCGCACATACAGCCAACCAAACACAGGAAATGTTATTACAGTTGGTTTCGACAGTTCATGGAAGACGTTATTTTAATTCGTGTCCTGGTACGATGTAACACAAGATTGGCAAGTATCGGATTCGACATGAAACAAGATTTACGATCAG
Organism: Schistocerca piceifrons; assembly: GCF_021461385.2. Taxonomy (NCBI): domain Eukaryota; kingdom Metazoa; phylum Arthropoda; class Insecta; order Orthoptera; family Acrididae; genus Schistocerca; species Schistocerca piceifrons. Next base: position 1,720,621 of record NW_025728275.1, read on the forward strand.
TACACGAAAACGAGTGAACAGGACGAAAATCGAACACAACATACACAGTGCTGGTATGCTATAAAAATTCTTCAGCTAACAGAAGAAATAACACGCCATTGGTACAAATTAGGGATATTGCCAGTCAGTCCACAATAATGACTAACAATGAAATGTTTTTTGTATGTTCTGACAATTGTTTCAAAAGCTTCGGAAAGACAATTGAATGTCTGTACAAGTCTAGAAGTTCAGTCTACACAGAACAGAACAGCAGAACAGTTAACAAGAACTAAAGTGTTATTACAGCCACACGCATTGATACACAAGTACACAGGCAAGTACACACAGAACGTACACAGTGACATGAATTTTGAGACTGAGCATTCCATATCCTGCAGAGTAGCAGATACAGTCAATTGAGCTTAGGCCTTCTGGCATTCTAAGTACATTAAGCATTAATTAGCTACTGGGAGCTATATTCTGATGCTGGCACTGTTGTCTAATTCGTACGGCAGGTTGTATGTTGCTACAGCGTTCGATGTTAACGGACTTCGGAGGCTGACTGGGAACACATGACAAACAGCCCGAAGATTACGTCTAAAGAGGTTAATGTGATACGTGCCCAGAGGACATCGTAGAAGTCAGTGGTTGGATGACACTTCTCGAGTCGATGCAAGTGTTTGTTGAACTTCCAATGTTTAATTTTCAGCCATACTGTAGTTGTGATACCCTGGAACACACTGAACTGTTGGATGAACTAACGTGTAGTGATCGCCATTTATTTTCGATATCTGTGACCATTACTCTTACCAGTCCAAAGACAACCGATTCGTGAGCATGGGTATCATATCTTTAAGAGGGAGCTAATCATATATATAGTAGCTCCATTAGCTGCATGCCTCGGTACTTGCTTTGCACGGCCGTCTACTTATTGAATTCCAGGTATGGAAGAGTGGCATTTCATCTACACCCTCACGATGTTGCTTCCAAAATGCTGGTAAGGAAGCTCCGGTGGGTTCTGTAAGTTTTTCGCCTACGGTAGAAAATCAAGGCACTACCTACAGCTACCCAGTAACTTTATCTACAGATGTTGGTAAGAAAGCTTTCTGCAGTTTCTTCCATACGTTTTTCGACTAGCGTAGAAAATAAAGGTGGTATGTACAGCAACGTATGAATTACTGGGGCTGTAGTAAATGACTTTGATGACCTTTTGCTAAGCTCTTCCATCCTATATGTACCTTGGTGCAGCGATTGTATGTGCTAACCTTGGATGAGTTGCCACACATTATTGAAGTACTTTGGTTGTTTGTGTAGTCTACAACTTACTGGAGTCCGGCAGTAACATCTCATCGCTGCACTACATAATGAATATTCTTCCTCCTGAGACATTACTTTTATTTATAGACATAACCGATACCATGTATAATCTCAAATTTCTCATAGGCTAAAACTGTATCAGCTGTCCCATTACAAGAATTCATTTTATTTTGTATATGTTGTATTTATTGGTTTAACATGGGAGTGTGTGTGATTTAGAAGAATGGTATGAAAAGGATGTTCATAGCAAAAGGAAACTGTTCAGTTATTTTCTTTTAACGAACCTAAGAAATCGAAATTTTCAGCTGCAAGAAAGTTTTAGACAGGACAGCTATCTAAAACAACGAGATAATCAAGGTAAGTAAAAAATTGCTCTTCTGTAATCTCACTGTTTTCCAAAATTGTACAAAGAATGGAAGCTAATGGTGATGTGTGGGAGGGTGAGATTACAACTACCGGTCGTATCGTAATCTTTCACGCACGTGTTCTGCTTGGAGCTCACTTTACAAGGACATCGTGCTGTCAACGGACAGGTGATATCCCTGATGGGTTACTGTAAAGTGATTTGTCTGCACAAGATTTTTCGTTGCTAGTTCAAGTATTAGTAACTAGATATCTTTCAGGCAGTTAGTTATTGGCTGCGTTTGGATCCAGCGAGCGGGCTTAGTTATAGATGAAGCTGATAAAGCATTTTTCTATAGGTTTTGTACTGACAAACTCAGATCATGTTCATGTCAAGTTGTGACTGGATTTAAGAATGTAGATGTGGGGAGGTTCGGCGTGAGCCATTTATCCAGAGGGGAGTCTGAGTGCCTGTTTGAAGTTCTCACTCAGTTCCCCGACTTCTTAGTCAATAAATCGTCCGTCACCAATAGCATCCTTTACAAGAAACGGCTGACTATGTTCCAGTTAGGCAATCCCCGTATCTGCTTTCACTGTGCAAGGCAGGCCTTACGACACATAGTGGACGAAGTGTTTGAGGAATGAGTAATTAGGCCATCTGCATCTCTTCCTGCCTCGTCCTCGTCAAAGTTTCTAGTCCTGAAAGAGTTGTCTGGGTACCGCCTGCTCGTTTATATGAAATTGAATGTGAAGGTTATTTTGCAACCTGTTCCGTTACCGACTTACGCCATTGTATCACCAGGTTTACGAAGACAAAGATTTTTACGGTCTTCAGTCTGAACCAGGCATTTTATCAGATTCTTCCCACTGTAACGGTTTAACAGAGTTCTATTGGGCCTGCACACAGGTGGAGCCGTCGTTTCCCGATTATTGGATAATATCTCGCGAGATCTGAAATTAAGTCTCTTTACGATTATCTGGACGATGGTGTCTACATCGCTCTCTTCGAACACCAATATCTGGAGTAGGTCTTACTTCGTTTACGTGCTGGTCGCCTCATAATTAAGCTGTCTAAAGTAAGTCTACCACATAAGGCAGCTGAAAGGTTCAAATTCGATCAAGGACAGTCTAGATATGTGTGTGTGTTTTCTCCATCTCAGAACAAGAAGATAATTGCTCGGTTTTATAGGCATGCTCAATTTTTCTTAAGGAAGTTCGTGCCCCATTTTGCTCAATTAGCCATTCCCTTGAATGACCTACGTAAGACAGGTGCGGAGTATCACAACTGTCTGCCTATGATGCTGTGAAGACCGCTTTGGCTAACCCCATTTCTTACACTGTGCTTTCCAGAAATCTTTCATTGTGCAGACCAACGCATCTTATTCAGGTGTGAAAGCTGTGCTTCTACGAGAGGAGTTTGGATTGAGCGTAAATCTAAGAAAGACGAAGGTAATTACAAGTAATAGAAATGAGAACAGGGAGAAACTTAATATGAGGATCGATGGTCACGAAGTAGCTGAAGTTAAGGAATTATGCTACGTAGGCAGCACAGTAACGACTGACGGACTGAGAAAGGACATCAAAAGCAGACTAGCACTGGCAAAAAGGGCATTCATGGCCAAGATAAATCTACTAATATCAAATATCGGCGTTAATTTGAAGAAGAAATTTCTGAGAATGTACGTCTCGAGTACAGCATTGCATGGTAGTGAAACATGGACTGGGGGAAACCGGAACTGAAGAGAATCGAAGCATTTGAGATGAACTACAGACCAATGTTGAAAATTAGGTTGACTGACAAGGTAAGGAATGAGGTTTTGTGCAGAGTCGGAGAGGAAAGGAATATGTGGAAAACATTGGTAAGGAGAAGGGATAAGATGACAGGATATCTGGTAAGAGGGAATGACTTCCATGGTACTAGTGGTATTATAGAAAGCTGTAGAGGTCGAAAACTGTAGAGGAAGACAGAATGGAATACATCCAGCAAATAATAGAGGACGTGGGTTGCAAGTGATACTCCAGATTAAATCGTGGCGGGCTGCGGCAACCCAGTCAGGACACTGATCAAACACCACAGCGAAAAAACAAAAAAAGCGACATCTGCTTGCCGTTTTCGCGGAGTAGCGAGGAGTGTCTCCGAGCTGTGGGCAGGTAGGAACGGACAGCGGTTAGCAGCAGATGTGTCTTTCCTACTATACTACGAAGTCTGGACTGTCTTCGGCCCAAGTTGGCACTGTGTAACGAGGGCCGGAGTGGTGTTCCTGCAGGGCCGTGTATCGCCGCAGCTGAGCTCTGGACGTGCAGTGCGACCTGGCCGCGCCTTCCCTGGGTTGCTGAAGGCCTGTTCTTTCGCGAAGCGGTCGTTGGCGTGTGCGACATGTTTCCGATACATTGTCCCACGTTTTAATCTCTGAGTTTCGCTTCTCTAGTGTGAACTCGTCCCACACCTGGCTCGGTCTGATTTTGAAGATCATCCTACTTAATTTCTTTCTGCGTTTATTTTACTTTGAGAAAATTTTCCTGTTCTCATCCAGCAAGTGCCAAAAGCATACAAACTGACTACTGTAAAACATGAGATCATTTATCTACTGAGAGTAACTGACATTCCATATTTAAAATAATTGTGCCTAGTCAGACACCTACAGTCACGCAAAATAATGTTAAATCTTTTATACCACATAACAATTAGGCCTAATTGCCCCTAGGACGAATAGAAATTGGAAGAAATTTGGCTTACATATTTTCAAAATGTGTCCATAAGCTATAGGACAAAAGTGACCTGACGAATGACTGGGTTTGAAAATCTTTAACCCTAAAATGCGCAGGGTAATCGCTTTCCAGCTACGTCACTGTACTTTCAAAGACCCCGTAACAGACCACGAATATCCAAGTTACACATCACAATGCCCAACAACTTTGTGCAGTAACCACATCCCTCCGAGCTCGATACAGCAGCTAGAATGGGACACCAGCACAGAAGCTCGATATTCAGTTAATCAGAAGCTGCGAGATGTGCAGGCAGAACTGAAGTTAACGACCAACCCTGAACTGGACTTCAAATCGATTACCAGTAATTTTAATGGAATGCTCACTACACTGCAACAGCCTCATCGGCTGCTAAGAATGATACACCTTTATTATTTACTGAAAATGGTAACAGTTTCTTGCACTAAGGAAATTTCAGTTTGATCAATATTACAAACTTTGCACAAAACCTCATTTATCATTTACCTCGGGTAGCCTTCCACATATTTTAGGGATGATACACATCAGGGAAAGCAGAATTTGAAGGTTTGTACAGAATGATTTGAAAGCTAAATATGGACAATCACTGAAAGTAAGGAAATACTGGAAATCGCAAAACATCTGAGATGGGGTGCTCAGATGACGAACCCACAGCAGGAAGTGTAAGACCATTATTTGACGTGTGTTGATTACACACGATGGCACTGTGGTCCCGGTGTCAGATACACCCCATTGTAGGAAGTGGCTTTACAACCTCCTCTAGCTACGAGAGGTTGCTGCTTAGCTACGTCAACAACATTTGTGCTCAACTACACAGCTGGAGTTTTTTTTACTAGTGGTAAATGGGAGGATTATTTTAATCCAACTACTGACAGACTTTCCATTCAATATAAATATTACTACAGTCCGATGACCTGGTCGATTTTGCATTAAGAATCTAGCTGCTTCCAGGAGAAACAAATTTGAGTTGCATTACTTCACGTAATTGACTTAATATATACAATGCTATCATGATCTGCACATTACGATGCATAATATCATGTTAGAAGTTTAACAACAAAACTAAGTTGTACGGTTACAAACTGTGTGACAGGCAGCGTAACTGACAGCACGGAAGTATCTTGACAACTCATCGAGTATGTGAGGATGGGAACACCCAGTGATTTTCTCGCTTATGAACATGAAGTTCGTTTGGAAAGTTTATGAAAGGTTTGAAACTAAATTTGACATACAATTATTATAACAGTAACTAATTTATAAAGTAATCAGACGACTGAAGCTGTTTTGTACATGAGAGTTCGAGTCTTTAAGGCTCAGAGGTTTACTGGTACATTTAGAACCCTTCCATGTTCAGGCACAGCATTTTCTCAAATAAATTAGAGATATATGGAAACATCACGTCGATATTTTGAATAGTCATGTTACTGCATTGGTAACAACGCATGCATAATATTAATTTACAATTAACTTATTTGTTGTGAACAGAATTTTATGGAAATCACGTAACATCAGTGACTCAACTTTCAGTACAGACAGGAATAAATCCTTATTTTCTACTATCCGCCCAATGTGTTTCGGAGCTACAGCTCCATCTCAACGACTATGGATACAACGGGCGTTTCATCTGCTTGGGTTTTTTAGACTACCGACACATTTCTAGGTGAACACCACCCTCTAATAGGATACTTACAGTACACCACTTCTCTCCTCTTTCGACCATTCTAACTTATTACCTACGTCTGACGACACAACTTTCGTCTTCTACAATGGCGAGATACATTTGCACTTATGAATTTAATCTATTTGACGTGTTAATGACAGAACTGTATTAGTCACATTTTCACATTTAGCCATATTACAGTCATGTGATGTAATGACTTGACTGATTTTCATTTACATAATTAACAAACTTAAGGAAATAATCTATTACTAGGAGATCCGACACGTAATTTCAGTTTACATATATATTCAACACGAAAATTTAATTGCTATTTTATGTAACTGATTTAGGTACAGAAGCAGTAAACAACAGTATGCAGTACGTAAGATAGGGGAGGGGAGTGATTTGGGGGAGGGGGGGGATGTCCCTAACTTCGGAGCCACTGTCCTTTAAACTATCACTGTCCCTCCAGAGCCAACTCTGGAATGTCTCGCTGAAAGGCTCGTAAGTCGTCGGGAACGGATTTCCACTTCTGAGGTTCTGGCCAGCAACTTGCATCTTCCACTGTATATCTTACGAGCTGGGTGCTTTCAGGTCAGGCAGTAGCGATAGTGAAGTGGCTGGAAGGACTGCATTCAGCGGACGCCACCATCATCTTCGTCAAGTGAACGACAGCATGGGGAAGTTCTGGCTTTACCTCTTCTCTTATTCCTGCTGACTGATCTGCGGAACGATCTTCTTCAATGACAAATGATCACAACTCTTCCAGTTATAGCCACCAACATACAAATGATGAGAATCAGTGCAGACGTCCGTGAGGTCAGACACGGAACTTGGAATATGGTGCCATCTGTGCTGCAGACACTGTTTTGGGAGGAAGTACACCAGTATCTGATACAGCAATGCTCTACCACAGCGTTCTATCCCCGTCTTCACATTGTCTTCTCTTCGCAACTGGCAACCACAAAATTACTTTGCTTCTCAGCGGTCTACGGCATGGTACATAATGTCACTGGAGTTTTGAAATATCAGTCTTCTCTGTCTCACTTTCATTTGTTCACTAGCCATCAAGGTCACTTCAGCGCTGTGGACCTATCCAGGATTGTCCCTGTAGTAACTCCAGGAACTTTTGATTGTGTGATTCCAATATGCTCCAATATTTCTACTGGTGATCACTCCTCCAAGATCAGCAACAGTTAACATTTGACATGGTTTACATCCTGAGAAGCAACCTTCTTTATGTTTAAGGCTTCCTTTTCGATCCCATTTACTTCACTACTGATGCAGAGTAACTTCTCCATCTGCGATTCACATTTTATTCACGAACTAGGGATATTGTGAGCGATCATGCTGACACTACTGTTCTGTTTACACATCTAGTATGGCTTGTTCTGTCTCTTGCTTAGTCTTCACATCCAAATATTTTCAGGCGTTGGACTATGAAGACTTACATGGATCGTTTACCAACTTTATCGCATAACACCCAGCTTGGAGGGCCAGGCTTTCTCTGATGGGATCGCTCCCAGGAACGTTGGCTTCCTCTCTAACCATGTCCTGAGGCCGCCGCCGCCCCCCCTCCCCTTCCCCAATTGAAGGCAATAGTGAAAATGAAAGACACCCTCTGGCCTCGCAACCTAATACCATTGGGGTCGAAAAGAACAAGAGTTGACCAAGGGAGGCCGACAGAAAAGGAAACAGAAGATCATGAAGTAAGTGGAAGTAAAGTCAGACTTCGTGAACAGTGACTAGCAAGACCATTTGCATGAAAGGAACGTTGATGTCCTAAGGTTATCAATTATTTTAAAGTAATATTTCTAGTCTGACTGCGCTTCTGTAATACTGCTTACAAAGTAATGGTGATTAACAGAAGGTAACTTAAAAGATGCATCTGCACACTGTATATTGTAGAAGTTACTTATTTAGTAATGCTGCTGATCTATTTGACATTGAAAGTTTGTGATCGTTACACAACGAGAGCTAAATTGAGTTTACACCTTACCCAAAAATAATTTCTTGAGTTACAATTCTCTTAATCTCAGTTATAGTTGAAATGGCTATGCAAGTTGTTTGATCTGGTCATACAAAGTAAAATATTCGTACCAGTTCAACTGTAAACCAGCTTCTGTATCTACCATTTACCATTTCTAGTAAGTGGAGGATTTTTGTAACAGGCTTTATTACAGTGCTTGTGAGAAATAACACTAATTTAAAAATCTCAGCAACTTTTCACGTAATATTACAGTTTACTTTCAGAGACAGGAATTTCAATTGACTACTTGTAATTGAAATTTCAGTTACGATGAACTCTTTGATTGCAAATATTTCAGAGAGTTCGCTGCACTGATAATATAAACACACAAAAATTCATAAAAAGACAATGATAACGTAACAGGTATCATTAACTACAATTAAGAAAACCATGGATTCTGTAACTAGCAGTTCGTTCCTCAAGTAGAAGAGGTAGGCTGGGAAAGGTTAAAAAGGAAGAGGAAGTGAGAGACTGCAATGAGTAGGACCCTCATGTGGTATTGGTGAGGTTACATAAAGATCGAAGGTTAGACAAAATTACTTTTATAGCTATCTGTAAGCTGTAACGTGTTTTATCTTCAAACACCGACATTTGCATATACTGGCAATCAGTACAAAATCAAGTATTGGCTTCGGAAAGTCCGTTACAATGCTGTCTTCTAATTACTTATTACTAGTTTTATTCACTGATCACACTCACAGTAGTATACTAACACCATAAGAGAAAGAAACCCAATATAACAGTAGAAGGAATTGAAGATCCAATGGGATTACGTTGTCATCTTCACATACTTATCAAAAAATATTTATCACATCAGATATCCTACATTTCTACATATACGAAGAAAAACTATTACAATAAAAATGTATATAAAAGTGAACATAAGTTTGCAGTTCTGAAGTTATACATTGTCAGGACAAATGGAGAGTATACATGTGCATAGCAATATGGAACTATTTCTGCCAAGTATTATGACTTAAGATCGTATTAATGTATAAAATTAAATTGATTACGTTCAATAAAGGGATTAAGAAAATAATCTTCACTCCACTCCCAAAGTGAACAGTATGTTCGAAGTGCACATTCTTCATGAACATAGGAGCCATGCACAAACCCAGAGGTAAGTGAAGGGCACAAAAATAAAATGTAATGCGCTTGATCATTGAATTGAACATACTAAAACACAGTACAATGAAGTCATGTTAAAGAATATAGTAATATTTTATGTATCCAATATTTCTGATGTATCTACTATTGCCAAGACATTTCAGTAAATGAGTATCAAAAAACTCAAGAATCTTAAGCATATGTATGCCAACTAATTGCAAGACAACATGAGAGCTTCCAGATGTAGTCTCATACCTATGAGAGTAGTACTGCACTTTAGACAATAGAGGGGGCAGGGGAGGTCAATAGCAGTAGTCAACCAGCACGCATAGTAATGCTGAGATTGCTTGTGATTAGTCCTTATGGACAATGACTAAACGAACCTATCCGCAACTGAACCTAAACAGAACGAAATACACTGAAGGCCAAAGAAACTGGTACACTTTCCAACTATCGAATAGGGCCCCTGCGAGCGCGACAGAGTGCCGCAACAGGACGTCGCGTGGACTCCACTAATGCCTGAAGTCGTGCTGGAGGAAAGTGACACCATGAATCCTGCAGGGCTGTCCATAAATCCGTGGTAGTACGAAAGGGCGGGGATCTCTTCCGAAAAGAACGTTGCAAGGCATCCCAGATATGCTCAATAAGGTTGACGTCTGGGAAGTCTTTTAGTCAGCGGCAGTATGAACCCTGAAGACCGTCCCTGGAGCCACTGTTACCATTCTGGACGTGTTGGTTGTTGTATTTTCCTGGTAGAATTGCTGAAGTCCGTCGGAATGCAGAAGGGACATGAATGGATGCAGGCGATTTATCAGGAAGGCTACAAATGTGCCACTTTTCAATCGTATGTAGACGTATCAGAGGTCCCATGTCACTATAGCTGCACATGCCCCATACCATCACAGAACCTCCACCAGCTGAAACAGTCCCCTGCTGTCGTGCAGGGGACCATGGATTCATGAGGTTGTCTCCACACGTCCATTCGCTCGATGCAATTTGAAACGAGACTCATCCAACCAGACAACGTGTTTCTCGTCAACCGTCCAGTGTCGCTTGTTGCGTTGAATTGTTCACACGCTGACACTATGGCCCAGCATTGGTATCTGCAGCAGTTTGCTGAAGGGTTGCATTTCTGTCACGTTGAACCATTTTCTTGCCATTGGCACCGTTCTTTTAAGATCTTTTTCCGGCCGCATGATGTCAAAGATTTGATGCTTTACCGGACTGCTGATATTCTAGGTACACTCTTGAAACGGTCATACGTGAAAATCCGGACTTCATCGCTACCTCGGAGATGCTGTGTCCCATCGCTCGTGCGGCGACTGTAACACGAAGTTCAAACTCAAATCTTGATAACCTGCCATTGTAGCAGCACTGACCGATCCAACAGCCGCGCCAGGAACTTTTTGCTATACAGGCGTTGCCGACCGGAGCGCCGTATTCTGCCTGTTTACATCTCTGTATTTGAATAGGTATCACTTTCTTCGGCGCTTCAGCGTATACAAAGCCAATAAATTTCTGATTAAAATTCTGGAACAGAGTGAGAAATGGGGGAGTTCAAATGCACATGACTAGTAACATGCTTGTTTATCTACATATACAGTTCAGATTACACCTAGAACACAATTACCATTATTAATAGCAAACTGCTCATACTCTAATGCACTTAACTAAAAACAATTACCTACTCTGACAGTCCAGAGATGAGAGGATTGCTTAAAAACGCAAGATTTAAGCAGTACATAATAAAATCGACAGATAATGAAAGGGCATAAAAAAGCATGGTTATAGTAAATTTGTTGAGTTTGCCCTTATAAATTTTTCTATCCGTATGGTATCACTGGGAGGTCAGCTATATGGTAGCAAGGAGTGCTGCCAATATCAATTTTATATAGTCTGCACATTGCTGTATTGCTCACTGAAAATGTCACTGACTGAATGCAATGAGGCGTTCGTCATCAGACATGTTTTAATTAAATCAATTACTCACGACATAAAAATGAGTTACAGAACCAATATCGGCATACAATGAAAGCATTGCAAAGCTGAAGAGGACATGTGCCAGGAAACTGCATGCAACTAGTAGACATAGTTACAAGCACAACTGGACGTAATATTTACATGTTTTAATGGTAACGGACATAAAGTTGCTGATCATTAGGTAAAGATACAAATGTTGCGCATGCATTACCGTAGTATGAAATCACGTACGACTTACAAAAAGCATTAAACCAAGGGAAATACAACGCAATGTGCAAGAACAGTAATGTTTTTACAAATGTTAAAAATCAGCAAAACATAGCATTATTATTAATATTGCTGACTGTACAATGTTTGACGCCAGATGACGTTGCACATGCAAGTATGACGCTACATAGCGACAGTTTTAATTTGTGGTTTGTACTAATTTAGCATGTAGAAAGCTGACAGTCACAATTAAAATAAGCTTGGTTCTGAACTTTAAGCGCAGAACTTAATTCGAGCAGTACATTTCCTTGCTGTTCGAAATTACACACTTTGTGCCGACGTAAGTACAATGAAACAGTCTACCAGCTCTAGACTACGAACTGCGTATATTAGCGTTGTAATAGCTACATGCATTGTACAGTATAAGTTGTTACAATGAATTAAATATTTAGTTCTGACTTATTAGCATTAAAGGAAACGGTATAGTACATTGCCTGTTTAAAATGGAAAGTGGTAAATAACTTACTATTTGCGCCAAGCAGTGCATGAAGCTATTGCAGCACTGAACGAATGAATATGAACAGCCGACGTATTGGTACAACTCACCAAACAGCACAGTTCTCTGCCTGTTAGAAGTGAAGCAGGGTACATAAGCGCTAAAGCAGCTAGATGCACTGAATGGCGTAAGTAGTTACAAAAAGTACATATTTAGTAGCGCTGTCATTAGCACAAAGAAATTAAATACAAACCTGTTTACGACTATCACTATAACCGTAATGAGCAAGTTTCGTTGCTCTATCCGGGATAACGATGTGCACAATTACCGTATAGCGTTTTGTTTCACTTAAATTAATGTAGTTCTCATGGGAGAGGAAGTCTTACATCGAGCATATGTTGATAATATTATATGAGACCAAATATAGAACATGAAAAACCTCAGTCATCATAAGCATTGATAGCAATTGAAAATCTAATAGTAAACCTCTGACTCCTTATGCAATCAAACTCCCATGTTTTGAACTCACTTGTAAAGCAATCTGAAGTTTAAGCTGTTCCAGTGCGTTAAATATCTAACATTAGGAGTGTAAGCAAAAAAAATTGTAAAGCGTTTTTGTAATCAAGCCAAGCCCAACTAACATTGAATATCCTCACTACGTAACATTGAGTAAGTCTGACTAATTTGCGCGTCGTGAGCTATGCTTCCTGGAGAAACGTACATAGGTCGCAGGTTTCATACAGTGAAACAAGTATTGTAGACCAAATACTAAGATCCTCTTAATGAGCAGATTATGAGTCATTTGGTTTCCAAAATTATTATGTTTTTAAAATTGAGTCTTTACAATTTTGTTGCTCCTAGAAGACATACAGGCAAAATGCACCTGGCGCTGGGTGTCCTGAACCGAGTTAGTCTAGTAATATCTATGTACTTTCTGTGCTATATCCTTCAACATCTTTGATTTATGCCTATCTACCAGCAGTAGTGAATGGGGGCAGAGTGCAAATTTGCCTTTTCTGACAGATGTTCTGTTTTAATACTGGTGTCACCCGTCTACAGTCAGTAATAGCATTTTATAGAAAGTTATTAATTGGTTTGCTGGTACCTCCCTTCCTGCGCGCCCAAGCAACTAATTTAACGCAATTTAGATCACGTCACAGAGCCAAAGAAATTCTCAGTGACAATAACGAGCACAATATTCCTGGGCTTTCACAGACTGAAAACTACACAGGGAACGTCCCAGTCTGAAAACTGGATTTGGTTCAGCACCTTTCTGATCCAGAATGCCCTCTCGTATTAGATACGAAACAGTCACAAAGGCTGACTTTTTGGATTCTGGGTACTCACCGTCACACGGAATTATCCTCTGAGGGAGTTTCTCTTGCTCATTGCTTATTAGAATGATCGGGGTCATATGTAGATGCAGTCGAAGAATGTCCCGTTTCAAGTTGAGAAAGCTGAGAATATTTACCTGCGGTGCTGTTAACCTTTTTTCTCTCATCTGTCGTCACGGTCACCATACCCTTTGGACGCGACTACTTCCGTGCGAGAAAAATATGACTAACGTAATCGGTCCCTGCTGTAGAGAGACGTTAAGTATGCTGCTGTAGAATTTTACTAACTTCTTCCCATTAGCGTGTAAAATGCATGAATATTAAATCTGTTCAAATCAAATGCCCACCAGTTTCTCTTAAATGACTCATTCCATTCTTTTGAGCAACATTCGAGTAGACAGCTTACCGAAGGTAACCGTCAATTGTTAAACTGTTGAGCTATATCTTTCTTTAAGTATTTCAGGGATCGATGTACCTTCACATGCGTAGGTGACAACCTATACTTGCCCTACAGATGCTTGGGTGCTGCTAAGAAAGCAACGGAACTGACTGCTAGAGAATCTTTTCAGATACATGAGAAGTAGCCAACTTTGATTCCATAAGGAATCACTGTGCACAGCGACTGTAGATTAAGGGTAAGGACTCAGCACAGCAGAAGCTCTTTTCCAGGGTCAACCATCTGCAAAAGCGGGATCATATTAAAATATGTCAACTGAACATTGAGAGCATTACCAGAACCGAATGCCAAAGCTTACAGGAGGTGCTGTTTAAGCCCATCTTCTACATTCTAGTCCTAAATACTGGAATACGATATTGTCAGAGCAACGTTTCACAATGTCTACGGAGCAGTCACGTGTTCTGAGTAACACCGTGAATGCTCACTTGCTATCCGATTCCATGAACTATATTCGTCAAAACTGATTAGGAATTGGAGAAGTGACCATACGTAATATCTGCAAACCGCCACGTTCTCCCTTGCTAATCCCTGTTCTTGAAACATACTGACGTCCTGCACAAGATGCAATCGACACGCGCACACACACACACACACACACACACACACACACACACACACACACACACACACACACACACACACACTGACGTAAAAGAAACCTAACACCAAAAACTACAGTAATGAAATTTCAGGAATACATTTGTCTAGGTGACGAATTTAAGTGACTAACATTGCGAATCACAGGTTAACGTTAGCGTGAAATAAGCCATTGCAAACGTGAAATGCTGTTACATTGAAAACCCGTGTAACTGCCAGGATGTTGAATCTAAGCATGCAAACGTGCATACAGTGTGTTTCACACGTGAATAAAGCCAGTGTGTACGACAGAGTTCTACGCCTGTTGCACTTAGTTAATACAGGTAATGTTAACGCTGGTTGTGGATGACTCTCTGCCTTCGGATTTTTGTTTGTTTTGGTTTTAGGGCGCGAAACTGCTATGGTCATTAGCGCCCGGTCCGTGACTTAGGAAAGAATAGAAACCGAAAATGGAAAAAAGCAGAAATGGGAACGAAACTCAAAAAATTGGAGAAACTGAAAGCAGAAAGAAAGCTTAAAAATCCACTACAGAAAGGGGTTGGTGGTCCCCAAAAAAAAGCTTCAAATGACTGACGTCATTTCACTGTCACTAATAAACTCGACAACGCGATCAACCAAGCGCATGTCATCTGCTAAAATGGACGATATATCAGGCGACAGCTGTAGACGGGCGCGTAACGGAGTAAAATAGGGGCACTCAATTAAAAGGTGTCTTACCGTCCACCGCTGAGAGCAGTGGAGACAGAGTGGGGGAGGATCGCCGCTTAAAAGATGACGATGGCTAAAAAGACAGTGCCCTATCCGGAGTCTAGTTAAAATTACCTCCTCCCGACGATGCGTTCGGGAGGAAGAGGTCCAAGCACAAGGAAGAGCTTTCACGTCCCGCAATTTATTACGGGAAAGTGTCGACCAATAAAAGAACAACTCGACGACATAAAACGCTCCGTAGATCGGTGAAGGGAATCGACTGAATAGCTGGCCGAAGAAGAGAGACTGCAGCCTTGGCCGCCATATCATTCCCGCCATATCATTCCCGCCACATCATTCCCGCCACATCATTCCCGCCACATCATTCCCGCCACATCATTCCCGCCACATCATTCCCGCCACATCATTCCCGCCACATCATTCCCGCCACATCATTCCCGCCACATCATTCCCGCCACATCATTCCCGCCACATCATTCCCGCCACATCATTCCCGCCACATCATTCCCGCCACATCATTCCCGCCACATCATTCCCGCCACATCATTCCCGCCACATCATTCCCGCCACATCATTCCCGCCACATCATTCCCGCCACATCATTCCCGCCACATCATTCCCGCCACATCATTCCCGCCACATCATTCCCGCCACATCATTCCCGCCACATCATTCCCGCCACATCATTCCCGCCACATCATTCCCGCCACATCATTCCCGCCACATCATTCCCGCCACATCATTCCCGCCACATCATTCCCGCCACATCATTCCCGCCACATCATTCCCGCCACATCATTCCCGCCACATCATTCCCGCCACATCATTCCCGCCACATCATTCCCGCCACATCATTCCCGCCACATCATTCCCGCCACATCATTCCCGCCACATCATTCCCGCCACATCATTCCCGCCACATCATTCCCGCCACATCATTCCCGCCACATCATTCCCGCCACATCATTCCCGCCACATCATTCCCGCCACATCATTCCCGCCACATCATTCCCGCCACATCATTCCCGCCACATCATTCCCGCCACATCATTCCCGCCACATCATTCCCGCCACATCATTCCCGCCACATCATTCCCGCCACATCATTCCCGCCACATCATTCCCGCCACATCATTCCCGCCACATCATTCCCGCCACATCATTCCCGCCACATCATTCCCGCCACATCATTCCCGCCACATCATTCCCGCCACATCATTCCCGCCACATCATTCCCGCCACATCATTCCCGCCACATCATTCCCGCCACATCATTCCCGCCACATCATTCCCGCCACATCATTCCCGCCACATCATTCCCGCCACATCATTCCCGCCACATCATTCCCGCCACATCATTCCCGCCACATCATTCCCGCCACATCATTCCCGCCACATCATTCCCGCCACATCATTCCCGCCACATCATTCCCGCCACATCATTCCCGCCACATCATTCCCGCCACATCATTCCCGCCACATCATTCCCGCCACATCATTCCCGCCACATCATTCCCGCCACATCATTCCCGCCACATCATTCCCGCCACATCATTCCCGCCACATCATTCCCGCCACATCATTCCCGCCACATCATTCCCGCCACATCATTCCCGCCACATCATTCCCGCCACATCATTCCCGCCACATCATTCCCGCCACATCATTCCCGCCACATCATTCCCGCCACATCATTCCCGCCACATCATTCCCGCCACATCATTCCCGCCACATCATTCCCGCCACATCATTCCCGCCACATCATTCCCGCCACATCATTCCCGCCACATCATTCCCGCCACATCATTCCCGCCACATCATTCCCGCCACATCATTCCCGCCACATCATTCCCGCCACATCATTCCCGCCACATCATTCCCGCCACATCATTCCCGCCACATCATTCCCGCCACATCATTCCCGCCACATCATTCCCGCCACATCATTCCCGCCACATCATTCCCGCCACATCATTCCCGCCACATCATTCCCGCCACATCATTCCCGCCACATCATTCCCGCCACATCATTCCCGCCACATCATTCCCGCCACATCATTCCCGCCACATCATTCCCGCCACATCATTCCCGCCACATCATTCCCGCCACATCATTCCCGCCACATCATTCCCGCCACATCATTCCCGCCACATCATTCCCGCCACATCATTCCCGCCACATCATTCCCGCCACATCATTCCCGCCACATCATTCCCGCCACATCATTCCCGCCACATCATTCCCGCCACATCATTCCCGCCACATCATTCCCGCCACATCATTCCCGCCACATCATTCCCGCCACATCATTCCCGCCACATCATTCCCGCCACATCATTCCCGCCACATCATTCCCGCCACATCATTCCCGCCACATCATTCCCGCCACATCATTCCCGCCACATCATTCCCGCCACATCATTCCCGCCACATCATTCCCGCCACATCATTCCCGCCACATCATTCCCGCCACATCATTCCCGCCACATCATTCCCGCCACATCATTCCCGCCACATCATTCCCGCCACATCATTCCCGCCACATCATTCCCGCCACATCATTCCCGCCACATCATTCCCGCCACATCATTCCCGCCACATCATTCCCGCCACATCATTCCCGCCACATCATTCCCGCCACATCATTCCCGCCACATCATTCCCGCCACATCATTCCCGCCACATCATTCCCGCCACATCATTCCCGCCACATCATTCCCGCCACATCATTCCCGCCACATCATTCCCGCCACATCATTCCCGCCACAGATACCAGCGTGTCCCGGGAGCCAGAGGAATGCCACCGAAACGCCCCACAGGTGGAGCAAGCGCAGACAGTCCTGAATCCGGTGGACCAGAGGGTGCACAGGGTAAAGAGCTTGGAGACTGAGGAGAGAGTTGAGAGAATCAGCAGATAACGTACTGTATCCGCTGATGGCGGCGGATGTAGTGGACAGCCTGGAGAACAGCGTAAAGCTCCGCAGTATAAACCGAACACTGGTCGAGAAGCCGAAAGTGATTTGGGGTGTCGCCAACAATATAGGCACTCCCTACACCAAACGATGTTTTCGAGCCGTCGGTGTAAATAAATGTGGCGTCCGTCATTTGTGCACATAGAGCAGCAAATGCCCGATGATAAACTAGTGAAGGGGTACCATCCTTGGGAAATCGACAAAGGTCACGGAGCAGGCAAATCCGGGGACAGAGCCAAGGTGGTGCTGTACCCCAAGTTGTCAAGATGGTTTTAGGAAAGCAGAAGGAAAGAGAATGGAGCAGTTGACGGAAGCGGACTCCCAGTGGTAATAGGGAGGAGGGGCGGCCTGCATACCCTACATCAAAGGAGGCGTCGAAAAAAGGTCATGGGCTGGATTAGCAGGCATGGAAGACAGATGGCTAGCATAACGACTCAGAAGGACAGGTCGCCGATTGGACACCGGAGGCTCAGCAGTCTCAGCATAAAGGCTTTCCACAGGGCTGGTGTAAAAAGCTCCAGACAATAAACGTGATCCACGGTGGTGGATAGAGTCGAGACGCCGAAGAATAGACGGCCGAGCAGAGGAGTAGACTATGCTTCCATAATCCAATTTCGAGCGCACTAAGGCGCGATAGAGGCGGAGAAGGACCACTCGGTCCGCTCCCCAAGAGGTACCATTCAGGACACGGAGACAGCGTTCCGAAAGATAGGAAACGTGGGAGGACCAGCACAGTTTTCTGTCAAACATAAGACCCAAGAATTTAGCGACGTTTGAAAACGAAAGGTTGACAGGACCTAGATGTAAGGAGGGCGGAAGAAACTCCTTACGTCGCCAAAAATTAACACAAACGGTCTTACTGGGAGAAAAACGGAAGACGGTTTCGATGCTCCAAGAGTGGAGTCGATCGAGAGAGCCTTGAAGACGTCGTTCAAGAAGGCTGGTCCGTTGAGAGCTGTAGTAGATCGCAAAATCTTCCACAAAGAGGGAGCCCGTGACATCAGGAAGGAGACAATCCATAATTGGATTGATGGCAATGGCAAACAGTACAATACTCAGCACGGAGCCTTGGGGTACCCCGTTTTCTTGGGAGAAAGTACGGGAGAGAGTAGTGTTCACCCGCACCCTAAATGTGCGCTCTGCCATAAATTTGCGAAGAAAAAGGGGTAGCTGACCTCGAAAGCCCCAAGAGAGCAATGTGCGGAGGATGCTTGTCCTCCAACAGGTATCGTATGCTCTCTCCAGATCAAAAAATATTGCTACTGTTTGCCGTTTCCGGAGAAAATTGTTCATGATATACGTGGAGAGGGCAACAAGATGGTCAACTGCAGAACGATGCTTTCGGAATCCGCGTTGAGCAGGTGTTAGACTGCGGGATTCCAGCCACCACGCTAAACGGTAATTCACCATACGCTCCAAAACCTTGCAAACACTACTCGTGAGAGAAATGGGGCGATAGCTAGAGGGGAGATGTTTATCCTTTCCAGGTTTCGTAACAGGAACGACGATAGCTTCCCGCCATTGTCTGGGAAAAGTACTGTCGGTCCAAATTAGATTATGAAGGTGAAGGAGGTAACGCAGACTATGGGTTGATATATGCAGCAACATTTGGACGTGGATACCAACCGGTCCTGGGGCGGAGGAGCGAGAAGAAGAGAGTGCATGTTGGAGTTCCCGCATGGAGAAAACAGTATTGTAGCTTTCGCGATTTTGAGAGGTGAAAGCAATAGGTCGCACTTCCGCTGCACGTTTCTTCGGGAGAAACGCTGGCGGGTAATTTGAAGCGCTCGAAATCTCAGCAAAGTGCTGACCCAACGAGTTAGAAATTGCGACAGGGTCAATTATGTGTCATGCGCGACAGTGAGCCCAGAGACCGGGGAGAAACTAGGCGCACCTGAGAACCGTCGAAGCCGACTCCAAACTTCCGAGGAGGGAGTGAAGGTGTTAAATGAGCTAATAAAGAATTTCCAGCTTGCCTTCTTGCTATCGCGGATGACACGACGGCATCGCGCTCGGAACTGCTTATAGCGGATACAGTTGGCCAAAGTAGGATGGTGTCGAAAAACGCGGAGAGCACGTCGCCGCTCACGTATTGCATCACGGCATGCCTCGTTCCACCAAGGAACTGGGGGGCGCCGCGGCAATTCGAGGTGCGTGGTATAGAACGTTCCGCAGCTCTAAGAATAACGTCGGTAATGTGTGTGACCTCATCGTCGACGCTGGGAAAGTGACGGTCATCGAATGTTGCTAGAGACGAAAGAAGCGTCCAATCAGTTTGGGCAAACTTCCAGTGTCGCGGGCGCATATATCGCAGTTGAGGCTGCAGTCTAAGGACACATGGAAAGTTGTCACTCGTGTGTATCATCAAGGGCGAACCATTCGAAGCGCCGAGCTAGCGGAACAGTACCGACCGCAAGGTCCAAATGAGATAAATTTGTCGCGGAGGCGGACAAAAATGTAGGGACCCCAGTGTTGAGGCAAACTAGATCCGCTTGGTGAAAGACGTCTAGCAGTAGTGAGCCACGTGGACAAGGATGTGGAGATCCCCAAAGAGGGTGGTGGGCATTGAAGTCCCCAACCAGCAAATAGGGGTGGAAGCTGACCAAGTAGATGAAGGAGATGAGCTCGTGCCTTTGGTGTGGACGATGGAATGTATACAGTACAAAGAGGAAAGGTATATCCAGATAGGGAAAGACGGACAGCAACAGCTTGGAAGGAAGTGTTTAAGGGGATTGACTGATAATGGAATCATGGAGAAGAATCGCGAGTCCTCTGTGGGCTGGAGTGCCTTCAACAGAGGGGAGATCGTATCGGACAGACTGAAAATGAGGGAAAACAAAGCAGTCATGGGGATGCAGCTTTGTTTCCAGAAGACAGAAGATGACCGGCGAGTAGGATCTCAAGAGGTTCGACAATTCATCCGGATTGGCTCGAATACCTCGGATATTCCAGTGGATAATGGACATAGTGTGAACAGAAAATGGAGGAATGTGACCAAGGTCGCTGTCAACTCAACGACTGCTCAGAGGTTGCGACCGACAGCATGGAATGGCATTCAGCCGAAGGCAGAAGATCCTGATCCATAGGTTGTTCAGGAGCAGCTCCTGCCACCAGCGATCGACCGGTTGATCGGCCACCAGCAGTGCGCCTCGGCGACACAGACGACGGCGGAGGGCGATTTCCGCTAGGTAGTGCTGTAGATGGGACACGCCTTGGCGGAGAAGGAGAGGAACTGGGTTTCTTTGTAGCCTTCTTGGAAGTATGATGTTTAGATGAAGGAGGAACCGATGTTTGGGAAGTTACCGTACATAAAAACTCTTCACGAGTATGCTCTTTTTTCGAAGCCTTGGTGTCTGACTTTTGGACTCGAGATTTAGCAGAACCCAACGAAGGGTGAGCCAGAGAGTGGGCAGGCGAAAGTGGTGAGGTTGAACGTGCGATCTTTGCGCTGGCCGATCTGACGACCGTGGTACTAAAGGTGAGGTCGCAAGTCTGCGTGGCCGCCTCCTTTGTTGGCCGAGGAGAAGCAAGGACAGTGCTGTATTTTCCTGTCTGAGGCACGGTGGGCTGTCGACTGGCGAATTATTTTCGAGCAGCAAAGGTCGACACCTTTTCCTTCACTCTTATTTCCTGGATGAGCTTTTCGTCCTTAAAAACGGGACAATCTCGAGAGGAAGCAGCGTGGTCACCATACAGTTGATGCAGCGAGGGGATGGAGGTGGACGAACACCCTCATGGGCATCCATACCACACTTAACACATTTGGCCGGATTGGAACAGGACTGGCTGGTGTGATTGAACCGCTGACACCGGTAGCAACGCGTAGGGTTTGGGACGTAAGGGCGAACGGAAATTATCGCATAGCCTGCTTTGATTTTCGATGGGAGTTGAACTTTGTCAAATGTCAAGAAGACAGTGCGGGTTGGAATGATGTTCGTGTCAACCCTTTTCTTAACCCTGTGAACAGCCGTTACGCCCTGGTCAGACAGGTAGTGCTGAATTTCTTCGTCAGACAATCCATCGAGGGAGCGTGTATAAACGACTCCACGCGAGGAATTTTAAGTACGGTGCGGTTCCACCCGGACAGGGAAGGTATGTAGTAGTGAGGTACACAGCAATTTTTGTGCCTGGAGGGCACTGACTGTTTCTAACAACAGGGTGCCATTCCGTAATCTGGAACAAGACTTTACAGGACCTGCAATTGCGTTCAAGGGAAGTGTACGTATTTATCTTGAAACAATGCACATGTACCTGGAACTCCAGGAATGGTTGGACAGCAGGGAAGAACATAACAGTGGTACGACGGATCCATGTAGAACGACTGCGTGTTGGTGAGAACCTGTGTTGTTAACTAATAGTGCACTCGTCTAGCTCTGAGCTTTAACGCAGAGTGCGCGCCATTTCCTATCTTGGTGGCAGATTAAAAGATGTTGAAGTTTCTTAAATTCGTACCAGCCGAGGTGTCGGATGCAGCAAGTAGATACTTAGATGTTATTCTGAAAAGGGCTAAGGCAAGCATGGCTACTGATTTTATTAAACAGTGTAGAGTGCTCAACCTCTCAAAGTTTTGTTGATGGTTTCATAGGGAAATCCTGCCTTAAAATGCCCGTCTTTAGAAAAAAGCTGCGTTAGATATTTAATGCTAAAATCTCCGATTTATATGCCAAGAAGGATTTTGAATGAAAGAGCATATATGTTGTATTTAGAAAGTTGGAAGTTTTATTCTGTTCGCTTTAACTTTCAAATAAATGCCTTTTGGTTTAGGGCAAATGAGTGGTTCGCTCTACAAGTAAAAGAGTTTGCCAACAGACATGACAAAAAGTTGCTAATTTAGTTACGAACGTGCTAACAAAATTACACTAATTTTACAGCTGAACCTAGAAAATTCTTGGACAGGGTCATTAAGACAAATTCAATTGTGTGTCTAAGAGGAGTCTCTCCTCTCCAAAGCATTAAAATTTAATTTCGAGCCTAGCACAGCAAATCCGAAAGTTCGAGAAGACAATAGTTGACTCCAAAATCGGTCTAGATTATGCCAAAATGCCTAACGAGAAACAACCTTGATTGGCTTATGAGGCCTACAAAATTATGAGTAAGGCCACACACCGTGCGCATAAACAGGATAACACAAATAAGGTTCTAAGGAGTATTAACCGCAAACTAATACAAAAGGATACTGTTGTCACTAAAGCCGATAAGGGAAACTTCGTAGTTACATCCACAAAGCAAGAATACGTAGACAAGACCGAAGGTTTTTTCAATGACAACGGGATAGTTGTGCTTAACAAAGATCCACTGTTACTCTCCAAAACGAAATTAGAACTGGGATCCAAAATACTAAAAATTTGATAGAGTTCCGAAAGAAGTGGCTGATAAACATAGTATCAGCTTCACCATAGTATCAGTTTTACAATTGATCAAGAATCCGATACTAGGCTCTTAAATTTTTTGGACCTCGCTAACTGTGGTTGTCAACCGCATTGAATTTAATATTTTTCGGAAAACACGTTTTCCGACAATATTATACGTGCAGACTCGGCCCATCCGTACGCCCATACGAAGGCCTTTTTCATTCTAATATCCATCGAGTTACAGCTATCCCTGTTACACCAGATGCGGTAGAAACAGAACTGGTCACACTTGAGAATACTGCTATAAATAATGGCTATAGGCCTCAGTTCATAAGACAGATGTATAATAAGAAAATTAATAATAATAATATGTCTTCCAACCCAGTGGATGCGTTTGATGACGAACAGGTGGCAACGATATCTATCCCTTATATAGGCAATATAAGTTACAAATTGAGGCGTTTACTGAGAGCCCATAATTTCAGAGTCGCCTATTCTACTAATAATAGTTTACATAGGAATTTAATTCACTCCTTGCATAGTAAGAGCGATAAACTTTCCCAATCAGGAGTATATAAAGTAACGTGCGTGGATTATCCAGAATGTTACATCGGGTAAACGGGGCGAGCTCTTGGTCTCAGGTATAAAGAGCATACTCCTACTGGAAGTGGTGACGGTACTAAGGGCTCTATTTATGCCG
Organism: Schistocerca piceifrons; assembly: GCF_021461385.2. Lineage (NCBI taxonomy): Eukaryota > Metazoa > Arthropoda > Insecta > Orthoptera > Acrididae > Schistocerca > Schistocerca piceifrons. Next base: position 1,744,603 of record NW_025728275.1, read on the forward strand.
AACACCTTGTGCAAACGATTCATGCGCCGAACCGCCCTGTTAATATCGACTTACTTCATGCCGAAGTTAAGGGCTTAAAACTGAATGTTTTGGAAGACATGCAGATCTTTAAGCATCTCCAACATGTTAAGGACAATATCCTCAATTACCAACTCCTACTAAGAAATAGAAAATTTTTGAAGGTTTCGCGCCTTTACTTTGTTCCTCATAGATGTAAATCTGATGATCTGGGGATTGTAACACGCGCGCGCCGATTGGCGAGCGCGGTTGGTCAAGCTGTTCATCTTTCCTTTTATCCTCATTTTTCTTTTACGATGAATGTGATTTTGGCCCGTGGAACACCTCACGCCCCGCCCCCCCCCCCCCCACGCTAACTACTGGCTTTAGGTAGAGTTTTTAAGAGTTCCTCCTGTTGTCATAGGTAGCTTCATATCTAAGTTTCTTTACTAGCGTAAGAAACCGTGTGCTGATATTTTTAGGTTTCATCTCCTATTTAGCTCGTCTCTTTTTCTATGCATTTATTTTTTGATATACGTTGATCCGCGGTTGGGAATATATGGGCTATTTAGCCCCGACCGATGTATAAACTTTCTCGTATTCGTATGCGCATGCGCATGCGCAGTTACGTAACTTCCCTTGTCTTACGCATGTGCATACATAGCAGGTCAGGCTTGTGAGCAACCGTTTGTAGCTGCAGTTTATGGCGGGTCATGGCCCATCAAACAAAGGCCGGTGTGAGGTGGAGCGCACACCATTAAGTAGTTGGTTGGTTTTGGGGTTTGATGGAGGCTGAACATCGAGGTCATCAGTCCCCTGTTTGAAACAGACATACTTGTAAAAGGCCTATACAGTAAAAGCGTAACTTCTGCACCCAGAAGGGGAGAACACCAAGGGGTACAGAGCTAAAATGAACACCGCAATAACACAAAATAGAGGACATTGAAAAGGAGCAGAGGAAATAGTTGACTAGAGTAAAACAGACTAAGTGGTTGATGCATCAGGTAAAAGGTCAATCACTCAACTACAAACGAAGAACCTCCAGCTGGAAAGCGTTGATAGAGGTACTAACACAACTTGTTAACATGAAAGGCACTATTTTGGTATCCATGTAACAATAAGAAGTCGCTGAAGTGGGTGTAGCCTGAGAAACCAAGCTAGAGCGCCCACACTAGAGCGAGTGATAAAACCCAGCTGCACAGATAAAACTTAAGACTGAGTCAGCTCTAGTGGCATCGTCACCTAGAATTAAAGTGCAGCTGGTAAATTAAAGGACTGCTGCAAGGGGGCTAAATGGAGCACTGTCAGCCCTGCATCACAGCGACACTTGTGCGGGTTCTCACGGCGAAGGGGAGACCTGTGGGTCAACCGCATATGTCCAATTCAGAGACGACATAATTGAGTCCCTACGCGTGCCCCTCAAGGATGAGTTCCATACGGCCGTGGACGACTTTACCGTGGGGAGCTTATTTGACGTGTTCAAGACAGACCATCCAGAGCTCCAGACATCGCGGACCTTGCGATGTAGGGCTGACCGGAGGTCTCTTTCCACCAGGCCAAGCTCCAGGGGTGGCGAAGTGGTGGCCTGCTTGGCCAACCGATCGACACGTTCGTTTCCTGGAACGCCGATGTGGCCCGGGGACCACACAAACTCGGCGAGACCAAAAACACCATCTTGAATACCGCGCACGAAAGGGTCCCGAGAAAAACGCTAGTTGAGTGCTTGCAAAGCACTGAGTCACTGCATATGACAAATAACTCCCCACGGCAGGAGGAAAGGTGAGCGAGTGCACGATAAAGAGCAACTAGCTCCACAGTGAAAACACTGCTCCCACAAGGCAGGAAATGCTGCTCAACGTACACGCCATGCATGAAAGCAAACCCAGTGCGTCCATCGACCACAGAACCATCGGTGAAGACTACATCTACATCGCGAAACGAGGCAAGAAGAGCCAGGAATTGTTGAAGACTGGCAGGTGGAATGGAGGACTGAGTGGCACGACAAATCCAAGCAATGCTGCAAGCGAGGGAGGGACCAAGGAGGGGTAGAATAAGATGGCCGGTAGGATGGAAGAAGGGGAAAGGACTCGAGTGACGAGAGAAGGGAACGAACGCGGACCGCGATCGGGAGATCCGACCTAGGCCGCCGTCGTGGGGAGGGGAGTGCAAAAGAAGGAAAAAGGAGCCTGCAGTTTGGGTGGTCGGGTGAGGCATGGATCTGGGCGACGTATGACGCAAGCAACTGTTGTCGGCGGAATCGTAGTGGAGGGATTCCAGCTTCTAGAAGAAGGCTAGTGACCGGACTAATGCGGAAGGCACCTGTCGCCAGTCTGACGCCACAATGGAGAATTGGGTGGAGGATCTGCATAGTTGAAGGTGCTGCTTACACTACAGTTCCGTAGTCGAGACGGGACTGGACTGCAGCAAGGCCATATACAGCTGTAGGAGGGTTGCTCATGGAGCCCCCAAACTACTTGGCTTGTCAGCGAATGATGTTCAGGTGCCGCCAGCACCATTGTTTAAGCTCGCGAAGATAAGGTGTCCAAGTGAGCTGAGCATCAAACAACATGCCAAAGAAGTGATACCTCTCCTCAATACGAAGGAGTTCATTGGCAAGGTCGAGCTCTGGATTGAGGTGGACCATTCGACGACAGAAATGCATCACTCGGGTCTTAGAGGCTGAGAACTGAAATCCATGGTTGGATGCCCAAAAATGTTCCTTATAGATAGCTCCCTGCAGCCGCCATTCAGCGACACTGATGCTTGGGGAACTGTAATAAAGACAGAAGTCATTGCCATATAGAGAGGAACAGACCGATGAGCCCACTGCAGCCGCAACACCATTAATTGCCCCAAAAAAGAGGAACACTGAGAACTGAGCCCTGCGGGATACCGTTCTCCTGAATATGTGCAGAGCTAAAATAAGTACCAACTAACTCGAAAGGAGCGATTGGAGAGAAAATTCCGTAGAAAAGTCTGTAGTCGACTAAGCCAAATTTGTGCAGCGTGCGAAGGATATGATGGCGCCTGGTGGTATCGTACGCCTTCCGAAAATCAAAGATAACAGCAACTAGGTGTTCTCGCCAAGTAAAATCTGTACGAATAGCCGACTCTAGCGAGACTAAATTGTCGATCGCTGAGCAGCCCTGACGGAAGCCCCCTTGTTGCTGGGTTAGGAGGCCCTAATCTTCGAGTATCCAGATGACATGCCGACTCACCATCCGTTCCAGGAGTTCGCACATAACGTTGGTAAGGCTGCTAGGGCGATAGCTATCAACCACCAGCGGGCTGCAGCAGGATTCAGCACTCTGATGGTAACGCTATCCTGCCTAAGAGTTGGGAAAACGTCCTCCATCCAGAAGCGGTTAAACAGGGCTAGTAATTCACCCTGACAGTGCGCCGAGAGATGGCGAAGAAACTGGTTGTTAATTCGGTCTGGACCTCTAGAGGTATTGGGGAAGCTGTAAGGACACTTTGGAACTCCCATTCATTAAACTGGGCGTTGTATCGTTTCCAACGGTGCGTGCGAAGTGACAACTGCGTACGCGCAGCCTGGTCTATAATGGCTCGGAATTCTGTGCTGTAGCCTGCTGTCGTGAAACTTCGAGCGAAGTACTCTGCCAGATGTTCGGCGATGGCGATTGGGTCAGTACAAAGTGCACCCCGATGGGAAAGGCAAGGGACAGACGCATGAGGGCGAAAGCCAACAATCTGCTATACCCGCGACCACACCTGAGATGGGTAGGTGTGAGAACCTATGGTGGCAACATATCGTTCCCAGTAGGCCTGCTTGTTCCGCCGAGCCCAGGCCAGCAGCCGTTTAAAGGCAACCAGATTCTGTAGGGAAAGATGACGCCGGTGTTGTTGCAGGGCTCGCCGGCGGTCCCGGATAGTTCCTGCAATCTCTGGTGTCCACCAAGGGACTGACTTATGCCGTATGGTACTTTAAGAGCAGGGGACAGTTGCCTCAGCAGCAGAAACAATGGCCATAGTGACTTTGTCCACTGCCAACTCAATGCCACCAGCAATCAGAGTAATGACAATAGTAGCTGAGTTGCAGGCTGCCCAATCACCTCCATGAAGGGACCATCGTAGCAGCTCATCAGCGGGTTGGGATTGAAGAAGAGAAACGAGGATAGGAAAGCATTCGCTACCACAGAGGTCATCGTGGACCCTCCAACTGTGGTATGGAAGAAGACCTGGGCTACTAAGAGGTCAATGGCCGAGCATGTGCCATGAGTCAAGCTAAAATGTGGGAGCACCAGTGTTAAGGAGGCAAATGTCCTGCTGTGCCAAGATAGCCTCAACGTTCCTACCCTGGCCTGAGATATGGGTCCCATCCCATAAAGGGTGGTGGGCATTAAAGTCCCCCAAGAGGAGGAGTGGCAGGGGGAGCGTGGCGAACAAGTCAGCTAGGGAGCCTTTAATCCTCCCTGGTGACGTCCAATGAACATAATTTCCCCAGTTGTGCTGACCAGGTAGAATACCTTACAAAAGTTATCCTTACTGCCACAGAACATTCAATTCCATTCCTCACACGTCACCTTTACTGTGCCATGTCCCGGTCCCTTCATGGACTGAGATAGTACAATGCAATTCCTATCGAGAAATTTGCTCTCCACATTTTTAACTGTCATCCTACTATGGCGAACTATTTGCTGTAAATAGTTGTGTCTGCAGTGCCATCACATTTTTAGAGATAGCAAAGAAGCTAGCTGGATTTCATTTATTATGTCCTTCAACAGTTCCACTCCCTCTTCCATCGTGTGGGCAAACCTCATAGCTCTCTGGGACCTAGGTCCACTCCTATTTCCAGCCAGACCATAGTAGATCATTGTGGACTCTCGCTGTCTCCAGTACCTGGGGCCGCTATTTTGCGGAGATCCCAAGCTACTCCCACTATCACCCTCCCTTCTGTCAGAAACAAGTGGAGTAGGCTCTGGTGAATCCATTCTCTCAGAATCGTGACTGCTATAATGCTGCTTTTATGTAGGGAAAGGTAGATTATGCTCTCATCTCATCCTCGTTTTTCACATTGGGCTGGATTAAGTTCACATTCAGATGTTGCAGAACCTTTCTTTTGTGGTCAAGACTTTCTCCATCATATGTACAATCGCATCTGGACAGATGGGACATTTACCAGACACTGGCGTGAAGCCACTGTCATACCCATATATAAGCCTGATAAGCTATCTCCGTTTCTCTCTCACTAGCTGTGTTCACAAGGTGATGGAAAGTTTGTACAGTGGTTAGTAGATTGTGAGACTAAAGCCACCACAGCAGAAAGGCATAAATCTAAGTGGATTTAGAGCATGCTGGTCTGCAGTTGACCATCTTGTGACTTCAGTCCATTATGTAAACGATTTTTGTGGAAATGAAAGACTATAGTGAGATTGGAGAAAACCAATGACACTTTCTGGGGGCTGGTATCCTCTGTACTCACTACACGTCGAGCCTCCGAGGCCGATTGCCCCGTTTCCTTCAAGAATTTCTTAAATACAGAGTTTTGAAGTATGTGTGGGTTCTTCCCTGTCAGCTTAATCCAGGAAAACAGTGTGCCTCTGAGTTCCGTCCTGAGCGTCATCTTTGTTATCGCCGTTAACCCTACTACGGTTTGTCTCATGCTTTCCATCTCCAGCTCTTTTTGTACATGATTCTGCAACCTATTTCAGTTCTCCACAGACTTTTCTCCTTGATCAGCGTCTTCAGCATTGTCTCAACTGTCTTCACTCATGGAGCATTGACATTGGCTTTTGCTTTTCCACTGATAAAACTATGAATTTCTGGCAGCTCATTGGGTCTCCTCCACATACAGTCTTCACCACTTTGGCCTGCTGCTCTTCAGTTTGCTGAAACTACGAAATAACTGGGGCTCATGTTTGACAAAACTTTCTTAATCTTCCCATGTGTCTTACCTGGCCGCATGCAGTACCAGGTCACTTAATGTCCTGTGTGTGCTCTGCGATACTTTGTAAGGAGTGGATCACACCCACAGTGTAGCTTCAAACAGAGAAGGGATTGATACAAACAGATGAGATTGGTGTTTCATTTATTCCTCTGCATGTCTCCATTTTATGCCACCTAAATACACTCCACCATCGTAGTACCTGTTTCAACACTTGTGCATTTTACACTAGTCCAGTCTGTGTACAGAAGTGGTCAAACTACCCCTGTCATACTGATGTGATGCTATCCTCAGAAGATAGACATGCCATTTGTCTGCAATGTCTGGACCCCATCCTGTGCCGCCTCCTTTGATGACTCCCTCGATTGCCAGTATGGGATGTGTCATTCATCTGTTACTTCCTGGAGTTCACCTTACTGTTTCAGTGTGTCACTACCTGCCACATTCCTAATGGGTGTGAACCCTTAACCACCTTGGCTTCGTGCAAGCAGCCCATGTTCACCTTTGACTTAATTCATTTCCTAAGGATACTACTTCAGATTCTATCTATCACTGTAAATTTCTCGATCTTAGCGACAGTAACTTTCTGTACACCGGTGTCTCTCAGACTGGTGCCAATGACGAAAGCATACCTAACACCATCATCAATGATTTTTGGTATTTTACACTGCGTAGTATTTACAGCACTGCTCTGACCTGTATCAGGCCTTGCAGTACATCTAGTGTGACAGGCTTTTTAATTGACTCATCGAATCGGTGCCTTTCCAAGCCTCCCTGTGCTACACACCATCCATCCTTTAGTGAAATGTGTCAAAGCTCCTCTTCCTCACTCTCGATTGAGCCACTATGAGACTTGTGTGTCCCTCATCACATTGGTCTGGTCTGAAACAATACTGTTGCCATTGTTGCAATCCTACCACAGCCCACTGTCTCCCATTGCTTCCAATCTCTGTGTTGCCATCTGTCAGCAGATTGCATCCCTTTGGCAACACCACTGATCTTCCTTTCATGGGGATCAAACCTCAGCTGTTTGGCCAACCTCCTCTCGACCCTTTCACCCTAGGTCGCATATTTGCCACTGTAATTTTAGCCATATCATTCGTTAAGTGGTAATCCCTTACCATTTTGTGTCCATTGTCTTCACCATTTCCTGACCAAACGCCCATTTTTAACCACCTAGTCCAATTTATGTTCGCTAAAATGGCCAGTAACTCACAGCAAACGACGTGCAGATCGTCAACTGCGTTTCTCTTATCCATCGTAGCAATATGGTGACGGACATTTAATCTTCAGTTCAGGACCTCCGTCCTCTGTGGAGTATTTTATGGACGTTTCTAAGTGGGGAAGTCAGTTTTAGCCGTCTTTGTTTCTGTCAATTTGGCTTAATGTGTGCTCATTTTTAACTCCTCCGTCTTTCTGTTCTAAGGTTCTTACATGGGCATATATGACGTTATTAGATTTTGTGCCACAGAACAAAACAAATAGTATTAAGAATATCTTTTAGGGATTTGCCAAAAACAATTCAAATTGAGTTTGAAGAACCTTACAGATGTACAGCTCTTCACAACTTTTACTGGACTGCCTTTATGGGTACTGACAAGAAATGGACTACTGACAGGGATTCGCCACATACAAGGAACTATTGAGCTGTAAGTGTCTGACGTAACATGAAAAATATTAAAATTGTGTGTGTAATCCGTTGTTGTTGTTGTTGTTGTTGTTGTTGTCTTCAGTCCTGAGACTGGTTTGATGCAGCTCTCCATGCTACTCTATCCTGTGCAAGCTTTTTCATCTCCCAGTACCTACTGCAACCTACATCCTTCTGAATCTGCTTAGTGTATTCATCTCTTTGTCTCCCTCTACGATTTTTACCCTCCACGCTGCCCTCCAATACTAAATTGGTGATCCCTTGATGCCTCATAACATGTCCTACCAACCGATCCCTTCTTCTGGTCAAGTTGTGCCACAAACTTCTCTTCTCCCCAATCCTATTCAATACTTCCTCATTAGTTATGTGATCTACCCATCTAATCTTCAGCATTCTTCTGTAGCACCACATTTCGAAAGCTTCTATTCTCTTCTTGTCCAAACTATTTATCGTCCATGTTTCACTTCCATACATGGCTACACTCCATACGAATACTTTCAGAAATGACTTCCCGACACTTAAATCTATACTGGATGTTAACAAATTTCTCTTCTTCAGAAACGCTTTCCTTGCCATTGCCAGCCTACATTTTATATCCTCTCTACTTCGACCATCATCAGTTATTTTGCTCCCCAAATAGCAAAACTCCTTTACTACTTTAAGTGCCTCATTTCCTAATCTAATTCCCTCAGCATCACCCGACTTAATTGGACTACATTCCATTATCCTTGTTTTGGTTTTGTTGATGTTCATCTTATATCCTCCTTTCAAGACACTGTCCATTCCATTCAACTGCTCTTCCAAGTCCTTTGCTGTCTCTGACAGAATTACAATGTCATCGGCGAACCTCAAAGTTTTTATTTCTTCTCCATGAATTTTAATACCTACTCCGAATTTTTCTTTTGTTTCCTTTACTGCTTGCTCAATATACAGATTGAACAACATCGGGGAGAGGCTACAACCCTGTCTCACTCCCTTCCCAACCACTGCTTCCCTTTCATGTCCCTCGACTCTTATAACTGCCATCTGGTTTCTGTACAAATTGTAAATAGCCTTTCGCTCCCTGTATTTTACCCCTGACACCTTTAGAATTTGAAAGAGAGTATTCCAGTCAACATTGTCAAAAGCTTTCTCTAAGTCTACAAATGCTAGAAACGTAGGTTTGCCTTTCCTTAATCTTTCTTCTAAGATAAGTCGTAAGGTCAGTATTGCCTCACGTGTTCCAGTGTTTCTACGGAATCCAAACTGATCTTCCCCGAGGTTGGCTTCTACTAGTTTTTCCATTCGTCTGTAAAGAATTCGTGTTAGTATTTTGCAGCTGTGACTTATTAAGCTGATAGTTCGGTAATTTTCACATCTGTCAACACCTGCTTTCTTTGGGATTGGAATTATTATATTCTTCTTGAAGTGCGTGGGTATTTCGCCTGTTTCATACATCTTGCTCACCAGATGGTAGAGTTTTGTCAGGACTGGCTCTCCCATGGCCGTCAGTAGTTCCAATGGAATATTGTCTGCTCCGGGGGCCTTGTTTCGACTCAGGTCTTTCAGTGCTCTGTCAAACTCTTCACGCAGTATCATATCTCCCATCTCATCTTCATCTACATCCTCTTCCATTTCCATAATATTGTCCTCAAGTACATCGCCCTTGTATAGACCCTCTATATACTCCTTCCACCTTTCTGCTTTCCCTTCTTTGCTTTGAACTGGGTTTCCATCTGAGCTCTTGATATTCATACAAGTCGTTCTCGTATCTCCAAAGGTCTCTTTAATTTTCCTGTAGGCGGTATCTATCTTACCCCTAGTGAGATAGGCCTCTACATCCTTACATTTGTCCTCTAGCCATCCCTGCTTAGCCATTTTGCACTTCCTGTCGATCTCATTTTTGAGACGTTTGTATTCCTTTTTGCCTGTTTCACTTACTGCATTTTTATATTTTCTCCTTTCATCAATTAAATTCAATATTTCTTCTGTTACCCAAGGATTTCTACTAGCCCTCGTCTTTTTACCTACTTGATCCTCTGCTGCCTTCACTACTTCATCCCTCAAAGCTACCCATTCTTCTTCTACTGTATTTATTTCCCCCATTCCTGTCAATTGCTCCCTTATGCTCTCCCTGAATCTCTGTACAACTTCTGGTTCTTTTAGTTTATCCAGGTCCCATCTCCTTAAATTCCCACCTTTTTGCAGTTTCTTCAGTTTTAATCTACAGGTCATAACCAATAGATTGTGGTCAGAGTCCACATCTGCCCCTGGAAATGCCTTACAATTTAAAACCTCGTTCCTAAATCTCTGTCTTACCATTATATAATCTATCTGATACCTTTTAGTATCGCCAGGGTTCTTCCATGTATATAACCTTCTTTCATGATTCTTAAACCAAGTGTTAGTTATGATTATGTTGTGCTCTGTGCAAAATTCGACCAGGCGGCTTCCTCTTTCATTTCTGTCCCCCAATCCATATTCACCTACTATGTTTCCTTGTCTCCCTTTTCCTACACTCGAATTCCAGTCACCCATGACTATTAAATTTTTATCTCCCTTCACAATCTGAATAATTTCTTTTATTTCATCATACATTTCTTCAATTTCTTCGTCATCTGCAGAGCTAGTTGGCATATAAACTTGTACTACTGTAGTAGGCGTGGGCTTCGTATCTATCTTGGCCACAATAATGCGTTCACTATGCTGTTTGTAGTAGCTTACCCGCATTCCTATTTTCCTATTCATTATTAAACCTACTCCTGCATTACCCCTATTTGATTTTGTGTTTATAACCCTGTAGTCACCTGACCAGAAGTCTTGTTCCTCCTGCCACCGAACTTCACTAATTCCCACTATATCTAACTTCAACCTATCCATTTCCCTTTTTAAATTTTCTAACCTACCTGCCCGATTAAGGGATCTGACATTCCACACTCCGATCCGTAGAACGCCAGTTTTCTTTCTCCTGATAACGACATCCTCTTGAGTAGTCCCCGCCCGGAGATCCGAATGGGGGACTATTTTACCTCCGGAATATTTTACCCAAGAGGACGCCATCATCATGTAATCACAGTAAAGCTGCATGCCCTCGGGAAGAATTACGGCTGTAGTTTCCCCTTGCTTTCAGCCGTTCGCAGTACCAGCACAGCAAGGCCGTTTTGGTTATTGTTACAAGGCCAGATCAGTCAATCATCCAGACTGTTGCCCTTGCAACTACTGAAAAGGCTGCTGCCCCTCTTCAGGAACCACACGTTTGTCTGGCCTCTCAACAGATACTCCTCCGTTGTGGTTGCACCTACGGTACGGCTGTCTGTATCGCTGAGGCACGCAAGCCTCCCCACCAACGGCAAGGTCCATGGTTCATGGGGGGGGTGTGTAATCCAATATAGGATTCTGCTGTGTAATCCAATATAGCAGAATCCTTTAATCATCTAAATTAAATTTTTTCCATTTAAAATCAAATGAAGTAATTTAGTCACCAACTTTTGGTATGTATTTTTAGGACCTTCTTGTCCGTTTGTGGACATAATTTGTTGCTAAAAATCCTGTATTTATTGTAACCCATTTTTAGGGGCGAATAAAGGAAAAATACATGACAAAATGTCTTATGACATACTTTATTTTAGAAAGCAATTGATATTTCCTATGAAGTATTGGTTGCATTGCATCGTGGAGTTAAAATTTGGTAAACTAGAATACATTTTGCAATAAATATTCATCATACCTTCCCCTTTTGACAACAGACTATATTGCTGAACCGACTATTTTCACAGCAATTCCTCTTGACACATGCACTAACAAAAATGTCATTACCCCCATGCGGGTCTTGGGGTTAGGTCTGAGGTCCTCGTGCCTGTCGTACAAGGCGACTAAAAGGAGTTTCACACATTTTGGCCTTTATGTCATGGTCCTCTATAGGGTTTGACCTCCATTCTTCAAAATTTTATCGAAGAGCAAGCCAAATGGGGAAGGGCACTTTACAAGGTGCATCGTGTACATCGTGCATTGGTATCTTTAGCCCACTTCCTCGTCGTTGCACTGCAGTCCTGCTCTTGGGCAAGCACACCTTCCTAGGCGCATTTTCCACCAGGAACTACTCAGTGTATCTTTGCACTGACTGACTGAACTACTTTGCACCTGATACAGAGCGTGGTAGCCAACCCGTTGTTGTGGGGCCATGTACCCTGATGGTAGTAGCCCCCTGACCACACAGGAATTGCTCTGCTGATTCCTGCACCGTTTCCTACCCATGTATTCCAAGGGTTAAATGCCCATCCCGCTGGAGCATCGGTACTCCCAGCAATGGCTATCCTGCCAGGTGGCCTTTGCTGCAGCTGGGTGGCGCCTGAAGGGAGGGCCCCTGGTCAGGGTGGGCAGCAACAGGGCCGATGACATGTGATGAAGCGTAGTCATGACGATGAATCCTCTTTTTTTAGCATTTAGAAGACAAGTTCAGGGAAGTGGAGGGCTTGTCCAAAATGAGATCTGCGTCAGTCTTAATGAAAACAGCATCATCTGCCCAGTCATGGGTGTTACTCGTTTCTGACAACCTGGGGCATCTTTCTGTAACACGCCCCGTAAGAGCTTAAATATGGTCCAGTGTATCATTTCAGAGCTCTTCTTTTCCAGTCCGACGTGAGCTGCACGCCAATTTAGAGCGGCGAGTATATTTCATCCAGAGTGTCCACTGGGGACTGAGGGATAATCTGGTTGCCACTGGTGCCTTCATCTTTGCTTTTGAGCGTGATACATTGCCCTAGAATGTCAATGTGATGGTTTGCCGGTGTAATGAAAAGCCCTATATCCCTCCCCTGATATGGTGCTTTAAGTGGCTGAAATCAGCCGTATGTTTCCTGCTGTACTTCCAGCGTCACATATCGAGATTGTGGACGGCCATCACATCCCAATACTCCACATGCCCCGCCTCCCATCTGTGTCAACTACACAGAGCACCATTCGCCTTGCTTGCTTGACTGTAGGATTCTCCAGAAAGAAAGGAAAATTATGGAGTGAAAACCTCTGGGCAAACTGACCTACACTGAGACTAAGAAAATTTGAACGCCTGCACCCTGTACGTAAGACATCGCCTTACGCCGCCTCTACAGTTCTGGCACCATCATCTCTGCCAACCCATGTCACCTTTCCGAGCCAGAAGACGACACATGCCCCTTTGATGGTGGGGGCTTCTAAGCCAGAAAAGCGTAGGTCATCCTCAGCTTCTCTCGCTAGGAAGGGGTCCCTTGGTCACTCCCTTCCCAGGTTTCTTCTAGTGGGAAAGATGAAACTCGCCAGTGGCTGAAGAGCCCAAAAGCAGCTGGTCGTAGGGCTTCACTCTCTTCCTTGGAGACTGAGCCAAGGAAGCTTACCAGCCAGGGAAACCCAATGGGAAGCGAGAAAGCCAGAAAGAAAACCCTAAGACCAAGGAAATTGCGGTGGCACCCACAACACCGCTACCTTTAAGCTCTGTTGCTGAGGATTGGGTGGAGATTCTAGTTTACCTGATCTCGCCAGATCCTCAGACACAATGGATATAGACTGCTCAGGCAATGAATCAGTGGCAGCAGGTGACAGGCGTGAACTACCTCATAGAATGTTCCATGCCTTCCCAATCTCATGTCATCCTCCAGTGGAAGTGCAGTGGTTTCTTCCACAACCTGGTAGAGCTAAGACAAATATTATGCTTTACACCTGCTATCTGCTTTGCCCTCCAGGAAACCTGGTTCCCAGCAACGCCGACCCCTGCCCTCCACAGCTGCAAGTGATATTACAGGAACCATATATACACTATAATCTAGTGTCAGGTGCAGTTTGCGTTTATGCCCTAAACTAGTCCATAATGGACATGTGCTCCTTCAAACCCCTCGAGGCTGTGACTGTCAGTAAGTACAATGCAAGAAATATCTGTCCGCAATGTAAATCTTCCTCTAGATGGTGCAGTACCCCTGAATGTATTTGCTGCTCCGATTGATCAACTCCCTAAACCTTTCTTACTTCAGGGAGATGTTAATGCCCATAACCCCCTCGTGGGGTAGTACCAAACTTACTGACCAAGGCATAGATGTTGAAACTTCACTGTCGCAATTCAACCTCTGAAATGTGTGGCGGTCCCAGTACTCAAGAAGCAGTGTGACTCATGGTAGTTACTCTGCCATTGATTTATCAATTTGCAGTCCTGGACTTCCACCTATCCACTGGAGAGCACATGACCTGTGTGGTAGTGACCACTTCCCCATCTTCCTGTCACTGCCCCAGCGTCAAGCACACGGACATCTGCTCAGATTGGTTTTGAAGAAGGGAGACTGGGCAACGTTCACCTCTGCTGCCACCGCTGAATTTCCCCCACACGGTAACATCGTTGTGATGGTTGATCAGGTGACTAGCACAATTTTTTCTGTGGCAGAAAATGCGATCCCTCGCTCTTTAGGGTGACCGAGGCGTAAGGTAGTCCCTTGGTGGTCGCCTGAAGTCGCTGAAGCAATCAAGGAGCGTCGACGAGCTCTACAGCAACATAAGTGGCACCCTTCCTTGTAGCACCTCATAGCGTTTGAACAGCTCGGTGCCCGCGTTTGCCAACTTACCGAACGATGGAAGCAGGAGTTACGGGAGAGATATGTTGAGACCATTTGGTGCCGTATGTCGCCTTCGCAAGTCTGGGCAAAGATGAAACGTCTTTTCGGGTACCAGGTCCCAACAGCTATCCACAGTGTTACTATAAATGGCAAGCTATGTACCGACGCGACCACTTTGCCCGAGCCTCTGCGTCGGTGAATCTCTCTCCCCCCCTCCCAGGCTTTTGCACACTCACAGTGGCTGGAAGGGAACGTCCTCTCATTCACTACACGTTGCAGTGAATCCTACAACGCCCCATTTACAGAGTGGGAGCTCCTTAGCGCTCTAGCATGTTGCCCTGACAGCTCCTCTGTCTGATCGCATCCACAGCCAGATGATTAAACATCTTTCATGTGACAAGCGACATCTTCCCGTCATCTTCAACCAGATCTGGTGCGATGGCGTCTTTCCATTGCAATGGCGGTAGCACACCATTATTCTGGTGTTCAAACCCGCTAAAAACCCGCTTGATGTGGATAGCTATCGGCCCATCAGCCTCACCAACATTCTTTGTAAGCTGCTGGAACGTATGGTATGTCGTCGGTTGGGTTCAGGAGTCTCGTGGCTTGCTGGCTCCATGTCAGGGCGGCTTCCGCCAGGGTCTCTACGATGGATAATCGTGTGTGCATCGAGTCTTCCATCCGAAAAGCTTTTTCCAGATGGCAACACTTGATAGCCATCTTTTTTGACTTGTGTATAGCATACGACACGACTTGGCAACATCATATCCTTCCCACATTGTATGAGTGTGGTCTCCGGGGACCACTACCGATTTTTATCCGAAACTTCCTGTCGCTCCGTACTTTCTGTGCCCAAGTTGATGTCTCCCATAGTTCCACCCATATCCAGGAGAATGTAGTCCTGCAGGGCTCTGTATCGAGTCTTTAACTGTCAAACGGTCTAGCAGCAAGTATCAGGCCCTCTGTCTCACCTCTGCATGCAGACCACTTCTGGATTTCGTACTGCTGCTCCAGTACTGTTGCTGAGCGGCGCCTCCAGGGAGCTACAGCTTCCAGTTTTCAGCCGCAAAGTCTTGTGTCATGCACTTCTGTCGGCGTCATACGATTCATCCGGAATCCACACTACCTTAAGTCTCCACAACAGTGAGTGGATCATCATTAACTCTTAGAACTGATTTTCGACGCTCGATTGACTTTGCTTCCTGCTCTTAGTCAGCTTCAGCGAAAGTGCTGGCAGCACCTCAAAGCCCTCCATTGCCTGAGAAACACCAATTAGGGAGCAGATAGCTCTACGCTGCTGCAGCTCTACAGAGCCATTGTCCAATTCTGAACTGACTATTGGAGTATGGTTTATGCTTCAGCAGCGCCTTCAGCATTGCATTTACTCGTCTCTTTGCTCCACTGTGGGGTTTCATTAGTGACAGAGCCATTTCGGACGAGTCCGGTTACCAGCGTACTGGTGGAGGTTGGTGTCCCTCTACTGCAGATCGGACGTGCACAACTGCTCGCCAGTTACACAGCACACATTCATAGATCCCTGAACATCCGAATTACCGTCTCCTTTTCCAGCCTGCAGCAGTCCGTCTCCCACATCAGTGGCACAGATCGGGGCTAACGATTGCGGTTCGCGTGTGGTCCCTTCTCTTCAAACTGTAGTCCTTCCCACCTCTACTTCGTTCGTTCACATACCCCTCCATGGTGTACGCCCTGGCCGCAGCTTTGTCTGGACCTTTTGCATGGCCCAAAGAACTCTTAACTCCGCCGCTCTCCGCTGTCACTTCCTCTCGATTCTTGACGTGTTCCAGGGCTCTCAAGTGGTTTACACCGACGGCTCAATGGCTGATGGTCATGTAGGCTTCGCATATGTTCATGGAGGACGTATTGAGCAGCACTCCTTGCCAGTGGGCAGCACTGTTTTCACTGCTGAGCTGGCAGCCGTATCTCGTGCTCTTGAGTACATCCGCTCATGCCCTGGCAAGTCACTTATCCTGTGTTCTGACTCATTAGGTAGCCTACAAGCTATCGACCAGTGTAACCTCACCACCCTCTGGTAGCGTCCATTCCGGAGTCCATTTATCTCCTGGAACAATCCCGCCATTCCGTGTTTGTGTGGACTCGGACACGTCAGAATCCCCGGCAACGAACTTGCCGACAGGCTGGCCAAAGAGGCGAAGTGGAAACTGCTTCAGGAGATAGGCGTCTCCGAAGGTTTTTTTTTTTGTTTGTGGTTTTAGGGCGCAAAACTTCTATGGTCATTAGCGCCCAGCTCGTGACGTAGAAAACAGTAAAAAAACGAAATTTAAAATCAGCAGCAATGGGAACAAAGTCATAAAATTTGAGAAACTAAAGGCAGAAGGAATGCTTAAAAATCCACTAAAGAAAGGGGGTGGTTGTCCCCCCAAAAAAAGGCTTCAAATGACTGACGTCATTTCACTGTCACTAATAAACTGTAGAACGCGGTCAGCTGAGCGCGTGTCATCTGCTAAAATCGACGATAGATCAGGCGATAGCTGTAGACGGGAGCGTAACGGATTAAAATAGGGGCATTCAATTAAAAGGTGTCTGACCGTCCACGGCTGAGAGCAGTGGGGACAGAATGGGGGAGGATCACCGCTTAAAAGATGTCGATGACTAAAAAGACAGTGCCCTATCCGGAGTCTAGCTAAAATTACCTCCTCCCGACGACGCGTTCGGGAGGAAGAGGTCCATGCGCAAGGAAGGGCTTTCACTTCCCGCAATTTATTATGGGGAAGTGTTGACCAATGCGCATGCCATAAATGAGCAACTTGGCGACATAAACCGCTCCGTAGATCGGTAAACGGAAGAGACTGAATAGCTGGCCGAGGAAGAGAGACTGCAGCCTCGGCCGCTATATCGGCCGCCTCATTTCCACAGATACCAGCGTGTCCCGGGAGCCAGAGGAACGCCACTGAGACGCCCCCCAGGTGGAGCAAGCGCAGACAGTCCTGAATCCGGTGGAACAGAGGGTGCACAGGGTAAAGAGCTTGGAGACTGAGGAGAGAGCTGAGAGAATCTGAGCAGATTACGTACTGTATCCGCTGATGGCGGCGGATGTAGTGGACAGCCTGGAGAATAGCGTAAAGCTCCGCAGTATAAACCGAACACTGGTCGGGAAGCCGAAAGTGATTTGGGGTGTCGCCAACAATATAGGCACTCCCTACACCTAACGATGTTTTCGAGCCATCGGTGTAAATAAATGTAGCTTCCGTCATTTGTGCACATAGAGCAGCAAATGCCCGACGGTAAACAAGTGTACGGGTACCATCCTTGGGAAATTGACATAGGTCTCTGAGCAAGTCGATCCGGGGACGGAGCCAAGGCGGTGCTGTACCCCAAGTTGTCAAGAAGGTTTTAGGGAAGCGGAAGGAAAGAGAATGAAGCAGTTGACGGAAGCGGACTCCCGGGGGTAGTAGGGAGGAGGAGCGGCCTGCATACCCGACATCAAAGGAGGCGTCGAAAAAAGGGTCATGGGCTGGATTAGCAGGCATGGAAGACATGGCTAGCATAACGACTCGGATTGACTGCCCGCCGATTGGATAGCGGAGGTTCAGCAGTCTCAGCATAAAGGCTTTCCACAGGGCTGGTGTAAAAAGCTCCAGACACTAAACGTAATCCACGGTGGTGGATAGAGTCGAGACGCCGAAGAATAGACGGCCGAGCAGAGGAGTAGACTATGCTTCCATAATCCAATTTCGAGCGCACTAAGGCGCGATAAAGGCGGAGAAGGACCCCTCGGTCCGCTCCCCAAGAGATGCCATTCAGGACACGGAGGGTGTTAAGGGAACGCAGACAGCGAGCCGAAAGATAGGAAACGTGGGCGGACCAGCACAGTTTTCTGTCAAACATAAGACCCAAGAATTTAGCGACGTCGGAAAACGGAAGGTTGACAGGACCTAGATGTAAGGAGGGCGGAAGAAACTCCTTACGTCGCCAAAAATTAACACAAACGGTCTTACTGGGTGAGAAACGGAAGCCGGTTTCGATGCTCCACGAGTGGAGGCGATCGAGACATCCTTGAAGACGTCTTTCAAGAAGGCTGGTCCGTTGAGAGCTGTAGTAGATCGCAAAATCGTCCACAAAGAGGGAGCCCGAGACATCAGGAAGGAGACAATCCATAATTGGATTAATGGCGATGGCAAACAGTACAACACTCAGCACGGAGCCCTGGGGTACCCCGTTTACTTGGGAGAAAGTACGGGAGAGAGTAGTGTTCACCCGCACCCTAAATGTGCGCTCTGCCATAAATTCGCGAAGAAAAAGGGGCAGCCGGCCTCGAAAGCCCCAAGAGAACAGTGTGCGGAGGATGCCTGTCCTCCAACAGGTATCGTATGCTCTCTCCAGATCAAAAAATATTGCTACCGTTTGGCGTTTCCGGAGGAAATTGTTCATGATATAAGTGGAGAGAGCAACAAGATGGTCAACGGCAGAACGATGTTGTCGGAATCCGCATTGGGCTGGTGTTAAAAGACTGCGGGATTCCAGCCACCAAGCTAAACGGGAATTCACCATACGCTCCAAAACCTTACAGACACTACTCGTGAGAGAAATTGGGCGATAGCTAGAGGGGAGATGTTTGTCCTTTCCAGGTTTCGGAACGGGGACGACAATAGCTTCCCGCCATCGCCTGGGAAAGGTACTGTCGGTCCAAATTCGATTATAAAGGCGAAGGAGGTAACGCAGGCTATGGGTTGATAAATGCAGCAACATTTGGACATGGATACCATCCGGTCCTGGGGCGGAGGAGCGAGAAGAAGAGAGTGCATGTTGGAGTTCGCGCATGGAGAAAACAGTATTGTAGCTTTCGCGATTTTGAGAGGAGAAAGCAAGATGTCGCACTTCCGCTGCACGTTTCTTCGGGAGAAACGCTGGCGGGTAATTTGAAGAGCTCGAAACCTCAGCAAAGTGCTGACCCAATGAGTTAGAAATTGCGACGGGGTCCACTAAGGTATCATGCGCGACAGTTAGCCCAGAGACCGGGGAGAAACTAGGCGCGCCTGAGAACCGTCGAAGCCGACTCCAAACTTCCGAGGAGGGAGTGAAGGTGTTAAATGAGCTAATAAAGAATTGCCAGCTTGCCTTCTTGCTATCGCGGATGACGCGACGGCATCGCGCACGGAGCTGCTTATATCGGATACAGTTGGCCAAAGTTGGATGGTGACGGAAAATGCGAAGAGCACGTCGCCGCTCACGTATTGCGTCACGGCATGCCTCGTTCCACCAAGGAACTGGGGGGCGCCGGGGCAATGCGGAGGTGCGTGGTATTGAACGTTTCGCAGCTGTGAGAATAATGTCGGTAAAATGTGTGACCTCATCGTCGACGCTGGGAAAGCGACGGTCATCGAATGTCGCTAGAGACGAAAAAAGTGTCCAATCGGCTTGGGCAAACTTCCAGCGTCGCGAGCGCATATATGGCAGTTGAGGCTGCAGTCGAAGAACACATGGAAAGTGGTCACTCGAGTGTGTATCATCAAGGGCGAACCATTCGAAGCGCAGAGCTAGCGGAACAGTACCGACAGCAAGGTCCAAATGAGAAAAATTTGCCGTGGAGGCAGACAAAAATGTGGGGACCCCAGTGTTGAGGCAGACTAGATCCGCTTGGTGGAAGACGTCTAGCAATAGTGAGCCACGTGGACAAGGATGTGGAGATCCCAAAGCGGGTGGTGGGCATTGAAGTCCCTGACCAGCAAATAGGGAGGTGGAAGCTGATCAAGAAGATCAAGGAGATCAGCTCGTGCGAGTGGTGTAGACGATGGAATGTATACCGTACATAGAGAGAACGTGTATCCAGAAAGGGAAAGACGGACGGCGACAGCTTGGAAGGAACAGTTTAAGGGGATTGGGTGATAATGGGGAGTATCATGGAGCAGAATCATGAGTCCTCCATGGGCTGGAGTGCCTTCAACAGAGGGGAGGTCATATCTGATGGACTGAAAATGAGGGAGAACAAAGCGGTCATGGGGATGCAGCTTTGTTTCCTGAAGACAGAAGATGACCGGCGAGTAGGATCGTAAGAAGATCGACAATTCATCCCGATTGGCGCGAATGCCGCGGATATTCCAGTGGATAATGGACATAGGGTGAACAGAAAATTGAGAAACGTGACCAAGGGTGCTGTCCACTCAACGACTGCTCAGAGCTTGCGACCGACAGCATGGAATGGCATTCAGTCGAAGGCAGAAGATCCTGATCCATAGGTTGGTCAGGAGCAGCTCCTGCCACCAACGATCGGCCAGTTGACCGGCCACCAGCAGTGCGCCTCGGCGACACAGAAGATGGCCGAGGGCGATTTCCGCCTGGTGGTGCTGTAGTTGGGACACGCCTTGGCGGAGAAGGAGAGGAACTGTCTTTCTTCGTAGCCTTCTTGGAGGTATGATGTTTAGATGAAGGAGGAACCGATGGTTGTGAAGTTGCAGTACGTAAAAACTCTTCACGAGAATGCTCTTTTTTCGAAGACTTGGCGTCTGACTTTTGGGCTCGAGATTTAGCAGAACCCGATGAAGGGTGAGCCATAGAGTGGGCAGGCGAAATGGGTGAGGTTGAACGGCGATCTTTGCGCTGGCCGATCTGACGACCGTGGTACTAAATGTGAGGTCGCAAGTCTGCGTGGCCGCCTCCTTTGTTGGCCGAGGAGAAGCAAGGACAGTGCTGTATTTTCCTTTCTGAGGCACGGTGGGCTGTCGACTGGCGAGTAACTTTCGAGCAGCAAAGGTCGACACCTTTTCCTTCACTCTTATTTCCTGGATGAGCTTTTCATCCTTAAAAACGGGGCAATCTCGAGAGGAAGCAGCGTGGTCACCCATACAGTTGACGCAGTGAGGGGATGGAGGTGGACAAGCACCCTCATGGGCATCCTTGCCACACGTAACACATTTGGCCGGATTGGAACAGGACTGGCTGGTGTGATTGAACCGCTGACATCGATAGCAACGCGTAGGGTTTGGGACATAAGGGCGAACGGAAATTATCTCATAGCCTGCTTTGATTTTTGATGGGAGTTGAACTTTGTCAAATGTCAAGAAGACAGTGCGGGTTGGAATGATGTTCGAGTCAACCCTTTTCGTAACCCGATGAACAGCGGTGACGCCCTGGTCAGACAGGTAGTGCTGAATTTCTTCGTCAGACAATCCATCGAGGGAGCGTGTATAAACGACTCCACGCGAGGAATTTATAGAACGGTGCGGTTCCACCCGGACAGGGAAGGTGTGGAGCAGAGAAGTACGCAGCAATTTT
Source organism: Schistocerca piceifrons (assembly GCF_021461385.2). NCBI lineage: Eukaryota > Metazoa > Arthropoda > Insecta > Orthoptera > Acrididae > Schistocerca > Schistocerca piceifrons. The sequence goes on from NW_025728275.1 coordinate 1,765,955, forward strand.
TGAGCCTGGAGGGCACTGTGTGTTTCTAACAACAGGGTACCATTCCGTAATCTGGAACAAGACTTTACAGGACCCGCAATTGCGTCGACACCTTTCTGAATAATGAAAGGGTTGACCGTGGAAAAGTCGTGACCTTCGTCAGACCGAGAAACAACAAGGAACTGTGGCAACGATGGAAGAACCGTCTGTGGCTGAGACTCAGTGAACTTACGTTTGTGAGCAGACATAGTGGAAGGTGAGGAAACCATTGCGGAAGAATCCCCCATGATTACCGGCGTCTCCGATGGCGCGCTCCTCCCTTGTGGGGGCCCTCACTGAGGGCACACCCGCCTTAGGTGATTGTTCACACCTCAGGTCACACCTCCCGACAAACGGACGGAGGGACCAATCGGCACTTTCGGAAGGTATCAGCTCGGGTAATCACCCCTCCCTGGGCCTGGCCGTTACCAGGGGGTACGTACGTGTCCGACCTGTCTACCCGGGGCGGGGAATTACGCGTTACCCCGTCACCGGCTACGCGTGGAAGTGCATGGGTCAACCTTCAGACACGCACAGGGAGGAAAAAAGAGAAAGGGAAAGGAAAGAAAAGGGGGTCTCAAACGCCGCAGCGGAGAAAAGGGCAAGGAGAAGAGGGAAGGAAAAGAGAAGGACAGAGGGAGGACGAGGACTTGCAAGTGTAAAAGCAAGGAATTTGGAACAGTTTCGAGCGTCCGTCTCCGGACGTAGGCACAAACCATACTCCCAGAGGGGGAGAAAGGGAAGGAAAGAGACAGAGGTGAAGGGGGGGGCGAAGATGGGGGACGGGGAGGGATGCGGAAAGGGAAGGGAATGTATGCAGCCCGGAAAGGAAGGAGGGCCACATTAGCTCGGGGTCCCGTGCTCGCTACGCACGTGTCCACAAAAGAGTTGTGGACCCCCTGGGGGGTCTCCGAAGGTGAGCAGCGTTCTTACACCGTATTGTTCTCCTGCTTTGGGAGACGGAATGGCATAACAGTATGCACAACGAACTGCAATGAGACAATGTGTGAAGACTTCTATGTAGGCCTCCCGCAGGTAATCAGTTGTCCTCTGCTGCCTCCACATTGGCTATACATGGCTAACACATGGTTACCTACTCCGTTGTGAGGACCCACCTCAGTGTCACTGTGGGTCCCAAATGACAGTCTCCCACCTCTTGCTGGACTTCCCACTTTTAGTCGCTCTACGGCAGGCTTTTAACTTTCCTAGCACCCTGCCTTCGGTGTTGGGCGACAATGCCTCAACAGCAGATTTAGTTTTACGTTTTATCTGTGGGAGTGGGTCTTGTACTTCTATCTAGGTTCTAGCGCATGTCCGTTGTCTTTCTCTTTCCTCCAGGATAGTGCCTTTAGGGTGGAGATTTTAATGAATTACAAATTGGTTGGTTTTCCCCTTTTTGTTCTTGTGGTTAGCCAGCCACTTTCATTTGCTCTCATGGTTTACTCTCTTCTGTTTCTAGCGTCCGTTTTCTTGTCGCCTTTTGTTCCTTTTAGTGTTCGTTGCCTTTCCTTCATTCTTGTGGATTTTGCTTTCTTTGCGCTTTGTGTTGTATGTTTCATCCAATTTATTCTGACACTTGTGGCATTGTTTTATTAGGGCCAAGGGACCAATGAACTCTTAGTTTGATCCCTTCTCCTGCCTCCAAAACAGCCAACAAACGAAAGGTCATTTTATCAACATAGTACTGTGATTGTTGAATGGCATTGGATTGTTTGCCGTCTGCCTCCTAGCCACAACCCCTACGAATTTACAGCAAAACCTGGCGGATTCATGCCTACAGTCCGTCACCACTCCTACCAATGCAATCCATATTAATGTGTAATATTTTATTTTTAATGAACCATGTAAGATTATTTTATTTGGTGCCACGGACCATTAATCCTTGCTGCACAAGTGCTTTCAGTGTGTGTACTTTTTTAAGCTTGGATATATCCATTCAGTGGTGTAATTTTTAGAAAACTAGGACTCATAAAATTGGAATTATTTTCCAAAAAATATTGAGTTGGGACATGAAATTCCCTGGCTGTGTCACATGTGGAAATTTGCATTGGATCGACTGGTGTGGAGAGCTGCATCAATCCAATGTTGTGCACTGAAGGTCAGCAAGTGCCATCATATAAAATCAGTATGATTGACAGGGTTTAGGTATTGTTTCATGTCAGATTGCACATTCTGTAGTTTCTTCCTTTACTACTCCAATTGGCCTTATGTCTGTTTCCTGGCTTCTTGTTCAGATAGCTTTGTAGTGCCTGTCTTAGTTCATCACAGGCATTGACTGTAGTTTTCAAGATGGCGCTAGTATTTTATTTAAATATAGTGATTCAGCCTAGTTGGAGAGTGCAGTGTTGTGCTGTTCCATTACTGACCTCTGAAGTGGGACGGAGTGCTTCTTTGAAGAGGCTGTTCTCACTGGTTAGTGTGTGAGGATGAACACTATGAACTGAAACGCATCTTCCAGCAGCAGGTAAAACTTGCTCTTTCCTGCAAGTCATATTGGTGTTTAAGCTAACAGACTATGTGATAAATTGCCATGTGAAATGCGTATAGTTGAATTTTGTCATGCTTAAGAATGGAGTCACCTGGTGCTCCAGTGTAACCTTTGAGGATGACTGTTTCAAGCTCTGCATTTAGGAAGACATAACACGGCAGGATGTAAGAGCTCCGTGAAAGAACTGGGTAAGTAGTTCACTATGGCTTTCGATATTTGAATACCGTGTTGCAGATACACCTAAAATTGTGTAGCATGCCCACAAGTTGTGCTCACGAAGTGTGCATACTGGTTACGTTCTACTGCATTTTAATTACTTCCTTGAAACGCCATACTTACATTTTAATGCTGAGTATTGGAAGAACATAGGACAACACAGACATTTGTTTTGGGAAATACCACTACATATATAATTAATCAGTAAGCATGTATTATTCATACAGATGTTTAGCTTTTTGCCAAATAGTACCACGTCTAAAACTCTTTAATCTTCTGGTACTAATTACTTGCTATGTGCTATGTTTCTTCAATGACAACTTCTGTAGTTCTAGTCATGCCTGTCAAACACAAATTAGACACGAATTCTGAGTTTTACAGCTAAATGATCTTGACAGGTGCAGACTAGTGTTTAAAATCACATTCATTCAGGTTTAGACTTTAGAGTGGAGGTACATCCTATGTTAGTATACATTAACTGATTGCCTTCCTGTTGCCAATGAACATTCATTTTCCATTTGCTGAAAGACATTGATGCCATTCGTCAGAGTTGCTATTTGTTCCACTTGTGTGTCCTCTCACAGCAACAAATAGAATCTAACTCTCAAACACAGTTAACTGCTTTAGTATAAACATTTGTATCAGTTGTTCCTGTTTTTCTAAGTTAATTCTGTTTGTGATCCCTATAATTTCTGACAGACTGCAGTTGCACATGTTCCAATTAATTCATATTCAAATATGAATTATTTGTTTTACAGCTTAATACAATAGAAACTTAATAAAATCAAAGTTTGGTTCAGAATACTAAAGCGTGTGCTAAAATGAAGATTGAGGAGCTGCAGTGAGTGTTTAAAGTAATGGTTGTCAGCCACAAATAGTGTGGGAGAGGTCATTGTATCGTATTTTGTAGTGCTTCTGACTAGTAATAGTTGTAACCCAGTCTAAGTGAATATTAATGAGCGCTTCATTACAGATATATATTTGCTCGTATTTGCCGTTACAACAGTTGTCACGCTTGGGTGCATTGTTCTTCGTGTGTGGGAAAACAGCTGCATCAAATACATCACCACAATCACGAACAGAAACAAGAAAAATAAAACTTTATAAGCGTCTCCTACTTCTTACAGAGGACATATTAGAGATAAATCACGATGGAGTAGTCTGCAATGACTGCTCCTGCATACTGGACATCATTGACAACCATGAAAGCGAAATGAAGTACACGAAAAAAATTCTGCGGCAACTGCTCCATCGTGATGCAGTCTTTCGTCCCCATGTGGATGATGGCACACACACTGCAGGTGAATAACATTATCTGATTTTGAGTGTATAGGATCATTTTTTTATGTTACTTGCCAACATGAAGTCTTTAAACTAATTTTCTGAGAGCTCAGGGCAACACGGGGAATGGGGGGAGGATATGGTGTGATCATTCTAGTGGAAAGCTGTTTATGACTATTGTAATGAACTTTCCATGTTATAGTTGGAGAGGGAAACTTTTAATGCTCTTTCCTGTACCTTATTTTATTTTGTTACGACAGGGGTTCCAAAACTGCTTCTCTGTTAGAGCACTGATAATTTCGCTACTTTGATGGAACACTTTGCTTAGTTTAAAGGTTAATAAATGTAAAGGAATCAGAACCTTATTTTATTCAGTGATTAGTTTTAAATTGGAAGTAGTAACACTGAAATAAGAACAATGCAAGAAACCCTTGTGTGATTTTCCAAAGGTTTTATTATTTTGAGACCCTGTTTGGAGACTAGAAGAAAATTATGTAGCCTTACCAGTAAAATGTTTATAACAAAATTTCTGGATCTTAGGAAGATGGCAGTAAATATTATAAATATCGGAGGTAAGGAATACTGTTTTAAAGAGAACCCTATTCACGAGAGACAGCATGCAGCATGACATCCAAAATGCTCATTTTTCATAATGTGCAACTAGACATGTTAATCATTGGTGCAATTCTTTGAAATCTTCACCAGAAATAGCATTACTAGGACTCGCATCTGTGACACGCTGCAACAGATTTCCCTGTTAAACAATAGTCAGTTTTCTAGCAAATATGTTGCTTTGAGTGTGTGCTTCCTGACAGGAAACAATAATACAAAGCAGTATATGTACGTAGTACACTTGCTGTGTTCATCCACTTGGCATGATGTTGATTTCTGTTTCTTGTAATGGCTTCTGACAGGTTCAGTACAGCACACACACACACACACACACACACACACACACACACACACACACGCCTGTAGGAAGAGCTGAACCACAGCAGCTTACCACAGAAGAGGCTCAAAGCAGTGCTGTGCCGGGTTTGGAGTGAAAACACCTTTCTACCTCATCCCAACATTCCATTCAGGATGAGAACTTGGGGCAGGAAAGCTCACTTCAGGAGTACCATCGTCCATAAACTATCACCTCACAATGTTGTGTGATGACAGGTGGCATTGTTCAGCTGATTGCATGAATCATTGCCCCTGAATTATTGTTCTGCTGAATATAGTACACAGTACTGTCAAATACGTACTTATTACGCTTTAGGAAATGTCAAATGCAAAAGAATAAGGGGAGAACAAATTAATGAAGAGAAATTGCAAGCTGTAACAGTGCCTTCTGTGCACTTCATTGTTGGCACCAGAGATTATAGCATGTAATGTTCACATGGGATTCATTAAACCCAAATTCTTCCATTGTACTGCTGTGGGGTATAGTGTGATTCATCACTCCAAGTTCTTTGTTTCCAAACGTCCACTGTACTGTGGTCATCGCTCTTTACACTACCAGTTGCATGGCTTAATGTTGAGAACAAATGTGTGGTTAGAATGGCTAGGCAGCTTCCCAAAGCCAGTCTTGTGTAACTCCCTGTGCACAGACATTTCCTTAGGAGGACTACCAGCAGCACATCAAAACTGAAGGAGAGGCCGCAGCAGCTGTATCTTACCACTACCCACCACAATGCTAGATGCCCTGTCCATCAGCACATTAGAGCTCTGTGGACGTCATTTAGCTTTGGTTGTTCCTTAATATTTCAATTTTACTGTCACATCACTGACAGCTGACTTTGGCATTTCAACCCTCCTAAATTTGCCGAAGTCTTAAATATTCAGGAGATTCAGGAGACAACAAAGACAAGACCGTGTTAAATGTGTTGAGCTCTCCTGACTGGCCCATTCTGACATTACTTCTCTGCTGATAAAGCAGTACTACCTGCCACCTTCTGTAATGTTAGATCCACTCCATTACATAATGGTGTCCAGGTACTTCGATCAGATAGTGTAGTCATTTGGCCATACTCGAATGAGGATCCACAAATTAGAATATATTTTATTAGAATTATGTTTGAGTATTGAGAGGATTGATGTGGGGCAGGTACATACCGACTTACAAGCACGCTGAGAATTATTTGTAGAGACAGGGAAACAGAAAATGGTCACAGGACAGACTTTAGTTCGAGAGATGGGGGAAGGGAGTGGAGGTAGGTGGGCATGTAGTCAGGGGAAAGGGTGGCAGATGGGGTGAGAGAATTACATTCTATAGAGGTGGAGAGGAGAAAAATGGAGGTGATAATCTAGCGAGAGATGGGAAGTGGACATGCCTGTAGCTCGAGACTGGAATACCAGAAGTCTGGGGGGAGGCTTTGTCGAACAGTGGGGCTCAAATGACTGATGGCGCGAGTAGAAAAGAAATGACGGTGATTTGAATTTTAACAAATGAAATACTGGGGTGTGAACCTAGTTTCCGCATTGGCTATACATGGCTAACACATGATTACCTACTCTGCCGTGAGGACCCACCTCAGTGTAACTGTGGGTCCCAAATGACAGTCGTCCACCTCTTCCTGGACTGTCCACTTTTAGCTGCTCTGAGGCAGTCCTTTAACTTTCCCAGCACCCTGCCTTCGGTGTTGGACGACAATGCCTCCACAGCAGCTTTAGTTTTACATTTTATCTGTGGGAGTGGGTCTTATACTTCTATCTAGGTTTTAGCGGATGTCCGTCGTCTTTCTCTTTCCTCCTGCCTAGTGCTTTTAGGGTGGAGAATTTAATGAATTGCAGAGTGGTTGGCTTTCCCCTTTTTATTCTTGTGGTTGGCCAGCCACTTTAATCTGCTTTCATGGTTTATTCTCTTCTGTTTCTAGCGTCTGTTTTCTTGTCCTCTTTTGTTCCTTTTAGTGTTCGTTGCCTTCCCTTCATCCGTTTTATTCTGACACTTGTGGCATTGTTTTATTAGGACCAAGGGACCAATGACCTTAGTTTGATCCCTTCTCCTGCCTCTAAAACAGCCAACCAACGAAAGGTCATTTTATCAACATAGTACTGTGATTGTTGAATGGCATTGGATTGTTTGCCGTCTGCCTCCTAGCCACAACCCCTACGAATTTACAGCAAAACCTGGCGGATTCATGCCTACAGTCCGTCACCACTCGTACCAATGCAATCCATATTAATGTGTAATATTTTATTTTTAATGAACCATGTAAGATTATTTTATTTGGTGTCACGGACCATTAATCCTTGCTGCACAAGTGCTTTCAGTGTGTGTACTTTTTTAAGCTTGGATATATCCATTCAGTGGTGTAATTTTTAGAAAACTAGGACTCATAAAATCGGAATTATTTTCCAAAAACTATTGAGTTGGGACATGAAATTCCCTGGCTGTGTCACATGTGGAAATTTGCATTGGATCGACTGGTGTGGAGAGCTGCGTCAATCCAATGTTGTGCACTGAAGGACAGCAAGTGCCATCATATAAAATCAGTATGATTGACAGGGTTTAGGTATTGCACATTCTGTAGTTTCTTCCTTTACTACTTCAAATTGTCCTTATGTCTGTCTCCTGGCTTATTGTTCTGATAGCTTTGCAGTGCCTATCTGAATTCATCACTGGCATTGACTGTTTTTAAAGATGGCGCCAGTATTTTACTTAAATATAATGGTTCAGCCTAGCCGGTGAGTGTGGTTTGTGCTGTTCCCTAACTGATCTGTAAAGTGGGAGGGTTTTTTTTTTAATGCTGTTCTCAGTGTGGTTGGTGCGTGAGGAACACTATGAACTGAAACACACCTTCGAGCAACAGGTAAAACTCTTATTTGCAAGTCATATTGGTTCTTAAGCTAACAGACGATGTGCTAAATTGCCATGTGAAATGCGTATAGTTGAATTTTGCCATGGTGAAGGATGAAATCACCTGGTACTCCAGTGGAACCTTTGAGGAGGACTGTAGTGCCTTCCTAAATGCAGAGTTTCAATGGAGTGATTAAAACAGTAGGATACAAGAGCTCATGCTAAAGAACTGGATAAGTAGTTAACTGTGGCTTTCAATATTTGAATACCGCGTTGCAGATACACCTAAAATTATGTAGCATGATCACAAGTTGTGCTCACCAAGTGTGCATACTGTTAAGTTCTACTGTACTTTACTTCCCTGGAACACCACACATTTGAATGCTGAAGATTTGAAGAACATAAGGTAACACAAACATTTCTTTTGGGAAATAGTACTACATGTATAATGAATCAGTGAGCATGTATTATTCATACAGATGTTTAGCTTTTTGTCAAATAGTACCACGTCTGTAACTCTTGAATCTTCTTGTACTTATTACTATGAGCTACGTTTCTTCACTGACTTATTTCGGTAGTTATTGTCATGCCTGTCAAAATTAAATTACACAAATTCTGAGCTTTACAGCTGAACTATTTTGACAGGTGGTAGCACAGATTCAGACTAGGGTTCAAAATCACGTTTGTTCAGGTTTAGACTTCAGAGTGGAGGTACTTCCAATGTTAGTATACATGAACTGACTGCCTTCCCATTGCCAATGAACATTCATTGTAGTCTATTTGGTGAAAGACATCGATGCCATTCGTCAGAGTTGCTTTTGTTCTATGTTTGTGTACTCTGACAGCACCAAATAGAATCCTACTTTTAAACACACAGTTAACTGTTTTAGCTGTGTACTGTAAGCAGATGACATTGTGGCTGGTTTTCTCTACTCTAGTGGAAGTATAAACATTTGTATCAGTTGCTTCCTGTTTTCGTAAGTTATTTCTGTTTGTTATCCCCTATAATTTCTGAGAGACTGTGCAGTTCCACATGATCCAATCAAATGATATTCAAAAAAGATTTGTTTTATAGCGTGATAAAATAGAAACTGAAGAAAATGAATGTTTGGTTCAGCCTACTGAAGTGTGTTAAAATAAAGATTGATGAGCTAGAGTGAGTGTTTAAAGTAATGGTTGTCAGCCACAAATAGTGTGGCAGAGTTCATTTTATCATATTTTATAGTACTAACTGGTAGCAATAGAAGTTGCTCCTACTAGAATATACAGTATCTTAACCCAGTCTAGCATAAGTGAATATTTATGAGCACTTATTACAAGTATTTATTTGCTCGTTGTTGCCGTTAGAACAGTCATCGCCTTTGTCTGCTTTGTGCTTCGTGTGCAGGCAAAAAGGCGGATCGACTTGATCACCCCTCTCGTCACGGACACAAACTAGCAACACAGAACTGTATAGGAAGTTGGAGTCACATAGATGAAATTTTGGACATAGATAAATCACAATGGAGTAGTCTGCAATGACTGCTGGTGCAGACTTAACACCATCGATAAGAATGAAAGCGAAATAAAGAAGTCGAGAAAAAATACTGCTGCAACTGCTCCATCGTGATGCAGTCTTTCGTCCCCATGTACACGATGGTACACTCCGCAGGTGAATAACATTATCTGATATTCAGTGTACGTGATCATTTTGTTTGATGTTACTTGCTAACATGAAGTCTTGAAACAAATTCTATGGAAGTTCAGCGCAACAGGGGGTATGGGGGAAGGATATGGTGTCACCATTCTAGTGGAGAGCTGTTGATGGCAATTGTAATAAACAGTCCATGTTCTAGGAGGAGAGGAAACCTTAATGCTCTTTCCTGTTCCGTATTTTATTTTTTACGGCAGGGGTTCCAAAACAACTACTCTGATAGAGCACTCTACTTTGATGGAACACTTTGCTTATTTTAAAGGCTAATAAATGTAAAATAATGAGAACCTTATTGTACTCAGTGATAAATTTTAAATTAAAAGTAATAACACAGAAATAAGAACAACGCAAGAAACCCTTGTGTGATTCTCCAAAGGTAATGTAATTTTGGGACCCTGTTTGGAAACTGGAAGAAAATTATGTAGCATGTCTAGTAAAATGTTTGAAACAGTATTCCTTACCTCCGATATTTATTATATTTACCGCCATCTTCCTAACATCCAGAAGTTTATTTGTAAAGAAAACCCTATTCACGAGAGAGCATGCAGCACGACATCCACAACGCTGATTTTTCTGTAATGTGCAACTAGATCTATTAATCATTGGTGAAATTCTTTGAAATCTTCACCAGAAATGCTATTACGAGGACTAGCATCTAACACGTTGCAACACATTTCCCTGTTAAACAATAGTTTTCTAGCAAATATGTTGCTTTAAGTGTGTGGTTCCTGACCGGAAACAATAATGCAAAGCAGCATATGTACATAGTAGACTTGTGTTCATCCACAACCAATGAAAATGTACTCCATACTACAGCAGCTTACCTCAGAAGATGCTCGAAGCAGTACTGTGGCTGGAGTGGGGGCAGCTACAGATGTACAGGGTAACAGAAAGACCCCACACTTGGAGGCTTGCGTGCCTGCTCTATACTAGTGAATCAAATGTACCTGGACACCTTTTAGTGGACATTAAGGTGGTGTGTCCACCCTTCCCCTTTACAACAGCTTTAACTCTTCTGGAGATGCTTTTAGTGGGATGGCAGCTCATTTTTTCTTGAGAGCTGAAACAAGAGACGATACAGATGCCTGGTGCTGGGTTTGGAGTGAAGTCACCTTTCTAACTCATCCCAACATTCCAATAAAGATGGAACATGGGGCAGGAAAGCTCACTTCAGGAGTGCCATCTTCCATAAACCATCACCTCAATGCTTTGTCGTGACAGGTGGCATTGTTCAGCTGATTCAATGCTTCATTTCTTCTTAATTGTTATACTGAATATAGTACGCAGTACTGTCAAATATATACTTACTCTTATGTGTTTGACATTTCCTAAAGCGTAATAAGGGGAGAACAAATTAATGAGGAGAAATTGCATGCTGTAACAGTGCCTTCTGTGCACTTCATTGTTGGAACCAGAGATGATAGCAGGTAATGTTCACATGGGATTCATTAAACCCAAATTCTTCCATTCGATTGATGTGAGGTATAGTGTGATTGATCTCTCGAAGTCCTTTGTTTCCAAACGTCCACTGTACTGTGGTCATCGCTGTTTACACTACCTTGAGCATGCCTTAATGTTGATAACAGAAACGTGTGGTTTTGAGAAGCTGCTCAGCCATTCTAACCAGCCTTTTGTAACTCCCTGTGCACAGACATTTCCTTAGAGGGACTACCAGCAGCACATCAAAACTGAAGGAGAGGCCACAGCAGCTTTATTTTACCACTACCTACCACAATGCTAGATGCCCTGTCCATCAGCTAATTCCTCTGTGGACGTCATTTAGCTTTGGTTGTTCTTTAATATTTCAGTTTTACTGTCACATCAGTGACAGCTGACTTTGGAAAATTTGGGAGGGTCGAAACGCATAAGTATGTTAAATATTCAGAAGACAACAGAGAGAAGGCCGTGTTAAATGTGCTGAGCCCTCCTGACCCATTCTGACATTACAGAAGGTGGCAGGTGGTACTGCTTTATCAGCAGAGAAGCAGTAATGATAGATGCACTCCTTGGGAAGTTTAGTAGTCAATTCTGTGTTACATAATGGCGTCCAGGTACTTCAATCCGATAGTATAGTCATTTGGCCATATTCAAAATATATTGTGATATGTGGATTCTCATTCATTACAATTATGTTTTTGAGTATTGAGAGGATTGATGTGGGGCAGGTAGACACAGACTTACAAGAATCAAAAGTTTGCGTAGATAGCAGTGGAGAAATGCATGCTGAGAATTATTTGTGTTGACAGGGAAACAGAAAATGGTCTAGAGGTGGGGGGAAGGAAGAGGAGGTAGGTGGGCATGTAGTCAGGGCCATAGGTGGCAGATGGGGTGAGAGAATTACATTCTATAGAGGTGACGAGGAGAAAATGGTGGTGATAATCTGATGAGATTTTTTTTGTGGGGTTTAAGGGCGCTCAACTACTGAGGTCATTAGCGCCCAGTCAAAGTTGTTAGAGCACATGGAATCTAGTAAAACTCAAGGGGAGGGAGGGACACCAGTAAGTCCTGACAAAGATGCAGATAAAATAAGTAAAAGGGTTAGATGTCTTTGGACAATCCAGTCAAACTTATAAAACGCAGAATACGAGCAGCTGCTCGAGCGCCATCAGCTAAAATATTCGTTAAAGTAGATGGCAGGTACAGGACAACACGAGATTGACTAAAGCGGGGACACGACAATAAAACATGGCGCACTGTTAATGCTTGACCACAAGGGCACTGCGGGGCTGGGTCACCGGAGAGCAGGTAGCGGTGGCTAAACCGGCAATGCCCAATCCGCAACCTGGTCAGAAGGAACTCTTCTCGCCGAAATGGTCGGGAGGAGGATGTCCAAGCAGTTGGGAGTGGTTTTACTGCCCGGAGCTTGTTTCCTTGGAGGGATGACCAAGTATCCCACCACAACGACACAAGCCTCTTACAAACAACCCCACGAACGTCAGATGACGGGACACAATGGGAGGCTGGCCGAGGCAGGAGGACTGAAGCCTTGGCTGCAGCATCTGCAGCCTCATTCCCAGGCACTCCTACATGTCCGGGAACCCACAGAAAGCTGACAGGAGAACCATTATCAGCGAAAGAATGGAGGGACTGCTGGATCCGTTGCACCAAGGGATCGACCGGATAGGGAGTTCCAAGGCTCTGAAGAGCACTGAGGGAATCAGAGCAGAGTACATACGATAAATGGCGGTGGCGGCGGGCATACTGAACGGCCTGATGGAGAGCAAAAAGCTCGGCTGTAAAGCTGGAACATTGGTCGAGGAGCCGGTATTTAAAGGTGGCAGCCCCAACGACAAAGGCACAGCCGACACCATCGTCAGTTTTGGAGCCATCGGTGTAAATAAAGGTGTGACCGGCAAGTCGAGCACGAAGTTCGACAAACCATGAGCAATACACATCAGCCGGAGTACCCTCCTTTGGGACTGAGCTGATGTCGAGATAAATATGAACCAGAGCCTGGAGCCAAGGTGGTGTCGGGCTCTCACCCTCTCTGAAGGTGGTAGGGAGGGCAAAACCCAATTGTCAAAGCAGGCGACGGAAGCGGACTCCAGGGGGCAGCAGGGCAGACAGATACAACCCGTACTGACGGTCGAGAGAATCGGCGAAGGAGGACTGATAAGAGGGCTGGTCGGGCATTGACAACAGCCGGCAGGCATACCGACACAGCAGTACGTCGCGCCGTTAGGTCAATGATAATTCGGCAGCTTCAGCATAAAGACTCTCGACGGGACTAGTGTAGAAGTCTCTGGTCGCAAGACTTAACCCCCGATGGTGGATGGAGTTGAGACGGCATAAGAGGGATGGCCGAGCAGACGAGTAGACGAAGCTCCCATAATCCAGCTTCGATCGGACTATGGACCGATACAAGTGAAGCATTACAGTGCGATCCACTCCCCAAGATGAACCACTAAGCACTCTGAGGACATTAAGGGAACGTGTACGATAGGCAGCCAAATAAGAGACGTGTGGAGACCAACAAAGTTTCCTGTCCATTGTGATCCCTAGAAACTTAGTTGTTTCCACGAAAGGGAGAACAACGGGACCGAGATGTAAGGATGGTGGAAGGAACGCTTTATATCGCCAAAAGTTGATACAAACCGTCTTCTCTTCAGAGAACCAGAAGCCATTTGCCACACTCCATGAGTATAGGCTGTCTAGACAACGCTGAAGGCAGCGCTCCAGGAGGCATGTTCTCTGGGCACTGCAGTAGATCGCGAAGTCATCGACAAAGAGAGAGCCTGAGACATTAGGTGGAATGCAATCCATAATTGGATTGATCGCGATGGCAAAAAGGGCTACGCTCAAGACGGAGCCCTGAGGCACTTCGTTCTCCTGGAGGAAGACGTCGGACAATACGGAACCCACACGTACCCTAAACTTTCGATCCGTTAAAAAGGAATCAATAAAAAGGGGCAGGCGGCCGCGTAGGCCCCACCTGTGCATAGTGCGGAGGATACAGGTATCATAAGCGTTCTCCAAATCGAAGAACACGGCTACCGTTTGGCGCCTTCGCAAAAAGTTGTTCATGATGAATGTCGACAAGGTCACAAGGTGGTCAACAGCGGAGCGGCGGCGAAAGCTGCATTGAACATTGGTAAGTAGCGGTCGAGATTCAAGACTCCAGACTAACCGAGCATTAACTATGCGCTCCATCACCTTACAGACACAGTTTGTAAGAGAAATGAGGCAGTAACTAGAAGGAAGGTGTCCATCCTTCCCGGGTTTGGTTATAGGAACAACGACGGCGTCACGCCAATGCATGGGGACCTGACCTTTGGTCCAGACGCGACTGTAGGTACGAAGAAGGAAGCTTTTGCCAGCCAGAGAAAGGTGTGCCAGCATCTGAACGTGAATGGCATCTGGCCCCGGAGCAGAGGACCAGGACAGTGCAAGCGCACGTTCGAGTTCCCGCATAGTAAAGGGGGCATTATAAGTTTCCAGATTCAGTGAGTGGAAGGAAGGTCGCCGAGCCTCTTCTGCCTCTTTCCAGGGAAGGAAGGCAGGGTGGGTATGGGCGGAGCTTGAAACCTCCGTGAAAAACCGGCCGAAGGCGTTGGAGACAGCCACAGGATCAACAAGGACCTCATTACCGGAGGTCAGGCCATGTACCGAGGAGTGGGCCTTAATGCCCGACAGCCGGCGCAGGCCACCCCGAACGACGGAAGAGGGAGTAAAACTGTTAAAGGAGCTGGTGAAAGAGGCCCAACAAGCTTTTTTGCTGTCTTTGATGACTCTACGGCATTGCGCTCGGAGTCGTTTGTATCCAATACAATTCGCCAACGTAGGATGGCGGCGAAAGGTGTGTAAAGCACGTCGTCGCGCACGGATAGCGACTCTAAAAGCCTCATTCCACCAGGGGACGGAAACGCGACGTGAAGAGGTAGTATGAGGAATGGAACATTCGGCAGCATTGACGATAACAGCCGTGAGGTATTCGACCTGACTCAACTGAGAAAATCGTGGTCCAGAAAGGTCACCAGGGAGGAGTAAAGTCCCCAGTCAGCTTTCTGTATGTTCCAGCTCTAAGGACATGGGGATGGGGTGTGCTGCAGGAGACGAACGACACAGGGGAAGTGGTCGCTCGAATAGGTGTCAAAGGACATACCACTCGAACTGACAGGCAAGAGTGGTAGAACAGATCGAAAGGTCCAAGTGGGAGTAGGTATGAGTAGAGTCCGAGAGGAAAGTTGGGGCACCAGTATTGAGGCAGACAAGATTGAGATGGTTGAAGACATCCGCCAAGAGTGAGCCTCTGACAGGATGCAGGAGAGCCCCAAAGGGGATGATGGGCATAGAAGTCGCCAAACAATAAAAACGGCGGAGGAAGCAGAACAATCAGGTGCATCATGTCAGCCCGGCTAACATCAGATGACGGTGGAGTGTAGATGGTACGAACTGAAATAGTAAAGGCAGAAAGAGTAATACGGACAGCTATTGCTTGGAGTGGGGTGGTCGATGGGATGGTAATAGACATCGTCCCGAACGAGCAACATGACCCCACTATGAGCTGGGATACCGTCCACAGGGGTGAGGTCATACCGCTCCGAGGTATAGTGGCTAAAGGCAATACGGTCAGTTGGGCGCAACTTGGTTTCCTGGAGACCAAGGACAAGTGGACAGTGCAGGTGGAGGAGCAGTTTTAATTCCTCCCGATTAGATCAAATACCTCTTATGTTCTAATGTAACAAGGCCACCGCTAGTCAAAAAAGAGGGGGAACGAGACGGGGGAAGAGCTGGTCACCTCGACGGCGGCGGAGGGCCAGGTTTCGAGGGGACAACGCTACCACCGGCGGGAGGCGGATCCTGTTCCATCGAGTCGTCACCAGCTGCGGCCGCTGTCCCGGGTTGTGTAGGAGGGCAGCATCATTTGCCGACGAGAGGCCAGCTGAGCGCCTGGCAGCAGAGCGTCCTGGCGAAACTGAGGACAGCCAGGAGCAGCGACTCACGGATGGACCGTCAGACGAAACGCGCCGTGGTGGAGAATGGGATAGAGATTTCTTCTTGGAGGCCTTCTTGGAAGTCCGAGGAGGCACAGGGCTGGTGGGCTGGACCTGAAGAAGGTCCTCACGCGTGGGGTCCGTTTTGGAACACCGGACCGCGGAAGCTGGGGTCCGGAACGTTTCCCTGATGGATGCTTGAGAAGAGGATCACTTCTCAGGCGACGGAGGGGGGGGGGGGGAAGAAGGAGGAAGGGTGGTTCCTGGGGCAGAGGGGGCGGGGGCCGCGGGGGAGGAGGATTAGGAAGGGAGGGATTTGGGAGGTGGAAGCATAGACCCCGGATAGGGGGAGGAGGTGGAGGGGGGACAGGATAGGGGTGAGGATACTGTGGAAGGAGTGGACACGACTAAGGCAATCGAAGTGGTCAACGTCACAGGCCTCAGAATAAGAGACGATCCAAAGTTTTGAGTTCTTGAATCATCTTCTCTTTCTGATACGCGGGGCAGGCTAAGGATCTAGGCGAGTGGATGCCAGGACAATTAACACACCGAGGTGGTGGGGTGCATGTGTGTTCCTCACGAAGAGGACGTCCACAATCGCCACAAAGGGGCTCAGCCTCACACCGTGACAACATGTGCCCAAAGCGCAAACACCAAAAACAGCGCATAGGAGGTGGGAGGTAACGTCGCACGTCGCACCAGTGGCACATCACCTTTACCTTTTCCAGGAGAGCGTCCCTCTCGGAGGCGAGGATAAAGGCCCAGTGTCGATGCGACGGTCTTTGGGGCTGCGCTGGACTCGCCAGACGAAATGCACGCCTCGGCGCTCCAGGTTGGCCCTGAGCTCCTCATCAGACTGCAGCAGGAGGTCCCGATGAAAAATAACCCCCTGCGTCCTATTCAGTGCCAGATGCGGGACAATGGACACTGGGATGTCCCCTAGTCGGTCGCACGCCTGGAGCGCCGCCGACTGTGTGGCGGAGGTGGTCTTTATAAGAACGGACCCCGAACGCATTTTACTAAGAGCCTCGATTTCCCCGATGATGTCCCCGATGTGCTGAACAAAGAACATGGGCTTGGAGGTGGCGAACGTCCCATCGAGTCGAGAACAGACCAAATAGCGGGGGAAGTACTTCGCCGAACTGAGGACCAGTGGTACACCACATAAGGCGTCCTTCCCCAAAAGGCTCGTACTTCTGTAGAATTTTGAAAAATGGAGGTCAAACCCCAAGGGGGACCATCACATGGTAGGCCGAAACGGTTGAAACTCCTTTTAGTCGCCTCTTACGACAGGCAGGAATACCTTGGGCCTATTCTTACCCCAGACCCTCAGGGGGCAAAATACCGGTTCGTGCACGAAGTACGAAAAATCACTCCCTGACAAGCTGAGTATCTTCTGTGGCGATGAAGTAATGTCTTCTGAAAGATGCTCTACATAGTACTCTCTACGTTGTGATTAGAAATTGTAGTACAAACTAATGAACATGTTGCTGATGGTCATTTCCATCCTAGGCATTTTGATCCACTTTTACAAGAACTTTTGCCTCATGGTAACTATCGAAAAATATCTCACCGATCTGCTTTGATCAGTGGCGTAACTGTGTGGTCTGCGGCCCCACGAGAAATGCGTGCCCCGCAATGAGCTTGTGACGTCACTAATCACCTAGCGAGGCCTAGAAAGACAGACGCGCTAACACTTAGCTAGGTTTGTACGTTCGAACGAGAATTCCATCTTCTGCGGGAATCTGCTATTATGGAGGCTTACTGTTAGTCCTACAATGATCGAAAGTCAGCAGGCCTACTTATTTGTTACGGCTGTACTGGGATTGTAAAAATTAAAATCATGCCAAAATGATAATCAGTAGCAATTGGCACCACTTATTTGAAACAAGAACTTAAGCAGATGAGAATGCTATAATCAATCCGTTGTACCATTCACATCGAGTATTTATCATAAATTTCGTTTCCATCAGTAAGACTTCATAATAGATTCCAGTAGAAGATGCAATTCCCGTTAGCTACGAGTTAACTGGTTTAGAAACTTTTGTCTGCTGAACAGAGCTAGCGAGTTAAGGCCAGCCTTCATGACGAAAGCGCCGCTGCCTGTTTTTCTAGTGGGCCTCGTGCCTTGCCCGCGTAACATGCAAATGCTCGGCTACGCGCAAAGCTGACGGGCAATCTATGCCAGTGGAAAGGTACTTGCTAGTCTTAACATTGTCGTATTATAAGGAGCTGTGTATTTAAACGCCGCAGTGAATATATACTTAAGTTACCTGGAACTCTCTCTCCACAGGAGACAGTCGCCAGCACTAACACTTCCCACGTGTTTTGAAGTACACCTAGGGTCGGTTTATAACGTTGGTGGCGCCGTAATCTGCCCCCCTGAAGTAAAGGGATTGGTTCGTCTCGTCTCCACTGCCTCACCTGTCAACCAGCTCCAGTTTTCAATGCATCAGAACTGCCTCAGCGGTTTAAACGACTGAACAGGTGAACAAGACTTGGAACACTGGAAGCCAATGTCGAACGAAATGGTCATCTGCTCGTACAACTGAGATTTTTAAGTTAATGCTGCCATACTAACTACTTTCACATGCACGTTGAAGCTTTCCTGCTATGCGAATCCAACTAGGAATATATTGCCAACGGAACATGAGCACATAACTGTCTTAAAGATTTTCTACTTTTTATAATGGATTTTGCTTATTTGACAAGTTATTTGAATAAAGGTGTTAAACAACGAAATCCGCTTTGTGTGTGCACCACACGCATCTGAACACCAGTTAGTCCTTCTATAAGATTGGTGCTACACGGTTGCTGAGGAGTACGTGTATATAAACATTGCCCACCAACGACTGATCATTCCATTCCGCAACTGGTTTGTCAAATTACGATTCAGGTAGAAGTCATCTGGCATAAATGTTACGTATTTTGAGGTTTCTTTAATGACAAATGTGCAACAATGTTACGTACTAGCATCATATTACACTTCTACCGAAAATGTGATTATAACCAGTACTAGAATGAAACAGCAGTGGCAAGGACGAATAAATTGTGAATTTCCTGTGGTAACCGGAGGCAACCACAGACGCTCAACTAGCACACACGGTTTAGCAGTGGGTAAGCTTTCTATGAAACAGAAAACTTGACACTGATTTCGAAAACATTGCTGTCATGTAACATTTACATTAGGTAACATTCAACTGCTGAGCCGAACTGACTGGTTGTTGGCCCTATGTTGAGCATGTGAACCGTGTTCTGAAATAAACTTTTAGATTTCAAACGCAAAATTAGAGAGAAAATTGAACCCATTAAAAGCCAAATGAAATGTGTACTCAATGGAAACACATTCAGTACCAAAGCACAATATGAACGATGCGTGTTAGACTAAGAAGGTCCACAAAACCGAATTACTGCTCTACTCTGAAGAAAATATTAGAAATTATGAACAGTGTTTACTGAAAGTTCGCTTGCTGACACGACAAGCAAGACACCTCACAATACTGACTACACACTGCTTGCACAAGGACGCAACGCAAGGTGCACCTTGAAATAAAATTGACTTACCTCTCTCAGCAAGCTGTTTTTGTGTCTGCAGTACTCGCGTTCTCCAAATCAAATACAAATCAAGAGATGCAGAAGCTAAAAATAAATGATTTACTCTAAATTCTTATTGTCAGAAAATCTGTTGCTTCGTGCGTCATAAGGTGCATTGGACATACTACAAAATTCAGAGCTTTACTATCAATAGGATGTGGGTTTTACTTTACAGACAGTCGTTACTGATAAACTGACAAAAGGACAGCAGAACAGAAGGCTAACAATCAAAATTGTCTCATTGGAAACATACCTTCGAAATTCCTGAAAATCAACATATGAATAGGAAAGTATTATCCCTCAGTTTTAGTCTCCATAATGTATTCTACACAGCTTCTCCCAAATACACGGAAAATAGATCTCATTCTTTAAGGGAAGGACTGCACCCCACTATGCCTCAATCTCTCAGAGCTGAAAAACTAAAGTCAACCACAGATTAAACACAGTCAAGGGTCGGTCTGTCTACACATGCAGTGCGCTTATTTATCTTTGTTCCAGTACAATAAAGGTGAAGTATTTACAGTAGCAGGAAATATGAGAAGCTATACACATGTATTACTTCTAGTTCGAGGCATCACGCTCTTAGTTTCCAAGTTTCAGCTATGGTCTTCAAAGGACTGCCAACATTTTTTAGAGGTTCATGTATCTAATCACGTTGAGTTTTTCATACTCTTACGTTTTGGTTACATATAACCGTAAGTGTGTCCACCCGAAACCTGTCAGCGCCGATCTGTGACCTAGCCAAGTGTTGCCTGCTACGTAATCTGATAATGTAACTGATAACCGGTAGCTGTGGTTCGCCAAGTATCTCACTACTCAACCAAACTATCGCTGGAAACAGTTCCCTTTTTGACTCGGCTTCAGATGCAACCATGGTTCACTCCGCACGCGTTCTCCGTCACCAAGCAAACGTCAGCGCAATTCCAGCCGTAGTGACGTGTGCACAGTATAGCGTCCCCAGTGCTATATTACTAAAAGACTTAAAAACAGTATTTATAAATTGAATAATATATTTTTATCATGTAGCCGTAAAGTAATAATCTCTGTCCAAGTTTCAAATGCAAAGAAATAATTTATGACAAAATGATCTAAAGAGACAAGATACGCTCTTCTGTTAATTTTTTTTGTCGACTTCACTACTTCCTCTTTTGTCTTTAATGTATATAGAGGGAAATCTTGCGAGTGCTCGCAAATGTAAGCATATTTGTAGGAGTTAAGCATATAATATACTGATTTAATATTATTGTGCACTTTTAATTTGTAAGAGGTGATCCCGATTTCATGTCCGCCTTTCTTGAATTAACCTGCATTCAAGTAATTTACAGTTCAACAATCGCAGCGGCCGATGCAGCCAACGACGCCATTACGTGGCGATATTAACTTATGCAAAATTAGCGGCAGCGGAAAACTCGCCCACTATTAACATAATATTAATTTTTCTCCACAGCCGCCCAACGTTGCAGAAAATACTTAGCTTTAAGATTCTTATTTTCAGTACCATAGCCGAGAGCCAGAGCCAGGACTGACTACAATACAATGGTTAACGGAGGTAAGAAAAATACTCTCGCGCGTGTGTGGGCCGCAATTTTAATTAATAACCAAAGATCTTATGCTTTACAGTGAACTGACTAGCCGAGGAAATTAATATGAAAAGTTTATTACATTGTACAACTTACATGCTCATATTTTAAGATTCAGCGAGTCTAACATTCATTAACGTAACAAATAGTTTAAGATTAATATTGCTAAAATGGAAAACTTCAGGAAAGCATTTAATCGTAAAATCAAAATTAAATGAAATGAAATATTTTTATTGGGGCCCACCACGTAAGTCGGCAACAATCAGTAACAATAATATATATATTAAATTACGACGGCCGACGGACGCGAGAACAGCTCACCACCTGTGCTGCCACACGGCAGGGAAGGCCTGCCTGGTGGTTCCACAACAACGAGCTCGGAATTTTCGTACCACTTTCTGTAGAATCGGTGAGTCGTGTTTTCAGAAGAATTCCGTTGAATAATCACATAGCTTCGTACAGTGTCTGCAAAACTATTGCAGCCGAGTTTGAACCTATTGTGTCATGAGAAGCCACGAAACAAGATAACCTATTATCATCGGAAAAGTATATGTCCACTCCCACAAGAGAAAAAAGTGAAAATGGTAACAGTCCGGCTGAACAAAAATTTTTTATAAATCTGAAAGTATAGCACCAGTACAGAGACAGCAGAAAAATTCAGAACTTCTTGATTTAAAAACTGCAATTGTGTGGCAGCATTTCCGTAATTTTATCAAAATCGATTTTTTGGTAAAGGTAGTCAAGTTATAATCGCCCAGAGCTCCACAGCCAGTATGTTACGAAAGCTTTATGGGTTTAGTAGCGCGTCATATTCTAAATTACTTCCGCTCATGAAACGTAAATTTCAGCCACGGTTTTAGTGGCCGCTTCCTGGGTGTACTTATTGCTGCCCATAACTGACACGGGCTCTGATTATCAGCGTGCTGCGTCGCAGTGTTTCTCACAACTAATCAGTTTTGAAAGTTGCGAAGGACGTTCTTCGATGGTTACAACCCCCAAACATCTCCACAGCCATGGTAACGAACGAAAGAAGCCAAGGTAGGCAGCACAGGGGCGAACTGCAACCAGCAGCGCGCTTACCCAGTTTCATCAATGATACTATTTGACTCGCTACCATACGAACGAAACTCCTGACGGAAGTTCAAGGCCTTTCACATATTGTGAATTGTCTGACAAAAGTATTCTTAGTTTGTATACAATTTCACACTGCCCGCAGTTGGCTTCAGTGAGTTGCACGTTTTACGGGCCCTACCCAACCGAGCTATCGGCTGACGGACCGACAAACTATGTTTGTGGGCGTTTTGACCGACCGACCGACAAACACTCCTTGTCCGGATGTCTGACGAGTAGGCCGCACATCACCCAACAAACTATGCCGTGTGTAGCGCTGTCGTGCTAACCTTCCGAGGAGAGTTGGTCTTGTCACTGTGCGCGGGATTCAATACACATGGCGTGCGAGGCTGTCGACACCTGAAGGACACTGTGGAGAAATTGAAAAACTTCAAATCTTCTTGGGACACTTCATGCGAATGTAGCAATATATATGCACGAAATGAAGCACTACTTTTAAGTAATGCGTAAGGATTTCGCGTGGCTCAAAGTCCGTCGAATTTCTGTTTTTAGATCTTGTTTTCAATACTTATGGGAAATTTAATATAAAAACTGGAATATCGATGTATAGTGGTCGTTAATTCGTAAGATATACAGCGCTCATCAAGATGGAACAGATTTTCAACATTTATTGCTTCCATCCTACAAAAACAATTCCAGCGTTCCTGGGAAGAGAACAGTTCAAATTTTTATGCATTTAACGTGAGCCCTATGTGTCAGCAAATACCAGGACGCTGGCTCACTTCGTGCCAGACACGAAGTAGCTGGTGTGTCGTCGTCTTACAGGTTGAACAATACGATGAGTGTGAGGCATGGTGGAGGGATGAAAATACCGCATTTTACATAACCCGAAAGTAAGTCATAATATGTGACGCCTTGAGACCTGGAAGGCCACCTGCGATAAAGCTCCTCCCAAGCCTTCAGACTCTTTCGACTTCCTGTGGGATCACGTAAAGGACCGCATCAATCTCCCCCCCCCCCCCCCCCCCAATGCCTGACACTCTTTGAAGCGTCAGACATCGCGTTCGTTGTTCAAGCTGTGAGTTAGATAATGAGACACCAGCTACTTCGTGTGTGGCACGAAATGAGCTGCCATTCTGGGATTTGTCGTGTAACACATTGTGCTCTCCTTTAAGACATAGATATCAATTTTTCTCTTTCCAGGAACACTGGAGTTGGATTGAAGTTTCCTTCTTTTTGAATAGCTTCATGGCAATAAACGTTTAAAGTCCAGCCTATATCCAAAGTTCTGCTACGAAGAGCGAAGGATACAATTTTTTTACAGGTCTTGCAGTTGCCATTTACTTCATTTCTGATGTATCTGTAGTATTTATTAGTTTATGTACACCTTCAGCACGTGTCTTTCGTATTCGGATTTAAAATAAGTTTCTTAAATTTTTAAGTCATTTTATGCTACGTACATAATGTTTATGTAAACTTATTTTGCTTTATCGTGATTTATTACCTCGCAACTATATATCAGGTTGCGCGTTTCACGAATTATATTAACCGATAACCGTGGGATACAACAGCACTGAATTTGAGGTATTCCTGACTTCTGCCAGTCGCTAGAAATCATGAAGTTTCTGACAGTCATTCTTTTTCGCTAAGAATGGTTTGATTTTCAGCAACTCTGAAATGAATAATTCGCCCCTTATCACGTAATTATGAAAATTATCGGGCCCAGCTACTTAACAGAACGTGGGTGAATTTCTTTGCTCGCAATAGTCACTAGTACATAGCTCTCAGCTTTTTAGCCTTATTACCTCTAAGACAGTTTATGCAAACCCTGTGTTTGCGTGTGAAACAAATCGGTATCTTAGGACAAACAATGAACTGTAGGTAAGGTCGGGACGTGTTTCGGCTGCCACGAAATTGGTCGGTTGAACGACATATTTATGCGTAAGTAGCAGCCCTCAGTGGAAGTCACATATCGTATTGCGAAATCAAAGATTATGTTGAAAATTTTCATAAAAAGCACATCTATGTCATTACTTTGTCAGACTGACGTGCAGGGTGGTTAAAAACTGTGAAACGCTTTTGAGGGTGTTGCACGGTAAGTTGTACTGACGATTCACTGTAAGGAAACAATTCGGTAAGTTTCGGAGTTTCCGAGTTAATTAGCATTAACGTCAGCCGATCAGCTCAATCTGCGCGGAAATTCAAGTGTCGGAAAGAGACTCGCCAAACGTGTCCTTCGGTTTTTCCTAAAATCAAACACGAGATTAAAAATTTTGGAGAGTGACGGTAGTAGGGATCGAACCCGAGCCAAACACTGAGCAACCTGGTGCGCCATCATCTA
Source organism: Schistocerca piceifrons (assembly GCF_021461385.2). Lineage (NCBI taxonomy): Eukaryota > Metazoa > Arthropoda > Insecta > Orthoptera > Acrididae > Schistocerca > Schistocerca piceifrons. The sequence goes on from NW_025728275.1 coordinate 1,790,455, forward strand.
CGCTATGATAACAGTCGTATGTGGAGGGCACTTTAATTTGCGCACGCAACAGCCTGACTTAACTTTAATGTTAATTAACTCAGAAACAGTGCAAGGTATGTTATTTCTTTCTTGTCTTTTCAACACAACCTACCGTGGCACACCCCTTACAACCTATTACGACTGTTTCTCACAACCTCTATAGATGAAGTGCATGCATACCGTACAGACCCACATCCCACCTAAATTTGGTAATATGTTTCGCACCAAAAGAGTATGTTCACGAGAGAAACGAAATGGTGGCTTCGTTTCCTCTCACGCTGTACGGCACGTTAGTGAACATGGGAGGTAAGTAATGTCGAAGTCGTAAGACGTATAGCAACGCATTTCCTCTTTTGGCAAAACACTGCACTTTTTCGGTTACTATAAAATACAACGCACCAACAGCACCTACTCGTTCGATTTCAGAGTAAATCTATTCTCTAGCACGCGTGAAGTTTTTTGGCTGTTGTCTGAAACATTTAGGTTGATTAGAATAATTCTCCCTAAGATATCAGTTTAATACAATTTCTCAAACTTCAGGGGCTAACGTATCATCAAATTAAGGTTTTATTTTCTACATTCTACAGATTTCATTGACGCTTCCGTTAATATACACAATGCGAGAATAAAGACAAATCGTCTCACCTGCGCTACAGTAACTTTTTCGAAGTCGCGATAGTGACAAACTGAACTGTAATGGTAAATACGTAGCTGTGAAGTTAATTCTCACCATTGGAACAGAAAACACGATACCAATGGCTTTGCGCTTAAAGCAAGTTCTAATGGTAACAGCCTGGAAACGGTGATTGTGGAAATGCTGCCGGCACGCAAGTCAGGTTTAGCAACAGATCTTAGACCATAAAATCACAGCACCTAGTTATGAACATTATTTAAGCTATTTGTTTCAGTGTGAGGTAAACATTCGCACCGAAATTAAATACCAAAGTATTTAAGAGTGAATCAGTAACAACTTACGTTATCTTTATTTTGATAAGCTAACGCCCAAGCAGTACATGAAAGCCATGTCCAGACTGATTTACTGGTAAGACTGCAATCAGAAATGTTTAAATTTCTTCGAATTTCAAGTAATCTAACATAACGGCACGTAAGGTGACAATTTTCCACATATTTGTAAGTTGTAAGAAAAATCCAAGCACTTACTGTCAGCAGCTTATGTCATTGAAACTTCATAAATTCAGCGCTAAGATCATATTCGGCTCCCAGTTACCCTCCATGCCATAGCACATTCCCAGATTTTACATAAGAAAATGCGAAGTGTGATTTTTTTTTCTGTTCTAACAGTTGCTAAATGGTTCATTTCTTATGTACCTGTGGCATTTATTACGCTGTGTGCGCAACCGCCACGTTTAGACTGTCTTCGAATTTAGAGTTTTTTGAACTTACTTGTCAGTTTGTTACATAAATCAAATTTTGCATTACCATGATTTATTTCTCTAGCAAACGAAGTCACGCTGCCTGTTTCACGAATCATTGTAAGTAATAATTGTGGGGATACAACAGCACTGAATTTGAGATCCTCTAACTCCTGCTATGGGGCAGAAATCAATGTAGGCAACAGCCTTTCATGACTACCCGTTTTCATTAAGAATGATTTGATTTCAGCAGGTCCGGAACACCCTATTGATCCATTCCTACATAATTACGAAAACCATCGGCTCCCAGCTGCGTAAGTAGCGTAACTTGCGTGAATTTCTTTCTTTGAATTATACGCTATTTTGCCTACAGCTTTGATTTTTTGGCTTTGTTACGTCTCTAACAGCGAACGAAAACCCTTGTTTCTGTGCAAAACCAAGGAGCAACTTTCAGGACAAACTCAATGAAGTTAAGGTTAGCAAATCACAACACACCGGCGCTGTAATCGCCGAGTGCAGTCTGTCGAGACGTGCCTGAAGGCTGCCACGAAATAGGGCGGTCGGTTGGCCCAAATGCTGAAGCGTGAGCAGGGGTCTTTAAACTGTTACAAGTTCTAGTGGCCACCAAACAGTTATTCCTACAGTCCAAGTCTAAACCAGTCGTTCCCAGCCTGGGGATAAAATTAAAGTTTCTGAGGGATAAAAACTGAATCAATTCTGTTTCGGTCACGAAACAAGATAGTTACTATCCTCAATTTTGTAAGACGTTCTGATGTAAGCTACCAATAATTACTTTTTCTTAATAGCATTGATGCGATGGATGTTAGAGGTTTCTCAATCCACCCACTACACACTTATGTTGTCCGTCCCTCACATTACCAATGATAAAAGCGAGATATGTAACAGACACTAAATATCTCAAATGTCTTCAAGCATTAGATAGTATCTGCAGTAGTCCAGAAATTGTCTCATTACTTGCTTCGAAGCAAATGAATTAATGAACAACACGATACAGCAGTAACTTCGTAAGAGCTAATACAGTGCTGTAGACAGCATTCGATTACTATGAAAGTGGTCAGACAAAGTATTAACAGCTTCAAGTGTTTCAATATCTGGCAGGTCAGAAGGGAGTAGTGCAGCAATCAAGTGATTTACAAACAGTAAGTATAGTGCACACTTTAACTGGTTTGGTTTTAATTGGGGCTGCAGTGTGAAAGTCAAGTAAGTGCCGTAATAGAGATGATTAATAGAGGGGAAGAACGCGAAACAAGTGTCTACTCTCTCTGTGGATAGTTAACTTTATCTGAGGAAGTTGTGAGTAGCACTTGCGATGCACCACGAGCTCTGTCATTCATTCTAACACACACACACACACACACACACACACACAGTAAATATTCACGTTCCATCATTTTAAAAATGAAAATGTTCCAAGAAAAATCTCTTTCTACAATCCATTAGTAACCTCCCAATGCTCCCGGCTTACAACACCGTTTCCAACTGCGATTCATTTTCTAATTGAGTCTTCCCCGCATGAAAAATTCTACATTTGACTACAGAGCGCAGCTACTATGCTAATACTCCCTCAGCAGTTACTGTCAGAAAATAGGAATTAGCGTTTGCACTAAGAAATTTTGTTTTTCGTTTTTTACTACTAATAGTACACCGACAACTAACGTTTCAACTTTCTTCAGAATACGTAAGTAAAAATTGTTTCAGGAAGTAATTAAAGTTATCCAAAGCCCCGTATACAACGCATATATCGGCATCACGACTCAGCTTATACGTAGTCTGTGTATAAACCGTCAATATTTTCTAACAACTACACTGTGCAGCACATCAGCACATGTTCCGTACTCACCAAGGACTGCAGCGATAAACAGTGAACTGCAGTGAGGTGAAGTCCAGAACACACTGCTCGCGTAATACAGCCAACCTCCTCACCACCGCAAGATGTTTCCACGACGAGCGAAAGGCGCACATCAGTCCCCACAAACTACGGCAGTCAACGCTAGTGAAGTCAAACGGGTGTAACAGTGCGCACAGATACTGAGACACCACGTTGCCGACTGTAGCGTCCTCCATACGAGGAATCGACAAGCATCACTTCTCGATATCACACAATGCTCGTAATCTACAAATCAGAAGCGAAATCTCGCGACAGACTTCCCAGGAACGATTGTCGATATCGGGCGTATATTTTAATACGAAGAGTCCTGGTTTCTGATACTTAACAACGTATTAATTTATGACTGAGGTAGTCGGCATGTATTAAATCGTTGGGTCGTGGAAAATAGTTTCGGTTAACCTACGAAGGAAATTTAATCAGCTCGATATTCCACTTAAGTAACTTAGCGGGCAGAGAAGCGTCCACCTAGGATCTAAGAAAGCAACAGTTGCCTAGGTCTTTCTGTCTTCATTATGTATTTTTCTTTCTTGACATTCTACATCCTAGAGTATCTCCTCACTATGGATCTATGTAATTAATAGTATATCACATGTAATAAACTTTGCAGTAGTTTTAACAGTTTATTTATATGATGTATAACACTGCACATGACATACCGAGAGAAACTGGAGAACAAACACAAACGGCACATTTAACCAACAATCAGATGTTACGTGCTAATGTCCATTCTTCTTACCTATTCGAGGCTTGGTGGTGCAGCCACGAAAAAGACGTTTGGATCACACAGGAAGCCTCTCAGTCTACACTCCTCGACTATGTGCCGGTTCGAAGCTCCACAACCAGCTTGGGCTGGACAGCTTACCCCACATGTGCCTGTTCTATGCGCACACTCGGCGTCTTGTTCGGATGCGATTCATATACGTCCACTAATGCTGTGGGAGTTCAGAACCCTTCGTTTCTGTAGAGGGTAATGAATATGCCGCACTTTGGGTGCGTCACTCATAGTCCTGGATTCACGCCATTAGTGTTAATGGTGAAGCTGCTATCAGCAAGTCGTTTCACCAGTCACAGGGATGGGAATCTGTAACCAACTCGGTTTGTTGTCAACCCATGAATGTCTTCATGGTGGGAACTTGAAGACTATTCATCATTTTGGAATATTCTTTCAACAGTGCTTCTTGTCTTCTTACCATAGGAGGGACTATATGGCTGAGTATTGGAAGCCGGTATAGGGGAGCAGTTATCGTCCACCCAGAGATGACCCTTGTGGTTTTACTGAGCTGAGTGTCTGTCCTATTTACGTGTGGGCTGTCCAAGCACACCGGAGCACAACACTCAACTGCGGAAGTTCGAAGCCTTTCTACTGATGCTCTCCAGTTAGTACTACACAGCTTCTCGATAAGTTTCTTGTTTCATCCCCTCATTGATTTTTTAATGTAAAAATGTATTGTTGCATCGTGATTCTGGTTCCCATTGTCCTGTTGGTCCCCTTAAAGTTGGTTGTGTGGGTAAGTTCAAGGGTCGGAGGAAGACAAGGGCGTACCACTTTCTGTAGGACCACGCTCAGCAACGCATAGGGGTATTCAGACCAGCCTCCGGAACGGTGACAGCCTCACCTTATTAATGCAGCTGCCAGTGACATAGCTGACACGTACTGAGTGCCTTTAACACAGAGCCCAGGTCTCCAAGGCGAAGCTCGCTGTCTTGGTTTCTGACATAGTTGGCGAACGCTCTGAAGTTATTTGGTAGATCACGCACATAGCTGTCAAATGTGCGGCTTTACTTACATAATGATGTATTCGTATATGGTGTCTGCTCAGGACTGTCTCTTGCGTAGAAACCTGTCTCTCGTTACAGTGGTAGACGCTCGATCGAAAGTTCGTACTAGTTTCTTATAACGTAGGTAACTGAATTGTGGTCATTAGCAAGGAATGTGTAACGTGAAGAAATCTGCTACTAAACGTAAATGATCTCTGCTACAACCTTATACAACCTCTACTGAAGGAACAGGTTCTGAACTGCTACGTAGAAACAATGAGGGTAGATACAGGGTGTTCGTAAATTCCCTTTACAAACTTCTATGACTTTTAGAGAGGAGTGAGTACATAACACTTTGAGCAGGAACCCATGTCTAGAAACGTCATCCAACGACGCTACAGAGCCTCAAAGTTATACTGTACAGACATACATACAGGCGCAAATGCATATCATTCCGTAATGATGTTACAAACTTTATGGGATGAAAGCAAAAGGATAAATGTATTAACTTTAGGTAAGGGTCCCTGGTCCGGAAACGAAGGACTCGAAGGTTGCAAGAGAAAATCATTCTTATATCTCTGGCAGCGGAATACATGTACCGCTACTGTTATGGTAAAATGGTAGGGTAGGCAACTTTCAGAGGTAGAAGTATGAACCCACAACAAGAAAAAACATGTAGCAAACGTGGGCTCTAAAATGCATACCTTAAGAGCTAGGAGCACTTGTTCAATAGAGGAGATGTTTCACAGCAGCATAGATAAACAAGTGCTCGTAGTGACTCAGGTATGTGTTTTAGAGCCCATGTTTACCGAACGTTTTTTCTTGATTTGGTCCCTATTAGCAGATACGGAAGTTGCTTGTCCTAAAATCTTAGCAACAACAGTAAAGCACATGTATTCCACTGTCAGAGGTGTCAAAACGGTCTTCGCGTATAACATTCGACTGTTCGCTGCCGTATAAGGACCTCACTCCAAATTGATACATTTATCCTTCTCCATCGTCCTAGAAAGTTGTAACATCATCACGGAAACATCCTCCATATACATATATTTACACACACCGGCGCATATGACTTTGACGGTCTGTAGCGTCGTTGGGTGACGTTTCCGGAAATGGGTTATAAACAAATTATTATGTGTTCACTCCACTCTACAAGTCCTAGAAATCTGTAACGGGAATTTGGGAATACCTCGCATGTTAAGCACTTAATGATGAACTTATAGGGCTAAAAATTTTTATTGCATCTTGAATTAAATTTTGTAACTCAAGCTTCACTTTTCATTCTTTGATTTTAGCGCTATGAATGATACGCAACGTGTTTTTATTGATATCATTACATCAGTCTCGACAGGTTATTTTTCCACGTTTACGTATGCAATTCATGTGGTGCAGGCTCTATAGAACGTGATGCAGTTAAGGGATTGGAGGAAAAACATGTGTGATCGCTATGTCACATTTCTTTCTTTATGTTTTTAATTCTTTTTTTTTTTTTTTTTTGTTTCTGGATCTAATTTCATTCTTCCCGGCTTAAGCGAAATACCAAGGGATCTTCGGCAAAGCAAGGCAAAAGTAAATAATTTTAAAAAATTATAGTAGTTTACACAAATTTTTAAAAACGTTACCGAATGAAATAAGATATGTTTTGCTATAAACTGTCTGTTAGTCGCAGTTTACTTACTTCTTTGGTTCGTATGGATCGTTTGGATTCTCGAATGAGTTGTTCATCACTTCATCCTTCTAAACAATACCTCTCGTTCTTCTTGTTTCTCCCTATTTTCATTTTGTTTTTGAGGCCGGTACTAGTCCAGCTAGGATATCCCACTTTTTTCCTGTGTCAGAACCTATCTTGTGTTTCTGTGCATCAATTTTTTCCAATATCGCAGTTACTTTCCATTCCTTTCCGACTTCTTTCGCTCAGTTCTTCCCGGTTAAGTCTGTTTCGTTCCACATCTTTTGAGTCAAATTCTTGTCGTTCACAATCATGATGAAACTCTCAATCTTCTCTTCCGTAACATGCTTAAAAGAACCCTCTTCTTGATCAATGTATCCAAAATTCACCCTGTTTTTCGATCGCCAAATGTCTCTTCAAATTTTCAGACCCTTATTCGCCAGATGCATGCATACTCCCTTGCCCAACATGGTTGCTTTAGATCCGTACATTTCGGCATTTCTGATTATTGTTGACATATTGCTGTAATTTGGCTGTAATTCAGCGGTTCCTCTATAATTTACAGTTTCTGCAAGTTGTCTTTTCACCATATCGTGGTTTTTGCAGTATGTAAGGCCTGTCTAATATGATCTTGTTCATCTGTTGGTTACTTGTTATTTGGCAGTAGATACTAACTCATAAGGAAATAAAAAATTCTTACAACTCCCTGTCTTTCGCTTCTTTAAAACGTCACATGGCATTTCAGGTCCGCGACTCTATCCTGTAGTTACGTTACTTCTTCCATGTTGGATTTTAATGCGTAATTTGAAACCATTTATGACATAAAAGAAAAATTAAAACTGTTACCTGTGTCAGTCACCTTTATTTTGTTTATCTTCTAGTAGATAATTGGTCTACATTAGCATTTCTTTTCATGGACGTAGCTGGTTGTCTGTCTTAGGCTTCATTCCGTTAAAAATGAGTTATTATGTCCCACTCGTTATCATAATATGTCACTGAAGGCACACATTATATACGATGACAAAGCTTCTTACAAGATGATAAACCAAAAGGCATACTCTATGTTGTTATGTATACGCATTTGTGCAACTGGTTATTACTAGACTACGCATTTTTTAGGTCGTAAAAATTGCATTTTTGGCACCTACAATATGGTCTTTTAGATCTTCATTTCGTCTATATAAAACCTGAAATACGCCCTAAAAAGTATTATGTAGTAGAACTAACTAAAATGTAAAATAAACATTGCTGACATATGAGCATATTCTTACTCATTAAAAAAAAGGCAAATATAAATATGCACAACTGCTCAACACAGCAGACGCTATACCACTTTCATGCTCAAACTGATCTCCAACTTCTTCAGTTTTCCTAAGATAGAAAATAGTATAAAACACATAGAGCCATACGTTGAAATAGTGTAATATGAAATGTAATTAATTGCTGATAAACCAGTGGTTTCAAACACTCAGGCCATAGCTGGCCTCGCGCTAAATAACTAAAACCTTATCTACGTTTTACAGAGTAAAACTAAGGCGCTTGTCAGTCAGTATTTGTTTATAAGCCTGAAAAAAAAATTCTTCCTCAACAGATGTGACAGGAGTGAGTTTTACTTTCGTCTCATGTTGTACACGAATGCTGCAATCAAGGGACGATGAGTTTTCGTTACTTCTGTATGCTGTTGCATACAAGTAATTCAGCCGTTTTTGCTCATACTTTTCCTCCCTCTTCATTCGGCGCTTCATTAACTTTCTTTTTCACTTCCTTCAGTAAGGATATGCTCTCGTAGGTCGGTCTCCCGAGCCTTCTAATTCGGAAATGGTCCTCTCTATAAATGTGTAGTGAGCTCTAATATATGCCAAGTCCCGCTGGATTGAAGAATTTTGGAGTACGTGTTCTGCAAAAGTTACATAGGCGGCATCGTACAGTAGATTTCCAGTTACCTTCTGTGGTGCTGGGAGGTGCTTATTGTAGTCCACTGCTGCTAACCACCTGCTCCAGCGATTAACAACATGTTCTTGTGGCTGGGGAAAAAATTTCTTTACTATTGAGCTTAATTTATTTACGTTACGGAATTCTAGCCATACTTTCTCTGCTGTACGGTTGGTACCATGTGCATGCAGTATCAAATGGTAGAAAATTTGAAGCAACTGAAACGATACCATCATATATGCAGCGGTATCTGGAAGGCAGAAGCACCTCTATTTTGGGTCTAAGTGTGAAGATAGTCATTTCATTTCATGCCTTTTTATATGCTCTCTTCCGTATAGTAAAGTTTTGGGGCATTTTTATGATATTTTCGATGTTGTCTTTGTGTACACTGTTTCCCACCATGTGCCCAGTTGGAGTAACGGTCATGGGATTAAAGTGTAGATCGGTTATCGCTTAGCTTCAGTACAGTTTCGCTAGTCAATTAGTTCCGTGATTGTAAACACGTTCCTAAAATTAAATTTGATGTTAGGAAATGTGCGCGGGCTCATTTTGGCGCGAAACGGGATCAATGGCCATTTATAAGAAAACAGGTCAGATTTATCAATATGAGACCCAAATGAATAATTAAACAGTAATGCACGACTGCAATGAACGGTCGAGTTAATCTGGCGTGTCAAGATTTCGTGAATTTTCCATGCTTTGAGTTACTCCAACTTAGCCACGTGTGCGAGCTGGGACCAATGTTAGTTGGTAGAAGTGCGTGTGTCCTCCTCTTTAAACATTTTGCCTAGTTAAGAATGAAGTTTACTGTGTAACTTGCGGAGTACAGTACTGTTTACCTGGTAATGAGCTCCGATTTTGCCGACATTAATACTCGTGTGATTTTGGCACCACTTTGCTTTAGAATAATGGAGCTTGCCGTGAAATGTTCAGTGCGCGATACAGTTTATTAGAGAAATTTCCGTTTTTCGGTATAATTTGTGCAGGTATTAAGACTTACATAAGTCTCCCCGCCACGTGGTACGAGGTAAACGTTATTGAGCTCCTCAAACCACTTTGCTTTAGAATAATGGTGGCTGCCACGCAACCTTCAGTGAACGATATCGATTATTAGAGAGATTTCCGATTTTTTGTAGATAATTCTGCTATCATTAACATTCGCCTAACTTTACCGCCACGTGGCACTAGATAAGAGTTCTCCCGCCACTTTACCTATTGCTTTATAATTATGTTCACCCTGAAACATGCATAGTAAGGTATTACTTATTTGAAAGAGCCCCGATTTTATGTATAGTTTGATGACCCTGATAGTTGCATCATTTCCCAGCCACTTGGTACTTAGTAAATGTGCGTGTGTGCCCCATTTTATCTATATGTGAACAGTAAATGTGTCTGAAAATTATTTGGTCCAATTTACGGGTTACAATCAAGCGAGCTATGTTTAATAGGGAATGCTGGGTCCTGGAATGTGATAGTGTATCTGTGTAGTCTTAACACATAAATGAATCCGAATTGCCAAACCAAATATAAGCAGACGACTTGCTACACTCCTGGAAATGGAAAAAAGAACACATTGACACCGGTGTGTCAGACCCACCATACTTGCTCTGGACACTGCGAGAGGGCTGTACAAGCAATGATCACACGCACGGCACAGCGGACACACCAGGAACCGCGGTGTTGGCCGTCGAATGGCGCTAGCTGCGCAGCATTTGTGCACCGCCGCCGTCAGTGTCAGCCAGTTTGCCGTGGCATACGGAGCTCCATCGCAGTCTTTAACACTGGTAGCATGCCGCGACAGCGTGGACGTGAACCGTATGTGCAGTTGACGGACTTTGAGCGAGGGCGTATAGTGGGCATGCGGGAGGCCGGGTGGACGTACCGCCGAATTGCTCAACACGTGGGGCGTGAGGTCTCCACAGTACATCGATGTTGTCGCCAGTGGTCGACGGAAGGTGCACGTGCCCGTCGACCTGGGACCGGACCGCAGCGACGCACGGATGCACGCCAAGACCGTAGGATCCTACGTAGTGCCGTAGGGGACCGCACCGCCACTTCCCAGCAAATTAGGGACACTGTTGCTCCTGGGGTATCGGCAAGGACCATTCGCAACCGTCTCCATGAAGCTGGGCTATGGTCCCGCACACCGTTAGGCCGTCTTCCGCTCACGCCCCAACATCGTGCAGCCCGCCTCCAGTGGTGTCGCGACAGGCGTGAATGGAGGGACGAATAGAGACGTGTCGTCTTCAGCGATGAGAGTCGCTTCAGCCTTGGTGCCAATGATGGTCGTATGCGTGTTTGGCGCCGTGCAGGTGAGAGCCACAATCAGGACTGCATACGACCGAGGCACACAGGGCCAACACCCGGCATCATGGTGTGGGGAGCGATCTCCTACACTGGCCGTACACCACTGGTGATCGTCGAGGGGACACTGAATAGTGCACGGTACATCCAAACCGTCATCGAACCCATCGTTCTACCATTCCTAGACCGGCAAGGGAACTTGCTGTTCCAACAGGACAAAGCACGTCCGCATGTATCCCGTGCCACCCAACGTGCTCTAGAAGGTGTAAGTCAACTACCCTGGCCAGCAAGATCTCCGGATCTGTCCCCCATTGAGCATGTTTGGGATTGGATGAAGCGTCGTCTCACGCGGTCTGCACGTCCAGCACGAACGCTGGTCCAACTGAGGCGCCAGGTGGAAATGGCATGGCAAGCCGTTCCACAGGACTACATCCAGCATCTCTACGATCGTGTCCATGGGAGAATAGCAGCCTGCATTGCTGCGAAAGGTGGATATACACTGTACTAGTGCCGACATTGTGCATGCTCTGTTGCCTGTGTCTATGTGCCTGTGGTTCTGTCAGTGTGATCATGTGATGTATCTGACCCCAGAAATGTGTCAATAAAGTTTCCCCTTCCTGGGACAATGAATTCACGGTGTTCTTATTTCAATTTCCAGGAGTGTATATCCTTATGAAACACATGTTAGCACATCGTGCATCCTGTTGGTACTGGCCAGTATACCTGAGTTCTCGATAGCTGGACTTGCTCTTCGTTTCAGTTGTAGCATTTAGTAATAATACGAACGCAGAGCATGGGTCTAGTTGTAACTATTTGGTTGAATATGTACTTACACTGAAGCCAGGCCAGCACTCCATCACCCCCCTCCTTCCCACAATTACGAGATAACAACCATAGGCTTATTTTGTTAGAGAGACTTTCTTTGAGAGTAAATAGGGCTGATGGCCTTGCAGTTGTATGACTTTGGTTCTTGCTTAGTACTAATGTGTTAACAGTTGTCTTGGTATCATTTAGACAACAAATTCCAATCAGTATAGTTTGTCAATAGTTTTTCCTCAAACCAGTCATCAATAATTTAATGCCATAGTCAAATTTCAAATAGCTCAAATGACCCAGTACAGAAGATTAGAAATTAATTAATCTTCCCTAAGAGATGAGAGACAAATGAATCCCATTAGCTAGTCAAATGTTTGATCTAATCAACAAATATTGAAATATCAGATGCCCCCTAATAAGTTCTGTTCAGGTGCTTTCTGTAGCGGCCTTTATAGATGCGTTATCCGTTGCCTTATAATTTGGTGGGTTAATTAAACCATCTTCTTGAAGCATTAACACCCCAGAATTAAGTCTCGGGTCTATTGTTTCGTGAACCACAGAAATTTTGAGCCAAAGATGCAGAGGGCAACTTGCATAATCTCCGGACTCGTTAAGTAACGGTAATCCTCCCACTGGGTAGAGTTACACTAATACTTAACCGAACACACGCCTTGAGGGCTACGTTGCAAACTCCGCAGCATATTTCGCTACGTGCTGATTTTAACTGTATGTTGCGTTTTGTGGATCAGTTTCACTGTCCTCAATTCTGTCGGAAATTGCAAGATTTAGTTCATTTCTTGAAACGGCAAGACGATTAGATCTGTGAATATCTGACTCGTCAAATTTACTTATTTTACTGCTACTTCTAACTGTAGCCTTGACAGATTTTATTCATGTGATTGACTGCGTGATTGGTTTTTGGCTGTCCATGTTCAAAAATGGTTCAAATGGCTCTGAGTGCTGTGGAACTTAACATATGAGGTCATCAGTCCCCTAGCACTTAGAACTACTTAAACCTAACTAACCTAAGGACATCACACACATCCATGCCCAAGACAGGATTCAAACCTGCGACCGTAGCAGTCGCGCGGTTCGAGACTGAAGCGCCTAGAACCGCTCGGCCACAACGGCCGGCGCTGTCCATGTTATTCCCACCAGTATTTTGTCGGTGCGTAGGGACAGTGCAGCTAAATAAGGGATGATTACATAAAATATGGGACTTCTGGTCACCCTGTCGTGGTCAGTCCGACGAAGAAGCAGCAACGCTGGTGCGCTGTCCCTAGACTATAGTGAGGACTTCCGGATCCACCCATGTGGGACAGTGGCAGGATGTGGTGTTACACTCTGAGACTGGTAATTACGGCGAGGCAGCCGTCTCAACCATTAACGGCTGCCGTTGCTCAGTAGCGTGTGCCAGACGTCGCTTTACTGTTAACAGGCAATCGAGTGCGAACGTCATGTACGTCATCGATCCGTCTGACCGCCTGCCTTACGAGCTACAATACTGGGATACTTATGGAGCGAAGTGATGGCCAACGTTTACCTGACGACACACCACATATGTCTTGCCGCTACGAAGGCATCAGCGGATCTCATTGTGCCGTGCTAGGTTAAAGAGATTTTTCTAGTATGTGACGTGATCCTGTACTGCGGCTTTGCCGCACTAAATTTCTGTTGAGGTCCGCTGTCTTGCCATCCAGAAGCGCTGCTGTTGTGTTTTCCCCCGACCTGCTCTCGGTGGTGAAATGTTATTCTTCGCGCCTGTCTCGTATCGACTCCGCCGTAATGCAAGCGAGATGGCTTCGCTCTTGGGCTTTAAAAATTCTAGCCGTTTACTGCCTTGTTGCCGTATAACAGCAGGTGAGGTTGACCAGCTACCTGGCCAGTGCTGTCCAAGTTAAATGCGACGGTACAGCTGTTTGAACGTACGATTCCTGCCGATGTGCGCGTAACGTACAGAATAAACCTTTTACTATTATTGTACTCGACTGTACTCGAGACATGTTGGCTTCCGCTCCATGTGAAATGAAATCCAATGAGATTCCAGTAAACGCGGAAGAATACATGGTGTAATGTTTACATCAGTTTTATTCTTGTGAATAACACAGTATACTATCTCTGACTGTGGCTTGTGGAAGAATGGATTGTCATTTCTTCCGAAATTCATATACGAGACTGAAAGCGTCCCCAGCGGAGTTCAATTCGTTATAAAAAGGGATACACAGAATCCCGTATTAACGTCCAATAATACTTGTGGAGATATTTCTCATCAGAAAATATATTATTATACTTCCAGCTCATCCAATTTCCTACGGTAACTGACATTTAGAGGATGACTAACGCAGATGGTCGCAGGCGATAGCTGGCATGGCGGCGACCTACCCGGACGTGCAGGACTGCGGCGGCGGCCTGCTGCTCGTGGTTGGGGGCGGCGTCGTGGCCTTCTGCGCCTCTGAGCTCGCAGTGTCTTGCGAGGTGTGCGGACGTGTTTGGCGTTTGAGGTAAGAAGAACTTGTCGGAGTACAGTGCAAGTTTCCGCGTGGATAACTAAAGGTGTAATTTGTCACGTTAGGTATTAAAGAGTAGTTCTGAGACTGTAGTTTGGCCCTGAGAGGTATGTTTTTCGTGACAGTGAATGTATTCTTGCGTGCCGTTTGACGAGTTTCGTTGGCGGAGCGTCAGGCCATTCTCTTCCCTGCCGGCCGCGGCGCGTTGCGCTTTCTGCCGACGGCGCGGAGTGCAGCGGGCTGACTGCGAGAGCCACAGCTGTTCGTTGCGTCAGGAGTCCCGGACAGCAGCGGCCGCCGTCTACGGAAAGCCGGCTGCAGGTATCGTAAACTGGCCTTTGGCTCCTGTTTCCCGGCGCCACCGAGTAACAGTGCGGCAAACTGCGGAACAAATTACACAGCGTACTGCACTTCACGGAACTAATTGCACTCGGTTTAGAGGCGAACTACGTGCGCAACGGATGCATAATTTGGGAAGCGACTGTCGTGCGGTAAATTTCGTCTGGTGACCGCTCTGTTTGCCTCCCTGTTTTGAAGCATTTCGGACGTGTGCATCGTCTTTTGACTAAGTTAAGCTCCACGTCCGCGAGTATACGCGGACACTGGAGCATACAATCTGTAGACAAGAAAAAGATAATAGATAAAACATTACAGCTTAAGGACATTACGTGGGAAGAACCCAAGAAGTCCAGACCCCTGTTGCCAGTGCACCAAGTCTCAACATATTTAACTAACCAGGAATTCTCAGAAGAGCTCTACGAAAGAAACCTGAGTGAACGCATTACTAAAGACGAGTTCGATAGCGAGGTTAAAATAAAATTTATAACAGGACCAAGGGGCAAAAGGACAGTAAACAATATTTTAGAATTGTCGCCAAGAATACGGTTACTGCTGCTTCAAAATGAAATTGTTTTCATTCAGTTTGAATCTTTGTTCATCAATGACTCGGTTGCTGTACAAAAATATTTTAACTGTTGCGTGACTGTTCGGTCACCGAACGACGCGTTGCGACAAGGACCCAGCATGCGGGAGATGTGCAAAACCGCGACACAAAGTGTCAGAATGGAGGCAGGAGAATCCTCTAAGCTGTATACCTATCAAACCCATAAATAGAACATGCGATAAGGCAGGGGGGCGGGACTGTGCTACATATAAACAGCCCTACGAAAGACAAATAGAGCGCACCGAGTACGATGTTCTGGACAACGTCCATTAATGAGGAGTGCCACCATAACTGTCAGAAACCCCCCCCCCCCATAACACATGCAGGGACACACGTAACTAGTAACATAAACAGGCAAAGGTACAAATCGCCGTCAACTAGAATGAGATGCTGGCGGCGAGCCGTTGCCTTGCGGCAAAACATGGGTTTTCTACAACCCCCAAATGCCAATACTAATAATGATGTAGAACCTCAGTTCTGGTAGAGAATACACTTTAGGTACTTCAGCATTACCGACTATATAGGAGATATGTGCATGCAGGGTGCAATTGAATATGAAGTTGCCAGGCACCTGAAACATCACATGTTTGATTGGGCCGTCTTCCAGGCCGGCCTCCTTTTGCGAGTTGACAAACTGGAAGACGAAATGCACATGAGATAGTTCAGAGAAATGTATCGACGTCCTTGAACATCCTTAGGATGAAGATGTCACGCAGTTCACAAGAAATCCAACACCACAGGCAAACACACACAAAGACAACCGTACACTACCCGCACAACAAGGAGAGTGCAATACAACCAAATGTAGACCCTATATTACAAAATGGTTTAAATGGCTCTCAGCACTATGGGACTCAACTGCTGAGGTCATCAGTCCCCTAGAACTTAGAACTACTTAAACCTAACTAACCTAAGGACATCACAAACATCCATGCCCGAGGCAGGATTCGAACCTGCGACCGTAGCGGTCGCGCGATTCCAGAATGTAGCCCCTAGAACTGCTCGGCCACCCCTATATTACATTTGTTCGTTTTGCCTATGGGGGTAGCTCACACAGTCACAACGAAAAATAAAATAGTGAGGTAGCTGAACAGAAAGACACCCTTCACCGTCACAACACGAGACACAACCACCCCAAAAATGAACATACAAGGGTCACCTTTCACAAACAAGTCCCTGGAAGAGATCAAAAACAACAATTCACTATTAGGAAAAATGCTCAGCACAAACGCATCAAATTCCACACTACTAGAAACCATAAAGCAGGAAGAACATGCTGGACTGCAAAATTACTCGAAACCGGAGCAACAAACAAGCAGTCAAGAACACCAACCAGATACAATCAAGAACCCCAAGCTGAGTAGTGTTTACCACATAAACCACGAAAACTCAGAATCTCACCTACGGCTTAGCAGACTAGAAAACTAGGATATATTTCAAACAGCTCTTCGCTATGTAATACGAATCAAGCATGAAAATAGGGATAAAATGTGCTTCCCAACTGCAGGACAAACTGACAGGATGATCCTAAGAGTTGAAAATCTGCCAACGAATCCAAAGAACTAAGTAAGTTTTTATGGGAGGCATGTGTGCGAAGGGGAGACAGCCGAAACGCAGGGAAAGTATACAAGGACTTCGTGAGAGCACGTGGACGTGTGTTCTGGATTTTAAAGGAACCACATCTAAGTGTTTTTTCTTGACTAGACATCCCTTAGGAAGGTAATACAACTAAACTGCCAGGGCAGTACCCTAGTAGACATGTAACTAGGTTGGCTCTTGGAAGAAACAAAATCAGACATAGCCTGGGTTCAGGAACCCTTTCTGCGAGGCGGGAATATTTCAGGGCTCCCCTTACATTACAGCATTATAGTAGGTACACCGAACGCGAAAGTCGCGATAATAGTAGTTGATAAAAACCTCATAGTAACACAGATCATCCACTTTCGCTCTGAACCCATTGCCACAGTAGAAATAACAGACAGAAAAGATGTATGCCTCATGTCGTCCATTTACGCTCAGTACTCATATGATACAGATCCTTTATTAGACAAAATAAAAGACATTGCACGGCACTCAGAAAGAAAGAGGCTACTCATTCTAACCGATATCAGCGCGAAATGGAAGTCAGAACAAATAACGGAGGATAAATAGTGGTTGACATGGAAAATGAACGCAACCTATTCATACTGAGTAGGGAGGGTCAGCCGCCTACCTACTGCGGAGACGCCGGTGGTGTAAGTAACGTAGACCTTTCTCTAGCGAACGCAAAATCTCTTCCACTAGTCAACACATGGAGGGTATGGGATAGAGCCACACACAGCGAAAAAAATTACTTTGAGCACTATGGGACTTAAATTCAGAGGTCATCAATCCCCTAGAACTTAGAACTACTTAAACCTAACTAACCTAAGGACATCACACACATCCATGCCCGAGACAGGATTCGAACCTGCGACTGTAGCGGTCGCGCGGTTCCAGACTGTAGCGCCTAGAACCGCTCGGCCACTCCGGCCGGCCGCCACACACAGCGACCACAACGCAATCACCATAAGCACAGAACAGCAGCATTTAATCATAGGAATAGCCGACTGGCAAAAAGTTAGAGATATCGTTGAGGCGTCGTCACTACACATAGTTCAAGGCAGTATAGATTACAAAACGCATATTCTGACAGAGGACCAACAAAGAGCAAAGGAAGCAGCTATACCACGGGAAAAAATTGTGTGGGGACTGAAACAACCATGGTCGGCATAACTGGCAAGATTAAGGAAGAATTCACGGGACAAAAGAAAGTACTACCAACAAGCAAAGACAGCTCCTGAAAGACAAATAAGACTTGACCTGTATTGTGACGCTAAACAGAAATACCAGAAACAACTAAAGACAACAAGGCAAGACTATGGGACCAATTTCGTCAAAACCCAGCAACAGAACGACATTTGGGGGCAACCCTACAAGACAGAAACAGAACGAGTTAAGACACCGACAGTTCTGTCAACACTAAAACAAGCTGACAGCACAATGATCAGAGGATGGAGAAGCAAGCAGAATATCTTCTGAACAGGCTACTCCCACATGTCGACCCCACACAAGACGAGCGACACCGCGCTGTCCTAAGAGAGGGCATGAGGCAAGCAGACTTAAGAAACCGAAAAGCAACCGGCCCAGAGAAAATACTTTCAGAAACATTAAAACAAACGGTAACACAAATCACACATTTTCTTAGTAACGAGGCACTACTAACAGGCAGAATTCCCAACTTTTGGGAAACTGGTAATGTAGTAATAATAAGGAAATCACAAAACAAAGAGCAAAAGACCCCAAAATGTACCGACCGGTCTGCCTCTTAAACACTCTCTCCAATTAACTGGGAAGGCTCCTGTCTGACTGCCTACAACCGAGCAGACACCTCCTCAAGCCCCATCATTTCGGCTTCAAGGAAGCTAGATCAATAGAAGACGTCGTCAACCAAGCACTGAGACTTACAAATAGCATCAGTGATAAATACGTGGCCGCCATAAAAATCGGTATAGCCGGGGCTTTGACAACCTGTGGTGGCCGTCCCTCGTCAATAGCCTCCTCGACTACTGCATAGGCAGAATGGCGGAGTGGAGGGCTGGTACACACAAGGTTGTCAAGAGAATAACGAAGGGATGTCCACAGGGCTCGATCTGTGGACCAATATTGTAGGCTATTGTAATCGAGCCCTTGCTGAACATGCTGGATGGTGACGACAGGGTAAGAGGTGTGGTGGCACATGCAGATGACCTGCTCGTAGTGCTGTCAGCCAAGTCGAGAGTAGCAATAGAGACAACAGGCATGCAACTGCTTCAGAAAATTAACACTTGGTGCAAAGAAAATAAATTAAAAGTCGCTCCCATAAAAACTATATATATATATATATTGCTCAGAGGGACATTACAGAGGAATCCAATTCTAAAATTTGGCAATAAAAGCATAAAGAGGAAGCAAGCCACACGTTATCTAGGGCTGCCATTGGCTAAAAACAGACTTTCAGCAATCATATCAAAGTTACAATTAACAAAGCCTTCGAAATCATTCACAAACTAGCAAGACTCAACACAACTCAGTACATATTGCCTATTAAGGCAGTAAGGACCTACCACATCGAGATATTTGACTCCATCGCACGCTTTGCCGCAAGTGTGTGGACTCACAGACTGAACATAGACAAACGAGACAATTGCAAGACAAGAGTAATAGGGCAACAAGGAGGCACCCCACTCTGAATTGTTGACAAATGTATTCAAGATGGCGGGTACAAGGTGGCAATGTCGCGATGATGTCACTGCGGGAAGTTCAAATTTTGGCGAGAAAATAGGTCAGTTGGGCTATCTCTCCAAACATATGGGAAGAGACAGACACTGTGTCACAGTCATGTGAGGGCTTCCCAACCAAACTTCTGCAGTGTAGTCGGAACAGCAGGCACGCTAGCTGTGGGAAACTCACGATGACCTTTTCCTTTGACAGCAGGGGCCCACTGCTCACTGAGTTTGTGGAACACGACGCCACAATTAATACCCATGGACATGTAGATGTTTTTCAAATATTGAAGCGTTCCATCGAGTCCGAAAGCCCAGGAATGTTGACGCACTACGTAATTTTGTTGCAGAACAATGGCCGACCACAGGTCGCCAATGTTGTTTCGATTACCCTTCAGAAGTGTCACAGGAAGCGCCTACTAATCCTTTGGTGGGTGACTGTGAAACAGCCACTCTAAGGCCTGATCAGGCACCCTACGGTTACCATCTCTTCAGTAAACTGCTAAACAGTGGGTCAAGGGCGCTGGTCCTGTCTTCAGTCGTGCGGTTATAGAGGCCTTAGTTCCACGGTGGTATAAGGCGACTGAAACGGACGGAGATTATGCCACAAAATTACATTTTGTCTGTCAAGAGTGTGTCAAGATATGTAAAAGTTTTAATGGTATGGAAAGTAAAATGCATGACCAAAAAATACATTATGCAATCCTTTCAGAGTGATCCTTGTAAAAATACGGCCACCCAAGGCTACATGGTAAGGCAAGCATGAGATACTTACACAACAATTTTGTACGAGAGAGTTGCCGATGGGCAGTTCGTAGAAGCGCACTCACTGCACAACAGTTTCTACGTATGCGCCTGACGTAACAAGCGAATCCGCAAGGAGGTGTGCGGCCGGCTTGTCCGACGCTCGCGGGTCAGCGTGCCGATAAATCCCACTCTCTCGTCGACAGTCGCCATCCGTCGCTAAGCGAACGTCATTCCGCCGCCCGATTTCCGTTAAACGCGATCAGAGATTAGTAACAGTCACCTGCAGCGAGCGCGCGATGGCTGCGACACGGAACGTCAGCCGCTGCAAAGCTGCTGCCCGGAATGAGTCCAGCACTGGATAACTCGTCATGTTTCCTGTCTTGTACATACATAACCGCTGAACTACGCACCAAACACGCTGACGAAAATGGAAAGTCTAGTTGCATGGAGCAAAAGTCGATATGAATCACACTTTGTGGAGATGTTCGTCACATAACGACCATTGAACAATTAAAATTTCACTCTGTTTGGAGGTGATGTCTGTCATCAGCAGTGGTATTAGGTGTGGCCATAACAGGCAAAAGAAGACTCAGAAGTGTTGTTAGGCTGTTTCTTTAATAGATATGTTATACTTTCCATGTGTTTTGCTTATACATAGCCAATTTTCGTTCGTCTTCCGCGCAGCATTTGCTACTTGATCGTTCCAAGTTAAGTAGTTCGTAGCTATAATCCTAGGTATTTAGTTGCACTGACAGTTCCTAGATTTGTGTGGTTTATCAAGTAACCGAAATTTAACGAATTCTTTTTAGTACGCGTGTGGATGACCTCACACTTTGTATCATTCAGATGAAATTGCTAACTTTAGCATAATACAGATACCCTGTCTAAATAGTTTAGCAATTAGATTTGAACTTCTGATGACGTTACTAGACTGTCAGTGACATCATCATCTCCTGTTTTAATTGATGTCTTTCCTAATTACTTCGAACTATCACCTCGCTGACAGGAATTTCTCTCAACCTACAACTGCTATTTATATTCGTTATTTGTAGGATAGAAATGTGAAAGCAGTAACATAATTATACAGGTAAATTGTTTGTTTGTGATATTACATTCGACTATTCCTCATTTATAAACAAACTAGAAATGCGTAACCTCCTGGCATATACCCTGGTCTAATTCCAGCCCTACCCCAACCTGCGTGGTATCGGCTATCGTTGTGTATTCACAACCCATCACAAGCACAGTTCTCGCAATACGTGACTGAAAGATCTACTTCTTCAACCCACGCTCCCAGTCCAGCTGTGCGCCTCTGACAGGATTACAACTTGTACACGATGTTTGCCTACGGCTCACTCCCTTTCCATCGGAATTTCTTAGCCCGATCTTGTCACTGATCTCCAGTCGAGCTACAGCAGCTTCAGTGTCAGTAACATCATCAACATCACGCCTCTAAATTACCATCAGCATCACATTCATACATCGTCACACCAACGTATCTCGTTCCAGTTCATCGAACTTGCACTTTTTATCATCCTTTTTCTTTAACATTGTTGTAGTCATTACCTATACGAATGAAGAACAGATACATCAGTGCTGCCAGCTCGCCCCAAATTGGAACGAAATTGTGAAAATGAAAAAAAAGGATATTTGTGATTTTTAATTGTCATTGAGAATACTCAAACTTAAAATGCAAATAAAAAATTTCTGCGGTAAGTGACAGTTAGCATAACCGTATTATATAATTACATAAAGGCAATTCACATCAAGCCATCAGCAACGATCTGAGGTGAACTTATCATGCACTGTCTGATTCGTATTACGTTCTCTGGGCTTCTTTGTCTAAGAATCATGTTGTACTTACTGTGGTGTCACCGCCAGACACCACATTTGCTAGGTGGTAGCTTTAAATCGGCCGCGGTCCATTAGTACATGTCGGACCCGCGTGTCGCCACTTTCAGTGATAGCAGACCGAGCGCCACCACACGGCAGGTCTAGAGAGACTTACTAGCACTCGCCCCAGTTGTACGGACGACGTAGCTAGCGATGCACACTGACGAAGCCTAGCTCATTTGCAGAGCAGATAGTTAGAATAGCCTTCAGCTAAGTCAATGGCTACGACCTAGCAAGGCGACATTAGTAACATTGCATGTATCTAAAGAGTCTCACTTGTATCGCCACAATCTCCAGATGTACCACAAGGATGGATTAAAGCTAAGTATTCCAGAAGCTACGTACTTTTCTTTATAGCATTCATTACGTATCCTGTTTCAGACCTCACGCCCATCTGCGTGAGCTTAGCGCGTGCCTTTCGGCTTCCTCGCATTGTGTCTAGGCTGTCTTGCCTAGACACAACACTTACAAACTGGCAGAACATCAGTTTGTCACATAGTCAACAGTAACTCTGCAGGCATTCAGTGGCGACTTGCGTGTAGGCACTGTGTAAATGTAGCACCTGCTATTTCCTTCCACTTCATATTATCAATAGTGTTTAATACAATGAATTCTTTATTTATACTTGTACAATGTGCACTACTGGCCATTAAAATTGCTATACCATGAAGACGTGCTACAGACGCGAAATTTAACTGACAGGAAGAAGATGCTGTGATACGCAAATGATTAGCTTTTCAGAGCATTCACACAAGGTTGGCGCCGGTGGCGACACCTACAACGTGCTGACATGACGAAAGTTTCCAACCAATTTCTCACACACAAACAGCAGTTGACCGGCGTTGCCTGGTGAAACGTTGTTGTGATGCCTCGTGTACGGAGAAAAAATGCGTACCATCACGTTTCCGACTTTGATAAAGGTCGGATTGTAGGCTATCGCGATTGCGGTTTATCGTATCGCCACATTGCAGCTCGCGTTGGTCGAGATCCAATGACCGTTAGCAGAATATGGAATCGGTGGGTTCAGGGGGGTAATACGGAACGCCGTGCTGGATCCCAAAGGCCTCGTATCACTAGCAGCCGAGATAACAGGCATCTTATCCGCATGTCTGTAACGGATCGTGCAGCCACGTCTCGATCCATGAGTCAACAGATGGGGACGTTTGCAAGACAACAACCATCTGCACAGAACAGTTCGACGACGTTTGCAGCAGCATGGAGTATCAGCTCGGAGACCATGACTGCGGTTACCCTTGACGTTGCATTACAGACAGGAGCGCCTTCGATGGTGTACTCAATGACGAACGTGGGTGCACGAATGGCAAAACGTCATTTTTTCGGATGAATCCAGGTTCAGTTTACAGCATCATGACGGTCGCATTCGTGTTTGGCGACATCGCGGTGAAAGCACACTGGAAGCGTGTATTCGTCATCGCCATACTGGCGTATCACCCGGCGTGATGGTATGGGGTGACATTGGTCACACGTTTCGGGCACTTCTTGTTGGCATTGACGGCACTTTGAACAGTGGACGTTACATTTCAGATGTGTTACGACCTGTGGCTCTACCCTTCATTCGATCTCTGCGAAACCTTACATTTCAGCAGGATGATGCACGACCGGATGTTGCAGGTCCTGTACGGGCCTTTCTAGATACAGAAAATGTTCGAGTGCTGCCCTGGCCAGCACATACATCAGATCTCTCACCAATTGAAAACGTCTGGTCAATGGTGGCCGAGCTACTGGCTCGTCTCAATAAGCCAGTCACTACTCTTGGTGAATTGTGGTATCATGTTG
Source organism: Schistocerca piceifrons (assembly GCF_021461385.2). Taxonomy (NCBI): domain Eukaryota; kingdom Metazoa; phylum Arthropoda; class Insecta; order Orthoptera; family Acrididae; genus Schistocerca; species Schistocerca piceifrons. The sequence continues at coordinate 1,814,407 of NW_025728275.1, forward strand.
AAGCTGCATGGGCAGCTGTACCTGTACAAGCCATCCAACCTCCGTTTCACTCAATGCCCAGGCGTATCAAGGCCGTTATTACGGGTACTGATTTCTCAGGATCTATGCACGCAAATTGCGTGAAAATGTAATGACATGTCAGTTCTAGTATAATATATTTGTCCAATGAATATCCGTTTATCATCTACATTTCTTCTTGGTGTAGCAATTTTAATGGCTAGTTGTGTACATCATCATCATCATCATCATCATCATCATCATTTAAGACTGATTATGCCTTTCAGCGTTCAGTCTGGAGCATAGCCCCCCTTATAAAATTCCTCCATGATCCCCTATTCAGTGCTAACATTTGTGCCTCTTCTGATGTTAAACCTATTACTTCAAAATCATTCTTAACCGAATCCAGGTACCTTCTCCTTGGTCTGCCCTGACTCCTCCTACCCTCTACTGCTGAACCCATGAGTCTCTTGGGTAACCTTGCTTCTCCCATGCGTGTAACATGACCCCACCATCTAAGCCTGTTCGCCCTGACTGCTACATCTATAGAGTTCATTCCCAGTTTTTCTTTGATTTCATCATTGTGGACACCCTCCTGCCGTTGTTCCCATCTACTAGTACCTGCAATCATCCTAGCTACTTTCATATCCGTAACCTCAACCTTATTGATAAGGTAACCTGAATCCACCCAGCTTTCGCTCCCATACAACAAAGTTGGTCGAAAGATTGAACGGTGCACAGATAGCTTAGTCTTGGTACTGACTTCCTTCTTGCAGAAGAGAGTAGATCGTAGCTGAGCGCTCACTGCATTAGCCTTGCTACACCTCGCTTCCAGTTCTTTCACTATGTTGCCATCCTGTGAGAATATGCATCCTAAGTACTTGAAACCGTCCACCTGTTCTAACTTTGTTCCTCCTATTTGGCACTCAATCCGTTTATATTTCTTTCCCACTGACATTATTTTCGTTTTGGAGATGCTAATCTTCATACCATAGTCCTTACATTTCTGATCTAGCTCTGAAATATTACTCCGCAAACTTTCAATCGAATCTGCCATCACAACTAAGTCATCCACATATGCAAGACTGCTTATTTTGTGTTCACATATCTTAATCTCACCCAGCCAGTCTATTGTTTTCAACATATGATCCATAAATAATATGAACAACAGTGGAGACAGGTTGCAGCCTTGTCTTACCCCTGAAACTACTCTGAACCATGAACTCAGTTTACCGTCAACTCTAACTGCTGCTTGACTATCCATGTAAAGACCTTTAATTGCTTGCAAAAGTTTGCCTCCTATTCCATAATCTCGTAGAACAGACAATAACTTCCTCCTAGGAACCCGGTCATATGCCTTTTCTAGATCTATAAAGCATAGATACAATTCCCTGTTCCACTCATAACACTTCTCCATTATTTGTCGTAAGCTAAAGATCTGGTCCTGACAACCTCTAAGAGGCCTAAACCCACACTGATTTTCATCCAATTGCTCCTCAACTAATACTCGCACTTTCCTTTCAACGATACCTGAGAAGATTTTACCCACAACGCTGATTAAAGAGATACCCCTGTAGTTGTTACAATCTTTTCTGTTTCCATGTTCAAAGATTGGTGTGATTACTGCTTTTGTCCAGTCTGATGGAACCTGTCCTGACTCCCAGGCCATTTCAATTATCCTGTGTAGCCATTTAAGACCTGACATTCCACTGTACTTGATGAGTTCCGACTTAATTTCATCCACCCCAGCTGCTTTATTGCACTGCAATCTATTGACCATTTTCTCCACTTCCTCAAACGTGATCCTATTTCCATCATCATTCCTATCCCATTCTACCTCGAAATCTGAAACATTACTGATCGTATTTTCACCTACATTGAGCAACTCTTCAAAATATTCCCTCCATCTGCCCAAGGCATCCACAGGATTCACCAGCGGTTTTCCTGACCTGTCCAAAATACTTGTCATTTCCTTCTTACCTCCCTATCGAAGACTGCTAATTACACTCCAGAATGGTTTTCCAGCAGCTTGACCCAAAGCCTCCAACCTGTTTCCAAAGTCTTCCCAAGATTTCTTCTTGGATGCTGCAATTATCTGTTTGGCTTTGTTTCTTTCTTCAACATAACTTTCTCTGTCTACCTGAGTTCTAGTATGTAGCCATTTTATACGCCTTCTTTTTCCTTTTACAGGCTGCCTTGACTGTGTCATTCCACCAAGCTGTTTGCTTCATCCTACTTTTACACACTACTGTTCCAAGACATTCTTTAGCCACTTCTAGTACTGTGTCCCTGTACCTTGTCCATTCCTTTTCCAATGACTGTAACTGACTACATTCAACTAACTGGTACCTTTCTGAGATCGCTGTTATGTACTTGTGCCTGATTTCCTTATCCTGAAGTTTCTCCACTCTTATCCTCCTACATATGGACCTGACCTCCTGCACTTTCGGCCTCGCAATTCCAATTTCACTGCAGATTAAATAATGATCAGTGTCATCAAAGAATCCCCTGAATACACGTGTGTCCCTCACAGCCTTCCTGAATTCCTGATCTGTTATTATATAGTCAATGACAGATCTGGTTCCCCTGCTTTCCCAAGTATACCGGTGAATGTTCTTATGTTCAAAAAAGGAGTTTGTGATTACTAAGCCCATACTGGCACAGAAATCCAAGAGTTGCTGCCCGTTCCTGTTGGCCTCTATATCCTCTCCAAATTTACCCATAACTTTTTCGTACCCTTCTGTTCGATTTCCAATCCTGGCGTTAAAATCACCCATGAGCAGAACACTGTCCTTGTCCTTTACTCTAACAACTACATCACTGAGTGCCTCTTAAAAACTATCCATGTTATCTTGATCAGTCCCTTCACAATGCGAATATACTGACACAATCCTAATTTTCTTGCTAGACACTGTCAAATCTATCCACATCAGTCGTTCGTTTACATACCTTATTGCAACTACGTTGGGTTCCATTTCTTTCCTGATGTAAAGCCCTACACCCCATTGTGCTATTCCTGCTTTGACTCCTGACAAGTAGACCTTGTATTCTCCCACTTCTTCTTCTTTCTCACCCCTTACCCGAATGTCACTAACAGCTAAAACGTCCAGCCCCATCTTACTTGCAGCCTCTGCCAGCTCTACCTTCTTCCAAGAGTAGCCCCCATTGATATTAATAGCTCCCCATCTCATTACTATTTGTTTGCCAAGTCGTATCTTAGGAGTCCCTGGTTTGACAGTTAGAGGTGGGACTCCGTCACCTCCAAAGGTCCGAGGCCTTTGTTGCCAGTATCATATTTAAAGTACCAGGGAAGCAGGTTGCTAGCCTTACTTGCCCCGAGTCCCATTGGGTTTTACCCCTAACGGCTGAGGGACTAACCGGTGGATTTGGTAGTCTTTGCCGTATGAGCACAAAGGTGACCACGACTCAGAATATGTCCGAGATGCCCAGCCTTATTCCAAAGTAACTGGTATCCCGACTGTCGGGACCACTTACTTGGGCACTCATACGTTGCCCGTGGTTCATGAACTAGGACACGACTACAGGAATCCACACCATGAACCACAGTTGTGTACATAGACAGCAAAAATCGCAGCAGTAAGAAGAAGTAGTCCGATGTAAACGAAAGTTGGTTGGCGTGTTCGTGCATCTGGAAGATTGTGTCCACTCTGACGTCGCGGCGGTCGCAGAAGAGTGTCGCTAGTAGCGCCTCTGTGAGGATGCAAATCAGTTTTGCTTAAAATACACGTTGTAACGGCGGTGAGCGATAACTATCTCTCAGACTGGACGTGGTGAGCTCAAGTTGGTCAAGAATGCCTTTAAGGCGACAAAGGCACTGAGTTTGAACGAAGCCCTGTAATACGGCTACGAGAAGCACGATGTTCCTCCTACAATACTGCACAAGGACTGCAGCCACTGAAGACGACTGCTGGCAGCGGTGGTCACGGAAATGTGCGGGCGCAACAAGACCGGACTCCTGACGACCACGTGGCAGTACTGAGAGGGGAGACCGTCGTTTCCGGAGTGTCGTTCTGGAGCGTTGACCTGCGTTTGCAGCAGCAGTCTGAGCAGCAGTTGGCTCCACAGCGACACAGCCAACTGTAACGAGTCAGTTACATCGAGGACAGCTAAGAGCCAAAAGCCCTGCAGCGCTCTTCCTGCTGACCCCAAACCACCGCAATTTCCGACTTGTGGTCTCAAGCGAGAGCTCACTGGAGTGCAGCATTCCAGTGGTGGTTTCCAGCAGGATAACGCTAGCCCACAACCGCTGCTGTAACCCAACATGCTGTACAGAGTCTCGACACGTTGCTTTGACCTTCTCGCTCACCAGATCTGTCTCCAATCCGGCACACGTGGGACATCATCGGACGACAACTCCAGCGTCATCCACAAACAGTATTAACCGCTCCTGTGCTGACTGACCGAGAGCAACAGGCATGCAACTCCAACCCACATACTGATATCCGGCACCTGTACAACACAGTGCATGCACGTTTGCACGCTTGCATTCAACACTGTGGGGGTTACACCGTTTATTAATGTACCAACATTTCAAAATTACATTAACCTGTGATATTGCAATGTTGATCACTTAAATTTCTTCACTAGACAAAAACATTTCCGAAATTTCATTTCTCTACACTAATTACTTTTTGGTGTTGCGATATTTTCTCCTTCAGAGTGTAATTATTATGCTTAGTGTCGGAAGACATCCATCAGTTTATGAAAAAGGTAAAAAAAAATTCGCGTGGAATTCCGCTTCACACTTCCGGCAGCGTGGTTTTCGATTGCTGAGCGCATGCGCGCCCAGGAAGCTGTCACAGTGGGTGCCGCGAGGGAGAGGGAGGCACAACACTATCGCTTCTGCAGCGCCGAATCTGGCGAGGTGACTGCTGCTGGGAGACGGACGGTCTTCATTTTTAATCCAGCTGTGTTGTGCTTAAAAACGGTGTTTCATTTTATTGAATGTGATAAATTGTAGAATGAGAATAAAACTCTGTTTCCAGCTGTTCTTTCCGTTTACTTTTCTTTCAATTCTTTTGTAAGAGATAAAAAACTTTAACCATGGCCCTGTATCCCCAAGAAATAAAGTCTGTGACTATAAACCACAGGGTTCATCAAAATTTGTAACCTTTAAAAAGTCATTCAGTCAATAACAAATTCAGATCAAACCACTGCAGAGGCAACAGTAATTTAAAATACCTGAATGATGTTAATTTCAAGTTTTGGTTATTCTAATGAAATTATACCTCATGCTGAAATAATTTGCAACCAAATGCACTCTCAACAAATTAGTGTATTTAAAGGTAAAGCACATACAACAAATTTCATAAGTGTTTGTTTTTAGGATTTGCCGACTGCCTTGCCACAGTTGTAACGCCGGTTCCTGTCACATCACCGAAGTTAAGCGCTGTTGGGCTGGGCTAGCACTTGGATGGGTGACCATCCGGTCTGCCTGACGCTGTTGGCAAGCGGGGTGCACTAAGCCCTGAGGACCTACTTGATTGAGAAGTAGCGGCTCCCGTCTCCTAGAGTCACATACGCCCGGTAGAGCGGTGTGCTGACCCAGTGCCCCTCTATATTTGGATCCAGTGACGCCTGTGGGCTGAGGATGACACGGCGACTGGTCGGGACGGTTGGACCTCCATGGCCTACTCGGGCGGAGTTTAGTTTAGTTTCAATTGAGGATTAATAAAGTCGAAGTTCTGTGAGAATCCTTCAAATACACCCATGCCAAAAACAAGGAAAGTGTGTGATAATGAAGAAACACTCTTCCAATAAGCACACAGTAGCTGCTAAATTGTTCAACGCGGAATGCATCAGATTCAAGAGTGAACAACGTACAGAAGACGTAGCACTGACCACTGCAGCTTAACTCTAGAATGACAAAAAAATCTTGAAATTGAGCAAAAAGTATTCTATTATGGGTCTGATATTCACAAATATTGCAGATTAACTGAACTGCTGATATTTACCTCGAAAAACAATGTGGCACATGTTGTTTGTGAAATTACGAAACTTATACAAAGTGTTGTTAACAGTTCCCATGACTACATGAAAGGCAGAATGCTGATTTTCAACGCTGGAAAAATATTAAGTTTACGAAAAATGGCTATGAATTCGAAAAGACTAAATGCGCTTAAAGCGCTTTCAATGGAGAAAAATGTGGTCAGCTGTCATCAACCAGAGAATAAGGAACAAATTTTTCATATTTTCGCACAAATTAGAAAAAGAAGAAAGAATTTAATTTTTAAATGCTTAGATCAGACTAGAATTGTAGCGATTTAGGTTCAAGTGAGTAAAAATGTTTGATTTTGTTCTTTTAGGACTCTATCAAGTTTCTGAAAATTCTGTTTTTATACACGTTCGTTTCTGTTTACATCATATCTAACTGAGGTAAAAAATTTCTGGAGCAGCTCCCTCACTATTTTTAGCTACGGACTGGCAGTGCAGACATAGTTCAGTAAACCTGCTCTGCTGTACTCATGTCAGGTGTCCGGCCTTGTCCCTACATACACTGAACTCTGGGCACTGTAACGGATCGGGCGTATCAGGTTCAGCGATACAGGGTCACTGAATTGCCCACTGCAGCTGCAAAGCGGTATAAATAACAGTAAATGGTGTCACGTCTACTGTAGTGGTTACTGTTGCTGGCATAGAAGTGAGCGACAGTACTGGTCGTTCGATTATCCATTCCTTGGCGTCAGACTTCTGAAAGCAAATCAACATCGACTATGGGCAGCGAGCAGATCACGTGAAGGAAAAGCGAGTCTAGACGGGCCATTTACAGTAAAATCTTAGTCAACCGAAACCTCTACAAACTACCGAAAATTTTCAAATAATAAGGAAGAAAGGAACATGTACTGGACGGAGATTCGAGGTGAGGGTGTGCTGGGCCGCCGCGGTTAGCCAGGACAGGTGAACGCTGACATGGAGTTGTCTTCCCACTCACAGACTCGCCTGTCTAAGCTACAATGCCTAAAATAGTGCATTCGAATGGCTGTTTCTTTCCATTTTGTGCTATGGCGACTAAACGGGAGCATGTTGTGATTACTTTCGCTGACCAGCTAGCTACTACCCATGAAGCTGAGAAAGGAATTTTACTGAAAACGTCGCAGCTAATTACAGAGTTGGTGCTTCTGTCGATTCAGAATGGGTCAAGTCGTGATCTAAACTTGTAGAGTAATCTGTGGAAAATCCAATAGGAAAAACAGTGGATACTTTCGAGAAAAGGAGATGCCTTTTCCTGCATGAAACTGCAAAAAGAAGCTAAAATATTGACTGTTGCTAGGCGAGGAAAGAAAAGATTTTTCTTCAAGCAGTGGGTGGTTAATCGGGTTTAGAAACAGATATGGCATTCTGCAATGGAATGTGTGTGGACTAAAGTTATTTGCAGAACCGGACGCGATATGTTTTCAAAACAGTATTTGGAGATTACGCCCAAGGCTACACTAAGCATCCATTTTAGATTTTAAAATGGCCTGAAACGGGAGTTCATTTCAAGATGTTGTCTCCAAAACCTTTCAGCTCCCTCAAATGAAACGTCTGCTTCAGGATACAAAATGAAAAAAGAAACGCTTCCGGTACACGTAGACTGCCCCTAATGTGTTTCGGGAAGGTATTCTCGATCAACGGTATTTTTGGATAATTTGTGAACTCATTGCCAGATGGTTTAGTGATCAGTTCGCAGCGAAAGTTGAAAAGTTAGAACTAAAAAGGTCTGCTTAACAAAGATATCGCATGAATTCTCAATGCGCCTACATGTCCTTACGAGTTAAAAAATTGCGATATTGTTGTGCATTTTCTTCCCGCAAGTGTTACGTCTGTATCTGTCGCTGGCTCGCGACATAACAGCATTTAAATGGCGCTACCCGGAGCTGTTTGTGAGAACGATCCTGCAAAATAGTGACATGCAAAACAACAATGCGAATGATGCGATGGGGGAAGTAAATATGAGATACATAATTTATTGGTGAATACAGGCCTGATAATGTCAAAGCAAAAATTCTTCATAGGTGCTGTAGATAGTTGTATGATTGGCATGGAGAAAATGATTCGTAAAATTTTGAGAACTTGACAGATATTGTACGGAGAATTCGCGGGTAAGGAGACATGGATACTTGCGATGTAGATGAATAGGTAGTGGCGGACGATTCAGAAGAAATAGCGGACCAAGGAATTGTGGAAACAGTGCTCCAGTGAAACAACTGACACGATCGAAGAGGCGAAGTAGATAATGTGGAAGACAGAGTGACAGCGGCGATGGTTTTCGAGTACTGGTGGTAGGTCTGTGTTAATAATTTATCTTTCAAAAACATACTTGGTACCGTATAACATATAAATCACGGTATATGTTTCGTTTTTATAGCAGGTTTCTCCAAGATTTGTTGAACAATGCGTTGTGTCAACGCCGGCTGTTGTCCTTCTAATGAAACGATGGTGGGACATCGCTGCTCGAAAACGTGGCAGAGACACAAGAAACGAACAAAAATTACCGACTTTTTTGAATGAGTCATTCTCATGCAAGAAACTACTGTATTTCGTACGGCGTATTGTATACGAATGCAATGTAATCCTAAAAAGGTAATTCTTACTTTCATAAAGAACATAAGTATAGCTTACAAAGAGATTTTTGAATTTGTTTGATCTTCAAAACTTTTTAAAAGTACTTACTTTAATTACAATACAAAGTACTGCAGTACATCTTAGAGGTTCATGGGCTAACCAAAGAAACTGTTAGCCAAAACGTCTTCCTCTCTTTTTAATTCGGTTGTACTGTATAATACCAATCGACAAACACGAGGCACGGTAAACCGGCCCCAGTTGCAAGTATCCTATTTAACGGTTTCCACGGCCAACAAAAATTTGATTTTCAATGTTTCATACAATAATTGACGGAAATTTGTCGTTAAGATGTATAATCTTATGTTGCAGGTCAAACACAGTAAGACAAGTACACTCATGCTCATAAATTGAGGATGTGGTGCCACACAACGTTGTATTCCAAAAACCTGGCGCTAATAGCATAGGCATATAGGCAACACATTCGACACAGATTTTTAAGTCTACAATATTGGTGATAAGTTGAGAAAACCGTCCTGGAACACATGTGCTACAAAGCGCGACTGTTTCCTGCGCATGTACCCCGACATCTGTATGGGATATGATCACCATGCAGACGTACACAGGCCGTACAAATGGTTGCCATACTTTCGATCAGGTGATCGAGGAGCTGCTGGGTTATAGCCTCCAATTCTTGCACCAGTGCCTGTCGCAGCTCCTCAAGTGTCGTAGGGGTTTGAAGACGTGCAGCGATACATCGACCGGGAGTATCCTAGACGTACTCGATGGGGTTTAGGTCCGGAGAACACGCTGACCAGCCGCGCTGGATTAGCCGAGCGGTCTCAGGCACTACAGTAATGCACTGTGCGGCTGGACCCGGCAGAGGTTCGAGTCCTCCCTGGGGCATGGGTGTGTGTGTTTGTGTTTAGGATAATTTAGGCTAATTAGTGTGTAAGCTTAGGGATTGATGACCTTAGCAGTTAAGTCCCATAAGCCTTCACATACATTTGAACTTTTTTGAACAGGCAGGCCACTCCATTTGTCTGATACCTTTTGTTTCAAGGTACTCCTCCACGATGGCAGCTGGGTGGGGTCGTGCGCTATCATCCTTCAGGAGGAAGGTGGGACCCACTGTATCCCTGAAAAGGCAGACATACTGGTGCAAAATGACGTCCAGATACACCTGACCTGCTACAGTTAATCTGTCAAAGACATGCAGGGGTGTACGTGCACCAATCGTAATCCCACTCCACACCATCAAACCACCACCTCCATACAGGTCCCTTTCAAGGACATTAAGGCGTTGGTATCTGGTTCCTGGTTCACGCCAGATGAAAACCTGGCGAGAATCACTTTTCAGACTATATCTGGACTCGTCCATGAACATAACCTGGGACCACTGTTCCAGTGACCATGTCACTGTGTTCTTGACACCAGGCTTTACGGGTTCTCCTGAGACCAGGGGTCTGTGGAATGCACCTTATAGGTCTCCAGGTGTCTGTTCAGTCGTCTGTAGACTGTGTGTCTGGAGACAACTGTTCCAGCGCCTGCAGTAAGGTCCCTAGCAAGGCTACCTGCAGTACTCGGTCGCCGTCTGCGAGCACTGGTGGTGAGATATCAGTCTTCTTGTGGTGCTGTACACTGTGGACATCCTGTACTGTAGCGCCTGGAAACGTTTCCCGTCTGCTGGAATCGTTGCCATAATCTTGAGATCACACTTTGTGGCACACAGAGGGCCCGTGCTATGACCTGCTGTGTTTGACCAGCCTCCAGTCGCCCTAGTATTCTACCCCTCATAACGTCATCAGTATGTGTTTTTTGAGCTATTTTCAACACACAGACACCATGAGCATGTCTGAAAACTTCTCCACACTTACTCGCTGCACCGTACTCTGACATGCAGCAGCACACCTCAGCGTATGTGGACTGCTGCCAGTGCCACTGTGCGACTGTGCGACTGTGCGACGACCTGTAGGGAATCAGTCTACCCATGCCATACAGAATTCATATGCTTTCCATTGTGTGCCAGCCAAGTCCGATGTAACTAGCTTCGATGTTAAAAATGTTGTGCAATACCTTAAAGCAAAGCAAATAATCTGAAAAGTTAATAGCATGTCAGAAGTGATGCTAAAATGATAATGTGTTAAGTTTCAGTTTAGTAACTTTAACAGATTTCGAAATTTGGATGTTTTACCTGGAAAACATCAGTGCAACAGGAGGGAGCTATAAACTTCGAAATTTATGTTGGGATTCCTTTTTCATTCTAATTTAATGAAAACGCAATGCTGGTTCTCACAAAATAATATTTTGGTTGAAATTCCTGATTTTCTGTTTTTGTGTCCTAAAAGTACGGAAGCAAGATAGATTAAGTAAGTTCAAAATGGTTCAAATGGCTCTGAGCACTATGGGACTTAACATCTATGGTCATCAGTCCCCTAGAACTTAGAACTACTTAAACCTAACTAACCTAAGGACATCACACACATCCATGCTCGAGGCAGGATTCGAACCTGCGACCGTAGCAGTCGCGCGGATCCGGACTGAGCGCCTAGAACCGCTAGACCACCGCAGCCGGCGATTAAGTAAGTGATTAGACAAAACTAGGATGTTTAGATTTAGGTTGAATGTAAATACGCTATAATAAACAACAAGTTTCCAAAAGGTAGCTATAAAATTATAGCTGTAGCGTCTCTCCAAAGAGCAAGTTGCAAGCTCATCTATTGCATGCAGAACAACTAAAATAATTCTCTCGCCAAAAGTATTTAACCTAGCCACATCAGAATTTTATTATAGATACGTATGTGCGTGCTGATTGCACAATTAAATTGAGAGCTTCATCGGCCTTCAGCGAATGAGGCAATTAATTATTCAGTAACTTGAAGTCGTGCTCTACTAGCACCAGCGGCTGGTCAGGAACACAAATTTTGTCGGTTACGCCTTCCGCGGTCCGCACCGTGGCTGTATAAATAAGAGCCTGCGAGCTAGAGTCAGGGCCCAGTTCTCTTCTAGATTCGTACCAACGCGCACTCCATGTTGGAAGCCACGTCGCGTCTGTGCAGTTGCAAGGAACAGCCTTGGATGCTGTATTACGAAACTCGGTATGCACGTAACAATGAGTTCGCATTGTGGTAAAGTGTTAATTGTGGAACGACCTCAGTGATTTATTCTCAGTTTGCGTAAGTCGTACTTTCATGTGTCGCTGCAGGACATACCTTGTACCATTACTAGCATGGCGTTTGATGAGTATTAACATCAAATTTTGGTGGGCATTCACTTTGAACATTTACATTGATAACGATTATTGAACAGTTTCATTATATAGGAATAATAGGATCCGCGCAATAGACTCTGAACAGCTCTGATACTATAAGAGCTGACAGTAGCATTGCTTGGGTAAACTTTTGTCTGGAACTTTATGCTTTATCGTTTACAGAATATAGTGAAAATTCTTATAGTAAGCTGCATTTTCTATGAATCCCAGACATCATTCTCAATCCTCAGCGTAATGCGCTTCAGTGATCAAATAACTCTATCTCTCCAACAGAGTGGGCACAGTGAAATTTAATTATAGGCATCACGTTTTTGCTAATCAATTTTCTGGTTGCCAACATTGTAGTTAGAGAGCCTATTTTGTGAACGGCTACGACAGAGAAATTTCCACCCACCGCCCCGCAGACCGCAGGTCAAATACACCGCATGGTCATTCTGCGAGGTGATTTAAACCCGCAAACTGCCTACCAGAGTGTTGTTTCACCATGTATCAGCATGATCCTTAATTTATGAACATAAGTGTATTACGGTTAGAAACCGTGTATTCGTGTTGGGATGGCATAACAGATTGCGAGCAAATACCAAGAATAGATTCATTCAGTATATGAACATGAACGCACTTGGTACGTTCCAATACAATTACCACAGCACATCAAACATTTACAAAATTCTTTTTGGCTGAGCCCACCACAAATAACGGTAGGAGAAAAATTTATCACTTATTGCATTTTTGCTGTTCATGTAGTAAGACTGACGTATCAGGCATGACGTTTTAGTTCATTACGTATTTACCACAAACTCTATTCGCAGACAGTATCCACATATACGACTGAATGTAGCTCCATAATTATATCACTGTACGGCTCACAGCTCATGAGATATCAAGCGAGAAACACTGAGATGTGAGAGAAACTGGTTTATCCTTCAAATGGAGCGCAAATTACCCAGACTATACTCATGCAGTGTCTGATAATGGGAGCACTTAGCAACACCCAACCAGCTTTAAACTTAATTCAAAAGATTTTCTAAACTTTCTCTCGCTTATATGCTTAAAGTCTAATAATTAGCACATCATCTCACTTGTAAAGTAATTAAAAACGTTGGTGTTTTATACATGGGAGTTCTACCCTTTAAAAAATCTTTATTTTATAGGTATACAGTAAAACTAACTAAACCATTGTTTTTGTAAGCAGCTGTCCCGCAACTGCTTTGACATTACACTGTAACCTAGTCTACGTTCTGCAGTTCATTTCTTATCTACTTCAACATTAATTTGAACAAATTTACTGTACTCAATTTGCGGTGATGGCCTACTATTTCTAACCTACTTCTCTATGTTCCATTACCAGATTAACTGTTTACCCGATGTCACAGATCTGATGGTGTAGCCTTGTCATCACAATTCGATTCATAAACACCTTAATAAGTAACTCCTCTAAACTTCTGTAATCTGTACCAGCATGTTACAGCATCATCTGTTCTCCCAGCTCGCCTATGTGGATTGAGTCGCTTATACACTCCTGTACGGTAGTGTTCAACCTTGGATGGTAACCATTTATTTATTTATTTATTTACTTATTTACACGTCAAGTTCCGTAGGACCAAATAGAGGAGCACATCTCCAAGGTCATAAAACGTGTCAGTACATGAAAATACAACATAAAAGTAATAACAGATAAAAATAGTTGTTTGTGAACACAAAAAAGTCAGGCAATAAGTTTAAGTAAACGCAATCAGCCATTCAATAAGGATCAGCTAAATTTTTCAAGAAACTCCTCGACAGAATAGGAGGAGTGACCCATGAGGAAACTCTTCAGTTTCGATTTGAAATTGCGTGGATTACTGCTAAGATTTTTGAATTCGAGTGGTAGCTAATTGAAAATGGATGCAGCAGTATTCTGCACACCTTTTTGCACAAGAGTTAAGGAAGTCCGATCCAAATGCAGGTTTGATTTCCGCCGAGTATTAACCGAGTGAAAGCTGCATATTCTTGGGAATAAGCTAATTTTATTAACAAGAAATGACAGTAAGGAATATATATATTGAGAGACCAATGCCAAAATACCCAGACTAATGAAAGGGTCGACAAGAGGTTCGACAAGTAACACCACTTACTGCCCGAACTGCAAAATATCCTTCTGACCCCAAAATATCCTTTTAGAATGGGAAGAGCTACACAAAATATAATACCATACGACATAAGGAAAAGGAAATAAGCAACATAGACTATTTTTCGTGTCGAACGATCACTCATTTCTGATACCATTCGAATAGTAAAAATGGCAGTATTAAGTCTTTGCACAAGATCGTGAATTTGTGCTTTCCACGACAGCCTACCATCTATCTGAACACATAGAAATTTGAACTGTTCAGTTTCACTAATCACATGCCCGTTCTGTGAAATTAAAACGTCAGGTTTTGTTAAAATTTGTGTCAGAAATTGTAAAAACTAAGTCTTACTGTGACTTAGGGTTAGTTTATTTTCTACAAGCCATGAACTTAGGTCATGTACTGCACTATTTGAAACCGAGCCAATGTTGCACACAACATCCTTTACTACCAAGCTGGTGCCATCAGCAAACAGAAATATTTTAGAGTTACCTGCAATACTAGAAGGCGTATCATTTATATAAATTAGGAACAGGAGTGGCGCCAACACTGATCCCTGGGCAACCCCCAGTTGACAGTATCCCACTCAGACCCCACATCACAGCTGTTATCAACATCGTGAATAATGACCTTTTGCTGCCTGTTGCTACAATAAGACGTGAGCCAATTGTGAGCTACTCCCCGTATTCCATAATGGTCCAACTTTTGGAGCAATATTTTGTGATAACACAATCAAATGCCTTAGTTAAATAAAAAAATACGCCAAGCATTCGAAACCTTTGGTTTAGCCCATCCAGTACCTCACAGAGAAAAGAGAATATAAAATTTTCAGTTGTTAAACGACTTCTGAAGCCGAACTGTACATTTGATAGCAAATCGTCTGATCTAAGATGATCAATTATCCTTACATACACAGCCTTTTCAATAACTTTTTCAAACACTTATGGTATAGAAATAGGTCTAAAATTATCTACATTATCCATTTCTCCCTTTTTATAAAGCAGCTTTAGTACTGAGTACTTAAATCACAAAGGAAATTGATCCTTCCTAAAGGAAAAAATTACAAATACGGCTAAATACAGGGCTAACATGTGGAGCACAGTACTTTAATATTATGCTCGACACCCCATCATAACCAGGAGAGTCCATATTGTTCAGTGATTTAATTATTGACTCAATCTCCCTCTTATGTGTATCACAGAGGAGTATTTCAGACCTCGAGGAAAGGCATTTGCCAAGAATGTTATATGATTTACTGTAGAAACTAAACTTTTATTTAATTCACCAGCAATGCTCGGAAAATGATTGTTAAATACTGTACAAATATCCGATTTACCAGTAACAGAAATATTTTTACTGTGAACTGACTTTATATCGTCGACCTTGTGCTACTGACCAGACACTTCCTTCACAACTGACCATATAGTTTTAATTTTATCCATTGAATTAGCTGTTCTATTTGCATACCACATACTCTTTACCTTCCTAATACCATTTTTAAGCATCTTACAATACTGTTTGTAGTGGGCTACTGTAGCTTGATTGTGACTATTTCTAACATTTTGATAACTTCCTGCTTTGTTCTACAAGATATCCTTACCCTACTAGTTAGCCACCTAGGCTTCCTATTACTGCTACTACCCCATTTAGAACGTTCTAACGGAAAGCAACTCTCAAAAAGCATGAGAAATGTGTTGAGGAAAGCATTGTATTTGCCCTCTATGTTATCGGCACTGTAAATATCCTGCCTCTCTTGTTGCTAGACAAGGTTTAAAAAATTGTCTATTGCTGTTGGATTAACTTTCCTACATAGTTTGCAATTAAATATGACATTGTTTTGAGTACAAAAGCCTTTTACTGTTAAAATTTGTGCATCATAGTCTGAAAGGCCATTCACGCTATAACTAACAAAATGCCCATCTAGGCCTGCTGGTGTGGCCGTGCGGTTCTAGGCGCTTCAGTCTGGAACCACGTGACCGCTACGGTCGCAGGTTCGAATTCTGCCTCGGGCATGGATGTGTGTGATGTCCTTAGGTTAGTTAGGTTTAAGTAGTTCTAAGTTCCAGGGGACTGATGGCCACAGATGTTAAGTCCCATAGTGCTCAGAGCCATTTGAACCATTTTTTTGCCCATCTAGTAATGAAGAATGAATAAAAATATTGTCTATGGCTGTGCTAATGTTCCCCTGCACCCCAGCTGGAAAAAACACAATCTGCATCGGATCATATGAATTTAGGAGATCTACAAACATCCTTTTTCTTGCACCATTATATACAAAATTTAGGCGGAAGGAGTTTTCCATGGCACAGAGAGGACCGGTGTTGTCGTACAGTTCTTGAGCACCAGGTTTTTCGCCAGGTTTGTGAATTAAATTCCAAACCTCTTTCCAGTGTCTCATGAAATAAGGGCACGTGACACTCTTCATGGGGATCTGTGTGTCTCATGGGACATTGTGAGTGTGTGAATTCCTAGGGGACCAAAATGCTGAGGTCATCGGTCCCTCTACTTACACACTACTTAAATAAACTTATACTAAGATCAACACACACACCCATGCCCGACGGATGACTCAAACCTCCAGTAGGAGGGGCTGCACAATCCGTGACATGCCGCCTCAAACCGCGTGGAACCTCCGCACGTTATCGGGACATAAGTGCGGCATGAATGGTAGCCTTTCTCATGTCGTCATACAACACAAATATGACCCAATGCTACATAAACACATATTTTAAAACCACACCACCTATATTCGAGAGATACACTTAACACACAAGTTCCACACTTCGCAAAGGAAAGTTGCCAGTGCATGTGAAGGAAGCAGAGACTTCCCAATTAGGCACCTCAGTCTACCCCTCGATGTCTCCCAGACAGTCATGCATTACAGTTTTCCTCTTGTCTATTCCCTGTCTGTAATGTTTATCGTCCACATTGTAACACCATGTAAGAATAAATTTATATTCGATGTTAAAATAATTCTCTTTTTCTTCGGGAAATTTTTATCGCTATTGGCAGCCTACATTTCATATCCACAAACACAATGCTACCGTAAGAAATGGATGGGGCTGAAACTCTTGAAACCAGAATCGTGCTTACTACAGAAGTTGGTATCAGAAGCCGATCTATGGTAAGTAACGGACGAGATTTAAACTCTTGAAACCAGGTTAAAGCTAACTGCACATGGCAATAATGTACACTGTTCTACAGCAGATAATGGGTGGGATCAAAACTCATCGCCAGCGACATGTGCAGCAAGCTCAAATATAGTTTCAAGAGACTGAATCCCATCCGTTATATACCGACGATGTCTGCACAAATGATGACATGAGGCTTAGGTCGTGTCCTACATGAGCGACAGAAGCGAGCGACAGCTAGCGACTTCTGGATACGCGACACTCCAGCGACATGTAGCAGCATCGGGCGAAAAGCTTGCACGTCCTGCGTGCGAACGACCATGTCGTGCTACAAGGTGGCTGCTTTCAGCCAACAAGTTGTTTCTATAAAACGGTGTCCCTAACCTGTAGAATACTGAAACTGGAGAGTAAGGCTACAAAATTAGGTTTACTTAAGCAAAAAGGAATGCAGTGCATGAAATTTACAAAGGGAGGAATCTCCATGGAGAATTTCATAAATATCGTCAACTACGAAGTTCACCAGACAAATTCTTCGAATACACATGAATGAACAGAGGAGCATTCGACTAACTCATTAATAAATTAAATACGAATGTTTTTTAGATGATCAACAACTTTTAACAGCCAATAAATGCGGAGGCATGACTACTACATGGCTAACAGCGCTAAATACAACCATAACTACACAGATTGAGACCTCTGGGCAAAAGCTACCTATGGTGTAGGAGTAGCGTATGCAGTTGATGATTAAGTATCAGCCACAGGTCCTGGGTTCGATTTCGAGGCGTTCTCATATTTATACTGACTCAGTTACAATTCTGCATACCAAGTTTTATGTATACTGTTTACACCGCATCGCTAAGAATATTTTTAAGGTCTTGCAAAAGAACTTGACCTTCACACTTTTCCCAGTATACCACGCACATTTAATTCCTAATAAATTACAATTACCCATGAAATGTTACGCATATTTGATGTTGCGAACGTAATTCATCAGCAGTCAATGTGAAGGCCAAGCATTTCGATTACTGTAAATGGTTTGTAAAAGTAAAGCTTAGAAAATTTTTGAAAAGAAAGTCAAACGTTTTTTGTAACGATTTGTCTAAAAGTATTAAATAAAAAATATTAGGGAAACGTTTGGTGAACCTCATTTTCTGTTCATGATTTAGAGCCTTTGAAGGGACATAGACCGTTTCTCTGATCAACTTATTTTTTTTACACAAATCATTTCATAAAGTATTTGACTGGTTTCTTTCATTTTTCAATTTCAGGATTTATTCTGTAAGCATGATCTTACTGACTACTCGTTTGCCTTCCTAACGTATTTGACTCGAAGGAAGCCTTTTTGACACTGAAATACCGCACCAACGTATCTTTTTAAGTGCAAAATAGGTTGGTCTTGAACAGATGAAAATTTTGACACTTTATTTACACCATCTTTCCGTCGAATATTCCAATTTTTTGTCAGCGTCTTAATTAAGTTTCCGTTAATTACCTTGATTACTTTAAAGCAGTTAAATATTTTCATGCAAAAGTAGACCTCATGCTGGTCGCTTTGATATCCCGTTTACCTGTGTCCCTCCTTTGTTTGGCTATGAAAATTTGGACAAAACCTCGTGGTGTAAGTTATAGGAAGTCTTGTTTTCGCTCTGCTCACGCGTTTGATAAAACGTATCGAGTGTTAATCATATGATAAAGTAGTCCTTTCTGCGTGCTGACATTTCCAAAATTCGTCGTTTCGATATCTTGAACCTTTTATGAGATACGACGATTTTTACGACCACTTGATTCCCGAAACGCAGGAAAGGTTCGGACGCGCCGCGAGCGACCCGTCCGCGGATATAACAATCAATATCTCAAGAATTAAAAGAGAGGTCATTCCGGTCTCAACTTTAAATACAATTTAGTTATATTGGTTACATTTCATACGCAATAATGTATGCACTTAAATGAACAATACGGAAAGTCTACACAATGTGATATAGAAATTCTTAAGAGTTTCGTGCAGCCACGTACTCAATTTCGTGCAGCACAGTAACTACGACGAATAACGAAAATAATTCAGACCTTAATCGTTTAAAGATATGAAGCTATAGGTTGCGGAAAAATCAAATTTTTTCACGGAATAGTTTTCTTAAAATCGGATGTTAAGCAATTCATAGCTGCCGTCGCGTCCGCTTCTGTCGCTCACGTAGTACAAGGTCTTAAAGATTCACAGCTTTTCATTCGTTTTGTTAATGCTGGCTAATGCTGTGTTTTCAGCACCTTTATCTACTTGAAAATGAATATAAGATGGAAATTGCAATCGTGGAAAATGGTATAAACAATACAGTGAATATGATGTTATTTAAAATATTCAATGAGACTGTGTTCTTACAACTGGAACAGCAGAAAATTTGATTCTTCAGTTTGTCAATTGGGGAGCAGAAACAGAGGTAGAATACACTAATTGTTTCTGTACACTTCCATCAGTGGAATACTGCAGCGAGTATCCTCTTTCCTGAAAAAGGAGACGCCTGTTCAGTGATCAAGATACTGAAACGGCAGTGTGTACAGCTCTACGCAGCTCCTGCCTTCTTTGAAATTGGGGTTCTTACATGCAACTAGAATTCTGAGAATATCCCTCCTGTTTTACAGGTCTTGTAAATCATGCTGAACATTTCTCTTTTGTTTTGATCTCCAAAGGAGCTTAATATGTTGTTGTTGTGGTCTTCAGTCCTGAGACTGGTTTGATGCAGCTCTCCATGCTACTCTATCCTGTGCAAGCTTCTTCATCTCCCAGTACCTACCGTAGCCTACATCCTTCTGAATCTGTTTAGCGTATTCATCTCTTGGTCTTCCTCTACGATTTTTACCCTCCACGCTGCCCTCCAATACTAGACTGGTGATCCCTCCATGTCTCATAACATGTCCTACCAACCGATCCCTTCTTCTAGTCAAGTTGTGCCACAAGCTCCTCTTCTCCCCAATTCTATTCAATACCTCCTCATTTCTTATGTGATCTACCCATCTAATCTTCAGCATTCTTCTGTAGAACCACATTTCGAAAGCTTCTATTCTCTTCTTGTCTAAACTATTTATCGTCCACGTTACACTTCCATACATAGCTACACTCCATACAAATACTTTCAGAAACGACTTCCTGACATTTCAATCTATACTCGATGTTAACAAATTTTTCTTCTTCAGAAAGGCTTTCTTTGCCATTGCCAGTCTACATTTTATATTCTCTCTACTTCGACCATCCTTAATTATTTTGCTCACCAAATAGCAAAACTCCTTTACTACTTTAAGTGTCTCATTTCCTAATCTAATTCCTCCAGCATCACCCGATTTAATTCAACTACATTCCATTATCCTCGTTTTGCTTTTGTTGATGTTCATGTTATACCTTCCTTTCAAGACACTGTCCATTCCGTTCAACTGCTCTTCCAAGTCCATTGCTGTCTCTGACAGAATTAGAATGTCATCGGCGAACCTCAAAGTTTTTATTTCTTCTCTTTTTTTTCGGTCATCAGTCTACTGAATGGTTTGCGGCCCGCCACTAATTCCTTTCCTGTGCTAACCTCTTCATCTCAGAGTAGCACTTGCAACCTACGTCCTCAATTATTTGCTTGACGTCTTCCAATCTCTGTCTTCCTCTACAGTTTTTGCCCTCTACAGCTCCCTCTAGTACCATGGAAGTCATTCCCATATGTCTTAGCAGATGTCCTACCATCCTGTCCCTTCTCCTTATCAGTGTTTCCCACATATTCCTTTCCTCTCCGATTCTGCGTAGAACCTCCTCATTCCTTACCTTATCATCCCACCTAATTTTCAACATTCGTCTATAGCACCACATCTCAAATGCTTCGATTCTCTTCTGTTCCGGTTTTCCAACAGTCCATGTTTCACTACCGTACAATGCTGTACTCCAGACGTACATCCTCAGAAATTTCTTCCTCGAATTAAGGCCGGTATTTGATATTAGTAAACTTCTCTTGGCCAGAAAAGCCTTTTTTGCCATAACGAGTCTGCTTTTGATGTCGTCCTTGCTCCGTCCGTCATTGGTTATTTTACTGCCTAGGTAGCAGAATTCCTTAACTTCATTGACTTCGTGACCATCAATCCTGATGTTAAGTTTCTCGCTGTTCTCATTTTTACTAATTCTCATTACCTTCGTCTTTCTCCGATTTACTCTCAAACCATACTGTGTACTCATTAGACTGTTCATTCCGTTCAGCAGATCATTTAATTCTTCTTCACTTCCACTCAGGATAGCAATGTCATCAGCGAATCGTATCATTGATATTCTTTCACCTTGTACTTTAATTCCACTCCTGAACCTTTCTTTTATTTCCATCATTGCTTCCTCCATGTACGGTTTGAAGAGTAGGGGCGAAAGGCTACAGCCTTGTCTTACACCCTTCTTAATACGAGCACTTCGTTCTTGAGCGTCCACTCTTATTATTCCCTCTTGGTTCTTGTACATATTGTATATGACCCGTCTCTCCCTATAGCTTCCCCCTACATTTTTCAGAATCTCGAACAGCTTGCACCATTTTATATTGTCGAACGCTCTTTCCAGGTCGACAAATGTTATGAAAGTGTCTCGATTCTTCTTTAGCCTTGCTTCCATTATTAGCCGTAACGTCAGAATTGCCTCTCTCGTCCCTTTACTTTTTCTAAAGCCAAACTGATCGTCACCTAGCGCATTCTCAATTTTCCTTTCCATTCTTCTGTATATTATTCTTGTAAGCAGCTTCGATGCATGAGCTGTTAAGCTGATTGTGCGATAATTCTCGCAGTTGTCAGCTCTTGCCCTCTTCGGAATTGTGTGGATGATGCTTCTCCGAAAGTCAGATGATATGTCGCCAGACTCATATATTCTACACACCAACGTGAATAGTCGTTTTGTAGCCACTTCCCCCAATGATTTTTGAAATTCTGATGGAATGTTATCTATCCCTTCTGCCTTATTTGACCGTAAGTCCTCCAAAGCTCTTTTAAATTCCGATTCTAATACTGGGTCCCCTATCTCTTCTAAATCGACTCCTGTTTGTTTTTCTAGCTCATCAGACAAATCTTCACCCTCATAGAGGCTTTCAATGTATTCTTTCCACCTATCTGCTCTCTTCTCTGCATTTAACAGTGGAATTCCCCTTGCACTCTTAATGTCATCACCGTTGCTTTTATTGTCACCAAAGGTTGTTTTGACTTTCCTGTATGCTGAGTCTGTCCTTCCGACAATCATATCTTTTTCGATGTCTTCACATTTTTCCTGCGACCATTTCGTCTTAGCTTCCCTGCACTTCCTTTTTATCTCATTCCTCAGCGACTTGTATTTCTGTATTCCTGATTTTCCCGGAACGTGTTTGTACTTCCTCCTTTCATCAATCAACTGAAGTATTTCTTCTGTTACCCATGGTTTCTTCGCAGCTACCTTCTTTGTACCTATGTTTTCGTTCCCAACTTCTGTGATAGCCCTTTTTAGAGATGTCTATTCCTCTTCAACTGTACTGCCTACTGCGCTATTCCTTATTGCTGTATCTATAGCGTTAGAGTTCAATCGTATCTCGTCATTCCTTAGTACTTCCGTATCCCACTTCTTTGCGTATTGATTCTTCCTGACTAATGTCTTGAACTTCAGCCTACTCTTCATCAATACTATATTGTGATCTGAGTCTATATACAATCCAGTATCTGATTTCGGAATCTCTGTGTGACCATGATGTAATCTAATTGAAATCTTCACATATCTCCCGGCCTTTTCCAAGTATACCTCCTCCTCTTGTGATTCTCGAACAGGGTATTCGCTATTACTGGCTGAAACGTGTTACAGAACTCAATTAGTCTTTCTCCTCTTTCATCCCTTGTCCCAAGCCCATATTGTCCTGTAACCTTTTCTTCTACTCCTTCCCCTACAACTGCATACCAATCACCCATGACTATTAGACTTTCGTCCCCCTTTACATACTCCATTACCCTTTCAATATCCTCATACACTTTCTCTATCTGTTCATCTTCAGCTTGCGACGTCGGCATGTATACCTGAATTATCGTTGTCGGTGTTGGTCTGCTGTCGATTCTGATTAGAACAACCCGGTCACTGAACTGTTCACAGTAACACACCCTCTGCCCTATTTTCCTATTCATAACGAATCCTACACCTGTTATACCATTTTCTGCTGCTGTTGATATTACCCGATACTCCTCTGACCAGAAATCCTTGTCTTCTTTCCACTTCACTTCACTGACCCCTACTATATCTAGATTGAGCCTTTGCATTTCCCTTTTCAGATTTTCTAGTTTCCCTACCACGTTCAAGCTTCTGACATTCCACGCCCCGACTCGTAGAACGTTATCCTTCTGTTAATTATTCAATCTTTTTCTCATGGTAACCTCCCCCTTGGCAGACCCCTCCCGGAGATACGAATGGGGGACTATTCCGGAATCTTTTGCCAATGTAGACATCATCATGACACTTCTTCAATTACTGGCCACATGTCCTGTGGATACACGTTACGTGTCTTTAATGCAGTGGTTTCCATTGCCTTCTCAATCCTCATGTCGTTGATCATTGCTGATTCTTCCGCCTTTAGGGGCAATTTCCCACCCCTAGGACAAGAGAGTGTCCTGAACCTCTATCCGCTCCTCCGCCCTCTTTGACAAGGCCGTTGGCAGAATAAGGTTGACTTCTTATGCCGGAAGTCTTCGGCACCCAATGCTGATTATTTATCAAAATTTAGGCACTGGCGGGGATCGAACCCCGGACCGAAGACGTTTTTGATTATGAATCAAAGACGCTACCCCTAGACCACGGGTACAGATACAATTCTTCTCCATGGGTTTTAATACCTACTCCGAACTTTTCTTTTGTTTCCTTTATTGCTTGCTCAATATATAGATTGAATAACATCGGGGATAGGCTACAACCCTGTCTCACTCACTTCCCAACATCTGCTTCCCTTTCATACCCCTCGACTCTTATAACTGCCTTTTGCTTTCTGTACAAATTGTAAATAGCCTTTCGCTCCTTGTATGTTATCTCTGCCACCTTCTGAATTTGAAAGAGAGTATTCCAATCAACATTGTCAAAAGCTTTCTCTAAGTCTACAAATGCTAGAAACGTAGGTTTGCCTTTCCTTAATCTTTCTTCTAAGATAAGTCGTAGGGTCAGTATTGCCTGACGTGCTCCTACATTTCTGCGGAATCCAAACTGATCTTCCCCAAGGTCGGCTTCTATCAGTCTTTCCATTCGTCTGTGAAGAATTCGCGTTAGTATTTTTCAGCTGTGACTTATTAAACTGATAGTTCGGTAATTTTCACATCTGTCAACACCTGCTCTCTTTGGGATTGGAATTATTATATTCTTCTTGAAGTCTGAGGGAATTTCGCCCGTCTCATACATCTTGCTCACTAGATGGTAGAGTTTTGTCAGGACTGGCTCTCCGAAGGCCGTCAGTAGTTCTAATGGAATGTTGTCTACTGCGGGGGCCTTGTTTCGACTCAGTCAAACTCTTCACACAGTATAATATCTCCCGTTTCATCTTCATCTACATGCTCTTCCATTTCCATAATATTGTCCTCAAGTACATCGCCCTTCTATAGACCCTCTATATACTCCTTCGCCTTTCTGCTTTCTCCTCTTTGCTTAGAACTGGATTTCCATCAAAGTTCTTGATATTCATGCAAGTGGTTCTACTTTCTCCAAAGGTATCTTTAATTTTCCTGTACTCAGTATCTATCTTACCCCCAGTGAGATAAGCCTCTACATCCTTACATTTGTCCTCTAGCCATTCTTGCTTAGCCATTTTGCACTTCCTATCAATATCATTTTTGAGACGTTTATATTCCTTTTTGCCTGCTTCGTTTACTGCATTTTTATGTTCTCTCCTTTCATCAATTAAATTCAATATTTCTTCTGTTACCCAAGGGTTTCTACTAGCCCTCGCCTTTTTACCTATTTGATCCTCTGCTGCCTTCACTATTTCGTCCCTCAAAGCTACCCATTCTTCTTCTACTGTATTTCTTTCCCCCATTCCTGTCAATTGTTCCCTTATGCACTCCCTCAAACTCTGTACAACCTCTGGTTCTTTCAGTTTATCCAGGTCCCATCTCCTTAAATTCCCATCTTTTTGCAGTTTCTTCAGTTTTAATCTACAGTTCATAACCAATATATTGTGGTCAGAGTCCACATCTATCCCTGGAAATGTCTTACAATTTAAAACCTGGTTCCTAAATCTCTGTCTTACCATTATATAATCTATCTGAAACCTTCTAGTATCTCCAGGGTTCTTCCATGTATACAACCTTCTTTCATGATTCTTGAATCAAGTGTTAGCAATGATTAAGTTATGCTCTGTGCAAAATTCTACCAGGCGACTTCCTCTTTCATTTCTTAGCCCCAATCCATATTCACCTACTACGTTTCCTTCTCTTCCTTTTCCTACTCTCGAATTCCAGTCACCCATAACTATTAAATTTTCGTCTCCCTTCACTACCTGAATAATTTCTTTTATCTCATCACACATTTCATCACTTTCTTCGTCATCTGCATAGCTAGTTGGCATATAAACTTGTACTACTGTAGTAGTCGTGGGCTTCGTGTCTATCTTGGCCACAATAATGCGTTCACTATGCTGTTTGTAGTAGCTTACCCGCACTCCTATATTTTTATTCATTACCCCTATTTGATTTTGTATTTATAACCCTGTATTCACCTGAGCAAAAGTCTTGTTCCTCCTGCCACCGAACTTCACTAATTCCCACTATATCTAACTTAAACCTATCCATTTCCCGTTTTAAATTTTCTAACCTACCTGCCCGATTAAGGGATCTGACATTCGACGCTCCGATTCGTAGAACGTCAGTTTTCTTTCTCCTGATAACGACGTCCTCTTTATTAGTCCCCGCGGGGAGATCCGAATGGAGGACTATTTTACATTCGGAATATTTTACCCAAGAGGACGCCATCGTCATTTAATCATACAGTAAGGCTGCATTCCCTCGGGAAAAATTGCGGCTGCAGTTTCCCCTCGGTTTCAGCCGTTTGCAGTACCAGAACAGCAAGGACATTTTGGTTAGTGTTACAAGGTTAGATCAGTCAGTCATCCAGACTGTTGCCCCTGCAACTACTGAAAAGGCTGCTGCCCCTCTTCAGGAACCACACGTTTGTCTGGCCTTTCAATAGACACCCCACCGTTGTGGTTGCACCTACCGG
The DNA here is from genome assembly GCF_021461385.2 of Schistocerca piceifrons. Taxonomy (NCBI): domain Eukaryota; kingdom Metazoa; phylum Arthropoda; class Insecta; order Orthoptera; family Acrididae; genus Schistocerca; species Schistocerca piceifrons. The sequence continues at coordinate 1,840,678 of NW_025728275.1, forward strand.
TACGGCTATCTGTATCGTTGAGGCACGCAAGCCTCTCCACCGACGGCAAGGTCCATGGTTCTTGTGGGGGGGGGGGGGGGGGGGGGGAGGGGGGAGCTTAATAATTCTGGAGGAATTTCGTTTATTCCAGCTGCGTGGTTTAGACTTATGTACTTAAGTTCTTGCTTAAATTCTTCTGCCGCGCGGGATTAGCCGAGCTGTCTTAGACGCTACAGTCATGGACTGAGCAGTTGGTCCCGGCGGAGGTTCGAGTCATCCCTCGGGCATGCGTGTGTGTGTTTGTCCTTAGGATAATTTAGATTAAGTAGTGTGTATGCTTAGGGAACTATGATCTTAGCAGTTAAGTCCCATAAGATTTCACACACATTTGTTTAAATTCTTCTAGCGGTATTGCGCCGAAAATCCCATCGTCTCACTTTTCTCGTTTCGTAACTTAGTTATATGTCCTTTATAAAACCGTTCCACGTATCCCTTTCACCCTTCAGCGATCGTTTCTTTTGTATTTACTGCCTTGTCATCTCACTGCTAGATCAGTATGTAGCTGCTTGTGTTTTCTTCAATGGTTTCTATAATTTCCCCTAAGCGGCAACTATGTTTCCTGTTGTCCGCTAGCCATAGCAGCTTTAATTTTTCGGTGTTTTTAGGCACTTGCACTTTACTCTCTCTTTCTAAGTTCCAGATTTTTTTACCGTCCCCTTTCATCATTTAATTTGGCAACTGCGTTAAAAGGATTTTTTACAGGACTTGTCGTTTTGCTTAATTTTTTTCCTTGCAACCTTCACTAATCCACCTTTGAAAGTACCAGTTCTTCACTTATTATAAACGTTTCTGTTCCGGCGTAACGCCAAGCGCCGGCACATCGGCCTGGAACATTACAGCAGAGAGGGCTGCGGGGCGACGCCAGCCAACAGGACGCTGACCGACCCCTCTGTTGGACAACAGCGAGAAAGTGGCGCCATCTGCACCAAGAGGAGACACGCGCCGCGGCCCGAGTCGGGGTCCAGGTGGCCTACGACTTCTGCAGCAGTGACTTGAAAACAGTATTCCTTCTCTTGTGCTACGAATTGTATCTACTAAAGAGAGTGCTTAAGTTTCATGCCGCTCTTTGCTTGCGACGTCTCATTGAACATTTATCAATAAGTATTGTCATTTATCTTACTGTAATAAACTTCACTAATACGATTTGCTTGAATTGTTGTACAGCGATCCGAGAAAGCAGGCTTCCTAGGCACCCTGTATCCGACGAGGGCAGAACACAACACTCTCCACTATTTCATTTTATTACTTCATAATGCTCGTTTGGAACTCACAACTAATGGTTGTTTGAAGTTCTCCATCTCCTGTATTTTCTAATTCATTTTAATTTTTTCAACTTTATTGTATATGTGATGACTACTAAACTGTGGTTGAAGACTAAATTTGTTAACTGAAATATTTTGCAGTTTAAAATCTAGTTTCTTAAAATCTATCGTAAAATATTGTGAGCTACCAATAGATTCGGTGCCTCGTGGTACTTTCCACATGCTAAGACTTATTTCGTGATGATTAAATTGATCTCAGTGCCAAATTCCACCAGATTCCTCTCGTTTCCTTTCGCCCTAGTCCATGTTTCCCTATTATTTTGTCCTTCCCTTTCGTTTCCTACTATCGAAATAAAGTCTCACACTAGATACTGAATATTTTGGTTTCTCAGTCTACGGAGCAACTGGACTAGTATTTCTGTATTGCCGTGGTGAGTGGTGGCTTTGGGTCTATCTTGGCTACCATAATGCGTTCACTGTGCTGTTGGTAATAATCCACACTCGTTTCTAGTTTCTTATTCATTGTTACATATTCTCCTTCATAATCCCTAATGGTTGTGTGTTAATAACACTAGACAATGAATCCTGTTCTTCCTGCCATCCAGACTCACTCATCTCGTTTCTCTTTCCTAGTTCTCTAAGCTACCTTAACGATTGAGGCAACTAACTGTCTACGCACCACACCGTAGAGCTTCAGATTTGTTGCTTCATATGTCAACATCGCTCTGGTCAGTTCCTGGCCTGACTTTCTTATAGGGGACAACATTCCACTCAGCAGGATACCGTAACTGTGCGGTGCAGGAGAGTTGCGAGGCACTGAGAAGTAAATCGCCTGCAGTTTACCACTGCTTTCAGCTCTTCGCAGTACCGGCGTAGCAGGGGAGTTTTAAAATGAAATAAGGCGGGATCAGTCAGTTTATCGTAGTTTTGTCTACATAAGTACTGAAAAGTACTGCTACCCCTCTTCGAGAATTTTATGTCAGCCTGGCTTATCCACGAATACGCTTAGCAGCTAGTTGCAGACAAAAACATCCTTTCATTTTAAATAAAACGAGAAAATTTGAAGACCGTCCACTAACTTTCAAATTTGTTTGCCTTGGTGGAAACTTAACTTTTAATTACACCATTTGTGTCACTGCATGGAGTTCGGTGGTAAATTATCCTTCGAGGTCCTGAGTGATGAGCAGTCCTTAGTCCAACCTTGTTTACTTTAGACAACTGACTGATACCTAGCATAAGTATTATTTCACCAATGCTACCAACACTGCCACTTTACCGACGACAGTTTGGTCTGAAGATTGTTATGCTGCTAAATTCGGTCACCAAAAACAAATAATAATCTTTCTTGATTGTTTCAACTTCATTCTTCGATAGACATTGAAGCTACGTCTGAAACTCTTGGTCGCGTCGTTTCCTGGATCTCTGCGACCCATTACCTTACAGACACGAGTACGGATCTTTGAATACCTGCAACGTAGTCGGTGTGAAGCGAATGTTTAGCAGCTCGGCTTAAGATTTTTCTAATTGCAAATGATAATTTTTTTCTTCTTTCTTTTCATTCTCTTCTTGTGACGCTGTATGTAATACATCTTTGATGGTTTATAATTCTTTTTTTGTTCTGTAGTATGATATGTAACCGTGTTTTGCTTTATTTATTTTGCTACACGAATCAATTATTAACCGAGAATGAAAACATTTGAACTTCTTTCTGATCTTATTTGTAATGCTTCTGTTATATGCAGCACGTAAAACTAAAAACAATATGCAGAGCTGGTATACGAACTGTTATGCATGTGAAATATCGATAGCAGTTATCAAGCAGAGAGAGTCAATGTGTGTGTTCTATGACGTGTACACACGGGTGTGCTGCGTATCGTGATAGTACCGCTTCAGGTAGAAGCACACGCAAAACTTATGAATGAGTTCTTGTGTTTCACACACATTTCGGTTGGACGTAAATGTGAACATTATGAAAGAAGATGTTAAACTGTTTGACTACTGCGAGCTTCTTGGGGTGCTATAAACAGCAGTGACTACGCATACACGAGTGGACAGAGGTCATCGCCATTGGAACCAAGTCGTTTGCTTCTAATGGAGTTACACAACTTAAATTCCTGTTATATTTACAATTTAACGAAGTCTTGCACATGTTAAAACCTTAACGGTCTTTTTGGAAACATTTGAAGTGTTTCATATATGTGAAACTGGCTCGTTAAATTGTGAACTTACAAATATGGTATGCATGCTAAAAACAGACGGACTGAAACTTAGGAAACGGTGAGTTAAAGTGAATTTTACACCACATCAAAACTGTGTACAGAACAACAATAAAACTAGGATCATGTGTGTAATGAACGTTATGGTCGCACACATTCGATCGTGGATCTATGCAGCAACAATTAGTCCTGGAAGACTGTAAGCAAAGGAATACGGCAGAGGATAACAATACTGTCAGGAGAGCCACATGATAACCAAGAGGATGCAACCACTGCAGTACACAACTGGTGGAAGTGCATTAACTCAACACCGACTCAAAGGAAGGCCTCGGCGCTTGGTCGTGACGTCACGTCAGCTAGGCACGGCTAACGCCAGGCCTGTTGCAAGCATGATGGTGGTGTCTCCCTCCCTGACACAGTAAAATGTAAAACTACAGGCGGTAGTTGACTAACACACTTTGTTCTGAGAGATTTCTGCGATCAATTAATTGTGCAATTCATTACACTTCTTAACAAATAGTGTCCTCCTGAACTGAAAATTCCACCTGTTTTAAGGATTGACATACAAAAACAACTTCATGGTCCAGCTTCTTTACCTTATTTGTAAATCTGAGGAAGTTACATTTGTACTGGGTTGCTTTTACAAGAAACTGTGAACATATTGGTGCTTTTCTTTAGGTATCTTGGTTCAGTGCTCACCCTCGTGAACAAGGAATCGACGTATTCCATATACAGGCGCACTCTCGGGGAAAATCACCCGCATTTTGAAGAAACATCGGGTCGGAACTGTGTTTTGTCCTCCGAATAAAACTCGTGCACTGGTGGGGGGCGCCAAAAATGACCTCGGTTTGAGGAAGGCTGGCGTGTACCAGATTCCGTGTCAATGTGGCAAGTCGTATATTGGTCAGACGATGCGTACCGTCGAGGATCGATGCCGTGAACACCAGAGGCACACTCGACTGATGTATCCGAGCAAGTCGGCGGTCGCTGAACATTGTTTGTCGGATAATCACGCTATGGAGTATGAACGCACGAGGATTCTGGTACAGACGTCGAGATACTGGGACAGCGTTGATAGAGAGGCCATCGAAATTCGCACCAATGACGACCTCATAAACCGTGACTGTGGCTATAATCTTAGCAAGGCTTGGGAACCAGCGATTGGGTTAATCAAGAGTAAATCGAGCAAACGTATAGATGTGACGACCACGGCGAACAGAGCCATCACACCGACGTCACCTCAGACGCCGTCTGAATCTGTTCCACCGCGCGACCGTGGCGCGGGGCGCGGACGGCGGAGGGAGCACGCCGCTGGCGGAAGGTATTTAAATCGGCCGCCCCCGCGATCGAACCCAGTTCCTCCTGAGCAGCCATAGCGCACGGATCTCCGTGCCGGCATGTTCACAGGAGCTCAGTCCGTCAGTTCACCTGATGATGGCGACATGTATGATCGCCGAAATATTGTGCCCGTTGGACACTGTAGACGGGCAGTACACTCGTGGATATTTTGATTATCAAATACGCCGGGAGAAATCAAGAATCAAATTATATTCTAGCTATTCCACTTCTTTTGCTACTAAAATGATACGTCCCATACGTGCAGTATCGACTGACTAGTGTTCATTTGTCACTTTCTCCTTACTAAACCTATCCACAGGTAAATCTTTTCCTCCGAGCGAAAGGCATTCTTTACATATAAACTGTGTAGAAACGATGTGATGTAAAACATTACAACAAGTAGAGAATACATTAAATTTCATTTACACTAAAATATAAAATAAAGAACAGAATTAAAAATGTACTAAATACATACACTTATCATTAGACATGTACATACACATAAGGAAAGAGCACATTGAAGGTCTCTGTGAAGAAGGGGACTTATCGGCTACTTGTGACAGAAGAAGAAACTGGAGTCCATGCATAAGACATAGAGGGTCCAGCATCACATTCAGGATTTGAAATGTCTCTGGAAGTAAGATCAAATAAGGCAGAATGGATATTTAACATTCCATCGGAAAGTGTCGTTTCTGTTTGTCTTATTGGGTATTTATTTCAGTTGCCTTAATCACTATACTGTAGCAGTAATATCTGCTTATGGTCCAAGTTTCATGGAGGTATGTTTCTTCGCAGTGACACATTATGCAAAAGTTATTTCGTCCTCGCGGTTTATACACCAGTGTAATAGGACTGACAAAAAACATCAGAACAGTTGAAAGAAACGGGCCTCCATTTCTAGTATGACGAAGTAGGATATAATGTTTTACGGATATCTTAAACGAGATCGGGTGGCAGTAATAGAAACAAAAGCGTTCCTGGTTGTGGCCAGATATTTTCTCAATGTTGCTATCGCTTACACTCTCGTCTCAGTGCCACAATATTTTGTTGACTCCCTTCTGTACGGGGTGATATAACGATAGCAACAAAACAAGGGAAATCAGACGTTGCAAGGACAGATTTAGGTGCTCATTTTTCCCACGTGCTATTTGAGAGTGGAACGGTCAAGAAATAGTCTGAAAGTGGTCATATGTACCCTCTGGCAGTTAAGTGTGATTTGCAGGGTAATCGTGCAGATGTGGAGTTATGTGCTTGTCTCTTGTACTGTGGGACAGAGGTTTGCAAACCGCCTCTTGCACTGTGGGGCAGTGGTTTGCAAATGTTTCATCTTATTATCGTTTTGTTAAGGTTTACACATGAAACGCTGTTATCATATTTGAAAGCTATCCATAACTTAATTGAATGAAACCCTGAACTGTGATAAGTGATACACGAATTAAATTGCATAGTGAATAAGTAACACTCTGTATCTTATGAAATTTACAATTTTCCCGGCGAACTAAATATTCAAAAAGATTTCGTGCTTACAGCCAGTCGTCGTTAGATTCCATCCACGATATTTCGACTGGACAACTGCCAGCCATCCTCAGGTGAGCCATCGAAGACTGACGAAGATGCCCTCCGTTCCAAAATATATTCCGTGCAGCGAGTATCCCGCGCATGCATCAAAATCATATGGACAGACGAACCCACCACCCGCCGGCAGCGCCCTCGCTGGTGAAACTGCAGAACTCAGCTGTCTTAGGCGTTGTCAATTGCCGCGGTCATCGGAGTACTCTGCCATCTTCGATTGGAGCAGATCTTAGAGATGAAGGGGTTCCACGTATTACCTAGCTGGTAGCCATTGTCACGGCTCATAAGATTGTCTGTCATGCGAATTTCCACTGATTCTTTTATGACGGAGTCCCAAAAGTTCTGCAGTTTCACCAGCGAGGGCGCTGCTGGCGGGCGGTGTGGTTCGTCTGTCAATATGATTTTGACGCATGCGCGGAATACTCGCTGCACGCTATATATTACGGGACGCAGGGCGTCTTCATCAGTCTTCGATGGCTCACCTGAGGATGGCTAGCAGTTGTCCAATCGAAATGTCGTGGATGGAAGCTAACGACGACCGGCTGCAAGCCCGAAATCTATTTGAATACTCTGTATCTTGTCTTACTGAAAGCTAAGTCGTTCTGTGTCCCTGAAAGAAAAAGAGTGCAGCGATAACTCTGTGAGCGCAGCCCTGTAAAACGAAATCTCGGTCTGAGACCAACCTACCTTGTAAGCTGAAAGAAAAGGCATTGACATTTCTTAATAATTTCCCATTCCAGAATTCAATAATATAAATTTTAATAAACACTACTACAGCTGTGCTTCAAGTACTTTTATAGCGTCAGAACTGGTTTCGTTCCAAATGAACATCTTAAGGTGACGCCTAAAGTGCACCGACACTCTTCGTAACTCATTCTCACAAAAATGCAGGAATGTGCGCGTGTGGCATGACCTCGGCACAGGTACTCGAATTCCTCGTGCTTCTCCAGTTGACAAGAAGATGGGGGTTCTGACTCGGACGTGTTTCTCGTTTACGCTCTTCCACTAGCCAGATATTCAGTCTTGAAAGAGAAGTCTACCACAGATACTGCGAATTGTGTGTGTGTGTGCAAATACAGAGGCTTTGCTCGCAGGGATAAAACGTGTCTGTTGTTGTGTTCCGGGCCGCGCCCCACCGCTGCACTCCTCCTGTAGATACCGAGGACATCAGCTCGCGGTACAACGGGAGGCGAATGGCCGCGCCAGGGCCGAGACGGCGCCTGCGGTCCAGGCAGCGGCCCTGCTGACGCGGCCATCTCTGTCCAGGATGAGGCCAGGCAGGCACAGTGCAGGTGCGAGCGGGCCGGACAGAGTGTGGGCGCAGACCTGCAGGCGCTTTTCGTACCGGAAGGCCGTCGTGGTACTGTTCTCCCTCCGGGGGGTCCAATGCCGACGTGTCCCGAAGCTTCACAAAACAACTGCTGCAGCTCGTGTCAGTACTGGGAAGAACGACAGCGGTGTCTCAATGTCTGCGCTAAAGCTCGCCCCAATAGCGTGGCAGATGCGTTTCAGAACGTGCAGAGGAGCGAAAGACACTGTATAAGTAGTAAGGTAATGGCGATATCAACCCAGTATGCACTGTTACAAAATTTGTTCGAGATGGAATTGGGGCACCACTCCACCCTGAATCCTAGCCAGTTTAATTCAAGATGGAACAGCACACCACTCACCGTGGTTGCCATATTTACAACCCCACTTAACCTATTGTTCTGCGAAGTGGTTTTCCGTGTCACAGCTCCCCCTCCCTTAAGATATTGTTCAGTATTCTTCCTACTCTCAACGGTTACCAAATTTATAATACTCATTAATTTATTGTACTGTTAAGTGGTTTTCCATTTCACCCCAACCTAATTACATTGTAGTGACTTTCTTCTGCAAAAAAAAAAAGAAAAAAAAAAGAAAAACGCTTTCTCCACAGCTGCAGCGTTAGACAGGAAGCGTCATGAGTCCCTTGGTAGTAGCCGCATCAACATCTGGACCGTGAGGTATCCGTGGACATCGAAACCGCCGTCAGGGGCTGCACATCAAAGCCAGTGTTGGTGCCTCACTGCCAGACCTATTTGCTGGGCCGCACAGACCAGAAGCCACGCTAGCTCCCTGGACAAAAGCTTCAGGCGGCGGAAACCCTTTGATATGAGACTCAATTTCCGTTACACACCACAGCTGGGAAATTCCAAATCTCTCCCTCTCTGTCTGCCTGTCTCTCTCTCTCTCTTAAGTGAACCTAGTGCACGTATCAACTATTGCGTGCCACATTAAACTCTCTTATGTCCTGGCCAATGTAGTCGGTGCTAGGGAAACTCTCACGCCTTCCGAAAATACTGGGCCCTGTATGTCTTGGAAATACGCCCTACACTCTATCACATTGATTCACTAATTAATTAAGTCAATACCCTCAGTGTGGCCAGTTACCTCTCACTACTATACAAAATGCACACGTGGTTAAAATACACTTTATTACAGGAACAAACTGAATACTGAACTTCAATTATATCCAATATGAAGTTCCGTGGTTCACAGCAATCAAATAACATGTACTAATTCTTGAATCTTGTCTGTGTCCGTGACATTACTGTATACACTACTGGCCATTAAAATAGCTACACCACGAAGATGACGTGCTACATATGCGAAATTTAACAGACAGGAATAAGACGCTGTGATAAGCAAATGATTAGCTTTTCAGAGCATTCACGCAAGGTTGGCGCCGGGGGCGACACCTACAACGTACTGACACGAGGAAAATTTCCAACCGATTTCTCATACACAAATAGCAGTTGACCGGCGTTGCCTGGTGAAACGTTGTTGTGATGCCTCGTGTAAGTTGGAGAAATGCGTACCATCACGTTTCCTACTTTGATAAAGATCGGATTGTACTCTATCGCGATTGGGGTTATCGTATCGCGACATTGCTGCTCGCGTTGGTCGACCTGCAACAGAAGCTCGACAGGGTGGCCGCGTCCTCGTCCTCTACAAGGTCACGGCAGCGACACACGAGGAGTACTGGGCGGTGATGGACGCCATCTGCAAGGACGGCCTCCACTGCTACACCCACCGAGCCGCTCAAAATTCTGAAGGTGGTGTTCCGCCACCTTCCCCTCAAGTTTGGCGCGGACTACCTCCGTGAGGAACTGGAGGATATGGGCTTCGGCGTCAGGTCCACGGGCTCGATGAAGTCTCCCCGTACCCACCGCGACATGCCACTGTTCCAGGTTGTCCTCGTCGACAACCTGGAAAATCGGAAGATTTTCCAGGTGCTGCGGGTCTGCCGCGTCAAGGTTGAGGTCGAACCACTCCGGGCCAAAGGCAAAATGGCCCAGTGTTTCTCCTGCCAGCGGCTGGACCACGTCTCTAGACACTGCTACATGCCTCCCTGCTGCGTCAAGTGCGCGGAGCAGCACGAGAGCAAATCTTGCGGCCTTTCCCGCGAGGGCAAGCCGACTTCCCGTAACCGCGGCGAACCGCATGTTGCCTGTTGTAGAGGCTGTTCGGCTTTCAAGACGGGCCGGAACCAGCAGCGAAGCCTTCTCGTTAGGTGCACTCTTCCACCAGCTTCGCTGCCGCCACCGAGAGCTGGTTACCTGCCCCCTCCCAACGCTCTGACCAACCCGTCGGAGAGAGACAGCAGCCGACCGCGCCGTCCACGGCCTCGCCCAAGAGTTCGGCTACCCCAGCGGCCGCGCCTGACGCGCGGGTTGCCCGCACGCGCAGGCGTCGCCACTGCGCAACATACTGCCACCCACACTCCCCCACGGCAGCGGCAAGCAGCTCGCGCTGCGGCGCAGTTGCGGCCGGAAACTGTCGCTCCACGGCAGTCGACACCTCCAGAGCGGCCCCAGTCAGCCGCCCCTGTGGCGGAGGCCGCCTCAGCGGCTCCCGCCGCCTCCACTGCATCAGAAGCACGGACCAGCAGCTCATCCCTGAGGAGCAGTTCGGGTTCCGGAGCGGCCATTCGACCAGCCAGCAGCTGTTGCGCCTAGTGGAGCAGGCGATGCGAGCGCTGGAGACGCGGGAGTACCTATGGGCAGTGCTTCTCGACGTCTCCGAGGCCTTCGACTGCGGGTGGCACGACGGCCTCGTGTATAAACTCTTTGTACACGGGGTAACGACGTCACACGCGGTACTGCTGCGCTCCTATCTCTCATTACGAACATTCCACGTGCGAGCAGACGGAGGCATCTCCACCGACCGGCAGATTCGCGCGGGAGTACCACAGGGGTCGGTTCTCGGCCCCCTGCTGTACTCCCTCTACACCGCCGACGCACCGCGGGTGGCACGCGTGGAGTTAGCGCTTTATGCTGACGACACTGCGTTGTTCACCCGCAGCATGAACGCGGACGAGATGCGCCGCCGCCTCCAGCTCGGATGTGACGTCCCGGGTGCCTGGTCCACTAAACGGCGTTTAAAATTTAACGCTGCGAAGAGCCAGGCCATCGTCTTCAGCAGAAAGAGGCTGCCTGCGGACCTACAGGCGCTCACGATCGTGGGAGGCCCCATCCCACGGTTGCGGACTGACAGATACCTCGGGGTGGCGCTCGGCGGCACTTGACGTCGCTGCCTCACGTCCGTGACGTCAGGGGGCGAGCAGTGTGGCGCCTTCGTGCGCTGTACCCACTGCTCAACCCTTCTTCCAGACTCCGTCCACGACACGGCCACACTCTGTACCTGGCCCTGGTTCGGCCGATACTGGAGTACACTGCCGTGGTGTGGGGCAACGCTGCCAACAGGCACATCGCGACGCTCCGGCGCGTCCAAAACTGGGCGCTGCGCCTTGCCCTTCACAAGCCGCCTCGCTACCCAACGAGGCTGCTTCACAAGGAAGCAGTCGCCCCGCTACTGCGGGATCGCTTCTGGCACATCGACAGAATGTTCTGCAACACTGCAGAACACTCTGGCAGTCGCCTCATTCGTGGGCTGGGCCGCCAGGTCCACCACAGGCCGACAACACTTTGTTCCGAACTCCTGAGGGAGTAACCAAACTCCCGCGGTGTCGATGACGCTCCATAGTCAGAGGGTAGCTCACAAAGATAGTCAACTCAGTTCAACGCTGAGGTCAGTGCACGAACAGCACACTACGCTGCCTACACTGCCCCCACACGTGGCAGATGTCACCAGTGTTTCACAGCAGCAGCCTCGGCCGCTCAGTATTCGGACAGCAACAGCACGGCCCAGTAGAGAGTGCCACGGTAGCAGTGACGTGTGATCCGCATCAATTGCTTTCATTAACACTGTATATAGCAAGGGACACTCATTTGCATTTCGCCCATCGCTTGCGACCACTTATTGTAAATACGAGTTAGGTTTCGTCATTCTTCTTATTTGGAATAAAAACAATTAATGCGATTTTGCTTGAATTGTTGCATAGCATTCCGAAAACGCAGCATCCTTTAGGCACCCTATGCGAGGCGAGTGGACGGAATCCCACGTCTTTCGTTCTCTGACACCCACAGCGCCAAACTGGCTGAAGTCACACGATATTGAATTTGGTCCTAATTTATTTTTTTTATTAAAGCCTGCAATGGGAATTCTAACTCAAACTTCAGAACGGCCGATGACGGGATACAATTTAAACGTGTCTTCTCATAGATTTTAATTACAAGGCAGTTGGGGTTAATGAGCACAGGAATATCGTATTGTGTGCTGGAATGTACGTTAGGGTGAAGTTTGGCTTACTAGTTGATTCCCAGCTATATTTATTCACGAAATGGAATGAAATACTCAACTCCTGTAAACACTTATAATGTACAAAGTCCTTTCACTACGGATCCTTGAGGGGTGTTTGCTTTAACAATTTTAGGCAACAGTATTCCGTAAGGATTACGTTAAGTCAAAAATTCAAAATGGACACTCAAGTGATACAAAAATCCAGACACTTAAAGAGAGCAGAAGACAAAGTTACCAACTCTAGGGCAGACGAGCTTCGAAAACTGACATGCAGTCGACAATGGAAAGACATCAAGAAGCGTAATAAGGATCGCAATGCAAAAAGTAAATCATGTCTGGATGAGGAACAAGGCGTTCCCTAACTGAATTTTGTAAAACGACCAGATATTTATCACTAGCGAAGTGCTCATAAAATGCTTCCGACAAATGAATTAACAATCGTAGATACTTCCTAACATGGAAATACTTACTATCTCACAACTAAAATCTCATTTCAAGTGAGCACGGCAGTGGCAGTCACACTCAACAGACCCCGAACAGCGTTTGGTGACTTTGAACAAGTTTCAGTCTGTAGCAACTCCGAGGACAGAGACAGACAAAACCTGGGAGGTGGCGAACTGACCAGTCGAAGAGACGACTCTGCAGTGGCACCGAGCGTCTCCTCCAATCAGCAGACAGCAGGCACAGCACATGGTTTCTCTTTTCAGTATTTCCTAAGCGTCAAAAATTGAAACAGTCGCTTTTATTGTGCAACGATCTTCAAGGAACCAATTGCGAAGTCACTCTTTAAGAATGATCAAGCAGACAGAGCTCCTCCCCTCTGCTCCCACCCGCTAGACTGCCACCACAAGGCAGCCTCTGAAAAATTCCCAACGGCCATTCCGAGACCCAAAGGTGGAACCGAAGAGGACCATCTAAATTTATCGATGTGCGTGCGTTCGTATTTACACAGACATACACACAATCTAGCAATCATACACGTTTAGGAAATGTGGGTAAAGGTGCTTAATATGTTGAATACCGAGCGTAATTAAAATGAGAATAAAATTCAGATCCGTTCCCACTGTGAACTTTGCCCCTGACGTGATAAAAAAATCCAAGAAAACGCAAGCAGAAATAAGATATTCTCCAGAACATAACAAAGTTACTGCTCCCTTCCAACGTAAAAAATTTGTCTTCCCGAGATACAACAATAATTATAAACGTCAACGTAATTCTCAAATCGTTATTTCTGATTCTCACCTTTTATAAATTAAATTAAGTACAAACATTGTAAGTTAAGTAGAAGCGAACAACGCTGAGACTAATGAAACAACATATTGTCATTGTAGTATGTACTTAAATACTTTTCGTATAACTGATGCACAAAGGTAACGATTAGCGTCCGGTGTGGCAGAGCGCTTCTAGGCGCTTCAGTCTGGAACCGCGCGACCGCTACGGTCGCAGGTTCGAATCCTGCCTCGGGCATGGATGTGTGTGATGTCCTTAGGTTAGTTAGGTTTAAGTAGTTCTAAGTTCTAGGGGACTGATGACCTCAGCTGTTAAGTCCCATAGTGCTCAGAGCCATTTGAACCATTCTCTGACAGTGTGGACAATCTTGAATCATTAATGGTCTCACATATTGAGACTTTGTAATTAATCTTATAATTCTCTAAATATTAGCCCATGAACAATATTTTCTTACGGCATTAGCTAGGTAACTGCATATGCTACTTGCGACAATCTTTTGTGTATGACTAGGACATACTGGAAGTCACTTCACAATCTTTTGCAATAATGTCGCTGGTGCGATAGATAATCGCGTCTCGAGTATTACGATTTGTTCTATCTTTTGTATCTAGATGGTCTCCATCGACATAGTGACTTTACGCATGTAATGTGTCCTTCATGCGACCATGATGAAGTTGCTGAAACAGTAATCTTCTGTTTTTTGGTACGTACAATTCTACGTCAAAGAAGAGCATGAATGAGATATGTGTTCAGATTTACAAAATAGTTAAGGTAGTAAACGCAAATTACATACCTGTAAGATAGTTATTGAGAGTAAACTTACGCTTGAGCTTTTTAGAATAACTCTAATAACTATGAATGTTTCATTTACATCATATCCACAGCGAGGCCATATTTTGAGTTAACATTTTACACTGTTTAATATCATATTTTTGAATTATTTTTGTATTTTTGTAATTTGAATTGCTTTCACGTATTAGTTGTTGCTGTTCTCTTACATCACGACCGCAGTGAGGCCATAGCTATGGCTAAATCATGTACACTTTCATTTTTGTGAGGATTTACATTTGTCTCTTATGCAAGAGTTTTCTCAATATAAGGAGTTTGCACAACTTCTATTATTAATTGGAAATAGTTTAAATCATATAACAGTCATGTCTTCGATATGAGTAACAGCCTTCAAGTATTATTCCTAGAAACTTCTCACATTTTACTAGATTAGTGTTACATGTGTTAAATTATTACTAATGTTATTACTCAAGAGCATAGAATACAATTATTACTCTCACAGACGTTGTGATAATTTCAGAAGGAACTTGTTCAAATTTATCGAGACTATTTAACAAAGAAATTTTCTAATATTTAATGGATACCAAATTTTTAATTCTGATTATACTTGCTGAATAAGTACGACTTCCTAGCAGTATACGTTGTGAAAAGCTATCAGCTTGGAATGTGTTCTTCTGTTTACTGCTCTCCAGTTTTAAGAGAGTCTGATGAAAGTTGCTGATTATATTTGGATATTTGACAAATTGTATAGATTCCGTTTGTTTCATCTCAGTTATCTGCAAGGGACTTTTTCTCTCACCTTTGAACCCGCTGATTGACTTTCGTTACGTGGTGTGATGTGATAGTGTACATGATAAGTTTAATATGCGCAATAGTGCCCCAGTCAACGAAGTTATTAGTACCAAAATCATTGGCCATATAAAAGCAGAGCAGTAATGAAGGCTTCTTATTCATCTGTTCATGAGTATGGTATGGATAAGATGTTCGTCTTATAGCGTGAAATAATGTGTTGTTGAAAGTGCCTGCATTTACACGTGCTGAGGAATATTGCTGCTTTCACATGCACACACAAACAGGTGTGTGCCTCTGTTCACACACACACGTGTGCGTGTACGCGCGCGAGCGCTTGTGTGTGTGTGTGTGTTTGTGTGTGTGTGTGTGAGAGAGAGAGAGAGAGAGAGAGAGAGAGAGAGAGAGAGAGAGAGAGAGAGGGAGAGAGAGAATCAGCAATAGTTTGTACGTGTCAGACACTTTATTGAGAACGAACCTCCCCTCGTGCCATGAATCTGAGCAAATCTAACAGTTATGCATTACGAAAAGCTGGCAGTGGGCGAGCCATGTTGGCTAGTGCGAATCTGTCTAGCTCAGGCTAGAGTGACTATTATGAATACTATTCTTTGAAATAGCTTGCGCTCTGTTTATGGAATGGCTTTGTCTTGCAGTCTGCCAGTCTGTCTGCCAGCAACCTCTCAAAAAGTTTCCCCAGTGTGTCTAATAAACAGATAGGTCTATAATTCTTTGCTTCTTGTGGATCTTTATCCGGGCTTTTCTTGATTATCACTACTGTGGCTCTTTTCCAGATTTGGGGGTATTTCCCGAGCCTCAAGCACTCATTATATAACTTTGTGAGAGGAGCTACCAGCCGGGGGGCCAGGAATTGCACCACCTCCGCGGTGATGCCGTCCAGGCCAGGAGCCTTGCCTCTTTTGAGGGCATTTATCTGAGCGGCTACTTCTTCTTCAGAGAAGGGATATACCACATTGTTGTTCTGATATTCTTCTAGGTCTTGTCTCCGAACTTGTTGCTGTGCCTCGGAGTCATCGTTCTCGTCATCGTCAGGCAGCAGGACACGGAGTAGGACCTCAGCAGTTTCCTGCCAGGTTTCCGTCATCCTGCCCTGATCCCTGACGGTGGACAGCACCATGGGTGACCTGATCTTTTCCCGTACTAACTTGTACGGTACACCCCATAGGTCCGTGGCTAGCTGTGTTCGTACATATATCTCCCAGCTCTGTAGCCTAACTGCCTTAAGCTCCTGTTGGAAGTGTTCCTTTTCTTCTCTATATCTTTTCAACCAGCGTTGCTTCTCTTCCCAGACGACACTCCGCTGGTAGTACCTCCTCGCCCTCCGTACAGACTGGCGCATCTGTCCAAGTTCGGTAGACCATGGCGACGGGGGGGGGGGGGGGCCGCTACGGCTCTCCTCCTGGTTGGTACGGCAGCTTTTACCGCCCTGACAACCGCTTGCACCAGTTCTTCAGCATATCCTTCGACATTTTCTTCACCATCTGGCAATATCGGTATTTCACACTCCCGTGACAGGCGGTCCCAGTCAGCTCTGTTGTAATTCAGCTGTGTCTCCCACCACATGTCCCAGCGGCACTCCTCGTTCCCTAATGAAAACGTAATAAGGTTGTGGTCACTGGTTGTCACCTGATCCCAGACCATCCAATTGGTTACTCTGGTGGCGAGATTGGGCGTGACCAATGTGACGTCAATGTTTGTGCCCTCGCCCCCACCTCCTACGTAGGTGGGTGGATTTCCTTGCTTGTTGGCGACAATCAATTGTAACGCCATGATGGTCTCCTCAGCCTTTTCTCCTCTATCGCCTCGTGTGCCGCTGAACCACAGGGGGGATTTGGCATTTATGTCTGCAGTAATGACACATCGACGTCCCCGCAACGCCATGGCTATTTGCGTAAGTTTGTCTAGGAATTCGTCTATTCCCCGGCCGTACTGGAAGTACATATTAATGATGTATAGTACTCCAGCTGGTGTTTGTAGTTCCACGACGTTGCAGTGATCGTCGCTGAACTGAGAGAGGACTGTGGCTCTTATCGCTTTATTTATTATCATTAGAGCTGCTTTGGGTTCCGCTTCGCTGTGAACGACTTGCCAGTTAGCTGCTGTAAAAGGGATTCGCCCAGCCAGGGAGTATGGTTCCTGCAGACAGAGCACATCCAGACTCCTCTCCTCCACGACCCTGCGGAGTTCCTGCATGACTAATTTGCTATTGTGTGAGTTAATCTGCCCTACGTTTAAATGGATCACGTGCGTAATATGTTCTGATGTGCGAATCCGGCCAGTTCTTGCTCCAATCGTGAGCTAGTCTTCCATTTGTGATGACAGATTGACTGTAAATTTCATTAAGATCGAATTTCTCGTTTCTTCTTTCGAAGACTTTTTTGACTAGGTCACACAGGGCCCCGAAGTCAGTGGGGAGGTTCATTGTCTTCAGCTGTATTCTGTAAACAGACTCCATTACCGAGAAGGCGACGTCTCGGCCATATTCATGCCCGACACATACCACATGCCTCAATGCTGTGGTGAGGACCGCCGGCTCCTCCAGTCGCGCAAGTTGTAATGCGTGTTCTAGGTTGGGGTATACCCTATTGGGATCTACGCCCAAACCTTTTTGTGTGAGAGGGTTTGTATCGGATGATGTACTGTTTATTGTGTTATCTTGTACTTTTTGTTTCTCTGATGTTACCATTTGTTTTGCCACAGGTCGCCCTTTCGGCCGTTCTACTTCTTCAAGCGACCTTAGTCCCCGGTTTCGGGGAAATGGAGCACTAATCTGACCGCATGGGTCCGTTTGTACACCAGCATCTTTTGTTTCTACCTTTCTGGTCTGGGTTTTAGTGGCTCCTTGTAGGAACTCCCTAAATCTGCTGGCCCTAAGTGCATCCCTTACCCTTTTACTCGGAGACTTTCTTTTAGGCTTCCTGTTGCCTGATATGGACTCAGCCATAATCAGTCCTCGAGATAAGCCTTTGTTCTAGACCCTTGTATGTGGGGCAGTTTCTTCGTGTGGTATTACGATTTCTTTTCCCTGTTTTGCCACAAGTTTTCCTAGTGTGATCTTCAGCGCCGCACCTGGAGCAAGCCGGCTTCCGCTCACAGTGTTTGTGTATATGGTCAAGGTCTCCACAGTTGTGACAACGGGGGACTACGAGGTAGTCCCTTACGTTTATCGAGTGGAACCCCATGTATATTCTGCCCATAGTGGTGAGCTTACGCCACATACTTCCCGAGACTTCAGCTACATGATGTACAACATCGCGCTCTCTGGGTCCAGTTCTGAACCGCAGTTTGAATTCTTTTTTGAAAATATCCAGACTCATTTCCTCAAAATTTTGTTGACTTATTGTTTCATAGATATCATTCTCATTTATTGTGGTGGGCACGTCATACAGGATCACCAAGGGATTCCGCTTTTTGGGCGGTTCACACTTAACGACCTTTTTGAGTTTCTCATGGTTGAGTATCTTATCCCGGTCTTCTTCAGTGGCAACATCTACTATTACGACATTTTTTGTTGCCTTTACCTTATTTATTTTTATTTTGTCTGCTGCCGGGTTTACAGTGGTTGTGAAGAGTTCTTGTACTTTTTTAATGTCTTGCCCTGGCAGGGGTCTTAGGAAGACTGCCGTGTCAGGCCTTTTGGACACCTTTTCAATGGTCTCTTTTGTTGTTTGTGTTTTAGTGGCCGCTTGTGCGACCACTCCTGCCCACGTTTTGGTGGGCTGTTTTCGCAGTCGTTCATTTTCTTTCTCTAATTCCTCTAGTCGCCCCTCGAGCTTCGCACTAGCGATAGCCCAGGCGGCGAGTTCCGTTTTGATAGAGAGTACTGCTGTATTGCTTATTTTGCCATTCTTAATACTAGAATCTAGCAGTTGGTTAATTCTAGTATGCCATTCAGTAACGTTTTCTGCATTCTGTCCCAGGCCCTATTCAGGGGTGGGAACAGTAAGTGTCGAACACCTCGAGAGAACACTCGAATCACTCGTCTCTTGGTCAGCCACGATTGATTTGACGAAAAAGGTTGGGAGCCCGTCTCTTGCCCCGGACTGGCTCCTCTGGCATGGGGGGGGGGGGGGGGGGACTAATGCAGCTCGCCCACCGGCCTCGCCCCAAGGCCAACGGCATCCTCGAACTGCTGGGTTCAGCGCACTGGTCCCCGTCGGTGGCTCCGTCATCGACGATTTCACGCGACGCTCCCCGGCAAGAGCACCCCGCACTCCCGAGAGGCGGATGCACCTCTCGTCCTTCGCCGCCTACTAGCCCGAGCTTCCACCTCTCGGCCGAGGACCCACTCCTACTCAGGTGGTGGGTCGGTCACCCAGTCGTTCGGCGGTCTGGGCGCATCTAACCTGGCCCAGGCGATGTCACCACCTCCTGGGTTTGGCAGAACACGCCCAGGTTACCCAGGGGCGCGGCGAAGCACCCTTGCCGACTCGCACCGCGATCCCACGCCGACAAACAAGGTCGCCGGCATGCAGAGCACCTGCTGGTCTGTACCCTGCGAACAGAAAGGGACTGGTGTTCGGTCCCTCGACACAGCTCCCCCTGTGCCACGCACCCTTCGCTTTCGCATCGGGATGGGTCGCAGCTCTCCCTTTTGTCGCAAGGCAGAATGCCGAGCTTAACGTCTGGCACCACGGGAAGGCGGAAAGAGTCACTTGTGAAGGAGAGGCTATAAGAGACGCATCACTTCCCCGTGTGAGGACTGCCGCGGCACACCCGACTACAAGCGATACGTCCCAGTGCGAGCTTCCGTGCATTACGGCGCGCCGGCAAGGGGCGGGCCCGCGCCGAAGCGCGCCGTCAAGCGACTGACCTCACGCCAGACAAGTGAAGGGAATTATGTTCAAAGTTCCATTAGATTGATAACCTCAGCAGACAGCAGAATTGCGTTTCAAGAAATGCAGCCGTGAATGTATTCAAACTCGCGACACTTACCATGACGCTACCAGCTGACACATAGCTACAGCAGTTACAGAATTCAACAACAATTCCTCCAGAACTTCCGCATTCCTCAGTGCTGTGAGGTAATGCATATGGGCGGATCTAGACTCCTGAGAGACAGACAGTTACACCTTTTCTCTTGCACTGCACGACGTTTTCGACAAACAGATAGCGTAATAGAGTAGCTCAAGTGGAACGGAACACTTCCCATTTAAACGTCTGCATTCTATAGGTCAAACGGTTCAAATGGCTCTGAGCACTATGGGACTTAACATCTGTGGTCATCAGTCCCCTAGAACTTAGAACTACTTACACCTAACCAACCTAAGGCCATCACACACATCCATGCCCGAGGCAGGATTGGAACCTGCGACCGTAGCAGTCGCGTGGTTCCGGACTGAGCGCCTTAACCGCTAGACCACCGCGGCCGGCCATTCTACAGTGATGGCAGTTCTGTGCAGGTGGCAGTTACATGATTTTATTTCGGCGATTACAAGATAGAGTCGAATGTATACACTGGGTAGCCGAGGCAGCTGGTTCATGGCGATTTGGTCAACCGAGTAAATGAATGTACTGAACATGCTGCAAACCACTACAGGGAGTCTGTGTGTCAGAATTCTAATCCAGTGTGGCGCAAAGGCGTTACGATTGAAAAATGAGTCACTGAGAAGAGGACTTGGCGGTCTGTTGGATTGATGATAGGTTCATATACTTGGGTCTGGGTTTGTTTCCAACTACTGCGAATTATTTTTGACAGGGAGTGAGAGATTCTGTTCTCTTCTGCCAACGCCAAGTGAAGAAGGTGTAATGGCATTGTGGTCTGAAAAACACATTAAACATGATATTCCTTCTCTACCAAGTAGACGTTAGGTTGAACCACAGTAGAGCCAGGAGTGGCAACATGTAGAAACTCTTATCACCGGTAACCATTCTTATAATAGTTATTTGTTTCTAGTTACGAAACAAACGCTATGTAGGGTCACAGGACGCTTATTCAATCTTTTATTTTAGATTCTGTACGTCGATAAAATTGGTTCTGAACTGGGACTGCAATTCAGACCGCCCTCAACGCGGGATTTGACTCCTTCGTGACAATACAGCTCAACTACAATTTGTTGTTTATTCAAAACTGTAAATTCTTCAGCATCTCCACATATTGCGCATGAATGGGTTTGAATCCTGGCCAGCACTAAAGTTTTCATTATGTATAATCAAGCTCTAAAATGAGAACACCTATCTGCTGTTCGATAATACTTTTGACTTTTAACGTATTTTCATTCGTTGTCAACTCTAACGATATCAGACGTTTTTGACTCCCAGAACTATTTGCGAGATCACTGTAAGTTCAATGATGTGATTCCGAGCTGCTGGTGGAGAAAAATTCGGTAGCTGACGTTTCTTTGTGTGTAATCAACAACAATATGTCACAGTTGATTATGCTTTGATAACAATCCGAATAGGTTCTGTGTTCGAATCCCTGTCCAACACATAGCTTTGCCTCACGGCATTTTAAGTAAGTCACTTGTGAAGAAGCAATATTTAACATCTCTCGTAATTCGTTAACACGAACAACAGTTGATGGGTGGAATTCGAGTACGTTAAAAATGATTTCGTTTTGTAATTTAAAGTAGATATTTCCTAACTGATACTATCTAAAATCGAGGTATATCACTCTCTGTGTGCCCAGTCAGGAATGACTGTTAGTTTCCGTCAGTCACGAAATCTTTGCTTAGTCTGCATGACCTGAGTTTGAATCCATATGCAGAACGAGACGCTTCGTCGTGTCATTTGAAGTTCATACATATTCCCAACTAGCTGCTCGTGAATAACTTAAATTTTTAATGTCATTTTGTGTTAAGTAATAAGTACGGTATGTTACTATGAAGAAGAATTCATGACTACGACGAACTTACTATGTGCATTACCTATCTGACGTAATAATAAGAGTGGTAACATTTCACGTATGTCATTTATCTGACCTTACAAGCCTTAAGGACAGTCTTATGTGCGATAAGGTGTTCCCTGATATTTGTAGTATCGTGGTATTACTTTACATCTTGAGTTATTGCGATACAGAGCAGTGTTTTCTAGTGGTGACTTGTTGGAACCATTTTCAATAGTCCAAAGACTATACCGAGGAGCGATTAGAGGACCTGCTAGACAGCTGCGATATGCGGGTTGCATGCTAATCAGGCGATATGCAATTCCGGTCGTTCGGATAATTTTGAGCACAACTGTACATCCCCTACCATTATTAAATTTGACATTTTAATTGTGTATTTTTACTAATCTTGAAAGTTTAAAATTGCTATCCTGAAAAAATTAACCTAATGTGACAGCCTGTTTTCCTTTGGGCTGTTCATCTCTGTGCTATTTTGCTGTGGGCAGTAGCGACGTTACAATGCCAGACATGATATAAGTTTCTGATGGCTCTGTGGCTGTTTTATTACGAGTGATACTTTTAGCCCCATTAATTGTTTTAAAATCACGTCAGATCAAATGACGGCTAGCGACCAATTTATCTCTCCTACAGTGAATCTGTTTAATATTTGACAGGTCTAGCGCCCGACACAAGCTTGCCGGTTTTTCTTGATTAGACTCTTTTTGTCACTGAAAAGTCTAGTTGCCACTTTACATTCCGCATATTGAAATTACATTAATATTTGAAGGGGCTAGACCCCTGCATCTATTTTCTGATTTTTCTGTATTAATTGTTTTTAGTCATTAAAAGGGGATAGCGCCAGTTTTATCTCCTTTAATTGAAATTAGTTTAATATTTGAAGGGACTAGTACCTGACATCTTCATGTAAAGTTCCTCTAACACCTTTCAGGGACCCGTGTCCGTTTACCGTTTGCTATATTCAAACAGTTTTTGACACTTTAAGGAGGTAGATGCCGACCATTATTAATTATGTTTCTTGTCTTTCGATCAAAAATGGTTCAAATGGCTCTGAGCACTATGGTACTTAATTTCTGAGGTCATCAGTCCCCTAGAACGTAGAACTACTTAAACCTAAGTAACCTAAGGACATCACACACATCCATGCCCGAGGCAGGATTCGAACCTGCGACGGTAGTGGTCGCGCGGCTCCAAACTGTAGCGCCTAGAACCAATCGGCCACTCTGGCCGGCCCTCCACTGCGAAACGAACTCCCAAGCTTTAGTCATCACTAATCATATAGGAGGTTTCATAAATGGTGTACTTTCAGATGTGATTAAAACCAATGAACCTGCCACTTCGCAGTTCTTAGAAATAATAAATGTGAACAAGTGCACGATACAAAGACAGAGGCAGAATGCGTCGCACCAGATGCGACAGGCTGGCCTCACGAGTAACCACGCCATCCTCCGTCACAGTCCCCAGAAGTAAACCCACTGACTGCTGGGCTGGCAGGGTACTGCGCGTGTGTAGGTGGGACAGCAGTGTCTGAAGCCGTACTCAGAAGGAGGCAACCAAGTCGGGCCTCTTCTGGCAGCTGTGGCGTATACATGACTTGCATTTGGCCCTGCTGATATGAGTTACATGTTAACGAATGATCTTAGTTTGATCTTTGTACCATGTATTGAAGAAGTCAAGGTGTGCTTGTATTATTTGTCACAGTATGTAGAAAATTGTTCTATAGCATCATAAACACACATGACACAACTACTGATCCAAGTTACTGTTAGAGTGCACTAGTGTATCGCTTCGGCCGTCGTAATTTAATATATTATTATTATTATTATCGATTGTTGCCGACTTACGTGGTGGGCCTTAATAAAAATTATATTTCATTCAATTTTGATTTACGATTAAATGCTTTTGTGGAGTTCTCCTTTTTAACAATATTAAACTTAAATTATTTGTTACGTTAATGAACGTTAGACTCGCTGAATCTTAAAACATGAGAATATAAGCTGAACAATGTAATAAACTTTTCATATTAATTTCCTCGGCTAGTCAGCTCACTTTAAAACAAAAGATCTTTAGTTATTAATTACAATTACGGCCCACACACGCGCGAGAGTATTTTTTCTTACCTCCGTTAACCATTGTATTGTAGCCAGGTTCCTGGCTCTGGCTCTCGGCTATGGTACTGAAAATAAGAATCTTAAAGCTACGTATTTTCTGCAACTTCGTGCGGCTGTGGAGAAAAATGAATATTATGTTCATAGCGGGCGAGTTTTTCGCTTCCGCTAATTTTTTATAAGTTAATATCGCCACGTAATGGCGCCGTTTGCTGCATCTGCCGCTGCGATTGTTGAACTGTAAATTACTTGAATGCAGGTTAATTCAAGGAAGGCGGACATGAAATCGGGATCACCTCTTACAAATTAAAAGTGCACAATAATATTAAATGAATATATTATATGCTTAATTATTACAAATATGCTTACATTTGCCAGCACACGCAAGATGTCCGTCTACACACAACCAAGACAAGAGAAGAAGTGAAAACGACTAAAAAAATTAGCAAAAGAGCGTATCTTGTCGTCTCTTTAGTTCATTTCGTTACATTTCTTTGCACTCGAAACTTACACAGAGAAATTATTATTTTACGGGTACATTATAAAATATATATATATTATTCAATTCTTAAATGTCTCTTCTTTATAAATACCGTTTTTTTTAAGTCTTTTCGTAATATAGCACTGGGGACGCTGTACTGTCCCCCGAAATGTTTATGTCATAAAAAATGACATAAATATTTCCTGTTTCATGTCCACAGTGTCCACACGCAGATTTTTCTTTCACAGTCTACATGTGTCACATCGTATATTTTAGTCATGGTGCTTAATGATGTTTCTTGCACACAAAGTAATACAGATGAAGTTATTTACAGAACAATATAATACACAATTGGTTACGTATACAGTCATGTACAAAAGAAAAGGACATAGAATACAATTAGTTTGACAGTTATGTACATTCATTTTGGCTGATTCTTTTTGTGGTTGCAGCGTCTGCAGTGTTCAAAGGTATACAATCACGAGTTAGTCAGTAATTTTAGCAGTCCCAGGGGTGTCAACTGTTCGCACCCCATTTGACGCGGCCGTAGGGAAACCCTGGGGAAAACATCGGCGGAGCGACAGACTATCTGCTTTGGTTACTTTCACTTAATTGTTTCTGGAATGTCGTTGGAGTACAGGATGTGCATACGTTACGAACAATTTTTCGTAGCACTATGGAAAAAAATTAGGTCATTATAACAATTTATATATGGTCGTTATTGATTGCGGTGTCGTTGATGATCTACACCGCGCCGTTTGGCTCGCGACGGCGCCGGTTGGTGTGTTCGGTGCTCGGCGTTCGCGGCGGCTGCGGAGAGGTCAACGCCCGCTCGACGCCAGCGTGTCTCTCGCCGTCGCGGAAAGTCAGAATCAGCTGATCGGCTGCACGGTTGTCTCGGCCGGACCTGGCGGAGTGGGATGATATCCGCCCCCCGCGCTTGTTGGCAGGAGTCAGCTCCGCTACGCATCTCCAACGTAGTACATGAAACACACGCAACAAACGTAATATTCCCCTCCCGCTGCAGATGGTTACGCTAGTGGGAAAGAAGCATTTATTAGTGCGGCAGTTGTTGTTAAGTTTTCTCCAGTTTCCTAGTGTCAAGCCAGCATTGTCCTGCAGAATACATGACATGGATCTTCTACCGTGAATGCAGCTTTGATGCGATACTGTACCCATTACACGTCAGTTTTAGTCTTGATAAGATTATTTATGTTTTCGCCACATTCGCAGGCACTGGGAAGTGTCCCAATACGAGCTTAGCACAAACATTCGCCGTTTCTGTGGTCGCTGTTTATAACAGTCCACGCATCGTATTCCAATCTCCCGTTATTGTACTCACTGAAATTACAGTCTGTCCCAAAAATATTGACTGTGGGTTCACTGCACGTTAACAGTTCACATTTATGAGTAAATACACAGTTTTCGTGCGTAATATTTGCGTTTGACGTCTTCACCGCTGTTGAACGTTCAATACTAGCACTTCACTGTCCTTATCACAGTTTCACCTTCACAGTTTTTCACACTGCTTAAAGTAACTGTTTCGATTAGTTCACAAACACTAACGTATTTAATTCAGTCTTAACTGGGTTTTGGGTCGTGCTGGATTTTTCCAGTCTCTGACACTAATTACCTCTTTCCATTTTCCACTTACAGAGTCGTACTTGCCTTCAGACTTTTGACTATACAATTGTATTTCCGTCTCATCTGAGGTAAGTCCCCATGTCATGTCTGCCTACTCATTGCGTACTTGCTCTCCAGAGCCAGGCTCGACTTTACAAAACTTTGCCTCTCGCATTATTTTACACATTTTGTAATCTAGGCCTAGCGTGCCAGTTCCTAGATTAGTATTAGATTTGAGACTTTTGTTTACACGATAAATTCGTGCAAATCTCTGCCTCAGCAGATGGCAGTATATTTTAACAGTGCTTAGCGGTAGTCGCGTTTACTGATTTGCTTTTTACCTTGCCCACAACACATGAGGTACCTTCGGTGATGTACACCCTGCAGTCATACTGTTAAGTAAATTATGCTTGAGCATACTTCAGGATCGGTATAGACATAAATACATGAAACAACATATACACTATAATATTGAATTACTACTACAGTTCAAAAATATTCATGACACACCAATGAAAAATTCTTTCATCATTACACGCTGTTGAATTTCTTTTTATTTATATTTTTAAAGCATTTTTAAAAATGAAGTTTGTAAAGTATTCTATGTTCATTTTTCTTTCAAAATGCAATTACTTAAAAATACTGTTATTCCTTAACATCTACAAAATTGAATCACACTAATCTTCTGTGCCTCATTGTCTTTAAATTTTACGCTAAAATCTGAACATTTACACACAGAAAAAAATACACTCTAAACTTAACCTGCTACTCACATATGTAAACGTTGCTCTACTGAGCGAACTTCTTTAAGTCTTTGTATGGATAGAGTCCTCTGATCTCTTCCGATTCTACGTCACCCAACAAATAGCTATATCGATGTGGTATGTCTATGATTTTGTAGGGCCAGGCATACACCGGTTGCCATTTCTTATTCTTTTTCACTAACAGAGACGACTTGGGATGAGTCCTTATTAGCACCAAGTCACCTGGTTGATACGCTGTTAACTACTTTATCTTCTTGACATGCTTCTCCTTTCGGCGCTCCGCGCACCTCGTTAAATCATTTAAAGTCTCAGCTATAATCTGTTAGTGAGGTAAAACTTGTCGTGGTACAGTCGGTAATGGTGACAGCCAGCTGTCGGTTTCGTTCTTTCCCAACATGACTTCTAGTGGAGTATAACCGGTGGCTGAGTGTGGCAATCTATTGTGGAGTTCCTCAAAAGTCGAAACGTATTTTGCCAACTTGGTGTGGCGATCCGGAATGTAAGTTCTCATGAAGCTGTTCAAGTCTTTAAAGGTACGCTCTACAAGACTGCTCTCAGGGTGAAACCGAGCTACAAAAATGTGTTTAATACCTAGGAACAACAGGATGCAATTCACTTACAGTGGGCAGATTTGTAGGTTTCGTCCTTTGACAAAATACACATGTCCTTACAACATTCTGAATTATTCTTTTCATAATCTTAAAATGACGTTGTCTTGCGAGAAGTGCTCCACATTTTTCAGTGCCCACGTGTCCCCACGAAAGGTGCACGTGCCACATTAAATCACTGATACATACTTCCTGTACACAGATACACCACAAGTCCTTGTTAACATCCTTCCGGTAATATAATACCCCATTTTGCACAGAGTAACGGCTACCTATCTGATTTCCACCCGAAGCTAGGAGTCCTTGTTTGACTTTTCCCAAGGCGGGATCTTCGTCCTGTAACCTAGGCAGTTGCCTGCACGCCTGCAGGAACTTTTTGCGAGAAGTAGTGTCTTTCATGACTAAAATTTTTTGCTCTGTTGCCTGTTCTAGTATTGTTGTTAGCTCAGGCAGACCTTGCGGCAACCGTGACAAAGCATCAGGTACTACGTTGTCACAACCTTTTATATATATTATTTGAAATTGATATTCCTGCAGAGCCAGCACCCACCAAGTCAACCTGTCGTGCATTAACTTGCATGTCAGCAAAAAACTTAAGGCCTGATGATCACAGAAAATTTTTACATTTTTTCCGTACACATAATATCTGAACTTCTTCATGGCCCATATTACTGCTAATGTTTCGAGTTCTGTGACTGTATATGATCGTTCGCAACTTGACAACACTCGAATTGCGAAACCGATTATTCTTACGTTCTTGTTTCCACCTTCCTCATCAATTTTGAATGAACAAGCGTCTAGTCCAACAGTGGAAGCGTCGTTCCTTTGACATGTCAGGATGTGACAGTAGATTAGCATTTAGAAGGGCTTGTCGTATTTGCTCAAATGACTGCTGGCACAGTTCATTCCATATCCAGGAAGTATTCTTTCTCAACAAGTTTAACAGGGTATTATCATTTAAAAGCTGGTCAGGTATGTATCGTCTGAAAAATGACACTAAACCCAGAAATGCCTTTAACTGTTTCTTGGTTCTAGGAGGGGGGAAGTTCTCAGTTGCTGCTAGTTTCTTCGGATTCGGCACAATACCTGTAGGTGATATTACATGACCAAGAAATTTTATTCTCTCCCTGCCAAATTTGGATTTTGCGAGGTTTGCGGTTACTCCCATCTCAGAAAATCTTTTTAGTACGCATCTCAGCGTGTCCATGTGGCTTTCCCAATCGGGAGTAGCTATTAATAAGTCATCGACATACAACGTTACTCGGTCCAACAAATCTGGTCCTAATACTGTATCGAGCGCTGCAATGAAGACACCTGCACTAACATTTAATCCAAATGGTAGAACTTTAAATTGTAACTTCTGCCAGCAAACACAAAGGCAATGTACTTTCTTGATGACTGAGTTAGTGGGATTTGCCAATACGACGAACGCATATCGACAGAGGTCAGATACTTAACTCCGTAAAACTTCTGTATCTGTTCATCCAGGCTTTCTGGTCGTGTTCTGACAGGTACAATTATTTTGTTAATATCGCGCGCATCAAGCACAAGACGTATACTGCCGTCCGCTGTCGCTCCTGCCACGAGCGGACTGCTGTACGGGGACAGAGATGGTCCAATTATCCCCCAATCAAGCATTTTTCTTATTTCCTTCCTTACTGCCTCCTTCTGTGACCACGGGATGGTGTAGTTTGCGTGACAGAAAGTATCATGAGGTACCACTTCGATGTTATAGGTGTAGCCCTCGATAACACCTGGTTTTTCCGTAAACGCATTCTCATAATCTGTAAGTAGCTGAGTCAATTCGTTTTGTTGTGATTCAGTCAAATGTTCTGACTCCATGACATTCATGGCTATCAGTTTCCTTTTTTCTGTTGTGGATTGGCAGGAGCCAACCCACGGGGTTTGGAGGAAGCCGAAAGGCACGCGTTTAAGCTCACGCAGGATGGCGTGAGGTCTGGAAGAGGACAAGGTCTTTATAGTAGCAAAAATAGTACGTAGCTTCTGGAATACTTAACTTTAACGTAGCTCTTGTCTGTACATTCTTTACAGTATCAATAGCAACTGATAATGGCGCCTTGCTAGGTCGTAGCAAATGACGTAGCTGAAGGCTATGCTAACTATCGTCTCGGCAAATGAGAACGTATTTTGTCAGTGAACCATCGTTAGAAAAGTCGGTTGTACAACTGGGGCGAGTGCTAGGACGTCTCTCTAGACCTGCCGTGTGGTGGCGCTCGCTCTGAAATCACTGATAGTGGCGACACGCGGGTCCGACGTATACTAACGGACCGAGGCCGATTTAAAGGCTACCACCTAGCAAGTGTGGTGTCTGGCGCTGACACCACATTTTCCTCTCTGTCTTCAGTAATAAACTCTTTATAATATGCTTGTCTTGTACTTAGTGGACGCGAATCAGGACCTCTAACTAATGTGGGGAAACATCCAGAGCTCAGTTAGGGATACAGCAAAGGAAACGCTCATGGGAAACCCAGTGGGCAAGAAGATCTGGTTTGGAAAGGAATGTGCAGATGCCCTGGAAAGGAGAAAGGAAGCCAGGAACAAATGGCTGAAGGGCACAAATCTGGCACAGACCTAAGCACAATTTGAGGAGGTCCGAAAGACTACACAAGCAATTCTAAGAAGATCAAAGAGGAAATACATAAGGAATATAATCACTGAAGCAGAAACAGACTTCAGAGGACAAAAGAGGAGGGAAATGTTTCTGAGGGTGAAGTACCTCTGCAAAGGTCACCAGGCCAAGCAGAAATTTGTCAAAGATTCCCGTGATAAGATCCTGACGAATGATAGGGACATAGCTGAGAGATGGAAAGACTACTTTCGACAGCTGCTAAATTGTGATGAACCCGAACTGCAGTGTGATTTCCAGTACCCAATTACAGACGATGCAGACTATCCCCCACCTACCCTGGATGAGATAAAAACCAGAATCAAACACGTTAAACAGAATAAGAGTCCAGGTGAAGATGGAATACAGGCTGAAATGATCCTGGCAGGAGGAGAGCTACTTGCAGAAAAAAAAAACCGACTGATACAGGCAATATGAACCAAAGAAGAACTACCAGGAGAATGGTAAATAGCTCTGATTTGTCCGATACATAAGAAGGGCGACAAACTGAAATGTGACAACTATCGAGGAATCGCCCTGCTTAACATCTGCTATAAGATCCTGTCCAATTGCCTCATACATAGAATTCAGCCAGTGGCAGAATCGGTGATTGGGGAGTACCAGGGAGGTTTCCGGCCAGGACGGTCAACAGTAGATCAGATCTTCAGTCTCCGGCAGCTCACTGAGAAACTGGGTGAATATGGTAAGGATTTGCATATTTTATTCGTTGATTGTAAGAAGGCCTATGATTGCATACATCGCAAGAGCCTGCTCAACTGTTTAAGGGAGTTTGGCATAGCAGAGAAACTCATCAATCTGATAAAGATCTGTCTGAACGAAACACATGCAAAGGTGAAGATGGGAAATCGCGTAACTGAGGAATTTGAAACTGTGACAGGACTCAGGCCAGGAGATGGGTTGTCCCCTATCCTGTTCAACTTTGCCCTCGAGAAGATCGTACGCGAGACCTTCCAAGAGAACGAAGGGATTGAAATCGAAGGAAAGAGACTGGCATACTTAGCCTATGCAGACGACATCAGTTTACTCTCTAGGTCGGAAGAAGAGTTGGAGCAAATGACCAAAGCACTACAGGAGGCTGCCAGCAAA
Source organism: Schistocerca piceifrons (assembly GCF_021461385.2). Classification (NCBI taxonomy): domain Eukaryota; kingdom Metazoa; phylum Arthropoda; class Insecta; order Orthoptera; family Acrididae; genus Schistocerca; species Schistocerca piceifrons. The sequence continues at coordinate 1,871,753 of NW_025728275.1, forward strand.
TTTGGGCTAAGCATAAACGAAGCTAAGACAGAGTATATCGTTATGACGCGTGGTCATTGTCAGACTGCTGATCGTCTACAATCACTGCAGGTTGGGGATCATTCCTACAAGAGAGTGCAAGAATTCAAATACCTAGGGGCACTTTTCACTGAGAAATCGTCATGTGAAGCAGAGATCCATGCCAGAAGACAAGCAGTAAACCGATCTTACCACAGCCTATCACAACTGCTTCGGTCCAAATCTCTCTCCAGACAGTTCAAGATTCGACTGTAAAAAACTCTGATCCAGCCTGTTGTTCTATATGGCTGTGAGACATGGAGTATCCGGAAACAGGACTTCCATAAGCTCCTTGAGAGAAAAGTGCTTCGGAAGATCTTCGGTCCGGTTCTGGATGCAGATACAGGGGAATGGAGGATCAGATACAACCAAGAGCTTGAGGAACTGTACCAGCAGCCCAACATAGCAGGAACTGTCAAAGCCAAACGTATGCAGTGGGCCGGCCATGTGGCCCGGATGGAGGATCACAGATGGCCTCGGAAGCTCCTGGATTTCACACCTACAGGAAAGAGACCGCCAGTGAGACCCAAGAAGCGTTGGAGGGATGGACCCGCGAAGATTTAAAACAAATGCCAATAGATGTGGACGAATGGCGGATAGCTGCAATGGACAGAATACAATGGAGGACGAAACTTGTAGATGCGTGCGGTCCACTGGGCCTGATCACGTAGTAGTAGTAGTAGTAGTAGTAGTAGTAGTAGTGTCTTGTACTTAAGTCAGAATATAAATTCGTTACCTGTCTTCCTTCGAATCTATACTGAAAGCTCCGGCAATATTTACCGTGCACTTCCCGTGTCCTCAACAATGGCAAAATTACACGTCCACCCTCATTCATAAGGCTTACTTCCCCGCACAAGAGGTCGATTTTTGCGTCCTTCTGGCGTAAAAATTCCATCCCCAAGATGCAAGCAACACCTAACCCCTTAACTACTAAGAACAAGCTTTTCATTGCTTCATTTCCTATCGTAAACTCGACTTGCACCTGGTGCTTTATGATATGAGATTGCGCACCTATTGCACCTGTTACACAACAATTCTCCACTGGCAATACTGGTATTCTATTATTGTGACTCAAGTACTTGTAAAAATTTGCACTCATGACATTGGTTGACGCACCGGTATCGACTATTATCTGAACTGGTGCTTCGTACGTATCTGCTTGCAATATAGCCTGTACAACACTTTTGTCGGTTCGGTTACACTTCTGCGGTATGCCTACAAGTTCCTATTCTGTTGTTATTTCCTCATTGTATCTCAGCATACAAAGTTTATGGCTGTCATCCGTGAATGTGCCGTCACTACACCTTCCTGGAGCCAACAACGAAGAGCGTATTGTGGCCTTTTTTTTTTTTTTTTTTTTTGAGTTTAATGGGTGAGCATTAGTGGGTTGACAGTTGTCTGTCACTTCTACTAACCTCACATTGTGGTTCTGGTTGTTGTTGTTGCTACTGTTGGGTTGGCCGCCCTGCCTCCCCGATGGCGTATCTTGATATTGTGTATGGCTCTGGTTTGGCGGTGGTCGGCTGTAACTTCCTGTGATGGACCTGGGTTGGCGTTCCATTGTGGCGCTGTGTTTTGTTGCCACTGTGGTGTCGGTTCATTACAACCACGCCACTGGTTTCGGTTGTTCCGCCATTGCGGATTGCGGTTACCACTATACCCATTAGTCATGCGTCCATCATGATGTCTCTTCCGATTTTGACGATTATAACCGTTGCCGTTATAACCATTGCCATTGTTTGTGCCTCGATTCTGTTGCCGGTGCTCTTGCCTATTCCCGTTACCACTTGGTACTAAGTTACTACCGTTACTGTGGCTGCCATTGTAATCGGTTTTTTGTTGATTACAGCCTGCATGGTTCCACTTGTTTTCGGTTTTCATGTCTTCGATCAATAAGTCAACAGAATCCACTATTTCCATGAATTGTTCTATATCATATTCCGGCACATTGATAAAATATCTTTTAATTTCGCTGGGCAACTTCATTTTTATTAATCTGATTATGTCACGATCGGACATTGGCTCGTCCGAGTACCTGGTTTTGTTTATATACTTTTCAAAATATTTGCATAACGTTCCCAACTTAGGATTGTACATTTATGGACTGTACAATTCCGTGCGTAGTCTTTCTTGGACGCTATCGGACCAGAATTTTTGGAAGAAAGAACTTTCAAACTGTTGCATCGTTAGACATTTTTCGGACACGTCAGTGGCCCACAGTGCCGCGTCACCTTGAATAAAGGAGACCACGAACTGTATTCTTTGTATTTCCGTCCTTGTCCTGGGAAATACATTCCTGAAGCTCTTAATAAATACCACAGGGTGGTCACTTCGTTTTTCGCTATTGAAGGATTGGAATGTCCTGTGTTTTATCACATTGTCCTCCTTTTTGCACATCTGATTGCTACATTCTGTGGCATTCATTACTTCGTGATGTGCACCACACGGTATCGCATATTGCTCGCGCCCGTAATTCCCATTAGGTTGCGGTTGCGCACTCGCACACTGCATACCGTCAGCGTTATTATAATAATCAGTAGGCGGAGTCGGATTCATTATCTGTCCGCCACTGTTTACATTGCTTTCCAACGCAGATAGTCTCCACGCGACCTCCTGTTGCCAATTCGGTAACTCCGCTGTCACACGGACTTTGATCTGTGTTAATTCGGCGTGTAGTGCGGCAGCGCTAGCGTCAGTATTTACAATCGCGGCCGCAGTCGCTTGTTCTACAGCTGTTTTTACGTCGCTTTCAATCTTCACAGATATCTCGCGATCCTTTACTTCTAGCTATTCATTAAATTCTTTTTCGACTTTTTGAGCTTGCACATCCAAATATGTATCAATACCTTTCCGTGCATTTATCTCCACATTATCCACGCGGGTGGTTAAAGTTTGGACATTGTCTTCAAGCCTAGCTTGCAATATCTGTAACTTTGGCATCTCGCCGGCTAAGCTTTACACAACATCGGGTATGTCTTTGCAAGCGTCCCGCATCTCGCCAAGTTCGCTTCGGCTACTGTCTAGTTTCGTTTCACTGCGCTGCTCTTGCTCACGTAGCATCTGAGCAAGTTTTTCGTCTCTTTCTTTCTTTCTTTTTCCCTCTGTTCTAACATCCTTTGTTTTTCCCTTTCTTTCTGTTCTCTCAGTTACTCTTGCTCAAAGAGCATCTGAGCAAATTTCTGATGTCTCTCCCTATCTCTTTCTTCTAACCTGCGCAGAAATTCTGCAAATTGATCTGCATTCGTTGAGCATACTAGTGCACCGTTTAATGTGGCACTCGACTGCCCCCCCCCCCCCCCTGCCCAGGCAGAGTGGAGTTGATGTTATTCTATTTCCATTCTGCTGTGGAGCGTCATTCACCGTCCACAGATCCTCGCGCCCCGCTCGGAAATTATGTTATCTGAGGCGGTGGTTTGGGATTCGTTTAAGCTTTGCAAATGATCCTCACTTTCCATATTAACAAAATTTAGTTCGTCTGGTACGGATGCTTTAGCTTGTCCTATCTTCCCCATAATAAATTCAGTTTAAGCCATTGACAAATCTTTAACACTGATACACACACGAATAATTATCCCCTCGAAAAATAAACATATGAATACACAAATACAATTTAAAATTGCACTTTACTTACTATTTTTGCACCGAAGGTATCTCTTGTGCACATGGGTTCGATATTCCGCACAGAGCTACACAGGATGCTTGCACAATAGGCCTTACCTTAGTTATTTTTCTTTATCGAAATCCTTTTTCTATCTACACTTTTTCTTCTCCAGATCTCCTCAGGGAGTGGTTTTGTTGTTGTACATGTAAAACAATTCATATCGGCATTAATATTTTACAACAATTAGGCACATAGATATTTACATTCATTACAATAGAATCAGACTTAATAAATTTCGCCTTTTCTTTGATCGGGCCCAACGTTGGGCGCCAATCTCGCGTCCGTCGGCCGTCGTAATTTAATATATAATTATTATTTTCTTATTGTTGCCGACTTAGGTGGTGGGCCTTAATAAAAATTCTATTTCATTCAATTTTGATTTACGATTAAATGCTTATGTGGAGTTCTCCTTTTTAACAATATTAAACTTAAATTATTTGTTACGTTAATGAACGTTAGAATCGCTGAATCTTAAAACATGAGAATATAAGCTGAACAATGTAATAAACTTTTCATATTAATTTCCTCGGCTAGTCAGCTCACTTTAAAACAAAAGATCTTTAGTTATTAATTACAATTACGGCCCACACACGCGCGAGAGTATTTTTTCTTACCTCCGTTAACCATTGTATTGTAGCCAGGTTCCTGGCTCTGGCTCTCGGCTATGGTACTGAAAATAAGAATCTTAAAGCTACGTATTTTCTGCAACTTCGTGCGGCTGTGGAGAAAAATGAGTATTATGTTAATAGCTGGCGAGTTTTTCGCTTCCGCTAATTTTTTATAAGTTAATATCGCCACGTAATGGCGCCGTTTGCTGCATCGGCCGCTGCGATTGTTGAACTGTGAATTACTTGAATGCAGGTTAATTCAAGGAAGGCGGACATGAAATCGGGATCACCTCTTACAAATTAAAAGTGCACAATAATATTAAATGAATATATTATATGCTTAATTATTACAAATATGCTTACATTAGCCAGCACACGCAAGATGTCCGTCTACACTCAACCAAGACAAGAGAAGAAGTGAAAACGACTAAAAAAATTAACAAAAGAGCGTATCTTGTCGTCTCTTTAGATAATTTTGTTACATTTCCTTGCACTCGAAACTTACACAGAGAAATTATTATTTTACGGGTACATTATAATATATATATATATATATATATATATATATATATATTATTCAATTTTTAAATGTCTCTTCTTTATAAATACCGTTTTTTAAGTCTTTTGTTAATATAGCACTGGGGACGTTGTATGTATTAGACTTTTCTTGATTTTTGCACTAAACTAAACAACGTTATCCCCACTTCAAAACTCTTTATTTGTCAAAACTGGTCTTTGTCTCATCTCAATATGATGGTCATCCAAGCGTTATAGTGACCACCAAGATGGGGAGTCAACATTATCTTGCAGTATAAAACATTTGCCATCCTTTGCTGATAAAGCTGACATGTCATCGCACAGTGGAGACTACAAGACATTTCTCACATAATACTTCGTCATTTTACATAAACCTATCGTAAGTCGTGTTGACTTCATGGCACAATAAATAGTAAAATGCAACATGGCGATGTGCAGGGTATTTTACGATGGTTTTCGAGTAGCACATTGAAGTATGCCACAAGTTATTATTATTTAGGTGGAGTATGTGTATTTGTAGAGCAGTTAGTTACATTTTGGCGTAGCTTGTTACGATTTATTATAACACGTTGAAGTATAAGGTATTTTACTTTATTGAAACGATACAGTAGTTTCCGCTCTATAAACAGCAGGTTTCGCTGCTCGCTCGCACCGGGAAATAGAAACAGAGGCTGCTCCGCAGGCAATTTTATTACACGACGCGGCCGGCCGCGGGTGCAACAGAACCCATGTGGACGGGTGGAAAGAAATGTGTCAGGCTTCATAATACGTATTTATATGTGTCGTGTATTATGCATTTCTTGTACGTGGATGTGAATCTGCACATGAACTTTCCTAATCACCCTCCCACCTTTCCGTAAAGCGTGGCCAAATCTTTGTTGGGAAGTAGTTCTGTAGTATAGTAGTGCCAACCTTACTCCTGGCTAGGGGATCAGAGAGACAGCACAGGCAGGTAAAAGTCAAAGACTTTTCAGTGTCACAATATTTGGGGTGGAGAGGTTGGTCACGGCCAAGTGGTTCGACCATCCCCTCCACCGGGGCCCAGGAAGACCTCCGGGTGCCCGCCATATTCTGGAGTGTTGCAGAAGATGGGTAAGTGAGCAGACGTGCCCTCAGTGCGTTTGTCTCAATGTTCACGCACGGAAGAGAGGTATTTGAATATTTGTGCTAATTCTTTTATTTCCAGCTTCGGATTGTGTAAGTAAATGAATGATCTCGTTAATTTAGCAAAATTGACCCCCTGTGTAAAAGTGTCTGGTCCCCAGTTTGCCCGTTATCCTCCTCACATAGTGAATGTCCTATGTAGAATATTGGGAGACTTTGGTGCTATACATTTGGCCAACGCAATTCCGTCTTACCCGTAGAAATGTGCGTGCAGATTAGTATATAAAATATCCGGGCTATAAGTTGAAAAATAGTAATATCTGTAAACTGAAACAATTGCTGCTATCGCTGTAAAGTCGAGTGATAATGTTTAAAATAAACAGGAAATCAACTGTCATCAATCTTTAACATACCTTAAAAATCACGAAGAAGTCAAGTTAAAGCAATTTATTTAAAACAAAAGCTATACAATGCAGGGACCCACACATCAGCGTGTGAGCCCTCCAGCCCCTTGCCTAGTATCGTACAGAAAAGACACGCTCTCTAGGTAGCGCTCTCAAGCTCTTCCCCCAGTTATCCATTGCGCAATTTTGATTCAGGGCTTGTCGACACAACTTTCATCTGGCGTCCCTAGGCAAGGAGGTATGACGATAAACTTTCAGTACATTGGGCAATTTGTTACAATTTTGTTATAATATTGCATGATTTTCTTACAATTTTGCTGTGGCAGAGCGCATTTTGAGGTAACATCCTACAATTTTGCTGTAATGACATAATTTTTGGAGCACTTTGTAACAACTTTGCTGTAAATAAGGCGATGTAAGGGGCAATTTCTTACAGTTTTGCTGTGACATGGGGTAATCTATTACAAATTTGTTGAAACGTAGTAATACATGAGGCAATTTGTTATAATTGTCCATTGGGAGATACAGTTGATTCCTTTGTTTGGGGCTTACTAACACATTTAAGTGACTTTGATATTGGTTTTAGTTGATAAGTTTTGGCAAGTATTGCACACGATTTAGCTGTGGGAATATAATGTTTACTTGCAAAGAAACATCAACATATTCCCACTCACAATGCACTTTAACCTCTGAGTCGGATCATGTGCCATGTGTGTTTTGTATTCTTCTAGGAAACAGTTCTACGTATTTTGATACATAATATATACAACTCTGGCTTTATTTAATCTGTGGTACAAAAGTCGGCATGAAATCGTTGATAAACATGCATGGTATATCACTGATGCCAACATATCAGCCAAAAGTACTGTGAAGAATAATACAGACAAATACACGTGGAAATATCGAATTTTAGGATCCACTGTGCCTGGTAAAAGTGCTTCAGTGATCAAAATGTTCACGTTAAAAATTTTATTTACCCGTCAAGCACATCAGCATTTCCTTTCATAATTTCATTTCTTTGCACGCCATAATACTGCAGTGCAAAGTTACACTTCGGTACTACGCAAATACGTAGTTTTACCGATAAAATGCATTAAAAGTCTTGTCATGAGACGGTAATCTTCTCCCCTAAAATGATGCTTCATCAGCTTTATTTTTGCCCACAGTCTTTGTATAGCTACCAAAAGCTATGAGCTGCGAGCTTAGCAATTTATTTTAGTACATCACGTGTTATATCACAGTTATAGATGTAGATGTATTATTACTGTTCAGTTACTTTGAGAATACGCGTTTTAGGCCTCAGGTGGGAGTTACACGATCGTATCCTTTGGACATGTTGGGTTTTTGCATATTGTATTGGGAACATGATAAAACTTCCTTTGTATATTAAGATGATATGTAGTGCAGTTGATACAAGGCAATAGATATCACGTCACAAAGTATCATTCCTGTGGTAGCGTCTGTACTTAAGTACCATAAAAATATAACGTTGATGGTTAGACACGTTACCGCATGTATGTTAAAGTTCTAAAGTAATACAAACAGTATTAGCGTTCAGTAACATCGATTACATTTAAGCGTAAAACTTCCATCCCCTACCCCTCTATAAAAGTGCTTAACTATATGTCAGGGGATGAACATTCGATCTTTGTACAGAGAGTTCATTGCCTTAGGTAGATCTAAAATAGCAATGCCAATATCCTTTCGTAATTTATTAATTACCACAGATAATTAGGAGATGTGTACAATAACCAATTTTGCTATTTAATCAGCTATAGTGAAATGTGCATTTCCATAGATAATAAATATATTTTATACACTGAAGTACTGTAAGGTACACCAATATTATCAATATCTTAACACAATCCATTAAAAATACAGGTAAAACTTAATTTGGAAAATTGTTGGCTATTAGAAGGTACAGAGAACAAGGAGAGCGATAGGCAGTTTCGTTTTAAAGGCAAGTTTAATACTGTATCCTGACTGGCTGTTTAAGTTTTCATGGCTGGTAAATTACTTGCGTGAGACTGGAGCGCTGAGACATTATGAAATGACAGAAATAGATATGGCTTAGGCAGGGACATGACCTCCACCTGCCACAGTCGGAGTCTCTACCTACCATCGACGGAGGAAGGAATGGCGTGGACACTTGACCCTTAAACCCCTTACATTCCTACTGATGAAGAGTGCAGGTGAGGCGTACGCAGGCAACCTCACTCTAATTTTAAACGATTGGCAAGGTGAGATCAGCACAGTTGGTATACTCAACGAATAAATAAGATCTAGCAGAACCATAATATCTCGATACATCAGTCTGTATCGAACTACGACTCAATTCTGTATCTCGGTAATAGTGAGTTTCTATACAGTGTATAAAAATCACCATTTGGCCATGATCATGGAAGGAGGAGGTTCATTTTATGAAAACATTCATTAACCCACTCATTTTAGATCTGTATAAGATGATAGTTGCAATATTACATTAATGCTGACAGGCAACCATATGTACCGTTACATTACTGCGGCTTTTGGTATTACTGGCATTATACAAGTGCTACTTCATTCTTAATTGTATCAGTACTACTATATTTTTAATAACTTTACCTATCCAGCGTACCAGTAGACTCTTGAGGAAGATAGTGGACAACAGGTTTAGTTATTAATTAGTGCACATACCCCCTTTTTCCATTATGTGTCCGCATTTTATTACCGTGTAGATAGCGTGGCGTGAGTCAAGAGCATGAATGTTTGCTGATGCATCCATAAATGGATGTGTAATGTCAAGCTGTTAACTACTTATGTTTCTGGGAAAGGATGCAAACAAAATAGGTATGACAGAGATGTACAGTAGTCTGAAATGTGTTGTGCCATGTTTGGTCACGGAAATGATTCAATTTATTCTACCGTGGATTAGGAGTCGATGCTGCGTCATCTGTATGCCAGGATGGGTATCGTATCTTCGTCTTTTAAGTGAAAGGTCGCTCCGTCAGAGCGTCACCTTCAGGTTGCTGTCTAAGTTACGAGAATGAGTTATTTGCAAAAGTAACTGATTAATCAGTTTTCTTGTAAGTCTGTTAATAGTAGCGAAGTGTTATAAAGCACATTAATTTTTACACTTCTGGTAAATTCAATATGGAGAGTGATGCAATTTCGATCGTGCAATCATTGAATCATCAGCCTTTAGCCTTTAGCTTTAGGACTGCTGATGTTATCATTATTTAATTAGAGGTGCTCCTTTCTTATTTTACCAGCAATTTGTATAGGATCAACTAATGATTTCTTTGTGTGAAACGTATCAGTCACTGCCTCCATGGGCTGTCGTTGATGGCCGCACAGACAATTAGCTTTCACTGTAACTCGGACATTTCATACCGAATAAGTAGCGTGTTTTCGTGTGTACTGTATATAAGTATTATCGTGTGAACGTTCTTCCAATGAAGAAAGATCACACAGTCAGTAAACTGTATGCCACTGTTCTCCATGTACGACGTGGACATGGCTACACATAAAATGAGCTGTCATCGTTCATAAATGGTTCTCATTAAAGGCAGCATGCGTGTGATAACATACATTGAGGAAGAATATTACTGTGTGAATTTTATCGGAATCAAGATCTATTAAATGGTGCGTAATGTGTATACCATCGTCTCAAAAAGCCATGTGCGCACGACTGTACAGACAATGGGCAACCGCTCCTTTTGCATAGCTTTCACATCAGGCAGTGTGCGTGTGTTAACGTGAATTTGATATTAATCTTTTGTGTGCGTTATAGTCAATGCGTGAACGACGTGAATAAGGTATATGAAATATCTCTACTACGCTCGCACGTGATGACAACTACATAGACGATGAGGTTTCTTCTTTCTTGGCCTCAGCGATGTTGTGCATTCTGTTACGCTGATATATCGATGAGCTCACCTTCTTTCTGTTATTACGCTTACTTGCTTAGCTTCTACAATCAGTGGGTAAGTGTACTCTCTCTGTGTACCGTTTTTAAATATTCAGTCTCCGTTCTGATTGCCAACAATTTCTGGTAGGCGTATGGTGCCCCAATTGATTTCTTAAGACTTTTAAAGTGATTGTACTACGGCCCAGCTATAAACTCGACCAATTAGTTACTGAGGACACTTCCCTTCCATATCCATTGCACTAAATTAAATATTAATGAGACTGTTTAGCATACTGAGATGGTACACCACGCCCTGCACCTACTGTATGTACTTACAAAGTTGTATGCTTTGTTTTCCCACCACACACTTGCTGTCAAATAATACACGTTGGTGCAGCATACGGAAAAAATTTCTGTTGCTCACACACGTACTTTCGTAGCCCATTAGCCGTAAATAATTGGGTCCTTTGACATACTACTGATTAGCACATAGTGCAATAATAGTCATTGAGGATAGGAATGAGTGGCATAATTAAGCTGAGTGGCATACGATACATTTCTCTCACGTTATAGCGTATCATATTACAGTGCTACGCAGATGAGAAGCTGGTCAGAGAAGGACACGTGCTCTAATTTGGACTTGTCCCCACAGCACCACTCCTACTCTATTTCTCCTCTCCAGGGATTTTCCCGAGTTAAAACGAGAGGAAAACTGAAACAACCCAATTTATTGCGCATGTATCATTAGCGCATAATCATACAAGAAAATAATGAGACTATGGCAGCTCGACTACAGTTTGTATATTCCGGCATGTCATGACAGTATTTTTAAACAAGCTACAAAGAAACTCAGAAGCAGGGAGGATCAAAAACAAAATGTTGCAAATCTGTCAACTTTCAGATTGAAGGATATACGCTTCTACGAAAAAGAAATTAGCTACATAGGGGAAAACAGATTACAGATATCTGTGCAGTATTCTCCCACACGTGTTGCAGCCATGAAATACACTCACAGAGATTGGTCACAAGTGCGGACAATTGTCCAGGCCATGATCCTACCCACAGTCATTAGAGACATTGGACCAACGATATTACGGCTGGTTACCTAACCCTCTCTATCAACTATAAAATCATACTACGTAAATCGGCATTATGTGGTGTTTACAATACAGAAGTGAATGCAGAACTTACTGATGACTATTATCATGTATATATCACAGACCTTTCAGTGTCACTGAAATGAGCTTCATAAATGCCTTAGCCTGAACCCTGGGTTTAGTCTACTGTTGATTTCATTGAAACGACAGAGAGAGAGTGACCTACAGAATAAACTGAAAATGAAACGTACTTTCAATTCGGCAACTATTATTGTTGCAGATGTACACTAAAAAACAAGAGAACAGTTGGTGAAATACGTAAAATTTATTTTTTTGTTTTAAATAAACCAAGGATTTTTAATGAAAATTGAAAAATGAATAAACACAAACAACATTAAATAAACACAGAAAAAAACTAAACTCAGAACGACAAACGAAACCGAAAACAAACAGAACAAAATCTGAACACAAACAAGAACTTACAGGATCAAACGAACATTTTTTTCAGTGGGTGCAAGCGGCACCCGAGGGTTGGTTACAGGGTCTCTCAGCTGCCCCCTACACCACTACATGGACTTCATCCATCTTGGCAGCACCCATGAGACTCTCGGCTGCATCCTCCTCTACATCTCTAGGGGCTTGTTCCGTCTTAGCAACATTCACGAGAGTCTCAGCTGACCCCTCCTCCTCAACTTCACAGTTTGCATCCATCTGGGCAGCGCCCATGAGACACTCGTGTTCCTCCTCCTCTAAGTCTTGACAGGTTTGTTCCATCTTGACAGCATCCACAAGACAATCAGGTACTCTCTCCTCCTCTTGATCCATCTTGGCACCGTCCACCTAGGCAACCAAGATAGTGTTAGGTGCTTGGTTAAACTAGAAACAACATTATACACTAGCACTTACATTATGAAATAATAGTAATTGGTAAGAGTTTTCAGAAATTGCGGTGAGCAAGAGGTTTATATGGAGCATCAGTGTTTTACTTCAGAGTCAAAAGAAATTCAGAATTTTAATAGTAGTGAGAATGTTTAACAGGTAGTAAGTAAGATATTGGAATATTATTACTGCACAGGCATTAGAAGCTGATGACTTATGTATGGTATGGGAAAGAGGGTCTTCCATTATCACCGACTTCACAACAATGTAGCGCTATGATTCTCATACTGGCAGCATGTCTGTAACTAAAAAGTCTCAGGCCAACTGGAGAACGGGATGCAACCCTTCCGCTCTGACCAATGACGTCAGAAATTTCCAGAGATGATATACTACACAGATTTAACAGCTGAGACAAGTGTTCACAAACTAAGGAGTGCAGGAGAGAGAAACAGGTGGTAGACATATATAACGTCCAGTAATATTTCGACCATAATATTAAGGATATCGCTTGTTTGAGTCCTGGTACTTCCGTGAAAAGTAAGGGAAAAAAAGGATAGAAGTAGTGGTAGCATAGAATACCCCAGCTGACATATATATGAGTTGTATCTCGAAATTCAGTCGGTATGTATAGGTTAATTGCAGTATGGGATACGAATTTAACGTAAGTCGATTTCTTGTTTTCGTTAGCATTGGTATCCTATTCTTCAGTTGAACTGTGTAGGTCAAGTGAAGTATGGGATACAAATTTTAAAGGTGTTTCTTTCGTCTCCGCTACTACTAACATTATGTTCTTACGTAGATAGTATTACTATCGAAGCATACATGATACTTGCATCCCATTCTTCAGTTGACCTATATAGGTCAACTGAAGAAAAAGATATTACTACTAATGAAAACGGGGAAACCTACGTACGGAAAATTGGATACCTGTTCACCGATGTAGGTCAAATGAAGTATGGGATACAATTCTTTTGGTTTCGATACTAATAGTATCGACTGAAATTTATCACAGTTTTGCTATCGACGTCAAGAAAACCAATAGCAGTCAAAATTGTATCCCATTCTTCAGTTGAGCTATATAGGTCAACTGAAGAATATGATACTAATTAGTATTAGCGAATGGGAAATAACGACAATTATAACATGTGTATTCTGTATTTCAACTGACCAGTATGGGTAAGTCACATCAATGTTACACATGTCGCTGTTTCCGTCTAGCTAGCACCAGTATCCGGTACTTCAGTTGACCTGTATACGTCAACTGAAGTACGGGATACAAATGTCACGTATGTCGGTCGTTTCGCCTTCAGTAGTGCTAGTATAGACTCAGAAAATGATACTACCACCCGACGAAGAACTGTCTCAGTTACAAGCGTTATGTGGTTTGGGGATTCGCAAATGAAGCAAAATTCCCCATTTGCTCTTATTCCCTATCTTTTCAAAGCCTCTCAGATTATGCATTAACAATATAGAGATTTGAAAAACAGAATTTAAACTCGTTTTTCTTTCCAGGAGCAGTTATGGCCTATATCCATACTTTGTCGGACATAAACGGCTAATTGAAATTGAAGAAGCTGCAGAAAGATAGAAATCTGTAAAAATGGTCCGCGGTAAGTCCAAAACCCACTGAGAAATGGGAAGCATTGCATTGCAAGACAAATGCAAAACTTGAGCACATGAAATAGAGAGGGCAGTAGAGAAACAAATGGGCAAAAATATTATTCCCATTGTAATTCTTACCTAATTCACCAGCTGCTGCTTTTAACTGTTTAAAGAAGAAAATTAAAAAAGAAAAACAGGAAATGAAGCCCCAAACGTGAATACGTACACGTACAAACAAGTTTTGCAGTAATCTGAAAATGGGAAAACAAGGCTGGATGCAGAAGAAATGTGAAGCAATAGAAGCGTGTGAAACAATTGGAAAATAAGACATCATATATGGGAAAATTATGGATACCGTTAGAGGAGAGAGATTCAGATGCATAAATATCAAACGCTTAGGTGGCAAGCGGACGGAGGATAGAAGCTGGATTTAACGTATGAGTTGGTCCTACATAGTAAACCAACTTAAAAAGAGAAGTGGATGAAGATTCGAAGTGAAATATGGTACACTAAAAAGAGTTTCTCAAGCAGTAAAGAACCAATTCGAAGAAAGACTCTTGGCGTACACTACAGCGTTTCAAAATTGTTCAGATCACTGGTAGGGAACCTGAAAAAGGTGTTCCACGTGATATGTAAAACATCCTAAGCTGGCGAAATACACTCAGACTTTTAAAAAAATTCAGTAATCCCATACCCAGACAGACCAAATGCCCACAAGTTTCAAAGTTAACGGAATAGTCACGAAAAATGTAATACGAATTAATGAAGACATTGGTAGCGGGGGTTTCGCGGAAGTATGGGGACGAGTAAGTCATTTCCCACCTTAGGACTCTGAAGACAGATTGCTGCAAGGCAAAAGTAAATCGGTAGGAATTCCATTTCAGAGGGTCACAGGGATAAAATACAGCGAGTAAAATACAGCGAGTAACTTGCGAGGACGAAATGAATCGAAATCGAGGAAAAAGTCTTTTATCACACAATTCGCTGATAGCTGGGATCAGTTTCTAGTATGCATCGTGCGGATACATAGGATCTTATGTTATTAACAGGGTGATGCGAGAGGGTGAGTGGGGAGAGGAGGTGAAAGGGTTGTAATATTTGTACAGGTAGAGGAAGACTTGAACACAGTAAGCAGATCGAAATGAATGTCGGCTGCTGCACTTATGGAGAAGCAAAGAGCCTCTCACAGGATAGACTACCGTGGGAACCTGCATCTCATCATACTTCAAACGGGAGACCGCATTATCAACAACACCACCACGTGAAGATTTTCTAACAGTTGCCTGGACCTTACTAACCAAGGGATAACGGCCGTATTGATGTTATTCATTGATGAAGAGGGGCCTAGACTCCATGGATATACCCTCACGCGAAAAAATTTTTGTCGTGGTGCATTCTGGTACCAGTCATTAACTCACTGTAAGTAATAAAACAGCAGTTCCTATAACTCCACATTCAATAGCTTCATTACCCTTCTAACATTCAGCACACTTTCTTTTTCTAATCTTCTGTAACTGATTATTCTAGGCTGTTATTGTCATGGCATTTGATAATAGGTCTATTGTAATTTCTTGTTTTATGTTGCGCACGATGTTTGGTGTAACATCGGGATATTTTCACTCTGCCACTACGTGAACGTGTTATATCTGTTTCAATAAGTGGATTATATTTTCGTAACCCTTTAATATATTTCAAGCTACCTGCTACGCCCTCATCTGGTTCTTCTTCTATGATCATAAAGATGTACTAGAATCGTGGAACTAGTGCCTTGAAAAGCCGTATGCAAGAAATACTGAAGATTAGGAAATGGAGAACGCTGAGGCAAGCAATCCGGAAGAGGAGGGAGTTTGTTCCCCACGTGATCAATTTTATCTCGTGGCCAAGCAGCTAAAACATGGGAAAACTGCTGAAGATGGTGATAAACCAGCAGAACTCGTCAAGGCTGCTAGACAACAGCTACATGAAGAACTGCTCCATTTCATACATACGAAGCCAGGGAACACCGAACACACTTTGAAGAATAGTTACAGCGCCAACACAGAAGAAAGTATCTGCAAACAAATGTGAACAATCTTGCATCCTCAATTTAATAACACACGGCACCCAGATCTTGACCTCTATCATTGTAACGCGGACTAAAGAAAGGATAGGTGTACAAGATACGGAAGAAGAATTTGGCTTTAGAGGAGCTGTAGGCACACGAGAAGCCGTACTCGTGTTACGGCTAATACCTGAGACAAGACTAAGCAAGAGCCAAGAATGCAGCAGAGTGTCGTAGGAGGAATGGTCAGTATTCAGGTGTATGACAGGAACGATCATTCGAAGCTTAACCGTCTACTAAACATGGGTTATAAAATGCAGCAATGAGCACTTCTTCTTCGACAGTGTATCAAAATCTCGTCTCGGCCTTCTATATTTTGAGGGTTGTAAGTATGGCCCAAATTACGAAAAAACTTTCCTGTAAATATGGGTTGTAAAGTTCTCACCTTCAGACTTTGGGCACTTGTGCAGCTTCACTGTTGTGAAACACATCTCTTCCACGAAACATGTGCTTACAGATCTTCAGCTACGAGTAGAGTTCATGTTTACTAGTCTCTTTTGCTTCGAATGACCGTTCCTGTCGCATCTCTGAATACTGATCATACCTCTCAGGACACTGTGTATTGCCTACGTCGACAAATAGAAAGTATTAGACGGTGTAGTCTAGCGACAGATTTTAGAGATGCTGAGAGAGGGACTGCCGTAATGTATCAGAACAGAGGAGTACTGCAGTAACTTTACAAAGAAAAGATGGCTGTGATAAGAAGCGGATAACATCAAGGGCAAGCCACTGTTAAATAAGGTGTACGACCGGGCTGTTCACTTTCTGCTATCTTATTCAACGGATACATTCGGAGGACTCTAGATGAATTTAGGGACACATTAGGACTTGTACTACGAATTAAAATTGAAAGTAAGATAACAGACATGTTGAGAGTTTCTGATGATACTACAGTATTAAGTGAATGTGCGGAACTACAGAAGCGAGATGCAGATGAAAGCCCCATTTCTTCCTAACATGCAAATTAATAAAGTTAAGACAAAAATCTTAATAAGTAGACAAAATACCGTTGCCCAGTGCTCACTTAACAATGAGGGACTGGAGACCGTGGAATCCTTTTGCTTCCTATGGAGTAAAACCACCCTCAGACGGATCAAGGAAGTATATTGCAAGCCAAATAAAGCAGGCAACAGCTGCTTTTAACAAGATCAGGAACCTCATAGCCCAATACCTGAGGAAAGACCTCATGAAGATTTTGTACAGATGTGAAATACGGACAATCGAGGAGGCGAAAAAAAAAAAAAAAACTGATAGCCTTCGAGATGTGGTTCTATCGTAGCAGTCTCAAGATTTTCTGTGAAAAGAACTTATTAAGTGAACTGAAGCACTGCGGGGTAGATAACGTGCAGCTATGTCTCCTAAAGCTTATAGAACGCCACATGTGTCAGCCATATGCTGAGATATTATGGTGTCATTAAAGTTGCTGCTGAAAGGACAGCAGAAGGGAAGAACACAAGAGACAAAGCTAGTCTAGTATACATCAACGGTATCATGGACGACACAAGTTCCACCACCTATACTGCACTTAAGAGAAAGGCCGGAGACGGAAATGCTTGGTAAGCTGCTGATAGTCAACTTGATAGTTAAAGACCAAAGAAGAAGAAGGAGATCAAATGGCTCGAATGGCTCTGAGCACTATGGGACTCAACTGCTTAGGTCATTAGTCCCCTAGAACTTAGAACTAGTTAAACCTAACTAACCTAAGGACATCTCACACATCCATGCCCGAGGCAGGATTCGAACCTGCGACCATAGGGGTCTCGCGGTTCCGGACTGCAGCGCCCAGAACCGCACGGCCACTTCGGCCGGCAAGAAGGAGATCATGATAAGTTTTGAAAGTGAACAAATAATGGCAAGACGCTTTAAATGTTCGTAAATGGGTACATGTTTGAGTAATTAGCCTGTGCTAAATGTGAGGAGAGAAATGCACCTAGACTGTGTGGTCAGAAGCATCCGGACACCCCCAGATACATACGTTTTCCATATTAGGTGCACTGTGCTGCCACCTACTGACAGGTACTCCATGTCAGCGACTTCAGTAGTCATTAGAGATCGTGAGAGAGTAGAATGGGGCGATCCGCAGAACTCGAGGTTTTCGAACATGGTCAGGTGATTGGGTATCACTTGTGTCATACGTCTGTTTTTTTTTTTTTTTTTTTTTTTTTTTTTTTTTTTTTTTTTTTTTTTTGTCATCAGTCTACTGACTGGTTTGATGCGGCCCACCACGAATTCCTTTCCTGTGCTAACCTCCTCATCTCAGAGTAGCACTTGCAACCTGCGTCCTCAATTATTTGCTTGATGTATTCCAATCTCTGTCTTCCTCTACAGTTTTTGCCCTCTACAGCTCCCTCTAGTACCATGGAAGTCATTCCCTCATGTCTTAGCAGATGCCCTATCATCCTGTCCCTTCTCCTTATCAGTGTTTTCCACATATTCCTTCCCTCTCCGATTCTGCATAGAACCTCCTCATTCCTTACCTTATCAGTCCACCTAATTTTCAACATTCGTCTATAGCACCACATCTCAAATGCTTCGATTCTCTTCTGTTCCGGTTTTCCCACAGTCCATGTTTCACTACCATGCAATGCTGTACTCCAGACGTACATCCTCAGAAATTTCTTCCTCAAATTAAGGCCGGTATTTGATATTAGTAGACTTCTCTTGGCCAGAAATGCCTTTTTTGCCATAGCGAGTCTGCTTTTGATGTCCTCCTTCCTCCGTCCGTCATTGGTTATTTTACTGCCTAGGTAGCAGAATTCCTTAACTTCATTGACTTCGTGACCATCAATCCTGATGTTAAGTTTCTCGCTGTTTTCATTTCTACTACTTCTGATTACTTTCGTCTTTCTCCGATTTACTCTCAAACCATACTGTGTACTCATTAGACTGTTCATTCCGTTCAGCAGATCATTTAATTCTTCTTCACTTTCACTCAGGATAGCAATGTCATCAGCGAATCGTATCATTGATACCCTTTCACCTTGTATTTTAATTCCACTCCAACCTTTCTTTTATTTCCATCATTGCTTCCTCCATGTACAGATTGAAGACTAGGGGCGAAAGGCTACAGCCTTGTCTTGCACTCTCCTTAATACGAGCACTTCGTTCTTGATCGTCCACTCTTATTATTCCCTCTTTGTTGTTGTACATATTGTATATGACCCGTCTCTCCCTATAGCTTACCCCTACTTTTTTCAGAACCTCGAACAGCTTGCACCATTTTATATTGTCTAAAGCCTTTTCCAGGTCGACAGATCCTATGAACGTGTCTTGATTTTTCTTTAGCCTTTCTTCCATTATTAGACGTAACGTCAGAATTGCCTCTCTCGTCCCTTTACTTTTCCTAAAGCCAAACTGATCGTCACCTAGCGCATTCTCAATTTTCTTTTCCATTCTTCTGTATATTATTTTTGTAAGCAGCTTCGATGCATGAGCTGTTGAACTGATTGTCCGATAATTCTCGCACTTGTCAGCTCTTGCCGTCTTCGGAATTGTGTGGATGATGCTTTTCCGAAAGTCAGATGGTATGTCGCCAGACTCATATATTCTACACACCAACGTGAATAGTCGTTTTGTTGCCACTTCTCCCAATGATTTTAGAAATTCTGATGGATTGTTGTCTATCCCTTCCGCCTTATTTGACCGTAAGTCCTCCAAAGCTCTTTTAAATTCCGATTGTAATACTGGATCCCCTATCTCTACTAAATCGAATCCTGTTTCTTCTTCTATCACATCAGACAAATCTTCACGCTCATAGAGGCTTTCAATGCATTCTTTCCACCTATCTGCTCTCTCCTCGGCATTTAACAGTGGAATTCCCGTTGCACTCTTAATGTTACCACCGTTGCTTTTAATGTCACCAAAGGTTGTTTTGACTTTCCT
Organism: Schistocerca piceifrons; assembly: GCF_021461385.2. NCBI lineage: Eukaryota > Metazoa > Arthropoda > Insecta > Orthoptera > Acrididae > Schistocerca > Schistocerca piceifrons. Next base: position 1,891,574 of record NW_025728275.1, read on the forward strand.
GTATGCTGAGTCTGTCCTTCCGACAACGTTATATTTTTCGATGCCTTCACATTTTTCCTGCAACCATTTCGTCTTAGCTTCCCTGCACTTCCTATTTATTTCATTCCTCAGCGACTTGTATTTGTGTATTCCTGATTTTCCCGGAACATGTTTGTACTTCCTCCTTTCATCAATCAACTGAAGTATTTCTTCTGTTACCCATGGTTTCTTCGCAGCTACTTTCTTTGTACCTATGTTTCCTTCCCTACTTCTGTGATGGCCCTTTTTAGAAATGTCCATTCCTCTTCAACTGTACTGCCTACTGCGCTATTCCTTATTGCTGTATCTATAGCGTTAGAGAACTTCAAACGTATCTCGTCATTCCTTAGTACTTCCGCATCCCACTTCTTTGCGTATTGATTCTTCCTGACTAATGTCTTGAGCATCAGCCTACTCTTCATCACTACTATATTGTGATCTGAGTCTATATCTGCTCCTTGGTACGCCCTACAGTCCAGTATCTGATTTCGGAATCTCTGTCTGACCATGATGTAATCTAATTGAAATCTTCCCGTATCTCCTTGCTTTTTCCAAGTATACCTCCTCCTCTTGTGATTCTTGAAAAGGGTATTCGCTATTACTAGCTGAAACTTGTTACAGAAATCAATTAGTCTTTCTCCTCTTTTATTCCTTGTCCCAAGCCCATATTCTCCTGTATCCTTTTCTTCTACTCCTTCCCCTACAACTGCATTCCAGTCGATCATGACTATTAGATTTTCGTCCCCCTTTACATACTGCATTACCCTTTCAATATCCTCATACACTTTCTCTATCTGTTCATCTTCAGCTTGCGACGTCGGCATGTATACCTGAACTATCGTTGTCGGTGTTGGTCTGCTGTCGATTCTGATTAGAACAACCCGGTCACTGAACTGTTCACAGTAACACACCCTCTGCCCTACCTTCCTATTCATAACGAATCCTACACCTGTTATACCATTTGCCGGCCGAAGTGGCCGCGCGGTTCTGGTGCTGCAGCCTGGAACCGCGAGACCGCTACGGTCGCAGGTTCGAATCCTGCCTCGGGCATGGATGCGTGTGATGTCCTTAGGTTAGTTAGGTTTAACTAGTTCTAAGTTCTAGAGGACTAATGACCTCAGCAGTTGAGTCCCATAGCGCTCAGAGCCATTTTGTTACACCATTTTCTGCTGCTGTTGATATTACCCGATACTCATCTGACCAGAAATCCTTGTCTTCCTTCCACTTCACTTCACTGACCCCTACTATATCTAGATTGAGCCTTTGCATTTTCCTTTTCAGATTTTCTAGTTTCCCTACCACGTTCAAGCTTCTGACATTCCACGCTCCGACTCGCAGAACGTTATCCTTTCGTTGATTATTCAATCTTTTTCTCATGGTAACCTCCCCCTTGGCAGTCCCCTTCCGGAGATCCGAATGGGGGACTATTCCGGAATCTTTTGCTAATGGAGAGATCATCATGACACTTCTTCAATTACATTCCACATGTCCTGTGAATACACGTTACGTGTCTGTAATGCAGTGGTGTCCATTACCTTCTGCATCCTCATGTCGTTGATCATTGCTGATTCTTCTGCCTTTAGGGGCAATTTCCCACCCCTAGGACAAGAGAGTGCCCTGAACCTCTATCCGCTCCTCCGCCCTCTTTGACAAGGCCGTCGGCAGAATGAGGCTGACTTCTTATGCCGGAAGTGGCGGGGATCGAACCCGGGACCGAAGACGTTTTGATTATGAATCAAAGACGCTATCCCTAGACCACGGGTACATATACGTCTGTAAACGCTCCTAAACATTCCTAGGTCCACTGTTTCCGGTGCCACAGGGAAGTGAAAACGTGAAGGGACACTTACAGCACAAAATGGTACAGGCTGGCCTCGTCTGTTTGACAGAGACCGCCGACACTTGAAGGGGGTCGTAATGTGTAATATGCTGACACTATCCACACCCTCACACAGGAATTCCAAACTGCATTAGGATCCATTACTATGACAGGCGGGAGGTGAGAAAGCATGGATGGATTTCATGGTCGAGCGGCTGCTCATAAGCCACACATCACGCCGGTAAATGCCAAACGGCGCCTCGCTTGGAGTAAGGATAGTAAACAATGGACGATTTAACAGTGGAAAAGCTTTGTGTGGAGAGAAGAATCTCGGTAGACAATGTGGCCATCCGATGGCAGGGTGTGGGTATTGCGAATGCCCGGTGAGTGTCGTCTGCCAGCGTAAAATTCGTAGGCGGAGGTGTTAGGGTATGGTCGGTTTTCTCATGGAGACGGCTCGCACTCCCTGTTGTTTTGCGTGGCACTATCAATGCACAGGCCTACATTGATGTTTTAAGCACCTTCTTGCTTCCCACTGTTGAAGAGCAATTCGAGGATGGCGATTGCATCTTTCAACACGATCAAGCACCAGTTCATAATGCACAGCCTATCGCCGTGTGGTTGCACGACAATAACATCCCTGTAATGGACTAGCCTGCACAGACTCCTGATCTGAATCCCATAGGACACCTTTGGGATGTTTTGCAACGCCGACTTCGTGTCAGCCCTCACCCAACGACATCTACACCTCTCCTCAGTGCAACACTCCGTTAAGATTGGGTTGCCATTCCCCCAAGAAACCTACCAGCACCTGACTGAACATATGCCTGCGAGAGTGGAAGCTGTCATCAAGCCACCACATTGAATCGCAGCATTACCGATGGAGGGCGCCATCAATGTCAGCCAGATGTTGGGATACATTGTGTATCTCGCACACGCTGCTCTGTAAGCCTCATTATATGATTAAACTTTTTGTCACTCCGCGACAGCTGTGTGAAAGTAATTTTTTTTAATACATCGAATCGTAATTTTTACGCTTTACCTCAAACCTGTTGCTCAGTCTGGAACACAGTATAATCCTAACTATAGTTCTAGCTGTAACTCAATCAGCTTAATTCTAAAACAGCCTATATCTGTAGAAAACAAAGTAATTCCACTTTATAGACTAACATCCATTAAGGATGTGGTAATACCCTATTAATTATCATTTTGGTTCCAAAACCTAAGTATTATGGTGTTGAAAAGTAATGTGGGCATTGTATCTCTAGCAGAACCTGCATGGATACACGTGAGAAACCTATTATTCGCCTCAATGAGAGACAGTAATACTTTCTCATAACCTGGGCCACTGCATTTCTTATCAAGTAAAATTGATAGTATGGACTGACAACCCTTTTAAAAGATCACGTACGTTTCAGTGTTCGAAGAAGTGTCGTAACAGAGCAAACCCCACGAAATTGCATCGAACTGTGCTCTCATTGTGTGAGCAGTGCTGGAAGAGAGATGACTATGTTCTTTAGGTGAGACGATCATTCGTTTACACAGATGGAATGTTTATGAGGCCTAATATATCCTACTCAGTTGTTTCAAGAGATCATATGAAAGTACCGTTATGAAGCGAACGTACTAGATGTAGTAATTATACCATTTCAAACATGCGTGTTAGATGGGATATAATAACCTTCTTGAAGGCAACAATCGTTGAAGTGTTGTAACTGTTGTGACTGAATTATCCGTCCTATACCGTTTCACGTGTCCTTTGGTGGTATTCCTGGCGTCAATTATTCCCAGCTGCTGGTTTCACATCCACTGACTCTTGCGTAGCACGCAGGAGTGCTCTGCTTCACTAAGAGGATTGCCTACTTGTACTTATTTGTATATAAGTACATAGGAAGTTTTGCTTTTTATTGTGATATTTCTTGGCGCTAATGTAACTGTTGAAGGTGTGACTGACCAGACGAGTGTATGCTACTGTGGTCGAGATTTGCTTTACATAGCATTGCATTACACAGCAGCATCTAAAGAACTTCCGCTATCCTTGATAGCAAATGACAACGGCAGCAGTCGCACTGTAGCCAGACATTCGTACCCTCACTAGCAACCGTATAATTTTTCAGCTATGATTCAGTAGGATATTTTCCGAAGTCTTACATCTCTGTAAGAGACAAGTCAATCGTTAATGGTATTCCACAGAAAATTCCATAAGTTGCACTAACTCGATTTAGACTTTGTCGCAAACTGAAATTCAGCTGCTGACCTTACAGCATTGCCTGGTACGTGCAGTAAACGGATGTTTCTCCGACTGGTAGCAGCCATAGGACCGTTGAGACCCGTCACGACGGAGTTCTACAGTTGGCGGACTCACAATCGCTGTAGGTTAGCGTCTGTAACACGAGTAATATTTGCCGAACCCGTGACAGTTTTACAACGGAACCTTACATTCCATGAGTAGTACTTTATATTTACATTTGGGTCTTCGAACCAATGGTTGCTATATTATTGGATTCTAATATCGTGAATCAGTCTGTTAATACTGAGGGACAACTGCATTTTACAGTCATGGAGATGTGTGCAAACCATGAGATTATCTCGACTGATTTCACCTGTCTAAGTGGCTAATTCTGCAGTGTGCACAATCAGAGACACAGCTGTTTCCTCATCGCTCTCACACACTTACTCTTAAAGTTAGTAACAATGTCGACTTACATCAGGGGGGCCCTCCTGCGGCGCATCGAGCAGTATTACATCTCGTTCCTTGGGGCAAATCTCTGTTTGAGTAGTCAGGTCGCTGTCTTGATCCTTAAACGGTGGATTATCTTCTACGATCTTAATCACTTTGAAGCGCCCAATAACGTTGACCTGTGGGTCGTTTGAACTTATAGTTATTTATTCAGCTAGGATGGCATATATCAATCATAGATAAAGCTTTGGATACTTCACTTAGCATTCTTAAACAGATTATATGATAAATTAGCAGCCCTTAAATGTAGGGTATAAGAATACGTCAGTTAAAAAATAAGTTATCAAATAAGTTAGAGGAGTGATACAAGAATGAAAGGTCGATGATTAGTGGTAGGTTGACACGACTATTTCTATCTCATCCATGAATAGTTACGCAGGCACTTGATAGAAAAAGCTGAGACGATGGGCCTAGATTGGAATATAAGAAACAATTTATTACCGAAGCAGTGCATAATGTGCGAAAAGACATAAAGAGGCCGCCGCCGTGGTCGGGCGGTTGTAGGCGCTTCAGTCTGGAGCCACGCGACCGCTACGGTCGCAGGTTCGAATCCTTCCTCGGGCATGGATGACGTGATGTCCTTAGGTTAGTTAGGTTTAAGTAGTTCTAAGTTCTAGGGGACTGATGACTTCAGATGATAAGTCTCATAGTGCTCAGAGCCATTAGAACCATTTCACATAATGAGTTTAGCTCACACAGAAATATGAAACCAACCTCTTAACCAATAGATGTAACCACATGAGTCATTTTTCATGGCCTGTTTTGTAGGTAACGTTCGAGAGGGTTTTTTCTTTACTACTTACCACAGTACAGTACAAACTTATGAATGCCAAACACACAGTAAAGTAAGCATGTATCTCAAACCAGGGTGTTGTGCAAACGTTTTCGTAGGCCCTATCTGGTGCCATAGTCAAACTCCGTTAACTTCACTAACCCAACGAATCTAAATCAATTCCCAGCAAGAAATAAGAGTTTTTGGTGAAACTGACATCAGCGATTCTCGTATCTGACACTAGATTTCCCTATTATTTCCTGGATCTGGGCGATTGTTTAAATGAGTAGCGGGGAATCGTACAGACTGAATGTTGAACTGAGGCCACCACAAGAACGGAGCGTGAGTCGGTGTCAGGCCACAGTACAGAGCACGTGGCGTGAACTCCACGGCAGAGGCACTGTCCGTGTCTGCATCCTAAACGATGGAAAGCTGATGTGTAGGTTTTAACTTGGGGTGTCCACTGGTGTAAAGGGGCATATTGTGAGTTACGAGCTACAGATTGTGTTCCCATGTTATGGGAACTGCTAGGTCCACAACGGTGAAAAGGTAAGGCTGGAGTGGGACGAAAGACCAACTGGATCTTATGTGCTTAACAGCACGGCTCCCTGAGGTGACAGGCTGCTGCGAAGCTAACTGAAATTTTGTTGACTCTGCTAAGAAACGAGCGAGCACTGACATAGGATATTGCGAATAAATTCTGGAGTGGAAGAACAGAACTCACATGTGTCTACATGGAGAACGCCTGATTCGCTGAACGTGACAGGACAGATGGTGGGACTCAGAAGTTGCCTGTTTCTCAGCTCCAGCACAATGAACCTATGACAGGTATATTATGTTAAATAGGGGAGATTTTTGCACTGTTACAAGGGATCTGATTGGCTGGTGCTCAGGAGAGTAAGTCATTGATTATCCGACACCACGCACACTCCGAAAAGTAAATAAAATTTCTGGTACTTATTGGGAGCGCTCTGTGGAACAAACTTTCATCATTGACTCACCAGCGGACACATCAGTTGAGAAAGGCACATAGAGTCTCGGCTTTCAGGGAGAGCAGTCTTCAGTACAGGTCAGATGACTGAGAGTGCTACAGGCACTACGGCAGCCTCCCGCGGCCACGGGTAACGATAAGTATGGTGAGCGACAGCGGCGTCCGCTAACTAAGCTGCAGGGTGTATGTAACGATTTCCGACTGACATTACGACTTCCACCGTTCAGTTGAGTTTCATGGTAATCTCGAACACAACTTTTACTGAGTCAAGACAATGGGTGCAGGCACGAGTATTTCTGTACTTCTTTCATATGTGACTAATATTCGGGAAGCACTGTGGAACTATTGCGAACGTGGTTGTTTTCCCAAACTAATTAACCAATCTTTGCCAAGGTATGGGTATTTTAGTTACAGTATAAAGTAAGTTAATACACTACTGGCCATTAAAATTGCTACACCAAAAAGAAATGCAGATGATAAACGGGTATTCATTGGACAAATATATTATACTAGAATTGACATGTGATTATATTTCACGCAATTTGGCTGCATGGATCCTGATCAGTCAATACCCAGATCAACCACCTCTGGCCTTAATAACGGCCTTGATACGCCTGGGCATTGAGTCAAACAGAGCTTGAATGGCGTGGACAGGTACAGATGACCATGCAGCTTCAACACGATACCACAGTTCATCAAGAGTAGTGACTGGCGTATTGTGACGAGCCAGTTGCTCGGCCACCATTGACCAGCCATTTCAATTGGTGAGAGATCTGGAGAATGTGCTGGCCAGGGCAGCAGTCGACATTTTCTGTATCCAGAAAGGCCCGTACAGGACCTACAACATGCGGTCGTGCATTATCCTGCTGAAATGTAGGGTATCGCAGGGATCGAATGAAGGGTAGAGCCACGGGTCGTAACACATCTGAAATGTAATGTCCACTGTTCAAAGTGCCGTCAATGCGAACAAGAGGTGACCGAGACGTGTAACGAATGGCACCCCATACCACCACTCCTGGTGATACGCCAGTATGGCGATGACGAATACACGCTTCCAATGTGCGTTCACCGCAGTGTCTCCACACATTTATGTGACCATCATGATGCTGTAAACAGAACCTGGATTCATCCGAAAAAAATGGCGTTTTGGCATTCGTGCATCGCAGGCGCTCCTGTCTGTGATGCACCGTCAAGGGTAACCGCAGACATGGGCTCCGAGCTGATAGTCCATGCTGCTGCAAACGTCGTCGAACTGTTCGTGCAGACGGTTGTTGTCTTGCAAACGTCCCCATCTGTTGACTCAGGGATCGAGACGTGGCTGCACGATCCGTTACAGCCATGCGGATAAGATGCCTGTCATGTCGACTGCTAGTGATACGAGGCCGTTGGGATCCAGCATGCCGTTCCGTATTACCCTTCTGAACCCACCGATTTCATATTCTGCTCACAGTCATTAGATCTCGACTTACGCGAGTAGCAATATCGCGATACGATAAACCGCAATCGCGATAGACTACAATCCGATCTTTATCAAAATCGGAAACGTGATGGTACGCATTTCTCCTCCTTACACGAGGCATCGCAATAACGTTTCACCAGGCAACGCCGGTGAACTGCTGTTTGCGTATGAGAAATCGGTTGGAAACTTTCCTCATGTCAGCACGTTGTAGGTGTCGCCACCGGCGTCAACCTTGTGTGAAGGCTCTGAAAAGCTAATCATTTGCATATCACAGCATCTTCTTCCCGTCGGTTAAATCTCGCGTCTGTAGCACATCTTCGTGGTGTTGCAATTTTAATGGCCAGTAGTGTACTTAATGAACATAATAGTTTTCTGTTCGTGTGCGCTTATGTTTAACATGACGTCTGTAGCGAAGTGTAATACATACAGCCCAATAGTGACCACTGTTCCATTCAGTAGTGTCATAAACCCCCTATTTACATTCTTATAGCGCCGCTGGGACCAAAATTTGCTAAATAAATTCAATTTATTAATTTTGGCCTTGCCCGATACCTGCAACTAAACGCCTATTATCATATAGGAAGCAATTTGTTAATCGGTAAGGTCACCTGGTACAGATACTTCTGCCTTCCAGAGAGGTATGTCGATGGCTTCGTCGTAACCACACAAAGGGAGCTTCCTAACGAAAACGTAATTTATTTTTACATTATTATGCGCAATCTTGTGCCAAAGAAAAGTGTTTCTTTCAATTAAAAGTGAATCACGTGGAGTTATTAATTACCTATATGTCAGTTGCTCTGATAAAACATTACTCCTTATACTGACAGTTTTTAGTGACACGTAGTGGATTTTCGCGCTGTCCCTGTATAGTATCAGAGCCCCTATATCTCCTGTAAGATTATTAACGCAGCACAATTTTATCAGCACCTGTCATATTAGAACCCTTTATACACTCCTGGAAATGGAAAAAAGAACACATTGACACCGGTGTGTCAGACCCACCATACTTGCTCCGGACACTGCGAGAGGGCTGTACAAGCAATGATCACACGCACGGCACAGCGGACACACCAGGAACCGCGGTGTTGCCCGTCGAATGGCGCTAGCTGCGCAGCATTTGTGCACCGCCGCCGTCAGTGTCAGCCAGTTTGCCGTGGCATACGGAGCTCCATCGCAGTCTTTAACACTGGTAGCATGCCGCGACAGCGTGGACGTGAACCGTATGTGCAGTTGACGGACTTTGAGCGAGGGCGTATAGTGGACATGCGGGAGGCCAGGTGGACGTACCGCCGAATTGCTCAACACGTGGGGCGTGAGGTCTCCACAGTACATCGATGTTGTCGCCAGTGGTCGGCGGAAGGTGCACGTGCCCGTCGACCTGGGACCGGACCGCAGCGACGCACGGATGCACGCCAAGACCGTAGGATCCTACGCAGTGCCGTAGGGGACCGCACCGCCACTTCCCAGCAAATTAGGGACACTGTTGCTCCTGGGGTATCGGCGAGGACCATTCGCAACCGTCTCCATGATGCTGGGCTACGGTCCCGCACACCGTTAGGCCGTCTTCCGCTCACGCCCCAACATCGTGCAGCCCGCCTCCAGTGGTGTCGCGACAGGCGTGAATGGAGGGACGAATGGAGACGTGTCGTCTTCAGCGATGAGAGTCGCTTCTGCCTTGGTGCCAATGATGGTCGTATGCGTGTTTGGCGCCGTGCAGGTGAGCGCCACAATCAGGACTGCATACGACCGAGGCACACAGGGCCAACACCCGGCATCATGGTGTGGGGAGCGATCTCCTACACTGGCCGTACACCACTGGTGATCGTCGAGGGGACACTGAATAGTGCACGGTACATCCAAACCGTCATCGAACCCATCGTTCTACCATTCCTAGACCGGCAAGGGAACTTGCTGTTCCAACAGGACAATGTACGGCCACATGTATCCCGTGCCACCCAACGTGTTCTAGAAGGTGTAAGTCAACTACCCTGGCCAGCAAGATCTCCGGATCTGTCCCCCATCGAGCATGTTTGGGACTGGATGAAGCGTCGTCTCACGCGGTCTGCACGTCCAGCACGAACGCTGGTCCAACTGAGACGCCAGGTGGAAATGGCATGGCAAGCCGTACCACAGGACTACATCCAGCATCTCTACGATCGTCTCCATGGGAGAATAGCAGCCTGCATTGCTGCGAAAGGTGGATATACACTGTACTAGTGCCGACATTGTGCATGCTCTGTTGCCTGTGTCTATGTGCCTGTGGTTCTGTCAGTGTGATCATGTGATGTATCTGACCCCAGGAATGTGTCAATAAAGTTTCCCCTTCCTGGGACAATGAATTCACGGTGTTCTTATTTCAATTTCCAGGAGTGTATTTGTGTACATTGTCCTTGCTCTTAATCACTCTCTTTACGTGCTAAAACTTCAGTTATTAAGCTGATCGCAGACGAAGTGGACATACAGATGGGATGACATCTGGTTTCGTCTTCGGAGTAATCCTATCAGAACCTGCACCAAGGCTCCTGGGCCATCTCTGATTCGCTCCAGTGAGAGGCAGTAACACATTTTTGCGAGTTGTGCCATTGACGTCGTGTGTGCTGTTATTACTACTATTTCACACAAATAGTCTGGCTAAGTTAAGTGGTTGTAACTCACACTTACCTCATCACGTGAACAATTGTTGATGTATTTATAATAAACCAGAAAAGACTGCACTGATGCTCTTCATGTGTCAGGGCTGTTTTAAGAAATTTAAGTTGTTCTCGGTATGCCATTTGTATCAGTCGCAGAGTATTTCATTAATACAGTTGGAATGTATTCGAAGTCTGATTAACTTCGACTAATTCTTACCAAGTTTTCTCCTATGTTAACGTAGTCACTTCGCTTCTACCATGTACGTTAGATGAGCCATCACTTTCTTGCAGGCATAAATCGCCGAACTGTTGTAACTGATTCCGAGTGCTTTATTGGTTCCCTACTGTCTCACAAGTGCCACTGATGGTACTGGTATTCAGCTTGTGGTTTCGTACCAGGGTATCCTACTCAAGTGTTTAGTTCCGTTAACAGTCTGGGCTAATATCACTTATACCTGTATCTTTACGTACATGGCAGTTATCTCTTTGATGCGATAGGTCCTGGCGGCAGTATTTGTGATCAGTTAAATTCACGTCGGCCAATCGGATTGCGGTTCTCCGTGATTAGATAAATTACATAAAACGGTTATCGGCATACCTGCGTTTAAAATGAGTCAAACGGTTTATTCCCCGTCATTCCACACTCCGAACTACATCTATAATGAATTCGTCGACACTGGATGCCGTTCGCTAGTCTTACACCATTACCTCAAATCTGCGATACTGATGGACGGATGTGTCTCCGACTGGCAGTAGTAATTGGCCAGTTGTGACTTGCACGGCTGCAGATCTATAATTTGTGCTCATGAAGCTGTTTGAAGCTGCTGTGTTTCACACATGTGTTATAATCGTAACCCGTGGATATTTTACACCGGGCCTTACTGTCCCACAATAGTAACTATCCGTACGACCCAATATTTAAATCACCATCTTGTAACGAATCTATCATTTGACCATAATAAAGTGAATCCCTTAAACTATCCTTCCGTAATTTATTGTCGAGGACGCATGTCTGGAGCATCAGAAAATCTCGATAGACATGATCTGGCAGAGTGGCTGATTCTGCAATGAGTGCAGTTTAAGAAGTACCTGTTGTTTCTCAGCTCTCAACTTGTCTGTTCGACTCTCCCTGCCTGCTATCCATGGCAGTAATGACCCTGACTTACCCCAGCAGATCCCTCCGGCGGCGCGGCGACCAGTTTATTCTCACGTCTCTTGCGATGACGGCGACGCTGTTCAGTGTGTTTGCGCTCGCGGTCATCAGACGGTGGCGTTTCTTCGGCTGCCTTTCTCTTCTTGACGCGCCCAACAGCATGGCCCTGTAGATGATTTGGTTTTACTATCGCTTATTCAGCTGGGATGCCATATGTCTAACAGAATGAAACTTTAGACAATTGACTTAGCTTTGTTAAACACATGGTATATTAAGTTAGCAGACCATAATTTTGTCTAATAACGAATGTGAAATGTGATGTTATAAGCGTTTGTCAAAAAATAATATATCAAATAGAGATAGGGAAGTGAGAGGCACGCGAATGAAAAGGGTACAGAATGTTTTAATGGGGCACATTTAACAAAATAAAGGTTGGTTGACATTAATAATGATATGGCATCTAGGAGCAATGAACCCCGCACCTGAAGGGGGAAGAATGTGAAGGTGTGCAAAGTGTATAAACACCAGATTGTTGTCCGCGCACTGTGTAGTGCGCAACATATGAAGAAAACTGAAACATGTCAACAGATATATGACTCGAAAAACATAGACATTGTCTGTTCAGTTTTGTGTATAACGTTTATAATGCATCTTTGTTCACTAATGGCGACAATAGAGCAGAAGTATACGTACAGCAAGAACATAGTGGAAATGGAAATGTCGTGTGGCTAGGGCCGCCCGTCGGGTAGACCGTTCGCCTGGTGCAGGTCTTTCGATTTGACGCCACTTCGGTGACCTGCGCGTCGATGGGGATGAAATGATGATGATTAGGACAACACAACACCCAGTCCCTGAGCGGAGAAAATCTCCGACCCAGCCGGGAATCGAACCCGGGCCCTCAGGATTGACAGTCTGTCACGCTGACCACTCAGCTACCGGGGCGGACAAGAACATAGTAAAATACGCAGGCAATTGTAAACAAGAAAATTTGTTAGCGAGTTCCTATATTTATTTTTATAACGCTAACACCTTAATATCTCTCACTTGATCCTCTGATCGTCATTTGAATATACGTGTAAAGCTCTATGAGGCAGCCTAGTCTACCCCGAATTCACATTCTGGAAGACTACACAAAGAGATTACGACAACACCGTTACCTTTTGTTTAAGAGCCCCTCACACTATACAACTCTCTGTTATATCTTCGTGTGGTTTGGTCTGGTTACTTATATTCTTATTAACTACTCTTCATGCTTCAAAACCTTATTCTGTATGTCACACTGATGGGGGCCACAAGCACTGGAACTGTAAACCATATACGTCGCATTGGTATCGTGTCTGTTTCTCCTGCAGCTACTGAACAGAAGTTGAAGTCAGATTTTTGCCTCTTATTACCGACAACATATGACCACTGCAGTTCATACCAGCATGTGCTGTTTGTTTCATGAACAAGTATTGAAGCTAATACTCCGTATGATCGTACATCGTGTACTGGACACTTGAGGTAGCATGTCGAATGCACATGGGAAACCATGTAAGACTGAATCGACTGTTAACATATGTTTTTAGCTTGTGTTTCAGACGAGTGGTATATTCCGTGTCCCTGTAATTTTACAACGGAAGTTTACTTTCCACAGCAGTATCATTCCGTTGTATGTCACATTTATTTTAGGATATTGTAACTACTGCTATTTTGTATTAATGGATTATAACAAAGTGAATTCCTTACCTAGTCCCACGTGTAAAAATTAGAGAGCTGTCTGGGAGAGTGACTGATTCTGCGATGTATAACCAGTAGTACTGATGTTTGCTCACCTCTGCACGGCAGTCCTTCCGAGTATCGTCCTTACTATTCTCTTCTTTCTTGATGCGAGGGGCAGGTCCTGGAGTCGGTTGACAGGGAAAGATCTCGAAGATGGAGGATATTCTGGCTCCCTTCTCTCTCTGAAGCGTCCGTACTCCATAAACTGTGGGTTTTTTGTTTTTGCTATTAGTGACTCATGTAGTATTGCATATATCTAACACATAGGAATACTCTAGACATTCGACTTACCACATTTGAATGGATTTTGTATCACAGAGGCAGTTCGTAAGTGTAAAGTCTGGGGAATGTGTTACATCTACATCTACATCTACATTACTACTCTGCAATTCACATTTAAGTGCTTGGCAGAGGGTTCATCGAACCACAATCATACTATCTCTCTACCATTCCACTCCCGAACAGCGCGCGGGAAAAACGAATACCTAAACCTTTCTGTTCGAGCTCTGATTTCTCTTATTTTATTTAGATGATCATTCCTACCTATGTAGGTTGGGCTCAACAAAGTATTTTCGCATTCGGAAGAGAAAGTTGGTGACTGAAATTTCGTAAATAGATCTCGCTGCGACGAAAAACGTCTTTGCTGTAGTGACTTCCATCCCAATTCGCGTATCATATCTGCCACACTCTCTCCCCTACTACGTGATAATACAAAACGAGCTGCCCTTTTTTGCACCCTTTCGATGTTCTCCGTCAATCCCACCTGGTAGGGATCCCACACCGCGCAGCAATATTCTAACCGAGGACGAACGAGTGTAGTGTAAGCTGTCTCTTTAGTGGACTTGTTGCATCTTTTAAGTGTCCTGCCAATGAAACGCAACCTTCGGCTCGCCTTCCCCGCAATATTGTCTAAGTGGTCTTTCCTACTGAAGTTGTTCGTAATTTTAACACCCAGGTACTTAGTTGAATTGACAGCCTTGAGAATTGTACTATTTATCGAGTAATCGAATTCCAACGGATTTCATTTGGAACTCATGTGGATCACCTCACACTTTTCGTTATTTAGCGTCAACTGCCACCTGCCACACCATACAGCAATCTTTTCTAAATCGCTTTGCAACTGATACTGGTCTTCGGATGACCTTACTAGACGGTAAATTACAGCATCATCTGCGAACAACCTAAGAGAACTGCTCAGATATTCACCTAGGTCATTTATATAGATCAGGAATAGCAGAGGTCCCAGGACGCTTCCCTGGGGAACACCTGATATCACTTCAGTTTTACTCTATGATTTGCCGTCTATTACTACGAACTGCGACCTTCCTGACAGGAAATCACGAGTCCAGTCGAACAACTGAGACGATACCCCATAGGCCCGCAGCTTGATTAGAAGTCGCTTGTGAGGAACGGTGTCAAAATCTTTCCGGAAATCTAGAAATATGGAATCAACTTGAGATCCACTGTCGAGAGCGGCCATTACTTCGTGCGAATAAAGAGCGTTGCACAAGAACGATGTTTTCTGAAACCATGCTGATTACGTGTCAATATATCGTTCCCTTCGAGGTGATTCATAATGTTTGAATACAGTATATTCTCCAAAACCCTGCTGCAAACCGACGTCAATGATATAGGTCTGTAGTTAGATGGATTACTCCTACTACCCTTCTTAAACACTGGTGCGACCTGCGCAATTTTCCAGTCTGTAGGTACAGATCTATCGGTGAGCGAGCGGTTTTATATGACTGCTAAGTAGGGAGCTATTGTATCAGCGTAATCTGAAAAGAACCTAATCGGTATACAATCTGGACCTGAAGACTTGCCCGTATCAAGCGATTTGAGTTGCTTCGCAACCCCTAAGGTATCTACTTCTAAGAAACACATGCTAGCAGCTGTTCGTGTTTCAAATTCTGGAATATTCCATTCATCTTCCCTGGTGAAGGAATTTCGGAAAACTGCGTTCAATAACTCCGCTTTAGCGGCACAGTCGTCGGTAACAGTACCATCGGGACTGCGCAGCGAAGGTATTGACTGCGTCTTGCCGCTTGTGTTATAGGGAGTGGTTATATATTAAGAAATTAAATAAACTAGGAAATGAGAGGTACAAGACTGAAAAGGTGAGGCAAGCCTTTAATGGAACATGCTCAACAGGATTGGACGCAGGTTAATGGGACTGCTGCTAAGAAATCCTGAACTAGTTAACGGCCAATTGAAACCAAAACTTTTGTGTAGGTGCCAACTGTACAAGATATTAAGTAGATTTTGCCATTGCAGTGTGGTAAACATACTGGTATAAAAAGGTTAGCCCATTAAGAAGAATGAAACCAGTCAAGAGACTCATGTTCCTTAAACGTAATTGATTAACCTAGGCCCAGGGTGGGTATAACTTCTACAATGATGTTTTGTTTACCAATTACAGCAGTACATGTGTATGCATGGTTTCGAACTCTAAGTACATAGTAAATTTTGCATGCAAATATAAACATGAAACTTGGAAACGAAAATATAAAGTTATGATAATAATACTACCCTAAATCATCTGCTGAATTAAATTAATTAATGTAATACCTTGTTAATATCATATAAATTAGGTGTCCTGATAAATTATTAGATGGAATAAATTTAGCCACATATAATAACTCAGATTCATCGCACGGTGTAATAGTTTCTGAAATTGTGTAGTTGCTCTAAAGTTATTATATCTTTTTTTCTTTAATGATTCACACCCATAATATCACTCCCTATGTACATCGTTATTCTTTTTAATTATTGTTTTATTATAGTACAATTGTTTCGTTTAGGTATATGCCTAAGTAAACATACTTGACCTATCGTTGCAGAATATCTTTCTAGGGCCTAAATGGTTTCCAGTTTTTTGGTAACATCTAAGTTTCATTGACAATTGTTCTTGTATGTTTATAGTTCCAGAACCTCCGCCTTGATGCAGCAAAGGCCGTATTTCTCCAATGAATAATGTAGTAGTGTTATCAAATGGAAAACCAAGCAAGCGTTCCTAAGCGCCAATGCTTTAAATTAAATTTTCCCTACTAATAAATGCAAGGAGCGATCTAATACAAACCAGACCAACATTTAGCCATCAGATCGGACCCAGGGGCCATCATTCGGTAATACTTTCGATTTCCACAGGGTTTTCAATAATCAGTGTTCTACCAAGCACCAATGGTATTCTTTAAGGGAGCAATCTTAACTGTCACTTGTGCAACGGCTCCTTAACAGCACTTATGCTGACGCATTGACGATGATATTATGGTTATAGCACAAGACTATTTGGGGATACGTATTGACTGACAAAGTCAGTGTTCTTTTTGTGACAAAATATCATGTCTATTGCCTTTGAGTAGAGCATGACAATTCCGAAACAGTGACTCTTTTGCACGGTTTACGCTTTTGATGTGGGAACTGGTAACTCAGAATGCTTGTCAGAGACATAGGTAAGGCTTTCATCAGGGGAATAAGCCGACAAACTTTTTATTGTACTGATTCGCTATCTTCAGACGTCGTGGGTCGAGATTTCCAACTCACTATGTGATACGTGTAGCTAGGAAAGAGCATATGGTCTAAAACATTTCCTGTCTGTCTCCGTTCTTGAATCACACTTCTATCGTTAAGCTCAGCTCAAACAGTGATAAAATAACTATTACTGCAAGCAACGCCTTCAGCAGATTTCAGGGTCATCAATGAGGTCTGGCTTAACCTGAGACTGAAAGTAATTCACCCAATGTCCCATTCGTTCATTAAAGAATTCACCCTCGAAGGAGCTTACTGCTGTCGTGAGCCGAAAAACAAAATTCCACAATTCTGGTTGCAGTTTGCCATCCGACACTAACGCGATCATATTATGGTGCCTTTACTTAGATTCAGTTTCTGATTACGTGTAATAGGTGTAGGATGCCGTTTGGTCCCCACAATATCTTGACAAGAAAATGTACTGTGAAACATTCGCCACCTCAGGTCCTCTCTAATGAAGCGCAGCAATTTTTTTCACGATTTTACCTATACAGTTCGCTACGTTTTCATACAATCTGTGCAAATAAACAATCTACTTACAGGATCACACTTGTCTCAACGGGTCACTTGGGCTATTATTATTAAGGTAATCAGAATTATCCTCCATAACGGTTTCGAGAGAAAGAATATAGGGGACTTGTAACCAAGCATATGGAATCGCAGAAGCATTCTCATTCGTTTTACGATCAACGTTCGTCTAGCTGTCACTTTCTTGGACGCATTATTCGTAGGGCGTTGTGTACTCATGAGTCTATGTCCATCTCCTCGTGCCCTTCACTCTGTCTGTCTCCTCCCACCACTCTCTCCATGTTTCTACTTCTCACTAGTCTCTCCTTCCGCCGGCCGCTGTGGCAGAGAGGTTCTAGGCGCTTCAGTCTGGAACCGCGCGACTGCTGCGGTCGCAGGGTTAGAATCGTGCCTCGGGCATGGATATGTGTGATGTCCTTAGGTTAGTTAGGTTTAAGTTGTTCTAAGTACTAGGGGACTGATGACCTCAGATGTGAAGTCCCATAGTGCTCAGAGCCATTTGAACCATTCTCTCCTTCCATCTGCTCATCCTTTCTCTGTGCTCCCCCTCTATCTATGCACTCCTTTCCCTTATGTCGCTCTCCTGCTCCCCCCTCTACTGCCACTTCCTCGTACCCCCTCCCTCTTATTACTTCATCCCATCCTTCCCTCCCCCCTTTTGTTTGACCGTCTCCTCCTCTTCCCCTGTCAATCCATTTCTGGCTCCCCCTCTCTCTGTCCATCCTCTTCTCCCCTTTCTCCGCCCTTCTCCACTCTCCCTGTCAAAGTCATTCTCTTCCTCTTTCCTTTCACTGTCCATCTCCTCCTCTCCTCTCCTCTCTCTCTGTCCATTTCCTCCTTCACCACTTGTCTATCACCTCCTCTCCCTATCTGTTTCGATCTCCTCCTTTTCCCTCACTGTATATCCACATCCTCCTTTCCCCTTGTCTGTCCGTGTTATCACTCACACAAGTATAGGAGGCTTGTGATTCTCATCTCACAATATGTTTTTCCCAGATCGTAACGAATATGTGTACCAAATATGTTAAACATATGGGATGAGATTTTTGCAGTGTCTTTGACAGTGTATGGACATGACAACTATGTTTCACATATACTTACAATACAGAGTCCGCCAGAAAAATGTATACACTCTTTGTCAGGCCCTATCGAGATATCGATAATATCGTTCGATTTGAGTTACGAGTGTGTTGTAGTAGGATCTTTGGCTCAACAGCTGTTAGTACTTTTGTCTTGGAATTGAGAAAACAAGATGGCCGGAGCACGCTTGATATTCTAGCAACGAAAATGTATAGTGAAGTGATTTTTCAGGTTTGATGATGTCGTTGAAGTGCAACATCAGTGCAGGCGGGAGTTCGAAAAGGGAACCGCCAACCCGCCTAACAATTAAATGCATCATTGATAATTTTGAATTACATCGAACGATTTGTGATATTCATAAAGGAAGATCAGGAAGACAGCGTACAGCTACAAGTCCTGCATCGTCGACACTCGTGTTGGAAATTATTTTGTGAATTCTACTCAGAAGTCTGCTATGCAATGTGCACGTGATGTGAGGGTTAGCAGTACAAGTGTACGAAGAATCCTGAAAGCTGCAAAGTTGAAAGTTTACGTTCCACGATTACTGAAGGCGATTTACGATGACGATCCTGATCGCCGAATGCAATTTTGCGATTTGTATCAGCAAATGGTAACGGATGACGAACAATTTGTGACGAAGGTAGTGTGGAGTGAGGAGACGCAATTTAAACTTAATGGAACTGAGACTCTGCATGACAGTGTGTGCTGGGCAGCGGAAAATCCGCATGTTTTATGTGGATAAAGCGCTCAATCTACCAGGGGTCCATTTGTTGTGTGGACTATCAACCAGGGGCTTAGCAGAACTCTCTTTCTTTGATGCTACTGTCACTGCAGAAATGCACCTGGAAATTTTACACGCATGAATTTTGGCAGGTATATGTGCTCTATGTGGTGCTGATGAAGAAGTCTTCTACCAACAGGACGGGGCGCCACAACACTACCACCTAGGCACACGAGCTTTCCTGGATGATAATTTCCCGGGGCATTGGATTAGACGAAGAGGGCCCATTGAGTTCCCTACACGGTCGCCAGGTCTAACACCTATGGGCTTTTACTTGTGGCAAACTGTGAAAGATAACGTCTATCGACGTAAGCCACGCTCGCTGGAGGAACTTCGCCAGGACATTACAGCGACATGTGCAGCGATGTAGTTGCGGCGACCGCTCGTCGTTCTGTTATGTGTATAGCCGCCAACGGTAACTTTTTACAATTAAAGTAAAAATGTGCGAAACTGTAGGTTGTAAAACATGTGTGATAACTATTAAATATAAAATAACACATAAGTAATACTTTTTGTTCCTTAAAGCGTGTATAAATTTTTCTTGCGGACTCCGTATTTAACGTGGATTTGTAGATATACTTTACCTGTATCTCTAACGAAGTTCGTCCTGCAGATTCATTTCCACACAGCTCACTATTTATGACAACAGATCTCCTGAATTATATATGACGTACAAATAAATAGTTTTCTAAGTACGCTCTACGGGATTTGTGGATATGTCTGTGACAAGTGTTGCGAATGCAGTTCATAGTAAAGAACCAATAGATTAATAAGTCATGCATGATGTGTCCGTATTTCACGCTTCTTTGTCTTTCATATCATTTCTCCTCAGTTATATGTGGTACAACGATGGTAGACTCTGTGGTATTGTGAATACAGCCTGCAAAGAGGTGTCTCGTATACAGTAGTACAGAAGTAATAAATTAACACTTGATGCTGTGCGAACAGCGAAAATGTAGAAACGGCAGACTAATTTCCTTTCTTCATTTCCTGGAGTTGTCAACGAGAGAAATTTGAAAGACACTGAGTGCTCTCATTCTCAGGTCAAATACTGAAAGCATGGAGTACGGTTATTCGCGTGTTATGGGTTACACTGCTGTTTTCCTGTGTGTGCCAGAATGTGTCCCAGGCGGTATATGAGAGAGGAGTGACGAGGAGAGAGACAGTCGGAGAGGGAAAGGAAGAGGTGGACATCGAGACATGGCAGAGGAGACGGACAGAGTGAAGGGAAGAACAGATGGAAGTGAGAAAGAGAGACAGGCGCACTGGACAGGAGATATTGTGAGAAAAAGATGAAGAGAGAGAAAGGGGGAGGAGTACATGAACATAGTGTGGGAGGAGGAAGAGAACGGAGCAAGACCGGGCTAGTAGATGGCCAGGGAGAGGTGAAATAGGATATGGGCAGAGAGAAGTGGTAGACGTAGACAGACAGAGAGAAGGGGCGTTTGGGAAGTGTGCATGAGGGAGATGGTGACGCAGTGGTCAATTGGAGAGGGAGAGTGTGTGAGTTAGCAGATGGAAGACAGGAAACAGAAAACGTGTGTATTTCTTCCTTTCTAATAGTAAACTGGGAGAAATAAATACTCGGGCGCCTCCGTGTACTCAGCCAATAAATATATAAGAAACGGCAGCTGGCTCTCTAAACTAATATCGTACTAAAGTAAGCAAATAATAATTCGCACAGGTCAAATATGTTGATCTTTAAAAGTTAATTTTAAGAGATCAATGAAAGTAGATAAACGGGTGGATATAGAACGAAAAGATTATAATAAATTTACGTGGCGCAATGTGACTAGAAATTTTGATGAGTTACTATAACTCCATTCTTGCCAAAAGAAAATTGTGTACCTCAATCTTTAAAAGGCATATGAAGTGGACAAGTGTGGGTGTATGTAAAGAATACAATAAAATAAGCGGACAATAACCTGTGATGGGTATAACAGGTTCACAGTCATTAGAATATTACCGAAGGAAGCAATATGAAAAAGTAGAGAGTCTGATGACCTAAAAATATCATGGAGTTATGGTATTGCGGATGTGACGGTTTTATATTTAGTTCTTACCACAGCAGAAGTCACATACACTGATCAGACAGAACATTATGACCACAGACCTACTATACATATAAACACGTCCAGTCAATAGCGACGTCACTTGGCAAGAAATGACTGCTAGTCTGACACACGCTTTGGCGTGTACTACCAGTGACAAGGTTGTTCTTTTGTAGAATGGGGAAGGCGCGCGGTCTATCTACGTTGGTCTGAGGTCAGATTGCGATGGCCCAGAGGCTCGGCATGACCGTGCCGGGAACTGCACGACTTACCGAGTTTTCGAGAAGTGGTGTGATGAATGACTTCAAGATGCAGCGAAACCAAGGTAAAACCATGTCCTCACGTCGTGGGGTTGGGCGGCAACAACTCATTACAGAAGTCAGACTGCAAAACCGGGACAGGTGGAGAACTGTGACGAAACTAAGATCAGACTTTAAGGCTGCGCACAGTACAAGTGTATTTGAGTACACAGAGCACCGAACACTCCTAACGAATGGCCTCTACAACCGTCGACGCATCCGTGTGCCAATGTTAGCACCTGACGTCGGCAACTACGACTGAAATGGGTACGTGACCATCGACACAAAAGTCGGCACAGTGGCAGAGCATTTCACAGTCTGATGAATTCTAATACCTTCTTCATAATGCCGATGGGAGGGCTCCAGTCCATTGTCTTCCAGGTTAACAGCGCCTTGACACCTGTACTGCGGGATGGAGACAAGATGGCGGCGGCTCCATTATGCTCTGGAGAACATTCACGTGAGCATCCGTGGGTCCAGTCTAGCTTGTGCAAGGCACCTTAACGGCAGGGGGTACACTGTTTGGAGACCAAGTACATCCCATTACGACGATTACGTTTCCTGACAGCTGTGGGATTTTCAGCAAGATAATGCACCATGTCACGAGACCAGGAGTGTGGTGGAGTTGTTTGACAATACCCCAACCCCGCCAGATCTGTACCCTACCGAACACACGTGGGATGTGACCGAACGTGGCTTCAGAGCTTATCGCTCCCCTTCCCGGAATTTACGGGAATTGGGTGACTCGTGTGTGCAGATGTGGTGCCAAGTTACCCCAGCGACCTATCAGGGTGTCACTGCTTCCTTGCCACGACGTGACAGCGCTGTTATCCGTGCCAAAGGTAGACATATCGGCTATTAGGTGGGTCGTCATATATTCTGTCTGATCAGTGTATGTGTAAAGCCCGTATGTAGCAAAGTTCATGGGAACTGAAGCCAAATATATTCAAAACAAAATCCTTTTAAAACATTTGTTTATGACAATACTGCTGTAGAAAACAATAATGAAAGCGAACAGACATTGTATGATTTGCAATTATAATACACCCAATATTTGATTTATACGGATTTATTTAATTGTTGGTATTTGTCCTGTTATAAGACAAATATTTCGACTATATAATACTACGCTCCTCATTTAAATATATGTTCATTAGCTTTGAAAATATAGTTGCTTCATAAAGACGTAAAATTATCTTAAGGTGAGATCTGAAACTCTTCATGGGAAGTGATCGTGGATGGATGAGGGCAATGAGATTTGTACAGTGAACCACCATCGATAAACGAGAGCGTCTCCTTGAGTGTGAAGTGCATAAAATGAATCACTGCACCTGGAAAGTCAATGTGATAATGTCAGCCTTCTCATCGATTTTATATTAACGTTGAATGCGTCAAGATATCAAATAAAGTCTAACAACAGTTCTCCAGAATTAGACGTAGACACCGAAAATGAGTGTATGTTTGTAAGGCCTAATTTAAGATTTAATATAAACCAGAAAACTAAAACAAATAGTTGGAATATTGAAAAAAAAAACTGGGAAGTTAAAAGAACAGAGCTTGCTACTAGGGTAAGCATTGTTACTAATTTCAGTAATGCTTTAACATCGCTGTGCCGTTTTTGATACGTCTTGGAGTTGCTCACCATGTTCAGATCCATTATTCCAGCATCAAGGTCTTTCTTCCACTCTTTTATACTTGTGTAGCGCTCCACATAAGGTGTAGCTTCCTTCGTTTTCTACGTTTTCTTCCTGCAGGGAAGACACGAACAGTACAACATGCTGCGTAGCACCTAAGAAGCCAAAACAAAATCACTATACGCGTAAACCAGTGCCTATACATTAAGACAACGATGACGCCGCCTCAAACGTGGACTACACAGCAATCAGAAAGTTGAGGTTTTTTTTGTGCGCTAGCTCTGACAAGGATTTGATCCTTGCCTCTTGGAATAATGTCTTGAAACTGTAAAATCTGCGTTAATAGACGTATTTATTCCAAGCGTTGAGAAAAAATGAACTGCATACTTCGATCAATGCTTCACGTTCAGTGGGACTGTGGTGAAGTGCAATATCGAACAGTGCGGGTATGCATGTGTTTTCGAATTAGTTTTAAGTTACATCAAGTGAGCAGTTATGAGATACAATGGAGGCTCACTCAGTATCCTCCTGCTCATTTATCACAGGCGAACTGGAATTCCATATTACCAAGCCGTTAACACAGTGTCAGTGTTCAGGACGTCCACGACGAATGGCAGCTGCAGTTAACTCCGAGATAATATCTGGAGTTTCATATTAACAAGTGAGGTATATTTCCTAATCCGAGGAGAGTTAGACACGGGAGACGTAAGAATTTTAACTCTAAGCATAATTTCCAACAATAATTTTCATGGCCCTTCAGTGGCATATTCGGTCAGCCGTAGACAACAGAGACTGCCTGCTACAAGACATCCATCTAAAAATGTGTGTGCTGCTTCGATTTCCGAAACGTGATCCAAACTAGATAGGCATATCACCTGTAGAAGGTACTTTGTTATTAGGTCAGGCAGACTCGACTCAGACTCGACTCTAAAGGGGGTGCCGCTCTCCTGCTGCGGCAGGATATAGTCTCTCGGATATGCACATTAGTTCCCCTACCGCAGGACTGCAGATACCGGCAGCATGAATGAAATTACGTTCTGTATTATCCAACCCGTTAGCCGGTTTTTAATACCCGAGAACTGAGATAGGTGAAGTAAGAGTGGAAAGTACTGTTACTCCAACTTGAGCAACCGCTGGTGTTCTGCGGGAATTTCAGCGCTCACACCTCTATTTAGGGAAATTTGTGTACAGGAGACCCAGGACAGAGCTCACCTAATGTAATGGAAGGCAGCCACCACATAGTCCTCAACGACGGCTCTCCTGTCCTGGACTCTCTCGCCACAATAGTGGCTCACGTATTTCTTGCCACCAAAAGTGAATATTTGATAAGGTAACTTTTCCTGTTATTTGGACGATGGAAGCGACAACAAGAGACGTGGAATTCTTTCTCAAAAGTCATTGGAGCATAAATAACAAAAACTGGTACTGTTTCAAAAAGTAATAATACAGTTGCTGAAGTAAGTCTACCAGAGACCGGCTCAATGTAAGTATCTTACTACACATTAGAGTATTAAATGCGGAAGAATTCTAGTATCAAAAGCGACATTTAACTTCATTACATATTAAGAACTCCGTGGTACGGTGGAATACGGAATACTCACCAGTGACTGCCGAACGTCGTCTAGAACATAAGATGGTTAAAATCATCTCATCTGTGGAAGATTACCAGTGAAACTGGGATGTAAATGCTCGAATTAACATGTTTTAAAAATTGTGAAAACCTCTCAACTGGATAAATTCTCCCCAGCAGACATCGCATATGATCATTTCCTAAGACCCCCATTTCAGATGAAAGAGATAAATTATATACGGAAGTCCTCTACGAATTCAGTCCTTGGAATGTGTTATGCTCACTGCCCTCTGCTCTCTCTCGTGACAAATCGTCCCTTCACGACTTTTCTACGAACCTTATCGACATCTGTATGAGAGTCTGCTACCTCCCTGAACAGTTCAAATAATGGTTGCAGTTCCCTAATCTAAATCGGTGCCTGGAAGTCCAACTTCCTACATACCTATCCCGTTGTCGGCTTGTCGGCGTTTACTAAAAGAGCTCTTGAAAGACTTATTTTGTTTTGTGTTCATATCTTTCCAAAGCGCAGTACCGTGTGTGTAAGAATAAAAAAAATTACTCATACAAACTCAAGAGGACTCCCTAAACACTCAGATCAGCGCACTACTCTGTTTTTAATACACACACGAGATATGAAGAACGTCATTACACCAGATGTTAAATCTCTCGAGTATGCAAATGATTTATCGCTTTTCTTCTACACTTAAATACCAAATCTCTATGCCTAATGTCAAGCAGAGCCATTTACACCTTCAATGACTGTATGACTGCCAACGACCTAACAGTTTCTATAGTTGTCATCAGCCCACTTTGTAACCACGAAAAGAAGCAACATTAACGCAATGAGACCTGCAGCTGGAACTTGACGGTGTGACCACTGTAAGCCTGCCTTCGTCCGCTGCGTCATCGATTAGAATGATCGTTGTACCACACCGTTGCGAAAGGTGCACTTCATCAGTTTGTTTGTAGAATTCGGGTGCAGACTTGTGGGCCTTGGAGAACTGCGATCAACTTACACGAATGTCTTACTAGGAGAAGCTGTTGAAGCCCTGCTGCATGACGAAGTCAGTACTTCGAGAGATATTTTAATAGCCAAGTAGGGTAGCAGCCCAATACAGATTAATCATGCTCCTGCGACAAATGAGGGTTTCTTCCACACACAAGGTCAGCGTTGGAAATGAGGAGTATTTGCCCTCTGCTAGTGAAAGCACTAGGTTCAGTGCACAGTATCTACAGTTAGGTTCAAACAGATAAATCCATAGACCAACTTAGAAATCCATTCCGGTATCAGACGTAACATCACGGTAGTCACTATTTACAGTACGATGAAAAATTGCTTTGACACAATGAGTTCCAGTTTCATTGCCTACTTTAAACTTTACTGACGCACTTTGTTCACTTTTATATTGATTGCTTTTAATTTCATGAGACTTCAGCAGAAAGATGCATATTACTTCTCCCGCAGCTGAAGTATTCCTAAGAACTTCGTCTGCCGCCACCTTGTTCATATTTTACTGCAGAAGCGGCTGCGATTCGAAAGGCTCTGACATTAGGTATTTATGTGAGGCTTCAGAAACTGCTGTAGTTTAGCAATCAAAAAGCGTGTTCCATTCTATTCAGACTAGAGCGTAACAGTAAGATGAATATTTAGGTATTTGAAATTTTACTACAAGCATTGAGAAATAAACAAAAAGGCATGAGAATTTCATTCTAATGGGCCCGAGATCATGTATTACTGGCTTAGGAGACTTAGTCTCATAGCTGGCGACGAATTCCAATGATTCTGGATGTGCGATGAACGTCGTTCTACTATCCTCAGATTTCCAGCTGTGGGCGACACTGCGATCCAGCCAGTAATTAGAAGGTTCTTCTGTCTTCGAGACTTTCAGCCTAGCAGGAAGCTGAAAACTATCTTGGCACTTATTTCTATGAACCATAAGTTCATCCTAACCACTTACATTTGGTAGGTGTCAGGGATATCCGTTTCTACGAGTGTCAGAACACACAAGAAAGAAGGAGACGCAAGTGACCATCTGTTTACCTACAAGTACTTGGAAATACATTAAAACTCTTTAGTGCAAAACCTTGTGAAATTGAAGATTCCCATTCCAACAAGTGCTCATGTTTTGTTATATCATAGGGATCCTCCAATATCCTCCCCACTCCTTCTGATGCCTTTACGCTATATACTAATTTTATTTTCTTCTAGCTCAGAAAAGTAAGTAAATTAGCTGTCCTCGATTATGGCTTGTACTTCACACCACGTGCTTTCTGTTCATAGCGTACTTTCGTTTCTGCAAGCTCTCAGTAGGTTGACTGAAGAAACATGTTTAGCGCAGCGTTAGCATGTTTTTAATAAATAGAGGTAATTTCTGTACTTTTGGACTGCATTGACTATAGAAAATGCTTCAAAATGTTAATACACCCTGCGCTATAGAGAAAGAGATCATTTATTTCCTCAAAGCAACACAGCGATGCTGTTTATAGGTGTAGCGCTATGTCTCCATTCGGCACATTCGCAGCAGAGAATACTAGACGTAGAAGAGAGCGAAGAAGAGAAGGCGGAATATGATGACAAAGATTAAGCATTTCCAGTGAGGCAACGCACCAGAACACCAAAGCGTATGCCAACGGAACATTAAGGATGTTTCGTATAGTACATCTACCTGAGATGTCGAATAAACTTGTAAAAGTTGATTCTGATTGCGTTGCCTGGTTTTAAGGATACATGTCTGAAGTCAGGCATAGAGATTTGGCCTTAAGTGTAGAAAAAGGCATAAATCATCTGCATACTGGAGAGTGTTAACCTCTGGTGTAATGATGTTCTTCATATCACATTTGTGATGTGCACTAAATGTAAAATACGTTGTCGTTTCAGAGAAAGAGAAAGAAGGAACTATTTTTTCAGTTCCATAATAAATAGAGTCAACGACCTTGCTGCAGTGAAGACACCGGTTCCAGTCAGATCACCGAGCTCAAGCGCTGTCTGGCTGGGCTAGCACTTTGATGGGCGACCATGCGGTCTGCCGTGCGCTGTTGGCAAGCGGGGTGCACTCAGCCCTTGTGAGGCAAACTAAAGAGCTACTTGTTTGAGAAGTAGCGGCTCCGGTCTTGTAAACTGACACACGGCCGGGAGAGCGGTGTGCTCACCCCATGCCCCTCCGTATCCGCATCCAGTAACGCCTGTGGTCTTAGGATGACACGACGGCCGGTCGGTACCGTTGGGCCTTCATAGCGTGATCGGATGGAGAGAGAGAGAGAGAGACAGCAAGCAGAAGAAACAGTATAAAGGACCATATACACAGAGTCTTGCAAAAGTAAGTGACACATGTCGGCCCATGGTTGTGCAACAAGTGTGACGCATTGTCAGAAGACAGTACATGCTCTGGGTATCTTGCAGACACAGTTCTCCAGTAATACAGATATTAAGTGAGAGTGAAATCACGCGACAGCTGGACACGTACTCAAAGTTTGAATTACGCAGGACAGTACGACCATTGTGGGCATAATTTCTGACACACAGGTTAGCCGTGAATTCTGACGCTGTATGGACTACATTCAATATCGCGTTCAGCAACAGTGAAATTCTGCCAATAGTTTGACCAAGGCCGGACAGATGAGGGTCATGCTGATTGCCAATGGAGGCCATCGACTTGTACGTCTACCATAGACGGCAATGTGGAGGTATCGAGGAACTGATTCACACCAGTCACAAATTTTCCGACGATGAAGCCATTTACGCAGCTGTTCTACAATGGCTGCGTGGACAGGAGCGGGTTTCTATAGTCGGGAAAGTGATCGACTGTTAAAACATTTTTTGTCTTGCTTACAGAGCTTTGATGACTGTGTGGCAAAAGATTGTCATGTATCTGTGTTTGTTTGAAGTTTAATGCAGCAATCAATATAATATACTTGGCGTGCATAACAACGTGCAACGTTCTTTTTGAAGGCGCTGGAGTGAACTATTTTATGATAGTATTTTATGTCATAATAATTAACTAACATTTTGCGGTACTTACGTAAAAAGTGTTTATATATTTCAGTTGTCAGATTACAAATAAAATATCTAAAGACCGTGAAAATATGTCATTATTAGGATGTAAAACGAGTTTGATGAATGATGTAGCATATATGAGTCTACTTGCCCTAATACTTTAATGATTCATAAGAATTTTTGTAAAATTTGTTATTTCAGTCCTATTCGGTCCCAGCATATTTAATTGACAATCAATACAAAATTTTCGTTCGCAAAACCCAAGCTCAGAACCGAGGAGAATAAATAAAGCTCCTGTTTGAAATTTTAGGTTTTCCCGGAGTAATCAGAATCGGAAGTCTCTCAGTGGCCTGTATATTACGAAGACCTGCAACCTTGGGATCAGTTTTCAACAGGACTCAGCAGCAGGGGTTCTGATAAGGATGGGGAACATCTGGATCGCCGAAATGCTGAATGAAATTGATTTTATAATGCGGCAGCCAACCTTCGTTGCAATTCATGAATGCCCTTATTTGCTTTACACGAAATAATAGTGTGGTTGTATAAAATATGGTTTGTTACATATAAGTGAATACTCTTGTTAATCTCTGTGTGTATGCATTTCATTCTCTCTTGAATACTACTTCGTGTTTTCTGACTACGTTTGATATGTGAAGATTCCTTAGCTCTAAGTACTGAACATATGTGAAACAGCAAATTAATTTAAAACCATTGTATACGTTATTTGCACTATGTTTTCTCTGCATATATGAGTTGACATTTGGACCACGCAGTTTGCAGTATGGCTCAGTAAACCTAAGCGAAATAATGTAGTAATAATAAAATTAATAAAAATGCAACAAAGTAATGGCTGTGTGTGCCTTTGTGTGTGTGTGTGTGTGTGTGTGTGTGTGTGTGAGTGTGTGTGTGTGTGTGTGTTCGCTGTCCTACATAAGCCTTCTTCGTATAGCTCCATACTTTACTTCCTCTGCTCCCCAGTTGATTAAAGTCGACTTGAGAGCTAATATGAGAGGACTAACAAGAATGTCGTTAGATTAACGACCCCAAGAGAGAATGGAAACCGGTGCATCAAATGTATCTAATGCCTAGCAGTGTCTAGCAGCCCACATCTGATGTCTTAATGAGATACAAAGTATTCTTTGGGTTATGGCCAAGAAAGAAGAGAAGGCCGTGTTGGTGAAGTGGTTAACGCGCTGGAGTTTGATACATCTCGAGGTGCTGAGATCCTCATTCAACGTTTTCGCCTGAATTTTATTCATTTTCTCAGTCCACTTTGAGCAGGCGCCGGAATGGTTCACCTGAAAAGGTTATGATCCGTTTATTGGTACAACTTTGTCCGATCCGAACGTCGACGAGACGTCAAAAGCAAATTTTCGTTTCTACTTATCTAGTACATCACAAAGTAGGATAAAATTTGAGCGCGGTTTTAGAAATTCCTTTAATCAGTTGGCAACTTTTTGGATCCTTAATCGATAGCTTGGATATAGAATCAAGTTTGCATCATCTTAATTCCTCCGTTCAGCCTACTAAAAACATTCACTGTTTTATTTAGACTTGAAAAGCAAAGAATAAAGGTAATTCCTCATAGGGGAAAACTGGTTATCATCGATATCCATCCAAATTTCTTGAGTTCATGTTGTCTCCCTGAGGTACTAGACGTACCCTAGCAGCAGTAACCCTAATCAGTTTCTTTCACTGAATAATTCAATTATGAATCCATCGTCATCAAATATTTGAGACTCAAAAAATAAGTTCTAGTTGCGTTTACTGTATGTCCTTATCCGTGTTACACCAGTTCTCAATTTGCTCCCGTCGCAGAATGAGGAAAATCTGTGGTCTTTCAGCTCTTTTTGTGTAGGCATAGATCTTGTAATTTATATGCACATCACACTTAAGCACGTTTACATAATCATATGTCATTTACGCCTTTCTTGTTATTGATATATCACTGCATCCAAATTAGTACACTGAAGGTTGTAAACTCGGCAACACGCAAATAGAAGTTAGAAAATCTAAATTGTGTCGTTATTGCTCATACTTACTGCCAAACCTCCAGATATCAGAGACTCAGATCGGCACCAAACGTTATGTGTCAATAGAGTACCAACCAAAACACCGATTTAGTTCGTGCTGGGTGCTGTCGTCCAATATAACATTCATAAACGATAAACAAAAGGATCACCGGCACAATCGAGTATAGGAGAAGCGTATATGTGATAAAACGGTACAGAGAGCTGTGGTAGGTGAGTGGGTAAGGCGTTAGCTTCTCGTCTTAAACTTCCCGAGTTCAAAGCCCACTGAGGGCGATTTAAAAAAAAAAAAAAAAAAAAAAAAAAAAACAGTTTACGCGTGAAATTGTTATAAGGGATAACATATTCCTGACATGTAAAAGGACGTTTCGGTGTTTGTAGCAATGTTATTTTTGCTAGCCACCATATACCGTTATCCAGGAACAAAGGAAAGTGTAGGGGGTGCAACGAACATAGTTTATTTATTTTCCTTTTCTCTCATTAATACCACCGAGAATAGCAGGTTGATACTCTATCGACACACAACGTTTGGTATTGATCTAACTGTTTCACATCTGGAGGTTTGGATGTTAGTGCTAAAATGATATGAAAGGGGGGAGGATCACCACATAGAGCCGACGACGATGTAGTTCGGCTACACATGTTGCAAGGTCTTGACTTCCAACGCCTAAAAAAACATATGTGAAATATTTTCCTGAACCTGTAAACCACTATAACACGTTCCGAAATACTTCACGTTAATGATAATGCTAAGCCGAGAATCACAACCAGTATGAACGTTCTTACAACGGACTATTCCACTTCTATCTCCCACTACGTATGGTAGTAAGTAGTGGAAAACAAACTACTGATACTGTCAGGGAATAGTGATGATGATATAACAACTGTGTTTTTTTTTTATTTACTTATTCTTAGCATTCTTCTCACATGCATCTGACAACGTATTTGCATTCCCTTCCACCTTCTTGTGGAATGAACCCAATCACTTACGGTAATAAGGCAAGTTGGTTCGTACATTCAGAGAAAACTGTTTATTTAATTTGGATGCTCGTTTTGCTATGAGAAGCTGGGACATTCTACACAGTCACTCAAAGAAGTTGCACCCCTTCGATTACCAGTTTTTTGTAGGTCGCTGGAGTAAATAGGTAGCTGGAGCAACTGACGGTACCAAGCGATGGGAAAAGAAGCGTAGGTAAATCCAGTTTTCAGAAGAAGTCGCCGGGCAGATTCACATGATAATTTGGCGCTACTGACAACGTCCGTCTGTTGTAGATCTGTGAAACAAGTTTTATGCACACTCATTTGGACGTTTCAACAGATAGAAATTCTGTAAAAGAGTCTTCTGCAGACAGAGATCTTGACCGACTTAACAAATACATCGGAAGCTGACTCAACCTATAATTATATACCATCGGGATTTTTCTCATTATGTAGGCGTTAACTTATGCACGCTATTTTAAAAAGTTTCAGATATTCTTGCAGGATGTAGTATTATTCAAAACTGAAAGAAGAAAATAATGACGTGTTCGGAAGCAAGAACATGTTGAGATATAGATCGTTAAATATCCCCAGTTCACAGTCTCCGTATATTTACAAATAAGGCGGCATTCTCACGTGATGGCACAGTAAATTACGGCGGTACGGTCGTGAGGGCTGATGCCATTCCTGCTGCAAACGTGGCTTTGTTGGGTCATGATTGCTTCAGCATCAGTTAATGCACAGCAGTTGCAGGTGACAGACTCATTGAGCGAGACACTTATCCGAACAGGTGAACAAGTGCTTTGTATTACCGATTACCAGTCCTATTGCAGAACTGTGTACAGCGGGGCACCATACCGCACCGTTTCTTAAGCGATATTCTTGCCGAGTAGGTCCGGTATCATGTCCCCATCATTCACCGGAGACGAATGTGCCGGATTTCTGGCTGCGGAGGCATTTAAGGTCATCGGTGTATGCCCAGTCCATCAACAAAGTGCGAACGTAACAGGAGCGTGTGACCAACGCCCGTAATGCAATCCGGACAGAGGCAGGTGTATTTGAAAGAGAGTGTGCTTAACAGAGAAGGACGTCATTATCCGATAAAATCACATGCCGCCCTACTTACCCTGCTGATTTGGACAATACTGCGTCAGTTTGGAATATATGACACTTGCCTTCGAACACCTGTATTTATCCACAGGTAGTGTAGGTGATGATCGTATGTCGCAAAGACTGATCACAAAGAATAAAAATAATTAATGCCGTTAAATGGATGAAAAGTTATGAGGTGCTTTGATCACGAGATTGGTTATACGTCTCTGGAATCAGTCACAATCTTCTTAAGTTCAGACCTTTTTAAAGTTTAACTATCCAACAAACCTGGCTCTTGTTATGGCACAACGGACGGAAGTAGCCAAGAGGTCCACAATGTTCCACCTACTGCGCACGACTGAAGTACATACGTATATGAAACAAATGCTACTCTAGTATGTTGTAGGACTTTCACACAATCAGCTTAACATCTCATGCATCCACATTGGTGATAGGAATAATACACAGATGAATGAGAGAGAATGATATGGATCTGCTTCTGGATTTGACTTTGATGAAGATGGACACGAGCAAGCAGTCCTGACATAGTGACTGATAATTGAAGCAAGATGTATGGAAAATTAAGACAAAAGACAACAGACTAAGCGTAAAAGGGTACCACATGTTCAAAATTCACAGGAAATGTGTAGCCTGTAGGAAAATACGGATAATATAAAATATTTACAAGAAGCAAGAGGAACGGAGAAAATGAGAACCGAGATCGGAGAGCTCTAATTAGACAGGACACTATGGTTCAACCTGTACGTCTTAGAAACAATGAGGGGTGTACAAGAGAAACTCATGAGTTGGATTTGAATTTAAAGTGGAAGATATCAATGAGAGAATTTGTTGATGACATTGCTACTCTCATTGAAAGTTAGGTAGAATTGCAAGATGTGTTGAATGGAATCAATAGTCTAAAGAGCACACACACTAGTTACGGAGTAAACCAGAGAGATTAGAAAGCAATTACCAGTAAGAGAAAGGAGAGCACCGATAAGCTCAAAATAAAAATTGGGTCATGAAGGCCTTCCTGGTCAAAAGAATCCCAGTAGTATCGCACATTGGCCTTAACAGCTAATGAAGAAATTTCTTTGAGTATGTGTCTGGCATGCAGCATTGTATGGAGGTAGTCAAGGATTGTGGGGAAACTGCATACGATGATTATCGAAACGTTTGTCATATGCTGTTACAAAATGGCGCTGAGAATTACCTGGACTGTTGAGATAAGTAATAAAGAGTTGAAACGTCCTGACGGATCATACCTGTGTGCCGGACCGAGACTCTTACTCGGGACCTTTCCATTTCGCGGGTAAGTGTTCTACCGTCTGAGCTACCCAAGTATGACCGAAGTTTGGAAGGTAGGAGACGAGATACTGGCGGAATTAAAGCTGTGAGGACGGGTCGTGTGTCATGTTTGGGTAGCTCAGATGGGTTTACTCCCACGGCTAGCAGTCACCTCGATCGCTTTTACCTTTTCGACTCCTTGTGTGGGCAGCTTCTGGATGTTACTGTGATACCAGCCTGTTTTACTGATCACTGAGCCGTAGCCGTCACGTTTAATTACGAGCGGCAACCGGTTAAATTGTTTCGTCCTCCCTGGCTGCTCAGTATAGCCTATTTGCAGGATACCTCTCTAGGTGTCGCGCAGGAGGACGTAGGGGTTCGCTGTTCTCGTACTATGGACCGGTACTCGTCTATTGGGGCATGGTGGAGACTGCATGTTAAACCACAAATCCGTAGGGCTCTCATGCGTTTTGTAGCTGCGAAGGTGGCAGACGATCGACGAACGCAAGAGTTTTACTACTCAGTCTTACGTCAACTGTACGATAGTGCTACGCATGCTCCCCTACGGGTTACTGATATAGAGTGCATCAAAGCCCAACTGCGTCAGCTAAAACGCATTCAAATGGAGGGACTGCGGATGAGGTGTCAACCACGTCCCCTTTTAGAAGACGAATTGACGCCACTATACCGCCTAGTGCGTTTACTGGCGCGCCGGAAACGTGTGTGCCTTGCCTCCCTCACGACCGCTGATGTCCGCATGTTCACCTCTCACCGTGACATTTCCGACTTTATTTACACCTATTTTACTGATCTGTACCAGACCCATGTCCTGGCTGAAAACTCTTTCGACGACTTTACATCCTTGCTGCATCGCGTCGTCACTCCTCAATTAAATGAAGCCTTTCTGCGTCCCTTTCACAAGGACGATATATATGATGTTGTTACAGGATCTCAGTCCCACAAGTCGCCTGGATTAGGCGGTATTCCTGAGGAGTTTTATGTTTAATTTTGGCCACTCATTGGTGACACTTTAACGTCAATGGTAAATGAAGTGATGCGGTGAGTCTCACTTCCTGCTCCTTTTTAGGAAGTTGAACTGTTCCTCCTCCGAAAACCACAGGTTTTGATTCCCTCCGTCCTATTACTCTCCTTAACTTCGATTATAAAATCGTCGCTCGGGCAATTAATATCTGCCTCGCTAAGCTGCTCGATACTATTATTGCCACCCACCAAAGCTGTGTGCCTGGACGCACGATACTGACTTCTGTTCTCGAATGTCGCGATTTAATTTCGGTGGCCGCTGCCCAGGAGCTTTACTTTTTCTTGATTTCCAAATAGCGCTTGATCGCGTCAGCCATGATTTTCTAACCAGAGCGCTCACCACTGTCGGATTTAATAATGAACCTCGACAGGTCTTAACTCGTCTTTTTACCGGTATCAGGGTCTCGGTGATTGTGAACGGTGACCCTACCTCCCCCCCCCCCCCCCCCCAGGATATCTATCAGACGGGCTTTACCCTAGGGAAGCCCTTATCCATGTCCCTTTTTGTCTTGTTCTTAGAGTCCTTACTTCGCCGCCTCACCATGCAATTACGTGGCTGGACTGTATTGTGGGAACTATTTTCGGTCCGTGCATACGCCGATAACGTCATGTATTTAGTACGACATGTCGAGGACATACCGAGGCTTAAGGATACCTTGGATTCATTTTGTCGTCTTGCTGGTGCTCGCAATAATGATCGTAAATGATCGTTCCTACTGTTGAGAGGCTTCAATAATGTCGTCATTCCTTAGGCGAAAGCCGTCAATCGCCAAGACCTTAGGGACCTTAGTGGATCGCAATCCGATCAAAATGACGACACTAAATTGGCGTGAGGTAGCAAGTCGTGTTCATGGAGCGATTCTTGAACGTGAACGCAGTTCGCTTAGCCTCCTTCACAAGGTACGGGCTTTACAAACCTACGTCTTCAGTAAAGTATATTAAGTTACGCAGGTCCTCCCGCTTCCCGCGATGATGGCCCGCAGACTGAAATTCCTGTGGCGCCGCCCTATCTTTCCTGCCCGGTACGAAGTAGTGGCCAGGCCTCGAAAGCTTGGAGGATTCGCTCTTTCCGATATCAAAATGAAGACATCCCTCTTATTTGCCTGCCGCAATGTTTTAACCTGTACGCGGGGGGCTCTGCATTCAGTTACCTCTCGTTTACTTTCCCGCCTCCGGCCGGTCTGTCTGACCCCTCCTGTTGATGTTGGACGGATTAAATACTAAATTGCGGAACATTAGCGAATATTTTCTAATTATCGGTGCTGACATACTTTCTATGACGCATATTAATACGAGCATGCTGTCACTTTGTTGTAGTGCACCATTTTCCCTTTCTTTTGTTCTACTTGCTTCCCCACTAACGTGTCGGAAAACGGTCTGCTCCCATGTTAGTCTTCCTGTATTTCGGATGGAGATGGCTTCAATGTGATATAAGGCAATCCACAGTCTGACACCTACTGGTGATCGTCTTTTTGGTATTGGCCTTCGTCCGACTGATCAGTGCGAGGAATGTCATCAGACTGACACCTTACTTCGCAGGCTTGTTGCTTGCAGACGGGATCATTGGCTCTGTTTACGCCGTCAATTAGCTTTCCCTTATTCGAGGGCCTGAAACTGCTTTCCCAGACGACATTCTCCTACATCCGGACATTTCCTTTTTTCCTTTCCCTCAGACGAAAACAAACACGATTGTCTGGCTCTTGGGTTACTATGTGCACTACGTCGTTGAAGGTGGGAATGAGCCAGATCCCCGCGTTTTTCACCATTATCTGAGAACAGCATTTGCCGCGATTCCGAACGCTTTTTGCGAATATGCTTTTTCTTGTGTTTAACAGTCCGGGTGTTGGTTAAGCTCCCCTGTGATCTCTGTTTCTCCCCTTAGCTTGAGTCCCCTCCCTTGTAGCTTTGTTTTGTCACTTTTTCTCTTCCACATGCATATAAAAATCTGACAAGAAGGGCGTGATAATGGGTTAGTCTTCCCCTCTAGAATTTAATAATTGTTTGGGCCTGAACTAATTTGTTGATTTTCTTTCTGCAGCTGATGTTAAATCATGATTAGACTATGGTTGTCTCATTTTCATGAAAATACCAAGTCAATCTGAAATTTAAAAAAGATCGAAAGCACTTCCCGCGAAAGGCAAAGGTCCCGAGTTCGAATCTCGGTCCGGCACACTGTTTTAATCTGCCACGAAGTTTCATAT
Organism: Schistocerca piceifrons; assembly: GCF_021461385.2. Lineage (NCBI taxonomy): Eukaryota > Metazoa > Arthropoda > Insecta > Orthoptera > Acrididae > Schistocerca > Schistocerca piceifrons. Next base: position 1,929,014 of record NW_025728275.1, read on the forward strand.
CAGCGCACACTCCGCTGAAAAGTGAAATTTTCATTCTGGGATGAAGAGTTTGTCTGCAGAAGGCGTCCGGACAGGAATATGTGGAAAACAGAGGCCATAAGAAGACACATTGATAGAACGTGTGTTGAGACACCAGGAAATAGTTTTGTTGACACTAGACGGATCTATAGAGGTTCAAAACTGCAGGGGTAGACAGGGCAAGGAATATGTACGACAGATAATTGAAGACGTTTCGTGGAAGTACCCCTCTGCTATGAAGAGGTTCGCAAAGAGAGAGGTAAGTGGCGTTCTGCATAAACTCAAGCAGCAGACAAATGATATAAAGTAATAGAAACTAAAATTAATATTATGTGATTATACAACAGTTTTGAAGAATCCGTTTCAGAGTTCAACCAGCCAAAAAATACCATCCGAATCAACAATCGCCAACCAACGCTTAGTAGCAAAAGGTTATTGCTTTGGATGTATTTGGATATAACAATGAAGAGAGAGAATAATACACACACATTTGACATCTTCAGAAAGTCAACAGCCACAGACATTATTATACCTGCTTCATCCAGCAACCCGCTGAATCAAAAATTAGCTGCCCTACGACACATGTTATACAGACTAAATAACATCCCACTCGGCAAAGAGAACTATGACAAAGAATTACAAACAGTACAATTCATAGCCACAAAAAATGATTACAGCACCCATATAATACAATAACGCAATCAAAAAATTAAAACACAGCTAAAGAGAAATCAAGACATGCAGAGAGCACAGAAACCCACGTACACTACATTTCACATGGAAACACAAAACAATGACACCTATGACATTAATAACAAAATCATGGTACACTCTTACATACAATCACAAAAGCAACACACAGGATAGCAAAAATACTACGGAAACAGGGATTACAAAGAGCTTACAGAACAAGAAACACACTCCAGTAACATTTACAAACAAGAGACAAACCAGATAAATACCAAGGATCAGGTATATACCAGCTATAGTGCCAAGAATGTAAATCAGTACATCTTGGGATGACAAGCAGGAACTGCAAAGCTAGATATAAAGAACACATAAGAAATTTAGAACGTGAAGATAGCCATTCTACCTTCGCTAAACACCTTATAAAACATGGACAACAACCATCCAACATGGAATGTGACATAACAGTTATCAGAGTGAATAATCACAACAGAAAGCTCCTGACATTGCAAGCGAACTGTCACATACAATGAGCCATTTCAATGGAAGACAAGGTATTCAACGACCAAATCCATATAAACCATAACTCTCTGATCATGGCAGCCACCAAAACTATAACAAACCGAAATGTAATCGGGATAATTAATTAATTAATATCCCCACGCTCACCTCCCCCCCCACCCCCAAACCCCCCCCCCCCCCCACACACACACACATACAGAAACATGAAGTCATATTTATTAAAAATAATAATAATAATACGTTTACACACAGCAAACCACACACACACACATATTTACTATAAAAAATTACAGTACACACAGAAAAATACATACACACTCGTAACCTCATATTTATTTTAAAAAATTACATTTACTCACAGCAGAATACACACACACACACACACACACACCCATGCCCCGGGCGCACACACACACATACCCACACACACACACACACACACACACACACCCACACACACACACACACACACAGAGAGAGAGAGAGAGAGAGAGAGAGAGAACAAATGAAAACATGAAACACAACACAAACAAAGGACAGACAAACACACAACAACAGTTGGCAACGCTACGTACCAAAAACCGCACATATGTTGATCACCAAATGCAAATTGAAAGTGAAACATGCGATGTGACAAATGTGGAACGGCAGAAATCGGCCAACTGGAGTACGAAAACCAACAAATACATCTCCAGGACCACACACATGTGTTAACACAGCTGGAAATCGTAAGTAACACCGAACGATACATTCACAATACGCAACTTGTGCTACAGAAGTTATTTCTAGCCTAAAAAGGAAGAGAAAAACACGACAAAATGTAATATAGCAGCTTATTATATCCATCATGTAATATGTTTATTGTATGTATACAAAAAATGTATTTCCGGCTACTGATGATGCTTCCCAGATAATAAGAGCGAAATGCCTATGGCAATAAACAAACTGCCTTCATTTAGTTGCATAGACCATACATACCTCCACGATCGTAGAGGTAAAATTAAAATAAGTAAGAGTAATTAATTCAGCAGCATGATTGTTACAAATGTCTTTGAGAAATACAATGATAAAATTCACCAATGCATCATCAAAATTAAGCACCTAGTATGGGTACATGAAGAACAAGCAAATTTTCATATATAGGAGAAGGTATTCGGACCAATGGAAGAGAAAGAATGCTACCAGAATACGATTAACGGAGATGGACTTAGCAATCTACTTAACAAAACTCGTACATAACAAAAAATTGTCTAGGAAGCAAATGATCAAAAACTCCCCACTACCAAAGATTGAGTTGGCCATAATGCCGATATGCAACAGAAACACTGAGCATAAAATCAATAAAGGAAAATAAAGAAATGAGGGAAATGGAAAGAAAGTGTGATACAAAAACTAAAAACATTTAAAGTAACATGTAATACAAAAGTATACAATTATGCAGAAATAATTACGGACTAAATTAGGAAAAGAAGACTAACGTTCTGTGGGTGCGTACAGAGAGTAAGCTTATAAGAACAACTTGAGAGGCACCCACATGCCTTGCTCATACTGTGGCATCAAGCAGTCAGGCCTGCAAGGTGAGTGGTCTGCCAAGCGAGTGGATTCATTCTTATTTATCAAGTAACATGAACTTTCGTACAAGTAAGTTACAAATTATCCTCCTGTATGAATAATACGCAACGGAAACGCATATCTGACTATCAGTAATTTACAGAACTCTGTTCACTACGCACTGGCAATACCACATTTTCTTTTTGTCTTTTATTTAACGGATTTTGTCAATACGTGGCCGCCGCACTGAATATGAATGGCGCACACATTATAAATTCGGGACATCATGACAACATACAACTCGAAGGAAAAGTCCACCAATCTTTTTCTTTTCACTAACTTATTTATTCCGATAAATTCTATAACCTAAACACACAAATTCTATAACCTACAACAATAACACATGAGAAATTCCGCCCAGTGGGCATGGCTTAACATTGGTGATTCTCTACCTTATGGTCTCGTAATTATTTAACGCTACAGTGCACTTTCTGGATAGGATGGTGGATCTTTTATTATATCTCACACTTCGACTATCACAATCATCATCACGAAACTTTCCTCCAGACCGAGCAGTACAAAAGGAACACGCATAACCCACTAATCTTTTGAAGCTACCTTGCTACTCTCCCATGCAAACCACACATACCCAAATTACATGACATACATCACACTACAACATGGAATACAATACACTAAATAGTCACAACACTATCACTTTCAGCTTTCCCACTTCAATTATTATTTATCCCAGTTTCACACGACAGTGCCCCACTTTGTAATTCTACTTTCCTACTATGAACTCTGGAGATATATGCACGTCTTCCTGCGCAATGCCAGCCAAGTGGCGTTGCTGGATAGACGGCCGACTCACCTTGCTTCTCTCTCAGAGTTTGAATCTAGCGTCACACGGAATCATATCACGCAAAGTAATATTAAGAACATATTCATCACACACGCGAGTCCTCAACTGACATCATGGACGAGTACTTCTCTTTATCCTTTGTCTCATACACAGATTGAGACTCACACAGTACTCACTACGTGGAAGTACTCGTCTCTAATTTCAAGTCCTGCACACGCCATTTCTTAACTATTTCAACTTATGGTACACACGCTGTTTCTTAAATATTTAAACTTATTGTACACACGCTAGTAATTCAACATAACTTAAGCACACGGAAGTATTTCAACTTATTCCTACACGTGGTTTCATTGTGACCGTTGGTCACTTCCGTAGATTACTACAATCCCATTAATATTACCTGCCTGACATTTAATTCTCCCCACAAAAGTTCCTGAAATGGAGAAATTATTATTTCAAACTACCCTTAAATATTCCACATGCATACCATGTCTCCACTCTTTTGTCTTTGCGGAGCACAACTATAACAGGTCTTAACTGCACAAGATCCAGCGGCAGAGTGCCGAAACATGGCTGTTCTTCAGGTCCTCTCGCACCTTTGCTGAAGTGGGGGAGCACCTTGCTACCGTATTGGTCAGCCACATTTCAGGCGCTCAAAGCTCAGGTAAATTTCATCTCTTCGGTCCCACCAAAGGTGGCCAAAGGATCGTCTCAAAGATGATCATATATTCACATTCACTATCTGCGGTTAGCAGACGACCATACATTTATTCATTTCACAGATCTCACCAAACTGGATGTAGGGATTTATTTTGTGGGAGTGCACATGTGATCAATTAAATAAATTAATTGTAATTCTTTCCCACACTGGTTCTAATGGTTCTGAGCACTATGGGACTTAACATCTGTGGTCATCAGTCCCCTAGAACTTAGAACTGCTTAAACCTAACTAACCTAAGGACATCACACATATCCATGCCCGAGGCAGGATTCGAACCTGCGACCGTAGCGGCCCGCGGTTCCAGACTGAAGCGCCTAGAACCGCACGGCCACACAGGCCGGCCCCCACACTGGTATCCAGCTTCGGTGTATTAATTGAAATTGAGTTATTTTACAAAAAAAAAATGTGTTGTTCTGACAAAAATAATGAACTATGTTGTACCTATTTTCAGTGTCGGGTGGTACTGTACCCTTTCAAACTGAACAGCTTCTTTCTTTCTCGTACTTCCCCAGCATTTATTGCCATCTACTACAGAGTCCCCTATTCGACGACTCAGTATTTTTTTTATATTATTTAACTCTGTGAACGACTGCTCTTCCTGATGCTACAGTTATCACAGTAACATAAGGGAGAAAAGCAATGTGCGCCATTTGTCTGAGAATCGCGTAAACTTTGTTCTGTATGTTATCGTATTTGAACAGCTTATGTGTTACGTCATGTGATACGGAATTTGGGGACCAGCATATCATTCGCCTAAACGAGCGTGGAAACCACCTAAGACACACCGTCAGGCTGATCCGTGTACCAGCCAAAGGTCGTTACTCTGCCACGCGAGTTCGATTAGAGTCTTGATCAGCTTCTTGTGCAGTAAGCTAGTGTGCTGCTTCTTATTCGATTTCTCTAGAGTACCTGTGATGTTTCAGATTACAAATCTGTACTGTTCTGAGCATCATCTGTTTCTACGTCCGTCATCTTCAAATGTCATCTGTCATTCCTGTTCTCTTCCTACCTCTTCCTCTAATTCCTTCCACTTTTTCCTATGTAATTCTTTGTTGCAGGCAACTGCTATGCATTCTTTTCAGATTCCTTCGAATAAATTTCCTTCATCACCTATTTTCTTCAAAACTTCCTCATTCTAAAGTCGGTTTCAGAATTCCTCTCCATACCTACATTTCGAAACTTTCAAATATTTTTTCTTTCTTTTTAACCATCCGTGATTCACTGCTGTATACACTACAATCCAGACACAAAATTGAGCAAATCCTTTCTTCATCCTCTAGATGTTACTAACTGCGTCACTTTTACAAAAGGCTCTCTTTCCTATAGATATTTTCCTCCTCATTTTGTCCATATAACTTCAGTTCCATGATAAAAAACTTTCACATGTAGAAAGACTCTTACTTGTTCTCTCTTTTTTCTCTCTGAGAATACGTTTACTGGAGCTTCCTTCATTCCTGTTCTCAGCACTTCCTCTTTCCAGTACTTATCTTCATCCTATACCCTTAGCTCCTTCCTGCAATACTCTTCAACATTTTCTGTAGCTTCTCCTTTCATTCCGCCAGCACTGCTGGTCCATCCTCTTATTTTATAGTCATTCTCCTTTCTCTTCTAATTACTATGCCTCTTGTATCCGCTATGGCCCTACCTAAAAGTTTTTCTCCACATATGTTGAATAGCTTCGGTGACAGTGAGCATCTTTGCCTTACAACTCTTTCAGTGCACATCTGTTCCGACACCAGATTGCCTACACTATCACCTTTTGCTCTGTACACGTCTCCTACATTAACCTTCCATTCTTCCACCTTCCACTTCTTTTAAAAATATCAGCCATGTCTTCTTCCAGTCGACAATGCAAATGTACATCACCTTGTTCATTTCTGTCATTCTTTATCTTATCATCCTCATACAACCTATGGCGCCTCTTGTTCTTTTACCCTTGTTGAACCATACCTGGTTGTCCCCGTTATTTTCCCCAATTTTCCTTTCGATTCTCTGTAGGATGACTCTCGTTATAGCCTTTGTTACTGGACAGATAAAACAAATTGTCTTATATTCTTTGTATTCTTTTGTATAGTACTTTTTTGGTAAATGTAGTAGAATAGTCTTAAGTAAATCTTGATACTACATTCCGATGTCATAAATTCTGTTTACTACCACAGTCAATGTGGCTATCGAATTTACACCTAAGATTTTCAGTGTCTCAGATGGTATTTTGCTAGAGCCCCATGGTTTCCTTACCCGGAGCACCTGTTTCACTTTCTCCAAAACACATTTCAATATGTTAGGACTTCGTTTTTTTTTCATTTTCTTCCCCTTCATCTTCCAAATTCAATCTAATGTTATCAGCTTGTACACCATACACCTCTTCCACGTAATCCACCCAAACGTCTATACACACCATACTCACGCGAAGCTGAAAGTTGGCAAGATTTCTAAGACAAAACTGTTCGAAAAAGACATTTAAGAAAATGCAGAGCAGGAGAGAAGAAAGAAAGCGTAACGCAAATTTAATTTGCTAAACATGGTCCTCAGCTCGTCTCTAACGAAAGAAGCGTGTGAAATTTAATATGTTCGAGTGAGCTTCATGTACGACATCTGAATATGGAAGTAACTATGAGATGTGCTTCGTGTGTTTCCATTTAGACAGCCATCATATGGCGACCAGGCGGTGAAACATGTCTGTGTGGAAGTTAGCCGAAAGACGGCAGGTGGTAAGTGATGCTGTAAATGACGGAAGGAACGATGAGCTGGAAGTGTGTAGAAGCCCATCTAGCAGAAACTGAATACTGCTGAAAAGTTGCTTGTATTGGGACTCCTTTCTTACCGTGAGTTCGTATAAGCAATGAAATGACCAGAGATGTGTGCACGTGGCGATCAGTGGCAGATCTCACACAGTTCTCTCTGAGCTGACCTGTGGCTGGGCTACGTAAAACTTTTTCAGGGCTTTTGGTGTGGTGGGAAACCAAGCCTTGGCAGAAACGTGAGTGAAATATGCAGTTTCTGCTTTCTAACTCTTGCGGTGAAATTTAGGAGCTGACCGGACGAACGTCTAGGCAAGTCCACATGCTGCTTTAATCGATGGGGTCGCATTGTGCCCTTGCAAGTTGGGAACACATGTCTATTAAAATTTTCAGCATAAACTTCAGTCTGTTTCCGACGTTTCTTTCACACGCGATGAATTCAGTCACTTTATTGACGACTCATATGAACGAGGATGCAGTCTACCATACAAGCTGGACTTGTTTTTAGAATTAGAATAATATAATTATCTGCACAATTACATTTATATCTAACAAAATAACCTGTTTCGGCTGATATTTGCAACGCTCAGGTCATAAAATACAGTGAGTGGTTACGTGCCACCATTGACAACATGGTTTCCGCAGTCGTGGAACGGAAGCACAGCCTATATTTTAGTATCACTGGAGGCCGATGTCGGCCGATATCGGTTACTTCATTAGGAATAAATGCGATTGTGCCAGATAATTAAATTACTCTAAAAATAATCATTCACTGTATTCCCTTCTAAATACAAATGGCGGTCTTCCCATTGTTTGTAAACTTTTACGGTTCAAATAAAGAGAAACTAAAACTACCCTCTACCCAGTGTGAATAGCTTTCCCAGCGGTATTAGTCCCGTTTCCTTCGCTCACCAGTTATCACTTGTTTACACAAACCTATTGCTTCCATTCCGTATTCGCTGTCCAATCTTACATTCCTCCGAAATATCTAAGGAGGAAAGCAGCTAAGGTAAACCTGCTCTCCCATGTACGAAGCGCTACAAGATCCACCAACAATCCCTGTGAAATGATCTGAACCACACTAGGCTGGCTCAGAAGGTATCAGCTCCTTCGACGTGACATCCGGGTGGCGCCAACACAGGAACGAGGGTACATACACTCAACAACGCTCAGTTACCTCAAGACCCAACGAAAAAAGTTGATGATTTAAACTACCGTGCCAAATTTGATCGAAGATGAATGGCATTAGGACGGGTTAATGGAGATGTGGTTACGCTTTGACGAAGTTGGGTTCCCTCTAAACTGTTGGTGCCGAATGCGGAGCAAAGGAGGATATTATGAAATCGTAGTTCATGAGTGAGCACTTGCGGTATTCCGTGGTGATCTGATGACTGGGCACCAGGTGGCTCCGAGTGTTCTGAGCTGGTTGTCAAGTTTAGACATTTGCATTTTAGAGTAGACACTTTTCGGTCCAAGGAAACTGACACACACACAAACACGTACACACACTTATGGGCATGCAGATGTGTGTGTGTGTGTGCTATCCATATGACAGTAATTTAATGAAAATTTCTGTCCAGAAGTCACTCATTAGTTGCTGTGCAGCTAAGTAATTGAATCACATTTAATTTTAAGTTCCGAGTGTAATTAGACGAGCAGCGCACCCAGTGACCACATACAGTACATTTCCTTGGTACAGAATGAAATAACCTGTCCTTGTGTGCCGAATTAATCCATATATCTTATGAAAACGGATAACTCTATCGTTGCCTATATTCCACATCCGGAATTAAACCAGTGGATCGATTTGATCCAAACGTCGCACTGTCTGGAAAGAAGCGCTGTGATGTGTAAGAACCACCCACCAATCAAAGAGGTGGGGGTGCAGTTGAAAAAGTAGCGTAGCCCACGACTGACAAATATCTGGAATTTATTCATTCAACATTTAAGAGTGAGATCACTTAATCACTTGGAACAAACTCTATACGTAATTTCAATGTTTATCCCTTACTGTATTTTCATGTAGTGCAGTAAAACAGCTGCATCAAGAATTACATTTCAATTTATGGCTTTTTTTGATAGAAACTCTATTCGTGACACATATCGCGTACAGTATTCACATACCACCGACTGCACTTGCAAAATATTCCAATGTACGGCACATAGTTTGGAAATATGACGTCATATATTCTGACGTGCGTGAAAAGCATGACGTTTTAGTTTATTGCTACTATAGAACCAACTCTACTCCCAACACACTTTGCGGACAGTGCGCACAAATACCGTTGAATGAATCTGGAACATTATATCATAGTACGACTCGTTGTTCAGAAGATAAGACGTCAAAACGTTGAACTTCGTGAAAAGGAAACTGCGGGGTGAAATTCACTAGGGGTACAAGTCAAATACGGGTACCAATTTGTATCAAATATGTTAAATATATTTGAAATGTATGAAACACAAGCCGCAAGTAAAAACTGCTCCTAAATCCAATGTCAACCAAACTTGGTACACATGTTACTTATGTATTATCTCGAAAAAAATATTGTGGGCCTAGGAATCACCTACTATTTTGAGGAGTGCCCACAGAGAGAAAAGGGTGGAGGAAGAGGAGATGGAGAAACAGTGAGGGGTAAGGATTACCAGGACATAGTTAGAGGACGAGAAGGGCAGACAAACGGAGAGGATGAGATTAAGGGCGTTGGAGATGGGTGAAAATAGAAGCGGGAGGAAACGGAAAGAGTGAGGGGTTGAATAATGTGACGAGTAAGAGGGGGGAGGAGGAGATGCGTAGAAAAAAAGTGGGGGGGGGGGGAGGAATCTGAGATAGACGGAGATAGGTGCAGAGAAAGTGGACACAGAAGTGGAGGAGGAATGGACTAACAGAACACTAGAATAAATACATAGCCAGGCATTGCGAGGCGTTCAGTTTGTATGATTAAAATTCGCTATCATTGGCGTATCTTGTTTTGTTTGATCTTCAGTATATTAATATTGGACTGCATGCTAAACAGACTACAGACACATATGCACTGCACATGTGATTCCTATAAGGAAGAATATTCACAGATGCAACGTTGTTCTTTTCCATGTCAGTAACCTTTCACTTGACCTTTCCTGCTAACATTAATCATATCACGTAACATAATATCTAATGCTGCCTTACAGTTGGCTGACCATGCCCGGATATTTTAACTAGCAATTCAATACAAGTGAATAATAATCTCACTGTGTGTACTAGAAGAAAAGTGATATTTATAATTGGTTGGTTCAAATGGCTCTGAGCACTATGGGACTTAACATCTGTGGTCATCAGTCCCCTAGAACTTAGAACTACTTAAACCTAACTAACCTAACGACATCACACATATCCATGCCCGAGGCAGGATTCGAACCTGCGACCGTAGCAGTCGCGCGGTTCCGGACTGAGCGCCTAGAACCGCTAGACCACCGCGGCCGGCTATATTTATAAATAAGTAAGCTCCATTCACTACATGTCTGTCTCATACTGCATAGGAGCGATCAAAGCTGGATGAATTGCTTGAATGAATATGGGCCGGTAGAATGTCGCGGGTAAAATGAGAAGATCTGACAGTTTATAGATTTATCTGTAACAACATAGGGAATCTGGTATGTAGAAGTGGTTAACATGTAAAGGATATTGGAATATTGAAGGGAGAGCGAGTACAAGTTATTTTCAGGTGAGTGCGTTGTGAGACGTGGATAGCACGGTCTAAGAAGTTCCGCAGAGGAAATCGCCACTGCGGACCCTCGAAACAGCACACCTGTTGGTAGCTAATGCTGCACGTCAGGAACACATCGCTTCTGCTGATCGTTTGACTCACCCCACAGCTCACTAATTTACAAAACTCGTGTGCCTTTTGTGTAGGCAGCTAGAAAAATGAGTCGACACGTGTAATGTCTCAATGTCGTACTTTCACAGGCATTCCTTGAAACAGGGAATTAAATGCTTTACTCCGTGCGATCCTTTAATGTTTTTTAAACTGAAGAGAAACCGGCAGTAACGCATTGTACATAAATTGAGACACGGACTCATTGTACCTATCTCATCTGACACAGTCGCGACTAGTAATGTAACCTCGCTGGCCATTAGAATTGCAACAGCAAGATGATTAGCAATTATCGAGACCTTACTACTTGTGCGGATTGAATAATTTATTAATTGGAGTGTTTCTGTTGAACTTGTAAGTCAGCATTATTCAAGAAAAGGGACGAAGAGGACAGTTTCGTCACATTCGGGATAACAAGGGTTCACACAGTCGTCCGACCATCCTCGTTATGCTCTTCTGATTGGTACATTACAACGACTGAGGTCAATGCCTGGCGGGGCCCGCTGAAGAGGTTCACAGTTCACTCCGTTAACCAACATTGTTCAATTCGTGCTTGTGATATTTCTCCGAAGATATGATCATCTACTCGACGTTTTAACCTAGTCTTTAATTTTTCTATGAGGAAATGTTGCCGAAATACTGATACATGTATACGTATATTACGAGACAAGTGTATTACGAGAAAAGGGAAATTAAATGCCCATTGGTAAGCGTTCCTCTGACATAAGAAGATACAGTCTTAAGACCACATAACACGAATGATAAAACCAACACTTTACATCTAGAGGTTACTTTGCGAAATTATTGATGCTGATCGACGACGACACTGTCTGAGAAACGGTGACAACACCTGCACTGAGGGTGAAGGACTGGGGTAGACAAGCAGTGGGGGAGGCTCAAATCCCAAACACCTCGTTAGGGAACCGGTTGCTCTGGACAGCTTCGCTACCTGCTGCACCCTTGTAGGAAACCCCACGATAGGAAACCCCACGTAGCCCCTAGCAGTACCACATTCCTGTCTGGCGCCACCTAACTGCAGTCCCCTCCCATGTCCTTCATGCTGGCGACTTCGAGATTCCAGCAGGAAGTCGAACGTGTTTGTACATCCGCGCTGAAGCAAGCGCTGACGGATGCGAACAATACCGAACTATCAGTTTAATTACACATGGTTGCAAAATACTAACGCGAATTCTTTACAGAAGAATGGAAATGCTTGTAGAGGTCATCCTCTGGGAAGATTAGTTAGGATTCCTTAGAAAGGTATAACAGGCAACCCAATACTGACCCCACGACCACTCTTAGAAGATAGATTAAGGAAAGACAAACCTATGTTTATAATATTTGTAGAGGTATGAAAAACTTACAGAAAAGCTGACTGCAACACTCTCTTGGAAAATTTCAATGTAACAGGAGTAAAATAAAGGAAGTGAAAGGCTATTGACAACTTGTACAAAAGCCAAGACGGCGGTTGTAAGAGTCTAGGGGCGGGAATGGGAAGCAGTGGCTGAGAAGGCGGTGAGATAGACTTGTAGCTTATCCCCGATGTTATTCAGTATGTACACTGAGCAGGCAGTATAGAAAACTAAAGAAAATTTTCCAGTAGGAAATAATGTGCAGAGGAAAGAAATCAACACTATCGGGTTTCTGCCGGTTGTTCGCCGCTCTCTTGTACCGATATTTCAACTGCGTAACTCGCAGTCTTCTTCAGGTGCTGCCTGATACTGATTCCAGTGTGGAACGAGTCCGGTATTTATGACTGTGTTGTGCCAGGCGCTCCGTCTGCGGCCCGCCCCGCGTCATGCACCGACCAATAGCAGCGACTGTAGTGCTCTCCTCTGGCTGCGGCACTTCCGAACGCTGTGGTCAATACCCGTTGTCAATCTCGCTGTTGCAGTTCTGAACGACGTCCAAGTCGTGCTAGACATTTTATCTTCCGGTTGTCGTCACCTGTGATCTTGGTAGGACGTTCTGTAACCGTTGCGTGCCGTGTCAGGCGTTCCGCGCGAGGTCCGTGCCCACCAGGGGCGGCTGCAGTGCTGTTTTCAGGCCGTTGTTGCTCCAACTGTCGCTCGAGAGCTGGTAGAGCGTCCTCAGGTATTGATCTGTTGTCTGAGGTACCATTCCGTGAGCGTCCTATGCTACATGCACCGAACAGTTTTCTCTAATTCCGTCTTCATATTTGTGTCCCATGGGGTATTCGTGTTGTTCCCGTTGAGACTTCAGGAGACCGAGTCCCGAATTCGAGGCAGAACTCAATTGGAAACAGGTTTTGCGGTTAATCTCTCCGTGACCTTAATCTCAATAGATTGCTGCCCCAATATCTCGATGTATGTGTTAGAATCTTGGCATCATTATAGTTCACAGAATGATTGAATTTTAAACAGTGCACGACAATCACTGTCCTGGTTGCCTGTGTCAGTATGGTGTGCCATTGATATTCTTTGCACCTATGGCAACGGTAACAGTCGTCTGGCCGATATATTCCATCCCACATTCAAAATGTATGTGGTAAAAGCCTGGTTTCTGCAGATCCAGGTAAACCTTCACACTCCCTGGTAGAGCCTTAAGCTTGGTGGGTGGATGGAATACGCTCTTGATGTGATGTTCGAGGAGAATTCTACTGATTTTTGCAGATATCGGCCCGACATATGGCAAATATCCAACTTTCTTCATTTCATCTTTTACCTCTTAACGAACCTCTGATGGATAAACAGACCGCGGTGCCTGTTGAACATATCTAGAAGAGTATCCGTTTTTGTAGAACACAGATTACAAGTGTTCCATCAGCGTCGCCAAATCATTCGTGTCTGTTCAACCAGTTCTGAGTAAACTATTTTTCTATGTCGGATAGTGGTAACCGCTGGCGTGCAGTTACAAGTCGGAGTGTGTTTCGGGTAGGCCTACGTACTGTGACTGAAGATACCATCTGCCTTCCTCTTGACTAGTACACCTAGGAATGGGATAGCCCATCCATCCCCATTTCCATGATAAATTTAATGTTAGGATGGCGTGACCTCCTAAGAGGTCCAAGAAAACGTGGAGATTTTCCCTCCCGTGATGCCATATAACAAAGGCGTCATCCATGTACCTAAAAAAGCATTGCAGTTGATCTGGGGCCGATGTAAGTGCCTCATCTTCAAATCTCTCCATAAGGAGATTGGCCATCATCGGTGAGAGAAGGCTACCCATTACCACCCCTTTCATTTGCACGTACAATTGAGCCCCTTGTAGGAGGTACGTCGAGGTAAATATGTGTCTCAATAAGTCAAGTAGAGAACCGTTGAACTTTTCCCTATCAGATCAAGTGAATCATTCAGTGCTACGCGGGTGAGCAGGGGCACCATGTCGAAACTGACCGTGATGTCAGATACCTTGACCTGTAACTGCCTCAGCCGTCATAGGAAATCCTCTGAGTTACGAATGTGACGGGCACACTTTCCCACATATGGGGAGAGCATCTTCTGAAGGTGTTGAGCAGTGAGGTAGGTGGCTGCGCCCGGGTTGCTGACTACTGGACATAGAGGAACGCCTGTTTTTTAAACCTTAGGCACACCATAAGGTGTTGGCGTCACTGGTGCTTTTGCTCTTAGTTGCTTAACGATCTTTTCTGGAAGGCCGATTTCCTTTAGAAGAGCCCAGATCTTCTTATCCACCTTGTCTTGTGAAGTCGCTGTCCACTGGTCTTTATACCGGGTCGTCCAAAAGTTGTCGCACTTCACTGTCATAATCTGCCTTCTGTAGGACGACGGTAGCATGTCCCTTCATCTGCTGGTATTACCGCAACTCTATCATCTTGTACATCTAAATCTACATCTACATCTACATCCATACTCCGCAAGCCACCTGACGGTGTGTGGCGGAGGGTACCCTGAGAACCTCTATCGGTTCTCCCTTCTATTTCAGTCTCGTATTGTTCGTGGAAAGAAGGATTGTCGGTATGCTTCTGTGTGGGCTCTAATCTCTCTGATTTTATCCTCATGGTCTCTTCACGAGATATACGTAGGAGGGAGCAATATACTGCTTGACTCTTCGGTGAAGGTATGTTCTCTAAACTTTAACAAAATCCCGTACCGAGCTACTGAGCGTCTCTCCTGCAGAGTCTTCCACTGGAGTTTTTCTATCATCTCCGTAACCCTTTCGCGATTACTAAACGAAGCGCGCTGCTCTCCGTAGGATCTTCTCTATCTCTTCCATCAACCCTATCTGGTACGGATCCCACACTGCTGAGCAGTATTCAAGCAGTGGGCGAACAAGCGTACTGTAACCCCTACTTCCTTTGTTTTCGGATTGAATGTCCTTAGGATTCTTCCAATGAATCTCAGTCTGGCATCCGCTTTACCGACGATCAACTTTATATGATCATTCCAATTTAAATCGCTCCTAATGCGTACTCCCAGTTGCTGACATGCTATTATGTAGCTAAATGATTAGGGAACTATCTTTCTTTGTATTCGCAGCACATTACACTTGTCTACATTGAGATTCAATTGCCATTCCCTGCACCATGCGTCAATTCGCTGCAGATCCTCCTGCATTTCAGTACAATTTTCCATTGTTACAACCTCTCGATACACCACAGCATCATCTGCAAAAAGCCTCAGTGAACTTCCGATGTCATCCACAAGATCATTTATTTATATTGTGAATAGCAACGGTCCTGTGAGACTCCCCTGCGGCACACCTGAAATCACTCTTACTTCGGGGGACTTCTCTCCATTGAGAATGACATGCTGCGTTCTGTTATCTAGGAACTCTTCAATCCGATCACAAAATTGATCTGATAGTCCATATGCTCTTACTTTGTTCATTAAACGACTGTGGGGAACTGTATCGAACGCCTTGCGGAAGTCAAGAAACACGGCATCTACTTGGGAACCCGTGTCTATGGCCCTCTGAGTCTCGTGGACGAATAGCGCGAGCTGGGTTTCACACGACCGTCTTTTTCGAAACCCATGCTGATTCCTACAGAGTAGATTTCTAGTCTCCATAAAAGTCATTGTACTCGAACATAATACGTGTTCCAAAATTCTACAACTGATCGACGTTAGAGATATAGGTCTATAGTTCTGCACATCTATTCGACGTCCCTTCTTGAAAACGGGTATGACCTGTGCCCTCTTCCAATCCTTTGGAACGCTACGCTCTTCTAGAGACCTACGGTACACCGCCGTAAGAAGGGGGGCAAGTTCCTTCGCGTACTCTGTGTAAAATCGAACTGCTATCCCATCAGGTCCAGCGGCATTTCCTCTTTTGAGCGATTTTAATTGTTTCTCTATCCTTCTGTCGTCTATTTCGATATCTACCATTTTGTCATCTGTGCGACAATCTAGAGAAGGAACTAAAGTGCAATCTTCCTCTGTGAAACAGCTTTGGAAAAAGACATTTAGTATTTCGGCCTTTAGTCTGTCATCTTCTGTTTCAGTACCATTTTGGTCACAGAGTGTCTGGACATTTTGTTTTGATCTACCTACCGCTTTGACATAAGACCAAAATTTCTTAGGATTTTCTGCCAAGTCAGTACACAGAACTTTACTTTCGAATTCATTGAACGCCTCTCACATAGCCCTTCTCACACTACATTTCGCTTCGCGTAGTTTTTGTTTGTCTGCAAGGCTTTGGCTATGTTTATGTTTGATGTGGAGTTCCCTTTGCTTCCGCAGCAGTTTCCTAACTCGGTTGTTGTGCCACGGTGGCTCTTTTCCATCTCTTACGATCTTGCTTGGCACATACTCATCTAACGCATATTGTACGATGGTTTTGAACTTTGTCCACTGATCCTCAACACCATCTGTACTTGAAACAAAATTTATGTGTTGAGCCGTCAGGTACACTGTAATCTGCTTTTTGTCCCTTTTGCTAAACAGAAAAATCTTCCTACCTTTTTTAATATTTCTATTTACGGCTGAAATCATCCATGCAGTAACCGCTTTATGATCGCTGATTCCCAGTTCTGCGTCAACTGTTTCAAATAGTTCGGTCTGTTTGTCACCAGAAGGTCTAATACGTTATCGCCACGAGTCGGTTCTCTGTTTAACTGCTCAAGGTAGTTTTCAGATAAAGCACTTTAAAAAAATTTACTGGATTCTTTGTCCCTGCCACCCGTCGTGAACGATTGAGTCTCTCAGTCTATATCCGGCAAATTAAAATCTCCACCCAGAACTATAACATGGTGGGGAAATCTACTCGAAATATTTTCCAAATTATCCTTCAGGTGCTCAGCCACAACACCTGCTGAGCCAGGGGGCCTATAGAGACATCCAATTACCATGTCTGAGCCTGTTTTAACCGTGACCTTCACCCAAATTATTTCACATTTCGGATCTCCGTCAGTTTCCTTCGATACTATTGCACTTCTTATCGCTATAAACACGCCTCCCCCTTTACTGTCCAGTCTGTCTCTGCGGTATACATTCCTATCTGAGTTTAGGATTTCATTACTGTTTACGTCTGGTTTCAGCCAACTTTCTGTCCCTAGTACTATATGGGCGTTGTGACCGTTTATTAATGAGAGCAGTTCTGGGACCTTTCTATAGACGCTCCTGCAGTTTACTATCAGCACATTAATATTGTTATTCCCTGTTGCATTTTGCCTATTCCTACCTTGCCGCATCTCAGGGGGCGTCTTTTCGGGTCTAGGGAGGGAATTCTCTAACCTAAAAAACCCACATGTGCACTCCACACGTACTCCGCTACCCTTATAGCCGCTTACGGCGTGTAGTGCACGCCTGACCTATTCAGGGGGACCCTACATTTCTCCACCCGATAGCGGAGGTCGAGAAATTAGCACCCCAGATCTCCACCGAATCGTCTGAGCCTCTGGTTTAAGACTTCCACTCGGCTCCAAACCAGAGGACCGCGATCGGTTCTGGGAACGATACTACAAATAGTTAGCTCTGATTCCACCCCGCGAGCGAGGCTTTCCGCCTTCATCAGTTCCGCCAACCGCCTGTACGAACTGAGGATGACCTCTGAACCCAGACGGCAGGAGTCATTGGTGCCGACATGAGCAACAATTTGCAGTCGGGTGCACCCAGTGCTCTCTATCGCCGCCGGCAGGGCCTCCTCCACATCTCGGATGAGAACCCGCGGCAAGCTGACAGAGTGAACACTGACCTTCTTCCCCGACCTTTCCGCTATTTCCCTAAGGGGCTCCATCACCCACCTAACGTTGGAACTCCCAATAACTAATAAACCCCTCCCCCTGTGTGCCTGCTCGGATCTTGCTGAAGGAGCGGCCACATGTCCACTCACAGGCAGAGCGGGCGATGCCACACGGCCAGCCTCCACATTTATCCTCCGCTTCGTGCGCCGCGAACGCCGCTGAACCCGCCGCTCCCCTTGGGGAGAGGGTGGCCCAACCGCGCCCGGTACCCGCGAAGATGTCTCGACAGCAGGGACAGTGGGTGAAGCATGTAACACCTGGGGTGTACCATGCGACGCACCAGACTCCCCACTGCCGCTACACTCCGAGGCAGCAGCCTGAAGACGGCTGACCGCGGCCATCAACACCCTCAGCTGTTCGTGTTCGCGAACAGTGGCCAGCTCCTCCTGCGTCCGTACACAGCAGTCACACATCCTATCCATCCTAAGAAATCAGTTTACTGTAGAGAGTTAATCAACTTTTAACTAGACTGCTAATTCACTAAAGGCGGCTAATTGTTGACTAAACTGTGGTTGCTAGCCACTTCTTGTAGGAAACAATGAAAATAGCACTACCTGTCTCTAGACTGTATTGAAAACAAACATTAGCACTACTGGCACTATCGCTGACTAAAGGGACTCTCTCTCACTGTATTCAAACAAACACGAAATCTATGGAACACTATTACTAGCACTCAACAATTAAAGCTTCCTAAAAGCAAAATCACACGGAAGAAGAAGAAGTGACAAGTAAGAAAAATACAGTTAATACTTAAATCAAGGTAGCTCGCTGCACAGCATACGTGAAGCAGACGGCAGTTACGACGACACTGACACTTCCCTGAATTGTTTAAGGGAAAACATCCCATCTCCAGAGATGTTTCGTGAGTGCTCTGCGAATCTCCCTTCGCACTTCTTCAGCATCATTGGCAGTAAATTTCTGGGCCACCTGCTCCATTGCACTAACGAAGGACGCCGCAGGAACATTTATGGGGGTAACTGAGAAATTAAGGCCCTTGCTGAGCACTTTCAATGTGGTTGCGTCGAATCCCTTCTCACTCAGGTTGACGACCGTGTGAGCGTCCTCGTTCGGCTGCGCCTTGTTATTAAGACGTTCAAACTTGGCTAGTTGACAAGACGCTGAATTCTTCCTTGTGTACTCCGCTAGTGACCAAAATATGTCATCAAATCGCCCCAAGACTTGTCGGGTTAGAAGGTTTGGTATAAAATAGTGTAGAGACAGCAACACTTTGGATGTCACATCACGTCGGTCACATATGTCACGTACTCTCTCCCTGACCAATGCTGAGCTCGCTCGATGGTCAATTCTGTTGATCAGTCTTGAATTGACGTTATGTTTAATTTTAGCAAACACTGGAACCACGTGCTCTTCTCGGTGTCTAGGTCGGAAACAGAGAGAACAGAGCTTTTTCACCTTCCCTTGTCAAAACTTGTCCAGCGTTCTAATTATGACATAGAGGGAAAAGTACCCACATCCTGTCGAGCAAGAAGAGATATTCAGAATGCAACGACACTCATTCAGTGTGCTCACACTGCAGGATGTGCCACCCACAGTCTCTAAAAACCGAGGCCGGAACTCCTTAGAACAGTGTCGGAGCATCTGAAAGCGCTTACCAGGTAAGAAAACCAGCACCAATGAAGTCGTTAAAGATAGGTGCTTCAGTGTCTTATGATTTCTGAGTTGACCTGCTGCTGTAGGGATAACGTCGTGGAACGTTTGGGGTGAGGGTCTAAATTAGGACCCTCACTTTCAAACTTTCGTTGTATACATCAGCATCTACACCTTCATGAATACTCTGCAAATCACACTTAAATCCCTTGCAGAGGGTTCATCGAACCACCTTTACAATAATCCTCTGTTATTACACTCTGGAGCAATCGCAGAAAAAACGAACAAATATACCTTTCCATGTGAACTCTAATTTTCCTTATTTTATCAACATGATCTTTTCTCCCGATGTAAGTCGGCGTCAACAAAATATTTTTGCACTCGGAGGAGCAAACTGGTGACTGAAATGTCGTGATAAGGTCCCGCCGCAACGAGAAACGCTTGTGATTTAATGATGCCCATCCCAAATCCCGCATCATGTCCATGAAACTCTGCCCCCTATATAGGGAAGGTTGGGTAAGGAAATCGTCCGTGACCTTTCAAAGTAATCATCCTGGCATTTGCCAGAAACGATTGAGGGAAATTACAGAAAATCTAAATACGGATGGTCGAACGCGAGTTTGAACTGCCGTCCTCCCGAATGTGAGTCCAGTGTGCTAACCACTGCACAGTCTCGCTCGGTCTACTACGAACTGTGACTTCTCTGACAGAAAAACACGTATCCACTTGCATAAGTGAGGCCATATCAAGTAAACACGCTATTTGATTACAAGCCACTTGTGAAGTACGGTGACAAAAGCCTTCTTGTTGAGTGGTACTTAAGATAGGTAAATAAATTAGTGAAATCAATGTGAAGTGAAGTAGAAATTAGAAAATAATTGAAAAACTTAGTTGAGTTTAGAAGAGTTACACACTGGCAAATAGCAGGCAGTGCAGCAGAGGCAATGACCGTGAAGTCGGCACGTTCAGGAGAAGCCATCGCCCTCCCCACATAAGCGGAAGCTGTAGATTCAGCTGTCAGGGCATCGCCCGACCGGCTCACGTGTTTCTCAGTTGTCACATGTGAGCAAAGGCCCTCGCCTACATTCCAAGAGCCAATGACCGATGTTAAGAAGATTCTTCGAGAAGCTTTTCAAGAAGAGGCAATGACCGTGAAGTCGTTCACCTCCAGTGAACTGAAGTGAATAAATACGCGAGACGCAGTGGGCCAGACAGTAGTAGTTTGCAGCTCAGTTTCGGTTCGAGTTCAGTTCCAGTACAGTTCAGTCGGTGCTGAAGACCGTCATGCAGGAAGAGACTACATCGTACACAGAAGCACCAAGTCCGCCACTGTAATGGAATAGCAAGCAGCAGCCTCGCCGCCTGAAGACAGAAGTCAGAAGGTATTTGAAGACTGATTTTTACGTACCCGGGTGACTCGTGAGGATGGGAAGGAGACGGCCTCACATCAGCAGTCACCTGTGAGCTGGTGATGAAAATCTGACAGCCGAAGACTGGCAAGCTGGAGTCTGTTGTTCGAGTCCGGGACGCTGACCGACGCACAACACTGACACACGCGGCCGCATAGAGAAGAGAAACACTGGGACGCCACGTCCGAGGTATCACCATCCAATTCAAGACTTCGTTCTCAATAATTAAACGGGCCACCTCACGATGCGTGTCTCCAGTCAACTGGGCGAAACAGCGACACGAGATACACACTGCCAGGTATAATCAGACGCCGTCGCTCAATCAGCAGAGGCTTCGCAAACGACACAGCTGCCACTCCCCCAGCCAGAACAATCCAGTAAGGAAACCATTGTACAAATCTTCAATAAAAGTTGTGTTATGTAAAATGCTGTTTCATTCTACCTTATACCCGACCCAAGGAAGAACTCACCTTGCCCACGTGTTGTTAAGAGAGGAAAAGTAATTTATTTAGTGTTTTTCACCCTGACATAATGCTTTAAAATTAAATGCCCTTTGCAGTAATGCTCATCCTGACAATTGACTAGCATCAAAAGAGGTCACCCAGTTACATTCTGGAAATCTAGAAAAACGGAATCAATATTAAATCCTCTGCAGATTCCACTCAACACATCTTTGAGTATACAGCTACTTCTGTTTCATAAGAACGATGTTTTTTAAATCTTCGAGGTAAAAGTTTGATCACAATATATGTTCCAAAATCCGACTGCATATCGACGTTGATGCTATGGTTCTGTAATTTAGTGGATTACTCCTATTGCCTTTCTTGAGTATTAGTGCGACCTGTGAAATTTTCCTGTCCTTGTGTACGGATCTTTCGACGAGCGAGCTGTTCTTTATATTGTTAATTGTGAAGCTATTGTATCAGCGTACTCTCATAGGAACTCAATTCACATACATTCCGGACCGTAAAAATTGCTTTTTTTAAATGATTTGAGTTTCTTCACTACTCCGAGGGCATTTAATGCAAAATTATTCTTATTGGCAGCTGTTCTTGATTCAAATTATGAAATATTTAATCCGTCTTCTTTGTTGAAGGAATTTCGGAGGGCTTTGTTTAGCAAATCTGCATTGGTAGTACTGTCATCGATATTATTTCCTTTGTTATCGCGCAAGAAAGCGCTGATTGTGCCTTCTCGCTAGATATATAACATACGAGCAAAATCTCTTTGGATTTACTACCAGGTTTCCAGACAAAAGTCCTTTATGGTAACTAATAAAAGCAGTTCATGTTGATATCCGCACTACATTTCGAGCTTTTGTAAAAGATCGGCAATTCTCCAGCGGTGTTATGATCCGGTTTGTGTAGTCGTTTTTTAATTTGTTTGGTATAAATCTTTCAGTTGCTTTCGATACTATTTGTTTGAGTTCCAGCTATATCAGGGTACATTGTTAATGAAGGAGGAATGGAAATTGTCTCTCAGTAAACAGTGAAGCGAATTTTTATCTTGTTTTTTGAATAGAAGTATTTTTAGTGGATTTAGGAGTTACGGTACTTACTCTCGCTACAACAACCCTGTGTTCACTAATTGCTGTATCCGTTTTGATGCTCGTTACTCGCTCAGGATAATTTGCTCCTAAGAGATCAACAGTGTTTTTACAATCACTTAGGATTCTAATAGGTTCGTGAACTAATTACTTTAAATAATTTTCACAGAATGTGTTTAGCACAATTTCGCATGATGTTTCATGGGTACCTTCGGATTTAAACACGTATTTTCACCAACATATCGAGGGCAAGTTAAAGTCACCACCAACTATAACTGTTTGAGTCGGGTACGTGTTTGAAATTACACTGAAGTTTTGTTTCAACCTTTCAGCAAGTGTATTATTTCAGCTGGGAGGTCAGTAAAACGATCCAGTTATTATTTTATCCGGTTGTCAAGAATGACATGTATCCATACTAACTCACAGGAACTATCTACTTGCATTTCGGTACAAGATAAACTGCTTCTAACAGCAACAAACACGCGACTGCCAGCTGTATTTAGCCTATCCTTTCTGAACACCGTTAGGTTCTTCGCAAAAAATGTCGCCCAAGCATAACTTTAAGTATCTATAACGATTAGAATATCAGTACTTTGTAATAGCCACCTGCAGTTGGCCCCAAACTGTGCTCTTCATGGCATCTGGAAGGACCCGTTCCACATCTGGATTGGGCCCACCGGGTATGCAGACGGGCTTTCTTCCCTTCCTTGGCAGCCATATCCCTAAGGGTCTCCATAACGCGCCTGACATTGGACCTCCCAGCTACCAATGATCCAACCCTTTGTGAGTGCACGGATCTTGCAGGCCGAGAGGTTTCCTTTGAAATAGGGCAAGCGACTGCATCTGACTGAGGGACATTGTCAGCCGCAGATAGCACCTGGAATCTGTTTTTCAGCCTAACCGGAGTGGCCTCCCCGGGAAGTCTTCTGTGGTCTGCCCCCTCCCCCTTCATATTCAGACGTCGTTTCAGAACACCCACACCGTTGTTTGAGGAACTGTACATTCCTGTCCTTGCCTTCTTGTGGACTTGAGAGGGCTCTGTGTGAACGCGTCTCGGATATGCTCTACGTTAGCATCGCACGTGCGTTGCTGACCAATGCCCTTCCCTGTGGGTATACAACCAACTTTCAAGTATTTTGTATACCACTAATAAATCTACAAGTGCAGAGGCGGCTTCTTGCTGTATCGCCGGCGAAATGACGTTGGACGTGAACAATGGACTGAACTCATGCAAATTCCAACACACACAGCGATTTCTCTTGTAAAGTTGTAGCCATGCTGTAGTGTTGGCGGAGCGGTTAACTCTCTGGAGTTTCATACGTCTAAAATTTCTCACACCGTCATTCAGCGACCTCACGTGGAATTTAATTCATTTTCTCTAGCCACTTAAGAAACGGGATTGGTTCACCTTAAAAGTTTATGATCTATTTAATAGTACACCTTTGCCCAATCCTAAAGTCGACGAGACGTCAAAACCAACTTTCCACGTCTTCACAGCATAGGCCGAAGGTCCAACGCAGTTCTAGAAATCAGGTGGTAATGGGATCCTAGTAATCAACTTTTCAATATCTTCCTTCCTTCCTGGAGATTACTAAAATCTTTCGTTATTTTGTTTAGAGATGAAGGGTAATGAGTGAAGCAGAGCGTCATGGAGTAAATCGGCCATGGTTAGCATCCACATCCATCCCTCTTTCTGAGTTGTCTTTTAAGTAGGGAACTATTCCTACGACCAACAAAGCTAAACAGTTTCTTTCATTCCATTAGTCATAAATTTCAGTAAATAGTCCGATAGTAAATATATCATGATCAGACACCTAAGATTCTCAGATTAACTGCTAGTTGCGTTTACTGTAAACAGTTACCAGTGTTACAACACAGCCCATTGTGCAGGTTCTATGACTTCTCCTTCTAAATCGAGAAATGTTTCTATGGAGATGGCAGGATTTTCTTTTTGGATACGACTATCTCCTTTCCGACGCAAAATAATTTTTTTACTGAGTCCCTCGCTCCTTCATATTGACGAATTAACACAGTAATTGCGTCGCTATGAAATACTATGGGTTCTATGACATCTCCTTCTAAATCGAGTAACGTTTCTGCGGAAACGACAGGATTTCCTTTTGGGATACGACTACCTCCTTCCCGAAGCACTATTCCTTCTTTATAGCATCCCTCGCTCCCTCAAATTGACCGGTTAACACAGAAATTGCGTCGCTATGAGATACCATGGGATCTATAACATCTCCATCTAAATCATGTAACGTTTCTATGGAAACGACAAGATTTTCTTTTGGGATACGAGTATCTACTTTCCGATGGACTATTCCTTCTTTACTGCATCCCACGCTTCCACACATTGACGAATTAACACAGAAATTATGTCGCTATCAAATACTATGTGTTCTATGACGTCTCCCTCTAAATCGGGTTACGTTTCTATGGAAACGAAAGGATTGTCTAATGGGATATGAGTATCTCCTTTTCGATGCACAATTCCTTCATTACTGCATTCCTCGCTCCCTCAGATCGACGAAATAACACAGAAATTGCGTCGCTATGAAATACTATTGGTTCTATGACATCTCCTTCTAAATCGAGTAACGATTCAATGGTAACGACAGGATTATCTATTTGGATACGATTATCTCCTTTCCGATGCACTATTCTATCCTTACTCCATTCTTCGCTCCATCTCACTGACGAATTAACAGAGAAATTGCGTCGCTATGAAATACTATGGGCTCTATGACTTCTGATTCTAAATCGAGTAACGTTTCTATGGAAACAAAAGGATTTTCTTTTGGGATACGTCTATCTCCTTTCCGATGCACTATTCCTTCTTTACTGCATCCATCGCTCCCTCACATTGACGAATTAATACAGAAATGGCATCGCTATGAAAATCAATGGGTTCTATGACATCTCCTTCTAAATCGAGTAACGTTTCTATGGAATCGACAGGATTTTCTTTTGGGATACGAGTATCTCCTTTCCGATGCACTATTCCTTCTTTTCTGCATCCCTCGCTCACTCACATGGACGAATAAACACAGAAATTGCGTCGCTATGAAATACTATGGGTTCTATGACATCTCCTTCTAAATCAAGTAACGTTTCTATGGAAACGCAGGATTTTCTTTTGGCATACGAGTATCTCCTTTCCTATGCACAAATCCATCTTTACTGCGTCCCTCGCTCCATCTCACTGACGAATTAACACAGAAATTGCGTCGCTATGAAATACTATGGGTTCTATGAATTATCCTTCTAAATAGAGTAACGTTTCTACGGAAACGACAGGATTTTCTTTTGGGATACGAGTATATCCGTTCCGATGGACTATTCCAACTTTACTGCATCCGATGCTCCATCACATTGGGGAATTAACACAGAAATTGCGTCGCTATGAAATACTATGGGTTCTATGACATCTCCTTCTAAGTCGAGTAACGTTTCTATGGAAACGACAGGATTTTCTTGTGGGATACGAGTATCTCCTTTCCGATGCACTATTCCTTCTTTACTGCATCCCCACGCTCCCTCACATTGAAGAATTAAAACAGAAATTGCGCCGCTATGAAATACTATGGGTTCACTGACATCTCTTCTAAATCGAGTGACGTTTCTATGGAAACGACAGGATTTTCATTTGGGATACGAGTATCTCCTTTCCGATGGACTATTCCTACTTTACTGCATCCGCTGCTCCATCACACTGACGAATTAACACAGAAATTGCGTCGCTATGAAATACTATGTGTTCTATGACATCTCTTTCTAAATCGAGTAACGTTTCAATGGAAACGAAAAGATTTTCTTTTGGGGTGCGCCTGCCTCTTATCCGATGCACTATTCTTTCTTTACTGCATCCCTCGCTCCCTCACATTGACGAATTAACACAGAAATTGCGTCGCTATGAAATACTGTAATTTCTATTTCATCTCTTTCTAAATCGAGTAACGTTTCTATGGTGACGACAGGATTTTCTTTATGGATACGAGTATCTCCTTTCCGATGCACTATTCTTTCCTTACTACATTCTTCACTCCATCTCACTGACGAAATAACGCAGACATTGCGGCGCTATGAAATACTATGGGCTCTATGACTTCTCTTTCTGAATTATCGTTTCTATGTAAACGACTGGTTTTTCTTTTGGGATACGAGTATCTCTTTTCCGATGCACTATTCCTTCTTTACTGCGTCCCTCGCTCCCTCAGATTGACGAATTAACACAAAATTGGGGCGCTCTGAATATCTGTGGGTTCTATGACATCTCCATCTGAATCGAGTAACGTTACTATGGAAACGACAGGAATTTCTTTTGGGAAACGAGTATCTCCTTTCCGATGCACCATTCCTTCTTCCCTGCATCCCTCGCTCCCTCACATTAACGAATTAACACAGAAATTGCGTCGCTATGAAATACTATGGGTTCTATGACATCTCCTTCTAAATCGAGTAACGTTTCTATGGAAACGACAGGATTTTCTTTTGGGATCCGAGTATCTCCTTTAAGATGCACCATTCCATCTTTACTGCATCCCCACGCTCCCTCACATTGACGAATTAACACAGAAATTGCGCTGCTATGAAATAATATGGGTTCTCTGACATCTCTTCTAAATCGAGTAACGTTTCTATGGAAACGACAGGATTTTCTTTTAGGATACGAGTATCCCCTTTCCGATGCACTAATTCTACTGTACTGCATCCCTGGCTCCATCACACTGACGAATTAACAAAGCAATTGCGTCGCTATGAAGTACTATGGGTTCTATGAATTATCCTTCTAAATCGAGTAACGTTTCTATGGAAACGAAAGGATTTTCAATTGGGATACGGCTTCCTCTTATCCGATGCTCTATCCATCTTTACTGCATCCCTCGCTCCCTCACATTGACGAATTAACACAGAAATTGCATTGCTATGAAATACTGTAATTTCTATGGCATCTCTTTCTAAATCGAGCAACGGTTCTTTGGTAACGACAGGATTTTCATTTTCGATACGAGTATCTCCTTTCCGATGCACTATTCTTTCCTTACTGCATTCTGCGCTCCATCTCACTGACGAATAAACACAGAAATTGCGTCGTTATGAAATCCAATGGGCTCTATGACTTCTCCTTCTAAATCGAGTAACGTCTCTATGGAAACGACTGGATTTTCTTTCGGGATACGTCTATCTCCTTTCCGATGCACTATTCCTTCATTACTGCATCCCTCGCTCCCTCACATTCACGAATTTACACAGAAATTGCGTCGCAATGAAATAATATGGGTTCTCTGACATCTCTTCTAAATCGAGTAACGTTTCTATGGAAACGACAGGATTTTCTTTTGGGATACGTCTATCTCCTTTCCGATGCACTATTCCTTCTTTACTGCATCCATCGCTCCCTCACATTGACGAATTAACACAGAAATGGCATCGCTATGAAAATCAATGGGTTCTATGACATCTCCTTCTAAATCGAGTAACGTTTCTATGGAAACGAAAGGATTTTCTTTTGGGGTGCGACTGCCTCTTATCCGATGCACTATTCCTTCTTTACTGCATCCCTCTCTCCCTCACATTGACGAATTAACACAGAAATTGCGTCGCTATGAAATACTGTAATTTCTATTTCATCTCTTTCTAAGTCGAGTAACGTTCCTATGGAAACGACAGGATTTTGTCTTGGGATACGACTATCTCCTTTCCGATGCAATTTTCCTTCTTTACTGCATCCCTCGCTCCCTCACATTGACGAATTAACACAGAAATTGCGTCGCTATGAAATACTATGCGTTCAATGACTTCTCCTTCAAAAGCGAGTAACGTTTCTATGGAAACGACAGGATTTTAGTTTGGGATACGAGTATCTCCTTTCCGATGCACTATTCCTTCTTTACTGCATCCATCGCTCCCTCACATTGACGAATTAACACAGAAATTGCGTCGCTATGAAAAACTATGTGTTCTATGACGTCTCCCTCCAAATCGAGTTACGTTTCTATGGAAACGACAGGATTTTCTTATGGGATTTGAGTATCTCCTTTCCGATGCACTAATCCTTCTTTACTGCACTCCTCGCTCCCTCACATCAACGAATTAACACAAAAATTGCGTCGCTATGAAATACTATTGGTTCTATGACATCTCTTTCTAAATCGAGTAACGTTTCAATGGTGACGACAGGATTTTCTTTTTGGATACGAGTATCTCCTTTCCGATGCACTATTCTTTCCTTACTACATTCTTCACTCCATCTCACTGACGAATTAACGCAGACATTACGTCGCTATGAAATACTATGGGCTCTATGACTTCTCTTTCTGAATTGAGTATCGTTTCTATGTAAACGACTGGTTTTTCTTTTGGGATACGAGTATCTCTTTTCCGATGCACTATTCCTTTTTTACTGCATCCCTCGCTCCCTCAGATTGACGAATTAACACAGAAATGGCGTCGCTCTGAAAATCTATGGGTTCTATGACATCTCCTTCTAAATCGAGTAACGTTTCTATGGAAACGACAGGATTTTCTTTTGGGATTCGAGTATCTCCTTTCCGATGCACTATTCCATCTTTACTGCATACCCACGCTCCCTCACATTGACGAATTAACACAGAAATTGCGCCGCTATGAAATAATATGGGTTCTCTGACATCTCTTCTAAATCGAGTAACGTTTCCATGGAAACGACAGGATATTCTTTTGGGATACGAGTATCCCCTTTCCGATGCACTACTTCTACTGTACTGCATACCTCGCTCCATCACACTGACGAATTAACACAGCAATTGCGTCGCTATGCAGTAGTATTGGTTCTATGAATTATCCTTCTAAATCGAGTAACGTTTCTATGGAAACGAAAGGATTTTAATTGGGATACGGCTGCCTCTTATCCGATGCTCTATCCATCTCTACTGCATCCCTCGCTCCCGCACATTGACGAAGTAACACAGAAATTGCGTTGCTATGAAATACTGTAATTTCTATGGCATCTCTTTCTAAATCGAGTAACGGTTCTTTGGTAACGACAGGATTTTCATTTTCGATACGAGTATCTCCTTTCCGATGCACTATTCTTTCCTTACTGCATTCTGCGCTCCATCTCACTGACGAATAAACACAGAAATAGCGTCGTTATGATATCCAATGGGCTCTATGACTTCTCCTTCTAAATCGAGTAACGTTTCTATGGAAACGACTGGATTTTCTTTCGGGATACGTCTATCTCCATTCCGATGCACTATTCCTTCTTTACTGCATCCCTCGCTCCCTCACATTCACGAATTTACACAGAGATTGCGTCGCTATGAAACACTATGCGTTCAATGACTTCTCCTTCTAAATCGAATAACGTTTCAATGGAAACGACAGGATATTCTTTTGGGATACGAGTATCCACTTTCCAATGCACTATTCCTTCTTTACTGCATCCCTCGCTCCCTCACATTGACGAATTAACACAGAAATTGCGTCGCCATGAATTACTATGCGTTCAATGACTTCTCCTTCGAAAGCGAGTAACATTTCTATGGAAACGAGTGGATTCTCTTTTGGGATACGAGTATCTCCATTCCGATGCACAGTTCCTTCTTTACTGTATCCCTCGCTCCCTCACATTGACGAATTAACACAGAAATTGCGTCGCTATAAGATACCATTGGGTCTATGACATCTCCATCTAAATCGAGTAACGTATCTATGGAAACGACAGGATTTTCTTTTGGGATACGAGTATCTCCTTTCCAATGCACTATTCCTTCTTTACTGCATCCCTCGCTTCCTCACATTGACGAATTAACACAGAAATTGTGTCGCTGAGAAATACCATATGTTCTATGACGTCTCCCTCTACATCGAGTTACGTTTCTATGGAAACGACAGGATTTTCTTATTTGATATGAGTATTTCCTATTCGATGCACTAGTCCTCCTTTACTGCATTCCTCGCTCCCTCGCATCGACGAATTAACACAGAAATTGCGCCGCTATTGGTTCTATGACATCTCCTTCAAAATCGAATAACGTTTCTATGGTAACGACATGATTTTCTTTTAGGATACGGGTATCTCCTGTCCGATGCACTATTCTTTCCTTACTGCATTCGTCGCTCCATCTCACTGACGAACTTACACACATATTGCGTCGCTATGAAATACTATGGGCTCTATGACTTCTCTTTCTAAATCGAGTAACATTGCTATGGAAACGACAGGATTTTCTTTTGGGATACGTCTATGTCCTTTCCGATGCACTATTCCTTCTTTACTGCATCCCTCGCTCCCTCACATTGACGAATTAACACTGAAATTGCGTCGCTATGAAACACTATGCGTTCAATGACTTCTCCTTCTAAATCGAGTAACGTTTCTATGGAAACGACAGGATTTTGTTTTGGGATACGAGTATCTCCTTTCCGATGCACTATTACTTCTTTACTGCATCCCTAGTTCCCTCAAATTGACGAATTAACACAGAAATTGCGTCGCTATGAAATACTATGGGTTCTATGACATCTCCTTCTGAATCGAGTAACGTTTCATTGGGATACGACAGGAATTTCTTTTGGGATACGAGTATCTCCTTTCCCATGCCCTATTCCTTCTTTACTGCATCCCTCGCTCCCTCACATTGACGAATTAACACAGAAATTGCGTCGCTATGAAATACTATGTGTTCTATGACTTCTATTTCTAAATCGAGTAACGTCTCTATGGAAACGACAGGAATTTCTTTTGGGAAACGAGTATCTCCTTTCCGATGCACTATTCCTTATTTACTGCATCCCTTGCTCCCTCACATTGACGAATTAACACAGAAATTGCGTCGCAATGAAATACTATGGGTTCTATGACATCTCCTTCTAAATAGAGTAACATTTCTATGGAAAGGACAGGATTTTCTTTTGGGATACGAGTATCCCCTTTCCGATGCACTATTCCTTCTGTACTGCATCCCTCGCTCCCTCACACTGACGAATTAACACCGCAATTGCGTCGCTATGAAATACTAAGGGTTCTATGAATTATCCTTCTAAATCGAGTAACGTTTCTATGGAAACGACAGGTATTTCTTTTGGGATACGACTATCTCCTTTCCGATGCTCAATTCCTAATTTACTGCATCATTCGCTCCCTCACATTGACGAATTAACACAGAAATTGCATCGCTATGAAATATTATGGGATCTATGACATTTCCATCTAATTCGAATAAGGTATCTGTGGAAACGACAGGATTTTCTTTTGGGATACCAGTATCTCCTTTCCGATGCACTATTCTTTCTTCACTGCATCCCTCGCTCCCTCACATTGATGAATTAACACAGAAATTCCGTCGCTATGAAATACTATGGGTATTAAGACGTCTCCTTCAAAATCGAGTTACGTTTCTATCGAAACGACAAGAATTTCTTTTCCGATACGAGTATCTCCTTTCCTATGCACAATTCCTTCTTTACTGCGTCCCTCGCTCCCTCACATTGACGAATTATAAAGGCACATTTGCATGCCGAGCGTGAGTTTCCTCGGAAACGCGAAATATTAATTAAATAAATAATCAGTGACAAATAAATAAAGCCTATGGCACACAACTGCAGCGCTGTGTCGCTGATAAAACAAAAGCACAATTACGTTACTCTTATGTTTGATTAAAAAAAAGGGAGCTCAGGTTGAAGTGGTGCGAGAAGCACGTATTATTTTTTATTGTCTGGCACACCGCCATATTTCATGTTATAGAAGAATACTGCGAGTTGCAACCACACTAGGCACTCGATTCTGTAAAGAATTATATTTATAAAAGTAAGTAGGATTATGAACTGTAGGCTTATTCATTGAATATATCTGATTTAACTAACTGTGTAACTTTTTTATGTTTAGTAGACAATCACCTCTGTACGACGTATTGGCATGGCTGGCAAATTATTGTAATATTGAGATTTAGATTATGAGTCCGCACCTACCGCAGCAGTCTTTGGAAACGATTTAATTACGAAGTCCGATTATTTCAGTTTTATTTCACGGTCAACTACGAGTAACATTGCCTTTACGAAAAAGCCATTGTCAAGCGTCTGATACCGATTAATTAAACGTCCACGTTCCAGATAAGCAAAATATTAATTACAATTGCAATCACAATCACCATCATACAGATAGAGTAATCAATATTTAAATAACAATATATTTTTATTTATTTATTTTATTTATTTTATATTGGCGACTGCGTGTCGGACTTGTTATTTTGTCATTTGTTACATTGTTCTCTTTGTTTCATGTAAAAAATCAACTTTCTGGACCTGGACGTCAATGTATGAGAGATAACAAAATCTGAAGATATTTTCCAATTCTGAAATTTTGCGGGAAGACGCAATGAAACTTGCAGGAAAATAATGGAAGACGCAGCATCTTTGCATTAGCAGGCTTGACCAGACGTATAATTCAGTGTATTAGCTTTTCAGTAAATTCTGTAGTGTTTCTTTTCCGCATAACAGTTTCAGTGATAAATTTCATTCTCAGTACTTTTCCCTAAACAATAACGTATGCAACAATACCAATACACGAGTGTACAATATGGCCGACTTCTGTACGATATCATGTAACATGGCCAGCAGCCATTACCGATAATCTCAAATTCAGTTTATATTTTTAAATTAACAGACAGCCATTGTTGCTACGAGCGATTCATGCTCAACTACATTTTATTTTAAAATCAGTGTCAAAAATTTTCTTGAAACATATATCACGTGTGGCATGGTAATAACTAGAAAACAATACGCAAAAATGGAACAGCAAGGACGTACTATTCAGACGCAATCCGACTCGGACGTGAGACAAGTGTTAGAAAATGACTTTACGACAGCAACCGGTAGTGACGATTCATCAAACATTGACGCAAGTGTTGACGAAAATTTTGACAATAGGCCGTCCACTACAAAAATTTCAAAATCTCAATCAGAGCCCATGTTAATGCATGACGTCACGTCTAATGACGCGGCGGGGGCAGAGACCTTGCAAACGGTAAACATTGCCGACATGTTACAAATGCTAATGAAACAAAACGCAGAAAATATGGCAACCATAAGGAAACAGAACGCCGAAAACATGGCAACCTTAAAGGCACAATTAGAGACACAAAATGAACAGTTAAAAACACAAAATAACGAAATCAAATCTGATCTCATAGCAATCAAGATAGGTAATGACACTTTGTGTAAACGTGTGGAACTTATAGACGCCACACTGACCAAACAGATGACCGAACTCAGTACTAAATTTTCCCAGCTCAATACGAGACAAGAAAAGACTACAACTGACGTAGCACTTTTACAGACACAAGTAAAAAACCTTAAAGTCACGTGTGAAGTTCTTACTGAACAAATTCAAACATATCCTTCAGTACATGACAGCCTTGAAAAACGAATTACTGACGTACAGAATAAATTTGACAATGTTGAACAACACCTGACTGACATCTTACAATCAGATGCCACAGCTCATTTTCAAAATATTAATAAAGAATTTCATGATTGGGTTGAGAACAAAGACAAACATTTTGATAGATGCTTACGTGAAAATTTACCAACAATTGTGCACGACTCCGTAGCGCAATACATTACTAATAACAAACAGCTGATCAGTGACGCAGTACAATCCGTCACTGCACCCATGAGACAATTCACCGATCAACTACAGTCTGAATGTAACGAAAATATCAGTCAAAATGTACAGTTCAGAAACCAATATACATTCGAGTATGATACACACATTCCGCACACGACAAATACACAAGAACAAAACACACCACGACTACAACACATACCACGATGTGGAAACACCAACACAAGCTATTATCATGGTAAACCACAGCAACATTATCGTAATTACTCGCCAGCTGAACATACCAGTAATTACAGTGGAATAAATCCATATCACAATGCGAAGGAAGATGAAAGCTTAATGAAACACAGGCAATTTCAGATTTTTATCCCAGAAAAACGAACCATTCATCCGGTGATTTTTCTTAAATCTTTTAGTAACGCATTTCCGCGCACTTGGAGTGACCGGAAAAAGATTTCATATATTGTCGGTTACATCCAAGGCGATGCAGCTGTCTGGGCATACAGTCAAGCTGACGTATGTACCACGTACAGTGAGTTTGAGCGTGCTTTTCTGAACAAATTCTGGTCGCAATCCGTCCAGGAGCGACTCAGAAGACAAATTTTAGAACCTGAAACTTTTAACAGTAAAAATGGTAACTTACGCAGATATTTTGAAAAATACTTGAACATGGGACATTTTTTAGACGAACCAGTCGCAACGCGTGATATACTCCGAGCGTTGAAGGCCAAATTGCCTTTCAACATTAAGGAAAAACTTCTACATATCCCGGATGACGATTCAGATTATTTTTTAACAGCTTTAGATTCGGTTGACATGTTACTTGAAGATCAGCGCTTCGCGCGGCAAAACAGCAGCCACAATGTTTACACTAGTGGTATGCAAAACATGCAGGCTTGCCAACACAATTCTGGCGCGCCCACAGTTGGATACGCGGTACAACAAAAACAGCAAACTCACATGCCGTCTCAGTACGGAAATCAAAATCAACACGCGTATTCCAATACAAACAATAGTTACAACAGTAATAACATTTCATGTGGCAATCCATACAAAAGGCACCGCGGTAATAACTACAACGGTAACAACGGATACAAAGGTAATAACAAAAACACAAACAGAAATAGAAATAATAATAACTACGAGCCAAGACAGCATCAAGGTTGGACTCGTAACGATCAGTACTTTCATTCAAACTCTGCTTTACCACAGCAGCCACCAGGTCAAAATTGGAGCATACCTTACGACCGACAGGTAATTTATAACGCACAACAGCAACAACAACCGCGAAAGTTTGGAGATCATAATAGGCAATATCCGAATGTGAATATAATAGAAATGACACCTGATGCACAACCTCAATCTGTGTCAGTACCTAGTACAAATGCTAATCCAACAAACTAGAAACAGTCACTACTTTGCCCCAGGTCGTGGCTGAAGAATTCTTGGGGGGCGACTTCAATGTTAATCAGTTATTTGACACCACACTTGAACAACAGAATAATGATATGCCGAGTAATTCTAAACAAAAACTACCTGTTTTATTTATAAGATACAACCACAATAACAATATATCAGATGAACTTTTACAAGACAGTACACAATGTCGTTTAAACACAAATGAAATTGTTTTAGCATCTACTACTGGTGTAGTAGGTGGGATTCCAACTACTATTATCCTAGATACAGGTGCAGCTGTGAGCGTTTTGTCTTTTAATTTCTATAAAAAGATGTGTGAATTGGAACCTGTGCCTGAGTTTCCTGCCCAAAACTGTAAAATAACTACTGCACTAGGTAATAAGTCATGTAGGGTTACGAAGCAAGTTTTTGTAAACGTTAAAATAGGTAATGGAACCGTACAATGGCCATTCCTGGTTGTACAAAACCTTGTGACAAATTGCGTATTAGGAATAGATATTATGAGCGAGAAGGACTGCATTACAGACTCCTCCAAAGGTAAATGTATTTTAAATGATAAAGGCAGTGTAATTATTATTGATTTGGACAGGAGAACTCTAAAGCATGACAAACACTGTACAGGGTACAAGGTACAGTTAGTACTTGACAAAGACATTCAAGACATGCAAACACACTCATCTGACACAGAGCTAATGGACTTGAAAACATTGCTTGATCATAAGATAAGTGAAGCTACAGCTCTCAGTGTACATGAACGTATAAAACTACAGGAAGTGTTATCCAAATATTTACAAGTTTTTACCGAACGATTAGGTGTTATCAACACGTATGTGTACAAGATTGAAGTTAAGCCTCACAAGATCTTCTACCATAAGACATATAACGTACCGTTATCTCAACGACCTGCTGTGTGGCAAGAATTAAAGCAAATGTTAGACTGGAAGGTCATTGAACCATCCAACTCACCTTATTGTAGTCCTCTACTTGTTGTCAAAAAATCAAGTGGAAGCATTAGGTTAGTGTTAGACGCACGAGCTATTAATGAAATAATTTTACCGGTTCACACAAAACCTGAAAATTTAGAAGAGCAATTACAGAAATTTCTAGATGCAAAATATTTTTCCACAATAGATCTCGCTAATTCGTTTTGGCAGGTGGGTATCACTCCTGATTCTCGGAAATATACTGCATTTATGTTCGGGGGGCGAACCTATCAGTTTTGTGTTCTACCCTTCGGACTGAATGTCAGCTCTGGGGTATTCATTACAACCCTGGATACCGTGCTTGGCGACGATTTAGTTGAGACAGTCACACACTACGTAGTGATATACTGATAGCTACACAATCTTGGAATGAACACGTTGACACTCTTCAAAGAATTTTAGAAAAATTTGCATAAGCTGGAGTCACAGCCAACCTAAGAAAATCAAAATTTGGTTGCAGTGAGATAAAGTATTTAGGACATATCATTAATTCACAGGGCATACGTCCGGATCCCAGTAAAGTAGATGCTATCAGAAACTTTCCTAGCCCTCGAACTAAAAAGCAGTTAAAATCATTCCTTGGGCTATGTTCATTTTTCAGACGTTTTTTGCCACAACCACTTTTGAACAGTAAACATCTGCTAAATCTACTCAGAAAGAATCAAGTTTGGATCTGGTCGGAACAGTGCCAAAATGACTTTAATACAATTAAACATGCTTTAGTGAATGCTAACATATTGAGCCATCCAGATTTCAATTTAGATTTTTGTATGACTTGTGACGCTTCACGTACTGGCTTGGGCTGTTGCTTATTTCAAGTTGTAAAGAATAAAGAGGAGGAACAGATAAGAATTATTGGGTTTGCGAGTCGCACTCTAACTGAATGTGAGCGTACATACTCCACTACTGAGTTAGAAACACTTTCCATAGTATGGGAATTCAAGAAATTCAATTATTATTTATTTGGAAAACATACGGTAATTTACACCGATCACCAGGCCCTGACATTTTTGTTAACTTGTAAACTTGTACATCCTAGACTATCACGATGGGCAGTTACACTTCAGAACTACTCTTTTGAAATTAAGTACATAAGAGGTAAGGACAACACCATTGCAGACACATTGTCTAGACTTCCACAAGGTATGAATGATACCAACAGTGACTTAGAAAATATAAATGACTACAGGATTCTCTTAATGCAAGACAAGCAGTATCACCAATATTATATTGATATGTGCAGAAACATGGCTGAATTACAAAAATCTGATCCTCACTGGTATAAGATAATAACATTACTGGTAGAAAAACACAATCATCCTTTGACTAAGTATTACAAGTTACACAATGATGTGTTATTTTACCGCCGACATCCAAATGTTACTAACTGGTGTGTATGCATTCCCAAAGAGTCTGAACGTAATCTAATTTGGCACACACACTTATTTTGGGGTCATTATGGGACGAAAAAGTGTTTGGCAAAGCTCAGTACATACTGTTATTTTAGCAATATGAGAAGAAAAATTTACAGGGAACTAAAAACATGTGTCATATGTCAAAAATCAAAACCTCAGAATTTATCCACAAAAACAGATTTACATTCTATTTTACCTAGTAAACCCCTGGAAATTCTGTGCACTGACATCAGTGGACCGCATCCAGCAAGCTCTGGAGGCGTCAAATATATCTTAGCTTTTTACGATATATTTTCTAAACATGTAAAACTTTATGCTTTAAAATACGCCACTGCAAATGCTATTATACGAAGATTCTCAAGTGATTACCTGACGCACGTGGGAAAACCTAAAGCAATTCTATCAGATAATGCAGCATACTACTCTGGGTACAAACGGAGAAATTTCTTGAAGGACAATAACATTAAAAGTATATTTATTTCGAGGTTTAGTCCACAATGTAACGCGACTCAGAGACTTTTCCGAGAATTAAATCGATTCATGAGGACCTATATTTCATCAAAACATACTAATTGGGTGTCCTACCTAAGTCTTTTCGAAGACGTACACAATAACTTAAATATTTACGATACGAATTACACACCTAACGAGATCATGTTCAATTGCAAACAGAACGATCAGTGGATAGAACCATTACCTAAGTTGTCAGACAAGGAAATCACACCTGAACAGAAAATAAAAGAAGTATTGACTACATTGACACATCACGCACAAATACGAAACAAGCATCACAGAAACATAATAAAAAGAAAACAAAAATTCGAGGTAGGAATGCTTGTACTACTTTGTACTCATCATAAATCTGTAGCACTCAAACGACGCAACACTAAGTGGCGTCTGCTATATGAAGGACCGTATATAATTGTTAACATACCCCATCCTGGTGCGTATCTGTTACAACATCCTAGAACTAACAAAATTATTGGGCTATACGCACACCGAGATCTTAGAGCATTTCATGCTGAATAATGTCAAAGTCATACCCATCAAAATATTGCTAAGCAACTCGAAAAACTCTGTTGTTACAACACAGATAATAAGTAGTATAGAAATTTTCATTTCAGCGGTTCCAGTGACGCAGTTGAAGACAGAAGAACTCTTCTTTCAGCATGCGCCTCCACCTGAAAGACGGAATATTAAAGTAAAATTTATGATTACGTAGCAGTGGATGACATATTAATTTTTCACGGAACATTTGTTACTGAAGGTACCACTGACTTGGTGTGACACCTGACGAACTGACAGACGTCATCTGTGAAGCGATCTTTTACTTTGAGAAATAGATTAGACGCACATCTCTCAACACGAAAAGCATCTATCAGTAGTCAAGGCCACACAGACACTCTACACACACGCACAAAACGCGAGGAATCGAACATTTTCTCTCTCTCACTATTTTGAATATTTATTGAGTAGTGAAAACGCCTGGTCTTGCCTACTGATGTAATGAATGTTGTGTCTAACCTATCTTAATTTCAGATGACATCACAAAAAAAAAAAACATCGATAATATCCCAGCAAAACCGCTAAAGAGGATGTAAATATCTGCAATTCATGTAATCAAATGTGACACAATGTAATAACCTATAGCGATGTAATGATGATGTAAACATGTTTATGTGCAACTATATTATGTTTATGCTAAGAAAATATGTGACGTGTGTATGTATAATTACTTATTTTTTTAACTGATGTATAGTGCAACTGTTACTATGTAAAAATTTGAAAAAAACGAGTGCCAAAAAGACATTGTAGTCCTCTACATGTTGTCAAAAAATCAAGTGGAAGCATTAGGTTAGTGTTAGACGCACGAGCTATTAATGAAATAATTTTACCGGTTCACATTTAGGTGAGCTATATTCAGCAAAAAACTGAAAATGTGAAGTGCATAATTCGTGCATCGTCTAGTGACATTACTACAGTACCCAACTTCAAGATGTTAACTGGATTAAATGGACACAAAGTGCCTGTCCAGAAAACAACACGACGGGTGGAAGAATTTTGGTTGGAACTTCAGGGAATGAAATGTTCTCGAAATGTGACGGACACTCTTACCTGGACTGTCCAAGGATCGACGCCAGCTATGTGCCGTCCGAGGTTCTGCAACCAAGCTTCCACGGAATCTAAGAAACGAACTGCACGTGGACCAATTACTCGACAGGTCACGTCTGATCTGTAATAAGCAATGCTTTTAGTCACAACGAACTGCATCACTACGACTATAATGGAAATGAGAAATGGACACGCTTATTTATTAATCACGTTGTTATACAACGATGTTACTGTGATCAAAAAACTTTACCACGACAATACTAACCTGTAAAAAATTGTTGTGCAGCGGATGAATATGAACTGTAATAACGACACGATGTGTATAGGTCAACGCACCTGAAAAATACGGACATTTTTCTTTGAAGTATTTCAAAACAATACTATGTAACTAAGAACATTCAACAATCTAAGTTGTATTGTGTTATAACAAATATTGTAAATTTAAAACTGAGTTACCTGTCATAGAATGTAGTCTTCATATGTAATCTTGGTTGAATATTTTCTTTGTGCAACGACTGAAAAACGCGCGCACACGAACAATATGAACTGCAATACTGTGCCGCGTGATCTAACTGTACGATATAACGGCAGTGCCGCAGTTACACAGACGCTTCTGCGCATGCGCGCACTCTATCTGCCAACATTAGAACTTTTACGGCGCACCCGCGTCATTCAAATTTTGTATATAATGTGTATAATGTGTAATGTAAGTCATGTAAATAGTTGTAGATAACTTAGATTTTCTTGTGCCTTTTGGTGAATTGCTCGCCTGCAGGTGTGTCCTTTCGCCTCGCAATTCAGGGGGCAATATAAAGGCACATTTGCATGCCGAGCGTGAGTTTCCTCGGAAACGCGAAATATTAATTAAATAAATAATCAGTGACAAATAAATAAAGCCTATGGCACACAACTGCAGCGCTGTGTCGCTGATAAAACAAAAGCACAATTACGTTACTCTTATGTTTGATTAAAAAAAAGGGAGCTCAGGTTGAAGTGGTGCGAGAAGCACGTATTACTTTTTATTGTCTGGCACACCGCCATATTTCATGTTATAGAAGAATACTGCGAGTTGCAACCACACTAGGCACTCGATTCTGTAAAGAATTATATTTATAAAAGTAAGTAGGATTATGAACTGTAGGCTTATTCATTGAATATATCTGATTTAACTAACTGTGTAACTTTTTTATGTTTAGTAGACAATCACCTCTGTACGACGTATTGGCATGGCTGGCAAATTATTGTAATATTGAGATTTAGATTATGAGTCCGCACCTACCGCAGCAGTCTTTGGAAACGATTTAATTACGAAGTCCGATTATTTCAGTTTTATTTCACGGTCAACTACGAGTAACATTGCCTTTACGAAAAAGCCATTGTCAAGCGTCTGATACCGATTAATTAAACGTCCACGTTCCAGATAAGCAAAATATTAATTACAATTGCAATCACAGTCACCATCATACAGATAGAATAATCAATATTTAAATAACAATATATATTTATTTATTTATTTTATTTATTTTATAGAATTAACACAGAAATTGCGTCGCTATGAAATACTATGGGTTCTATGACTTCTATATCTAAATCGAGTAACGTCTCTATGGAAACGACAGGATTTACTTTTGGGATACGAGTATCTCCTTGCCGATGCACTAATCCTCCTTTTCAGCATCCCTCGCTCCCCACATTGACGAATTAACACAGAAATTGCGTCGCAATGAAATATTATGGGATCTATGATATCTCCATCTAAATCGAGTAACGTTTCTGTGGAAACGGCAGGATTTTCTTTTGGGATACGAGTATCTCCTTTCCGATGCACTATTCCTTCTTTACTGCATCCCTCGCTCCCTCACATTGACGAATTAACACAGAAATTGCGTCGCTATGAAATACAATGTGTTCTATGACTTCTATTTCTAAATCGAGTAACGTCTCTATGGAAACGACAGGAATTTCCTTTTGGAAACGAGTATCTCCTTCCCGATGCACTATTCCTAATTTACTGCATCTCTTGCCCCCTCACATTGACGAATTAACACAGAAATTGCGTCGCTATGAAATACTATGGGTTCTATGACATCTCCTTCTAAATCGAGTAACATTTCTATGGAAAGGACAGGATTTTCTTCTGGGATACGGGTATCCCCTTTCCGATGCACTGTTCCTTCTGTACTGCATCCCTCGCTCCATCACACTGACGAATTAACACAGCAATTGCGTCGCTATGAAATACTATGGGTTCTACGAAT
The DNA here is from genome assembly GCF_021461385.2 of Schistocerca piceifrons. Classification (NCBI taxonomy): domain Eukaryota; kingdom Metazoa; phylum Arthropoda; class Insecta; order Orthoptera; family Acrididae; genus Schistocerca; species Schistocerca piceifrons. The sequence continues at coordinate 1,971,493 of NW_025728275.1, forward strand.
TATCCTTCTAAATCGAGTAACGTTTCTATGGGGACGACAGGTATTTCTTTTGGGATACGACTATCTCCTTTCCGATGCTCAAATCCTTCTTTACTGCATCATTCGCTCCCTCACATTGACGAATTAACACAGAAATTGCATCGCTATGAAATATTATGGGATCTATGACACCTCCATCTAATTCGAGTAAGGTTACGTTGGAAACGACAGGATTTTCTTTTGGCATACGAGTATCCCCTTTCCGATGCACTATTCCTTGTGTACTGCATCCCTCGCTCCATCACACTGACGAATTAACACAGCAATTGCGTCGCAATGAAGTACTATGCGTTCTTTGAATTATCCTTCAAAAACGAGTAACGTTTCTATGGAAACGACAGGTATTTCTTTTGGGATACGACTATCTCCTCTCCGATGCAGTATTCCTTCTTTACTGCATTCCTCGCTCCCTCACATTGACGAATTAACACAAAAATTGTGTCGCTATGTATACTATGGGTACCATGACGTCTCCCTCTAAATCGAGTAACGTTTCTATGGAAACTACCGGATTTTCTTTTGGGATACGAGTATCTCCTTTCCGATGCACTATTCCTTTCTTACTGCATCCCCCGATCAATCACACTGACGAATTAACACAGAAATTGCGTCGCTTTGAAATACTATGGGTTCAACGAATTCTGCTTCTAAATCGAGAAACGGTTCTACGGAAACGACAAGATTTACTTTTGGGATACGAGTATCTCCTTTCCGATGCACTATTCGTTCTTTACTGCATCCCTCGCTCCCTCACATTGACGAATTAACACAGAAATTGCGTCGCTAAGAAATACTATGGGTTCTACGACATCTCTTTCTAAATCGAGTAACGTTTCTATGGAAACGACAGGACTTTCTTTTGGGATACGAGTATCTCCATTCCGATGCACTATTCCTTCTTCACTGCATCCCTCGCTCCCTCACATTGACCAATTAACACAGAAATTGCGTCGCTATGAAATACAATATGTTGTATGGTATCTCTTTCTAAATCGAGCAACGTTTCTATGGAAACGACAGGATCTTCTTTTGGGACACAACTATCTCCTTTCCAATGCAATTTTCCTTCTTTACTGAATCCCTCGCTCCCTCACAATGACGAATTAACCCAGAAATTGCGTCGCTATGAAATACTATTAGTTCTATGAAATCACCTTCTAAATAGAGTAACGTTTCTACGGAAACGAAAGGATTTTCTTTTGGGATACGAGTATCTCCTTTCCGATGCACTATTCCTTCTTTACTGCATCGCTAGCTCCATCACATTGACGAATTAACACAGAAAGGGCGTCGCTATGAAATACTATGGGTTCTATGACACCTCCGTCTAAATCGAGTACCGTTTCTATGGAAACGACAGGATTTTTTATTTGGGATACGAGTATCTCCTTTCCGATGTACTATTCCTTCTGTACTGCATCCCTCGCTCACTCACATTGACGAATTAACACAGAAATTCCGCCGCTATGAAATACGATGGGTATTAAGACGTCTCCTTCAAAATTGAGTTACGTTTCTATGGAAACGACAAGAATTCGTTTTGCGATACGAGTATCTCCTTTCCTATGCACAATTCCTTCTTTACTGCGTGCCTCGCTCCTTCACATTGACGAATTAACACTGATATTGCGTCACTATGAGATACTATGAGTTCTGTGACATCTCCTTCTAAATCGTGTAACGTTTCTATGGAAAGGACAGGATTTTCTTTTGGGATACGAGTATCCCCTTTCCGATGCACTCTTCCTTCTGTACTGCACCCCTCGCTCCATCACACTGACGAATTAACACAGCAATTGCGTCGCAATGAAATACTATGTTTTCTATGAATTATCCTTCTAAATCGAGTAACGTTACTATGGAAATGACAGGTAATTCTTTTGGGATACGACTATCTCGATTCCGATGCTCAATTCCTTCTTTACTGCATCCCTCGCTCCCTCACATTGACGAATTAACAAAGAAATTGCGTCGCTATGAAATACTATGGGTTCTATGACATCTCCTTCTAAATCGAGTAACATTTCTATGGAAAGGACAGGATTTTCTTCTGGGATACGGGTATCCCCTTTCCGATGCACTATTCCTTCTGTACTGCATCCCTCGATCCATCACACTGACGAATTAACACAGCAATTGCGTCGCTATGAAATACTATGTGTTCTATGAATTATCCTTCTAAATCGAGTAACGTTTCTATGGAAACCACAGGTATTTCATTTGGGATACGACTATCTCCTTTCCGATGCTCAATTCCTTCTTTACTGCATCATCCGCTCCCTCACATTGACGAATTAACACAGAAATTGCATCGCTATGAAATATTATGGGATCTATGACATCTCCATCTAATTCGAGTAAGGTTTCTTTGGAAACGACAGGATTTTCTTTTGGGATATCAGTAACTCCTTTCCGATGCACTATTCTTTCTTCACTGCATCCCTCGCTCCCTCACATTGACGAATTAACACAGAAATTCCGTCGCTATGAAATACTATGGGTATTAAGACGTCTCCTTCAAAATCGAGTTACGTTTCTATGGAAACGACAAGAATTTCTTTTGCGATACGAGTATCTCCTTTCCTGTGCACAATTCCTTCTTTACTCCGTCCCTCGCTCCCTCACATTGACGAATTTACACAGATATTGCGTCACTATGAGATACTATGGGTTCTGCGACATCTCTTTCTAAATCGTGTAACGTTTCTATGGAAAGGACAGGATTTTCTTTTGGCATACGAGTATCCCCGTTCCGATGCACTACTCCTTGTGTACTGCATCCCTCGCTCCATCACACTGACGAATTAACACAGCAATTGCGTCGCTATGAAGTACTATGCGTTCTTTGAATTATCCTTCTAAAACGAGTAACGTTTCTATGGAAACGACAGGTATTTCTTTTGGGATACGACTATCTCCTTTCCGATGCTCAATTCCTTCTTTACTGCATCCCTCGCTCCCTCACATTGACGAAATAACACGGAAATTGCGTCGCTATGAACTACTGTGCGTTCAATGACTTCTATTTATAAATCGAGTAACGTCTCTGTGGAAACGACAGGATTTTCTTTTGGGATACGAGTATCCCCTTTCCGATGCACTATTCCTTGTGTACTGCATCCCTCGCTCCATCACACTGACGAATTAACACAGCAATTGCGTCGCAATGAAGTACTATGCGTTCTTTGAATTATCCTTCAAAAACGAGTTACGTTTCTATGGAAACGACAGGTATTTCTTTTGGGATACGACTATCTCCTCTCCGATGCAGTATTCCTTCTTTACTGCATTCCTCGCTCCCTCACATTGACGAATTAACACAAAAATTGTGTCGCTATGAATACTATGGGTTCCATGACGTCTCCCTCTAAATCGAGTAACGTTTCTATGGAAACTACCGGATTTTCTTTTGGGATACGAGTATCTCCTTTCCGATGCACTATTCCTTTCTTATTGCATCCCTCGATCAAGCACACTGACGAATTAACACAGAAATTACGTCGCTTTGAAATAGTATGGGTTCAACGAATTCTACTTCTAAATCGAGTAACGGTTCAACGGAAACGACAGGATTTACTTTTGGGATACGAGTATCTCCTTTCCGATGCACTATTCGTTCTTTACTGCATCCCTCGCTCCCTCACATTGACGAATTAACACAGAAATTGCGTCGCTATGAAATACTATGGGTTCTACGACATCTCTTTCTAAATCCAGTAACGTTTCTATGGAAACGACAGGACTTTCTTTTGGGATACGAGTATCTCCTTTCCGATGCACTATTCCTTCTTCACTGCATCCCTCGCTCCCTCACATTGACCAATTAACACAGAAATTGCGTCGCTATGAAATACAGTATGTTGTATGGTATCTCTTTCTAAATCGAGCAACGTTTCTATGGAAACGACAGGATCTTCTTTTGGGACACAACTATTTCCATTCCGATGCAATTTTCCTTCTTTACTGAATCCCTCGCACCCTCACAATGACGAATTAACCCAGAAATTGCGTCGCTATGAAATACTATTAGTTCTATGAAATCACCTTCTAAATAGAGTAACGTTTCTACGGAAACGAAAGGATTTTCTTTTGGGATACGAGTATCTCCTTTCCGATGCACTATTCCTTCTTTACTGCATCGCTAGCTCCATCACATTGACGAATTAACACAGAAAGGGCGTCGCTATGAAATACTATGGGTTCTATGACACCTCCGTCTAAATCGAGTACCGTTTCTATGGAAACGACAGGATTTTTTATTTGGGATACGAGTATCTCCTTTCCGATGTACTATTCCTTCTGTACTGCATCCCTCGCTCACTCACATTGATGAATTAACACAGAAATTCCGCCGCTATGAAATACTATGGGTATTAAGACGTCTCCTTCAAAATCGAGTTACGTTTCTATGGAAACGACAAGAATTCGTTTTGCGATACGAGTATCTCCTTTCCTATGCACAATTCCTTCTTTACTGCGTGCCTCGCTCCTTCACATTGACGAATTAACACTGATATTGCGTCACTATGAGATACTATGAGTTCTGTGACATCTCCTTCTAAATCGTGTAACGTTTCTATGGAAAGGACAGGATTTTCTTTTGAGATACGAGTATCCCCTTTCCGATGCACTCTTCCTTCTGTACTGCACCCCTCGCTCCATCACACTGACGAATTAACACAGCAATTGCGTCGCTATGAAATACTATGTTTTCTATGAATTATCCTTCTAAATCGAGTAACGTTACTATGGAAATGACAGGTAATTCTTTTGGGATACGACTATCTCGATTCCGATGCTCAATTCCTTCTTTACTGCATCCCTCGCTCCCTCACATTGACGAATTAACAAAGAAATTGCGTCGCTATGAAATACTATGGGTTCTATGACATCTCCTTCTAATTCGAGTAACATTTCTATGGAAAGGACAGGATTTTCTTCTGGGATACGGGTATCCCCTTTCCGATGCACTATTCCTTGTGTACTGCATCCCTCGATCCATCACACTGACGAATTAACACAGCAATTGCGTCGCTATGAAATACTATGGGTTCTATGAATTATCCTTCTAAATCGAGTAACGTTTCTATGGAAACCACAGGTATTTCTTTTGGGATACGACTATCTCCTTTCCGATGCTCAATTCCTTCTTTACTGCATCATTCGCTCCCTCACATTGACGAATTAACACAGAAATTGCATCGCTATGAAATATTATGGGATCTATGACATCTCCATCTAATTCGAGTAAGGTTTCTTTGGAAACGACAGGATTTTCTTTTGGGATATCAGTATCTCCTTTCCGATGCACTATTCTTTCTTCACTGCATCCCTCGCTCCCTCACATTGACGAATTAACACAGAAATTCCGTCGCTATGAAATACTATGGGTATTAAGACGTCTCCTTCAAAATCGAGTTACGTTTCTATGGAAACGACAAGAATTTCTTTTGCGATACGAGTATCTCCTTTCCTGTGCACAATTCCTTCTTTACTCCGTCCCTCGCTCCCTCACATTGACGAATTAACACAGATATTGCGTCACTATGAGATACTATGGGTTCTGAGACATCTCTTTCTAAATCGTGTAACATTTCTATGGAAAGGACAGGATTTTCTTTTGGCATACGAGTATCCCCTTTCCGATGCACTATTCCTTGTGTACTGCATCCCTCGCTCCATCACACTGACGAATTAACACAGCAATTGCGTCGCTATGAAGTACTATGCGTTCTTTGAATTATCCTTCTAAAACGAGTAACGTTTCTATGGAAACGACAGGTATTTCTTTTGCGATACGACTATCTCCTTTCCGATGCTCAATTCCTTCTTTACTGCATCCCTCGCTCCCTCACATTGACGAAATAACACAGAAATTGCGTCGCTATGAAATACTGTGCGTTTAATGACTTCTATTTATAAATCGAGTAACGTCTCTGTGGAAACGACAGGATTTTCTTTTGGGATACGAGTATCCCCTTTCCGATGCACTATTCCTTGTGTACTGCATCCCTCGCTCCATCACACTGACGAATTAACACAGCAATTGCGTCGCAATGAAGTACTATGCGTTCTTTGAATTATCCTTCAAAAACGAGTAACGTTTCTGTGGAAACGACAGGTATTTCTTTTGGGATACGACTATCTCCTCTCCGATGCAGTATTCCTTCTTTACTGCATTCCTCGCTCCCTCACATTGACGAATTAACACAAAAATTGTGTCGCTATGAATACTATGGGTTCCATGACGTCTCCCTCTAAATCGAGTAACGTTTCTATGGAAACTACCGGATTTTCTTTTGGGATACGAGTATCTCCTTTCCGATGCACTATTCCTTTCTTACTGCATCCCTCGATCAAGCACACTGACGAATTAACACAGAAATTGCGTCGCTATGAAATACAATATGTTGTATGGTATCTCTTCCTAAATCGAGCAACGTTTCTATGGAAACGACAGGATCTTCTTTTGGGATACGACTATCTCCTTTCCGATGCAATTTTCCTTTTTTACTAAATCCCTCGCTCCCTCACAATGACGAATTAACACAGAAATTGCGTCGCTATGAAATGCAATTAGTTCTATGAAATCACCTTCTAAATAGAGTAACGTTTCTACGGAAACGAAAGAATTTTCTTTTGGGATACGAGTATCTCCTTTCCGATGCACTATTCCTTCTTTACTGCATCGCTAGCTCCATCACATTGACGAATTAACACAGAAAGGGCGTCGCTATGAAATACTATGGGTTCTATGACACGTCCGTCTAAATCGAGTACCGTTTCTATGGAAACGACAGGATTTTTTATTTGGGATGCGAGTATCTCCTTTCCGATGTACTATTCCTTCTTTACTGCATCCCTCGCTCGGTCACATTGACGAATTAACACAGTAATTGCGTCGCTATTAACTACTACTATGTGTTCTATGACATCTCCTTCTAAATCGAGTAACGTTACTATGGAAACTACAGGATTTCTTTTGGGATACGAGTATCACGCTTTCGATGCACTATTCCTACTGTACTGCATCCCTCGCTCACTCACATTGACGAATTAACACAGAAATTGCGTCGCTATGGAATTTTATGGGTTCCATGACATCCCTTTCTAAATCGAGTAACGTTTCTTTGGAAATGACAGGATTTTCCTTAGGGATACGAATATCTCCTTTCCGATGCACTATTCCATCTTTACTGCATAACTCGCTCACTCACAATGACGAATTAACACAGAAATTGCGTCGCTATGAAATACTATGGGTTCTACGACATCTCTTTCTAAATCGAGTAACGTTTCTATGGAAAGGACAGGACTTTCTTTTGGGATACGAGTATCTCGTTTCCGATGCACTATTCCTTCTTTACTGCATCCCTCGCTCCCTCGCATTGACGAATTAACACAGAAATTGCGTCGCTATGAAATACAATGGGTTGTATGGCACCTATTTCTAAATCGAGTAACGTTTCTATGGAAACGACAGGATCTTCTTTTGGGATACGACTATCTCCTTTCCGACGCAATTTTCCTTCTTTACTGGATCCTTCGCTCCCTCACAATGACTAATTAACACAGAAATTGCGTCGCTATGAAATACTATGGGTTCTATGACGTCTCCTTCTAAATCGAGTTACGTTTCTTTGAACACGACAGGATTTTCGTTTGGGATACGAGTCTCTCCTTTCCGATGCACTATTCGTTCTTTACTCCATCCCTCGCTCCCTGACATTGACGAACTAACACTGAAATTGCGTCGCTATGAAATACTATGGGTTCTTTGACATCTCCTTCTAAATCGAGTTACGTTTCTATGGAATCGACGGGCTTTTCTTTTGGGATACGATATCTATTTTCCGATGCACAATTCCATTTTTAATGCATCCCTCGCTCCTTCACACGGAAGAATTAACACAGAACTTGCGTCGCTATGAATTATTATGTGTTCTATGGCATCTCCTTCTAAATCGAGTAACGTTTCTATGGAATCGACAGGACTTCCATTTGGGATACGACTATCTCCTTTTCGATGCACTATTCCTTCTTTACAGCATATCTCGCTCCCTCAAATTGACCAATTAACACAGAAATTGCGTCGCTATGATATACCATGAGTTCTATGACAACTCCGTCTACATCGAGTTACGTTTCTATGGAAACGACAGGATTTTCTTTTGGGATACGAGTACCTCCTTTCCGATGCACTATTCCTTCATTGCTGCATCCCTCGCTCGGTCACATTGACGAATTAACACAGAGATTGCGTCGCTATGAACTACTATGGGTTCTATGACATCTCCTTCTAAATCGAGTAACGTTTCTATGGAAACCACAGGATTTTCTTTTGGGATACGAGTATGTCGCTTCCGATGCACTATTCCTTCTTTACTGCATCCCTCGCTCACTCACATTGACGAATTAACACAGAAATTGCGTCGCTATGAAATACTATGGGATCCATGACCTCTCCTTCTAAATCGAGTAACGTTTCCATGGAAACGACAGGATTTTCTTTTGGGGTAGACTATCTCCTTCCCGATGCCCAATTCCTTATTTACTGCGTCCCTCGCTCCTTCACATTGACGAATTAACACAGAAATTGCGTCGCTATGAAATACTATGAGTTCTATGACATCTCCCTCTAAAACGAGTAACGTTTCTAAGGAAACGGCAGGATTTCCCTGTGGGATTCAACTATCTCCTTTCCGATGCACTATTCCTATTTTTACAGCATCCCTCGCTCCCTCAAATTGATCTTTTAAAACAGAAATTGCGTCGCTATGAAATACCATGAGTTCTAAGACAACTCCGTCTACATCGAGTTACGTTTCTATGGAAATGACAGGATTTTCTTTAGGGATACGAAAATCTCCTTTCCGATGCACTATTCCTTCTTCACTGCATCCCTCGATCAATCACACTGACGAATTAACACTGAAATTGCGTCGTTATGAAATACTATGGGTTCAGGGGCTACTACCTCTGCATCGAGTAACGGTTCTATGGAAACGACAGGATTTTCTTTTGGGATACGAGTATCTCCTTTCCGATGCACTATTCCTTCTTTACTGCATCCCTCGCTCCCTCACATTGACGAATTAACACAGAAATTTTGTCGCTATGAAATACTATGGGTCCTATGACATCTCCTTCTAAATCGAGTAACGTTACTATGGAAACGACAGGATTTTCTTTTTGGTTACGACTATCTCCTTCCCGATGCACTATTCCTTCATTACTGCATCCCTCGTTCCATCACACTGACGAATTAACACAGAAATTGCGTCGCTATGAAATACTATGGGTTCTATGACATCTCCTTCTAAAACGAGTAACGTTTCCAGAATGAGATTTTCACTCTGCAGCGGAGTGTACGCTGATATGAAACTTCCTGACAGATTAAAACTGTGTGCCCGACCGAGACTCGAACTCGGGACCTTTGCCTTTCGCGGGCAAGTGCTCTACCAACTGAGCTACCGAAGCACGACTCACGTCCGGTACTCACAGCTTTACTTCTGCCAGTACCTCGTCTCCTACCTTCCAAACTTTACAGAAGCTCTCCTGCGAAACCTTGCAGAACTAGCACTCCTGAAAGAAAGGATATAGCGGAGACATGGCTTAGCCACAGCCTGGGGGATGTTTCCAGAATGAGATTTTCACTCTGCAGCGGAGTGTACGCTGATATGAAACTTCCTGGCAGATTAAAACTGTGTGCCCGACCGAGACTCGAACTCGGGACCTTTGCCTTTCGCGGGCAAGTGCTCTACCAACTGAGCTACCGAAGCACGACTCACGTCCGGTACTCACAGCTTTACTTCTGGCAGTACCTCGTCTCCTACCTTCCAAACTTTACAGAAGCTCTCCTGCGAAACCTTGCAGAACTAGCACTCCTGAAAGAAAGGATATAGCGGAGACATGGCTTAGCCACAGCCTGGGGGATGTTTCCAGAATGAGATTTTCACTCTGCAGCGGAGTGTACGCTGATATGAAACTTCCTGGCAGATTAAAACTGTGTGCCCGACCGAGACTCGAACTCGGGACCTTTGCCTTTCGCGGGCAAGTGCTCTACCAACTGAGCTACCGAAGCACGACTCACGTCCGGTACTCACAGCTTTACTTCTGCCAGTACCTCGTCTCCTACCTTCCAAACTTTACAGAAGCTCTCCTGCGAAACCTAGCAGAACTAGCACTCCTGAAAGAAAGGATATAGCGGCTGTGGCTAAGCCATGTCTCTGCTATATCCTTTCTTTCAGGAGTGCTAGTTCTGCAAGGTTTCGCAGGAGAGCTTCTGTAAAGTTTGGAAGGTAGGAGACGAGGTACTGGCAGAAGTAAAGCTGTGAGTACCGGACGTGAGTCGTGCTTCGGTAGCTCAGTTGGTAGAGCACTTGCCCGCGAAAGGCAAAGGTCCCGAGTTCGAGTCTCGGTCTGGCACACAGTTTTAATCTGCCAGGAAGTTTCATATCAGCGTACACTCCGCTGCAGAGTGAAAATCTCATTATGGAAACATCCCCCAGGCTGTGGCTAAGCCATGTCTCCGCTATATCCTTTCTTTCAGGAGTGCTAGTTCTGCAAGGTTTCGCAGGAGAGCTTCTGTAAAGTTTGGAAGGTAGGAGACGAGGTACTGGCAGAAGTAAAGCTATGAGTACCGGACGTGAGTCGTGCTTCGGTAGCTCAGTTGGTAGAGCACTTGCCCGCGAAAGGCAAAGGTCCCGAGTTCGAGTCTCGGTCTGGCACACAGTTTTAATCTGCCAGGAAGTTTCATATCAGCGTACACTCCGCTGCAGAGTGAAAATCTCATTCTGGAAACATCCCCCAGGCTGTGGCTAAGCCATGTCTCCGCTATATCCTTTCTTTCAGGAGTGCTAGTTCTGCAAGGTTTCGCAGGAGAGCTTCTGTAAAGTTTGGAAGGTAGGAGACGAGGTACTGGCAGAAGTAAAGCTGTGAGTACCGGACGTGAGTCGTGCTTCGGTAGCTCAGTTGGTAGAGCACTTGCCCGCGAAAGGCAAAGGTCCCGAGTTCGAGTCTCGGTCGGGCACACAGTTTTAATCTGCCAGGAAGTTTCGAGTAACGTTTCTTTGAACACGACAGGATTTTCGTTTGGGATACGAATCTCTCCTTTCCGATGCACTATTCGTTCTTTACTCCATCCCTCGCTCCCTGACATTGACGAACTAACACAGAAATTGCGTCGCTATGAAATACTATGGGATCCATGACCTCTCCTTCTAAATCGAGTAACGTTTCCATGGAAACGACAGGATTTTCTTTTGGGATAGACGATCTCCTTCCCGATGCCCAATTCCTTATTTACTGCGTCCCTCGCTCCTTCACATTGACGAATTAACACAGAAATTGCGTCGCTATGAAATACTATGAGTTCTATGACATCTCCCTCTAAAACGAGTAACGTTTCTATGGAAACGGCAGGATTTCCCTGTGGGTTTCAACTATCTCCTTTCCGATGCACTATTCCTATTTTTACAGCATCCCTCGCACCCTCAAATTGACCAGTTAACACAGAAATTACGCCGCTATGATTTACTATGAGTTCTATGACATCTCCTTCTAAATCGAATTACGTTTCTATGGAAACGGCAGGATTTCCCTGTGGGATTCAACTATCTCCTTTCCGATGCACAATTCCTATTTTTACAGCATCCCTCGCTCCCTCAAATTGACCATTTAATACAGAAATTGCGTCGCTATGAAACACCATGAGTTCTATGACAACTCCGTCTACATCGAGTTACGTTTCTATGGAAACGACAGGATTTTCTTTTCGGATACGAGTACCTCCTTTCCGATGCACTATTCCTTCATTACTGCATCCCTCACTCGGTGACATTGACGAATTAACACAGAAATTGCGTCGCTATGAAATACTATGAGTTCTACGACATCTCCTTCTAAATCGAGTAACGTTTCTATGGAAATGACAGGATTTTCTATAGGGATACGAAAATCTCCTTTGCGATGTACTATTCCTTCTTCACTGCATCCCTCGATCAATCACACTGACGAATTAACACAGAAATTGCGTCGTTATGAAATACTATGGGTTCAGGGGCTACTACCTCTGAATCGAGTAACGGTTCTATGGAAACGACAGGATTTTCTTTTGGGATACGAGTATCTCCTTTCCGATGCACTATTCCTTCTTTACTGCATCCCTCGCTCCCTCACATTGACGAATTAACACAGAAATTTTGTCGCTATGAAATACTATGGGTCCTATGACATATCCTTCTAAATCGAGTAACGTTACTATGGAAACGACAGGATTTTCTTTTGGGTTACGACTATCTCCTTCCCGATGCACTATTCCTTCATTACTGCATCCCTCGTTCCATCACACTGATGAATTAACACAGAAATTGCGTCGCTATGAAATACTATGGGTTCCATGACCTCTCCTAAATCGAGTAACGCTTCCATGGAAACGACAGGATTTTCTTTTAAGGATACGACTATCTCCTTCCCGATGCCCAATTCCTTATTTACTGCATCCCTCGCTCCTTCACATTGACGAACTAACACAGAAATTGCGTCGCTATGAAATACTATGGGATCCATGACCTCTCCTTCTAAATCGAGTAACGTTTCCATGGAAACGACAGGATTTTCTTTTGGGATAGACTATCTCCTTCCCGATGCCCAATTCCTTATTTACTGCGTCCCTCGCTCCTTCACATTGGCGAATTAACACAGAAATTGCGTCGCTATGAAATACTATGAGTTCTATGACATCTCCCTCTAAAACGAGTATCGTTTCTATGGAAACGGCAGGATTTCCCTGTGGGTTTCAACTATCTCCTTTCCGATGCTCTATTCCAATTTTTACAGCATCCCTCGCTCCCTCGAATTGACCAGTTAACACAGAAATTGCGCCGCTATGATTTACTATGAGCTCTATGACATCTCCTTCTAAATCGAATTACGTTTTTATGGAAACGACAGGATTTTCTTTTGGGATACGAGTACCTCCTTTCCGATGCACTATTCCTTCTTTACTGCATCCCTCGCTCCTTCACATTCACAAATTAACAAAGAAATTGCGTCGCTATGAAATACTATGGTTTCTCGGACATCTCCTTCAAAATCGGGTAACGTTTCTATTGAAACGACAGGATTTTCTTTTGGGAGACGACAATCTCCTTTCCGATGCACTATTCCTTCTTTACTACACCCCTCGCTCGGTCACATTGACGAATTAACACAGAAATGGCATCGCTATGAAGTACTATTCTTTCTACGACTTCTCCTTCTAAATTGAGTAACGTTTCTATGGATACGACGGGATTAATCTTTGGGATACGACTATCTCCTTTCCGATGCACCAGTACATCTTTACTGCATCCCTCGCTCCCTCACAATGACGAATTAACACAGAAATTGCGTTGCTATGAAATACTATGCGTCCTATGACAACTACTTCTAAATCGAGTAACATTTCAATGGAAACCACAGGATTTTCTTTTGGGATACGAGTATCTCCTTTCCGATACACTAGTCCTACTTTACTGCATCCCTCGCTCCATCACACTGACGAATTAACACAGAAATTGCGTCGCTATGAAATACTATGGGTTATATGACTTCTCCTTCTAAATCGAGTACGTTTCTATAGAAACGACAGGATTCTCTTTTGGGATACGACTATTTCCTTCCCGATTCCCAATTCCTTCTTTACTGCATCTCTCGCTCCTTCACATTGAAGAATTAACACAGAAATTGCGTCGCTCTGAAATACTATTAGTTCTATGTCATCTCCATCTAAATCGAGTAACGTTTCTATGGAGGCGACAAGACTTCCTTTTGTGATACGAGTATCTCCTTTCAGATGCAATGTTCCTTCATCATTGCATCCCTCGCTCCCTCACATTGACGAATTAACACAGAAATCACGTCGCTATGAAATACTATGTTTTCTATGACATCTCGTTCTAAATCGAGTAATGTTTCTATGGAAACGATTGGATTTTCTTTTGGGATACGAGTATCCCCTTTCCGATGCACTATTCCTTCTTTACTGCATCCATCGCTCCATCACATTGACAAATTAACACATAAATTGCGTCGCTATGAAATACTATGGGTTCTATGACATTTCCTTCTAAATCGAGTAACGTTTCTAAGGAAACGATAGGAATATCTTTTGGGATACGAGTATCCCCTTTCCGATGCACTATTCCTTCTTTACTGCATCCCTCGCTCCATCACATTGACGAATTAACACAGAAATTGCGTCGCTGTTAAATACTACGGGACCTATGACATCTTCTTCTAATTCGAGTAACGTTTCTATGGAACGAGAGGATTTTCTTTTGGGATACGAGTACCTCCTTTCCGATGCACTGTTCCAACATTACTGCATCCCTCGCTCCCTCACATTGGCGAAGTAACACAAAAAAATTGCGTCGCTATGAAATTCTATGGGTTCTATGAGATCTCTTCTAAATCGAGTAACGTTTCAATGGAAACGACAGGATGTTGTTTTGGGATAGGAGTATCTCCTTTCCGATGCAATATTCCTTCTTTACTTCACACCTCGCTCCATCACACTGACGAATTAACACAGAAAATGCGTCGCTATGAAATACTATGGGTTATATGACTTCTCCTTCTAACTCGAGTAACGTTCCTATGGAAACGACAGGATTTTCTTTTGGGACGGATAACTCCTTTCCGATGCACTATTCCTTCTTTACTGTATCCCTCGCTCGGTCACATTGACGAAATAACACAGAAATTGCGTCGCTATGAACTACTATGTGTTCTATGACATCTCCTTCTAAATCGAGTAACGTTTCTATAGAAACGACAGGATTCTCTTTTGGGATACAACTATCTCCTTCCCGATGCCCAATTCCATCTTTACTGCATCCCTCGCTCCTTCACATTGAAGAAGTAACACAGAAATTGCGTCGCTATGAAATACTACGGGTTCTATAACTTCTCCTTCTAAATCGAGTAACGTTTCTATGGAAACGACAGGATTTTCTTTTGGGACGAGTATCTCCTTTCCGATGCACTATTCCTATTTTTACAGCATCCCTCGCTCCCTCAAATTGTTCAGTTAACACAGAAATTGCGTCGCTATGATTTACTCCCAGCTCTATGACATCTCCTTCTAAATCGAATTACGTTTCTATTGAAACGACAGGATTTTCTTTTGGGATACGAGTACCTCCTTTCCGATGCACTATTACTACTTTACTGCATTCCTCACTCCATCACATTGACGATTTAACACAGAAATTGCGTCGCTCTGAAATACTATTACTTCTATGACATCTCCATCTAAATCGGGTAACGTTTCAATGGAAACGACAGGACATCCTTTTGGGTTACGTGTATCTCCTTTCCGATGCACTATTCCTTCTTTACTGCATCCCTCGCTCCATCACATTGACAAATTAACACATAAATTGCGTCGCTACGAATTACTATGGGTTCTATGACTTCTCCTTCAAAATCGAGTAACGTTTCTATGGAACGACATGATTCTCTTTTCGGATATGACTATCTCCTTTCCGACGCACAATACCTTCTTAACTGCATCCCTCGCTCCTTCACATTCACGAATGATCACAGAAATTGCGTCGCTATGAAGTACTATATGACCTAAGACATCTCCTTCAAAATCGGGTAACCTTTCTGTGGAAACGAAAGGATTTTCTTTTGGGAAACGAGTATCTCCTTTCCGATGCACTGTTCCTACATTACTGCATCCCTCGCTCCCTCACATTGGCGAAGTAACACAGAAATTGCGTCGCTATGAAATACTATGGGTTCTATGAGTTCTCTTCTAAATCGAGTAACGTTTCAATGGAAACGACAGGATTTTGTTTTGGGATAGGAGAATCTCCTTTCCGATGCAATATTCCTTCTTTACTTCATATCTCGCTCCATCACACTGACGAATTAACACAGAAAATGCGTCGCTATGAAATACTACGGGTTATATGACTTCTCCTTCTAACTCGAGTAACGTTTCTATGGAAACGACAGGATTTTCTTTTGGGACGAGTATCTCCTTTTCGATGCACTATTCCTTCTTCACTGCATCCCTCGCTCCATCACATTGACGAAATAACACAGAAAATGCGTCGCTGTGAAATACTATGGGTTCTATGACATCTCCATCTAAATCGAGTAACGTTTCTATGGAAACGATAGGAATATCTTTTGGGGTACGAGTATCCCCTTTCCGATGCACTATTTCTTCATTACTGCATCCCTCACTCCGTCACATTGTCGAATTAACACATAAATTTCGTCACTATGAAATACTATGTGTTCTATGGCTTCTCCTTCTAAATCGAGTAACGTTTCTATGGAATCGAAAGGATTTCCTTTTGGAATACCAGTATCTCCTTTCCGATGCACAATTCTATCTTTACAGCATCCCTGGCTCCATCACATTGACGAATTAACACAGAAATTGCGTCGCTATGAAGTACTACAGGTTCTATGAGATCACTTCTAAATCGAGTAACGTTTCTATAGAAACGACAGGATTTTCTTTTGGGATACGAGAACCCAATTTCCGACGCACTATTCCTTCTTTACTGCATCCATCGCTCCCTCACATAGACAAGTTAACACAGAAATTGCGTCGCTATGAAATACTATGGGTTCTGTGACATCTCCTTCACAATTGGGAAACGTTTCTATGGACACGACAGGATTTTCTTTTGGGATACGAGTATCTCCTTTCCGTGCACTATTACTTCTTTACTGCAACCCTCGCTCCCTCACATTGACGAATGAACACAGAAATTGCTTCGCTATGAAATACAATGTCTTTTATTACATCTCCTTCTAAATCTAGTAACATTTCTATGCAAACGACAGGATATCCTTTTCGGATAGGAGTATTTTCATTCCGATGCACTATTCCTTCTTTACTGCATTCCTCGCTCCCTCACATTGACGATTTAATTCAGAAATATCGACGCCATGAAATACTATGGATTCTATGACATCTCCTTCGAAATGGAGTAACGGTTCTATGGAGAATGAAGGATTTTCAATAGGGATACGAGTATTTCCTTTCAGATGCACTGATCCCTCTTTACTGGATCCCTCGGCCCCACACATTGACGTTTTAACACAGAAATTAAGTCGCTATGAAATACTATGGGTTCTATGACATCTCCTTCTAAATCGAGTGACGTTTCTATGGAAACGACAGGATGTCTTTTTGGGATGCGACTATCTCCTTTCCGATGGACTATTCCTATTTTTACAGCATCCCTCGCTCCCTCAAATTGACCAGTTAACACAGAAATTGCGTCGCTATGATATTCTATGAGCTCTGTGACATCCCCTTCTAAATCGAGTTACGTTTCTATGGAAACGACTGGATTTTCAATTGGGATATGAGTATCTTCTTTCTGATGCACTATTCCTACTTTACTGCATCCCTCGCTCCATCACATTGACGAATTAACACAGAAATTGCGCCGCTCTGAAATACTATTAGTTCTATGACATCTCCAACTAAATCGAGTAACGTTTCTATGGAAACGACAGGACTTCCTTTTGGGATCCGAGTATCTCCTTTCCGATGCATTATTCCTTCTTTACTGCATCCCTCGCTCCATCACATTGTCGAATTAACACAGATATTGCGTCGCTGTAAAATACTATGGGATCTGTTACATCTCTTCTAATTCGAGTAACGTTTCTATGGAAACGATTGGATTTTCTTTTGGGATACAAGTATCTCCTTTCTGATGCACTATTCCTTCTTTACTGCAACCCTCGCTTCATCACATTGACAAATTAACACATAAATTGCGTCGCTATGAAATACTAATTGATCTATGTCATCTCCTTCTAAATCGAGTAACGTTTCCATGGAAACGACAAGATTTTCTTTTGGGGTACGAGTATCTCCTTTCCGATGCTCTATTCCTTCATTACTGCATCCCTCGCTCCCTCACATTGACGAATTAACACAGATACTGCGTCGCTGTGAATTACTATGGGTTCTATGACTTCTCCTTCAAAATCGAGTAACGTTTCTATAGAACGACATGATTTTCTTTTCGGATATGACTATCTCCTTTCCGACGCACAATCCCTTCTTAACTGCATCCCTCACTCCTTCACACTCACGAATAATCACAGAAATTGCGTCGCTATGAAATACTATGGGTTCTAAGACATCTCCTTCAAAATCGGGTAACTTTTCTGTGGAAACGACAGGATTTTCTTTTGGGATACGACTATCTCCTTTCCGATGCACTATTCCTTCTCTACTACATCCCTCGCTCGGTCACATTGACGAATTAACAGAGAAATGGCGTCGCTATGAAATACTATTCGTTCTACGACTTCTCCTTCAAATTGACTAACGTTTCTATGGACACGACGGGATTAATCTTTGGGATACGACTATCTCCTTTCCGATGCACTATCCCTTCTTTACTGCATCCCTCGCTCCCTCACAATGACGAATTAACACAGAAATTGCGTTGCTATGAAATACTATGGGTTCTATGACAACTCGTTCTAAATCGAGTAACGTTTCTATGGAAACCACAGGATTTTCTTTTGGGGTACGAGTATCTCCTTTCCGATGCACTATTCCTACTTTACTGCATCCCTCGCTCCCTCACATTGGCGAAGTAACACAGAAATTGCGTCGCTATGAAATACTATGGGTTCTATGAGATCTCTTCTAAATCGAGTAACGTTTCAATGGAAACGACAGGATTTTCTTTTGGGATAGGAGTATCTCCTTTCCGATGCACTATTCCTACTTTACTGCATCCCTCGCTCCCTCACATTGGCGAAGTAACACAGAAATTTCGTCGCTATGAAATACTATGGGTTCTATGAGATCTCTTCTAAATCGAGTTACGATTCTATAGAACGACATGATTTTCTTTTCGGATATGACTATCTCCTTTCCAACGCACAATACCTTCTTAACTGCATCCCTCGCTCCTGAACATTCACGAATGATCACAGAAATTGCGTCGCTATGAAGTACTATATGTCCTAAGACATCTCCTTCAAAATCGGGTAACTTTTCTATGGAAACGAAAGGATTTTCTTTAGGGAAACGAGTATCTCCCTTCCGATGCACTATTCCTATATTACTGCATCCCTCGCTCCCTCACATTGGCGAAGTATCACAGAAATTGCGTCGCTATGAAATACTATGGGTTCTATGAGATCTCCTCTAAATCGAGTAACGTTTCAATGGAAACGACAGGATTCTCTTTTGGGATAGGAGTATCTCCTTTCCGATGCAAAATTCCTTCTTTACTTCATACCTCGCTCCATCACACTGACGAATTAACACAGAAATTACGTCGCTATGAAATACTATGGGTTATATGACTTCTCCTTCTAACTCGAGTAACGTTTCTATGGAAACGACAGGATTTTCTTTTGGGACGAGTAACTCCTTTCCGATGCACTATTCCTTCTTTACTGAATCCCTCGCTCCATCACATTGACGAATTAACACAGAAATTGCGTCGCTGTGAAATACTACGGGTTCTATGACATCTCCTTCTAAATCGAGTAACGTTTCTATGGAAACGATAGGAATATCTTTTGGGATACGAGTATCCCCTTTCCGATGCAATATTAGTTTATTACTGCATCCCTCGCTCCGTCACATTGTCGAATTAACACATAAATCTCGTCACTATGAAATACTATGGGTTCTATCTCATCTCCTTCTAAATCGAGTAACGTTTCTATTGAAACGAAAGGATTTCCTTTTGGAATACCAGTATCTCCTTTCCGATGCACTATACTATCTTTACTGCATCCCTGGCTCCATCACATTGACGAATTAACACAGGAATTGCGTCGCTATGAAATACTATGGATTCTATGACATCTCCTTCTAAATCGGGTAACGTTTCAGTGGAAACGAGACGATTTTCTTTTGGGATACGATTATCTCTTTTCAAATGCACTATTCCTTCATTACTGCATCCCTCGCTCCCTCACATTGACGAATTAACACAGATACTGCGACGCTGTGAATTACTGTGGGTTCTATGACTTCTCCTTCAAAATCGAGTAACATTTCTATAGAACGACATGATTTTCTTTTCGGATATGACTATCTCCTTTCCGACGCACAATACCTTGTTAACTGCATCCCTCGCTCCTTCACACTCACGAATAATCACAGAAATTGCGTCGCTATGAAATACTATGGGTTCTAAGGCATCTCCTTCAAAATCGGGTAACGTTTCTATGGTGACGACAGGATTTTCTTTTGAGATACTACTATCTCCTTCCCGATGCCCAATTCCTTCTTTACTACATCCCTCGCTCCTTCACATTGACGAATTAACACAGAAATTGCGTCGCTATGAAATACTATGTGTTCTATGACATCTCCTTCTAAAACGAGTAACGTTTCTATGGAAACGACAGGATTTCCTTTTGGGGTTCAACTATCTCCTTTCCGATGCACTATTCCTATTTTTACAGCATCCCTCGCTCCCTCAAATTGACCAGTTAACACAGAGATTTCGTCACTATGATTTACTATGAGCTCTATGACATCGCCTTCTAAATCGAGTTACGTTTCTATGGAAATGACAAGATTTTCTTTAGGGATACGAGTATCTCCTTTGCGATGCACTATTCCTACTTTACTGCATCCCTCGCTCCAACACATTGACGAATTAACACAGAAAGTGCGTCGCTCTGAAATACTATTAGTTCTATGACATCTTTATCTAAATCGAGTAACGTTTCTATGGAAACGACAGGACTTCCTTTTGGGATCCGAGTATCTCCTTTCCGATGCACTATTCCTATTTTTACAGCATCCCTCGCTCCCTCAAAATGACCAGATAACACAGAGATTACGTCACTTCGATTTACTATGAGCTCTATGACATCCCCTTCTAAATCGAGTTACGTTTCTATGGAAACGACAAGATTTTCTTTTGGGTAACGAGTATCTCCTTTCCGATGCACTA